>NC_091282.1:1197538484-1198190898 GCF_032444005.1 Ranitomeya imitator | reverse complement strand
TTCACTTTTGTATCCTCTGCTATCTAGTTTTAGCGGGCCTCATTTTGCTGAATCTGTTTTCATAACTACGTATGTGCTTTCCTCTCATTTCACCGTCATTACATGTGGGGGGCTGCTATTTCTGTGGGGTGTTTCTCTGGAGGCAAGAGAGGTCTGTGTTTCTTCTAATAGGGAAAGTTAGTTCTTCGGCTGGCGCGAGACGTCTAGGAATCATCGTAGGCACGTTCCCCGGCTACAGCTAGTTGTGTGTTGAGGTTCAGGATCGCGGTCAGCTCAGTTTCCATCACCCTAGAGCTTGTTTTGTTTTTTGTGCTTGTCCTTTTGTGATCCCCTGCCATTGGGATCATGACAGTATAGCCGGCCAAAAAGTGGTAATCGTATTGGCTGAAGTAGGAGGAAAAGTAGTCTGAGGAAGTTTTTTTTTTTTTTTTTCCCCCCCCTCAGAGTTTGCTGCATAGCCTTAATTGCAGCCTGGCTGCTTCTTTCCTCCTCTTAATCCTTGAATGGCTCTGACCTCAGCTGTTTATCATGGACGTCCAGAGTTTGGCTTCCAGCCTGAATAATCTTGCTGCTAAGGTTCAAAATATACAAGATTTTGTTGTACATGCTCCTATGTCTGAACCTAGAATTCCTATCCCAGAGTTTTTTTCTGGAGATAGATCTAGTTTTCTGAATTTTAGGAACAATTGCAAGTTGTTTCTTTCTTTGAAATCTCGCTCTTCTGGAGACCCTGCTCAGCAAGTCAAGATTGTTATATCTTTCCTGCGGGGTGACCCTCAGAATTGGGCATTTGCATTGGCACCAGGGGATCCTGCGTTGCTCAATGTGGATGCGTTTTTTCTGGCATTGGGTTTGCTCTATGAGGAACCTAACCTAGAGATTCAGGCTGAAAAAGCTTTATTGGCTCTCTCTCAGGGGCAAGATGAAGCAGAAATATATTATCAGAAATTTCGGAAATGGTCATTGCTTACTCAGTGGAATGAGTGCGCCCTGGCTGCAAGATTCAGAGATGGCCTTTCTGAGGCCATTAAAGATGTCATGGTGGGGTTCCCTGCGCCTACAGGTCTGAATGAGTCTATGACTATGGCTATTCAGATTGATCGGCGTTTACGGGAGCGCAAACCTGTGCACCATTTGGCGGTGTCTTCTGAACAGGCACCTGAGACAATGCAATGTGATAGAATTCAGTCCAGAAGTGAACGGCAAAACTATAGGCGGAAAAATGGGTTGTGTTTTTATTGTGGTGATTCAGCTCATGTTATATCAGCATGCTCTAAACGCACAAAAAAGGTTGATAAGTCTGTTGCCATTAGTACTTTACAGTCTAAGTTTATTCTGTCTGTGACTCTGATTTGTTCATTATCAGCCATTTCCGTCGATGCCTATGTGGATTCAGGCGCTGCCCTGAGTCTTATGGATTGGTCATTTGCCAACCGCTGTGGGTTTAGTCTGGAGCCTCTGGAAGTCCCTATTCCTTTGAAAGGAATTGACTCTACACCTTTGGCTATGAATAAACCTCAGTACTGGACACAAGTGACCATGCGTATGACTCCCGTTCATCAGGAGGTGATTCGCTTCCTGGTACTGTATAATTTACATGATGTCTTAGTGCTTGGTCTGCCATGGCTACAAACTCATAACCCAGTCTTGGACTGGAAAACGATGTCTGTGTTAAGCTGGGGATGTCAGGGGGTTCATGATGATGCACCTCCGATTTCTATCGCTTCATCTACTCCTTCTGAGGTTCCGGTATTTTTGTCTGATTATCGGGATGTTTTTGAGGAGCCTAAGCTCAATTCGCTTCCTCCTCACAGGGATTGCGATTGTGCTATAGATTTGATTCCTGGCAGTAAATTTCCTAAAGGTCGTTTGTTCAATCTGTCAGTGCCAGAGCATACTGCTATGTGGGATTATGTTAAGGAGTCCTTGGAAAAGGGACATATCCGTCCATCTTCGTCCCCTTTGGGAGCAGGTTTTTTTTTTGTGGCCAAAAAAGATGGTTCCTTGAGGCCTTGTATAGATTACCGTCTTTTGAATAAGATTACAGTTAAATATCAGTATCCTTTGCCATTGTTGACTGATTTGTTCGCTCGCATTAAGGGGGCTAAATGGTTCACTAAGATTGATCTTCGGGGTGCGTATAATCTTGTGCGGATAAAGCAGGGTGATGAGTGGAAAACCGCATTTAATACGCCTGAGGGCCATTTTGAGTATTTGGTGATGCCTTTTGGACTTTCTAATGCTCCTTCTGTCTTCCAGTCCTTTATGCACGATATTTTCCGTGAATATCTGGATAAATTTATGATTGTGTATTTGGATGATGTTTTGGTTTTTTCGGATGACTGGGAGTCCCATGTTCAGCAGGTCAGGAAGGTGTTTCAGGTCCTGCGGGCCAATTCTTTGTTTGTAAAAGGTTCAAAGTGTCTCTTTGGAGTCCAGAAGATTTCTTTTTTGGGGTATATTTTTTCCCCTTCTACTATTGAGATGGATCCCGTCAAGGTTCAGGATATTTGTGACTGGACGCAGCCTACATCTCTTAAGAGTCTACAGAAGTTCTTGGGCTTTGCTAATTTTTATCGTCGTTTCATAACTAATTTTTCTAGTGTTGTTAAGCCTTTGACGGATTTGACTAAGAAGGGTGCTGATGTTGCTGATTGGTCTCCTGCGGCTGTGGAGGTCTTTCAGGAACTTAAGCGCCGGTTTTCTTCTGCTCCTGTGTTGCGTCAGCCAGATGTTTCGCTTCCTTTTCAGGTTGAGGTTGATGCTTCCGAGATTGGAGCGGGGGCGGTTTTGTCACAGAGAAGCTCCGATTGCTCAGTGATGAATCCATGTGCGTTCTTTTCTAGAAAGTTTTCGCCCACTGAGCGGAATTATGATGTTGGTAATCGGGAGCTTTTGGCCATGAAGTGGGCATTTGAGGAGTGGCGT
The DNA here is from genome assembly GCF_032444005.1 of Ranitomeya imitator. NCBI lineage: Eukaryota > Metazoa > Chordata > Amphibia > Anura > Dendrobatidae > Ranitomeya > Ranitomeya imitator. Next base: position 1,198,187,970 of record NC_091282.1, on the reverse strand, counting down.
CATTGGCTTGAGGGTGCTAGACATCGTGTGGTGGTCTTGACTGATCACAAAAATCTGATTTACCTTGAGTCTGCCAAGCGTCTGAATCCTAGACAGGCTCGTTGGTCACTGTTTTTCTCCCGTTTCGATTTTGTGGTTTCATACCTGCCAGGTTCAAAGAATGTGAAGGCGGATGCTCTTTCTAGGAGTTTTGTGCCTGACTCCCCTGGAAATTCTGAGCCCACTGGTATCCTTAGGGATGGGGTGATTTTGTCGGCTGTCTCCCCAGACTTGCGACGTGCTTTGCAGGAGTTTCAGGCGGATAAACCTGATCGTTGTCCGCCTGAAAGACTGTTTGTTCCGGATAATTGGACCAGTAGAGTCATCTCCGAGGTCCATTCTTCTGCGTTGGCAGGTCATCCTGGAATATTTGGTACTAGAGACTTGGTGGCCAGGTCTTTTTGGTGGCCTTCCTTGTCGAGGGATGTGCGTTCTTTTGTGCAGTCTTGTGAAGTTTGCGCTCGGGCTAAGCCTTGCTGTTCTCGGGCCAGTGGATTATTGTCACCTTTGCCTATCCCGAAGAGGCCTTGGACGCACATTTCCATGGACTTTATTTCGGATCTCCCTGTCTCTCAAAAAATGTCCGTCATCTGGGTTGTGTGTGACCGCTTTTCTAAGATGGTTCATCTGGTACCCTTGCCTAAGTTACCTTCCTCCTCTGAGTTGGTCCCTCTGTTTTTTCAGAACGTGGTTCGTTTGCATGGGATTCCGGAGAACATCGTTTCTGACAGGGGATCCCAGTTTGTGTCTAGATTTTGGCGGACGTTCTGTGCTAAGATGGGCATTGATTTGTCCTTTTCGTCTGCATTCCAGACGGAACGAACTAATCAGACCTTGGAAACTTATTTAAGGTGTTTTGTTTCTGCTGATCAGGATGACTGGGTTACCTTTTTGCCGCTTGCCGAATTTGCCCTTAATAATCGGGCTAGTTCTGCTACCTTGGTTTCTCCTTTCTTTTGTAATTCGGGGTTTCATCCTCGTTTTTCCTCTGGTCAGGTGGAGCCTTCTGATTGTCCTGGAGTGGACATGGTGGTGGATAGGTTGCATCAGATTTGGAGTCATGTGGTGGACAATTTGAAGTTGTCCCAGGAGAGGGCTCAGCAGTTTGCTAATCGCCGTCGCCGCGTGGGTCCTCGACTTCGTGTTGGGGACTTGGTGTGGTTGTCTTCTCGTTTTGTTCCTATGAAGGTCTCTTCTCCTATGTTCAAGCCTCGGTTCATCGGTCCCTATAGGATCTTGGAAATTCTTAACCCTGTGTCGTTTCGTTTGGATCTCCCGGCATCGTTTGCTATTCATAATGTGTTCCATCGGTCGTTGTTGCGGAAGTATGAGGTACCTGTTGTTCCTTCGCTTGAGCCTCCTGCTCCGGTGCTGGTGGAGGGAGAATTGGAGTATGTTGTGGAGAAGATCTTGGATTCTCGTGTTTCCAGACGGAAACTCCAATATTTGGTCAAGTGGAAGGGTTATGGTCAGGAGGATAATTCTTGGGTGGTTGCCTCTGATGTTCATGCTGCTGATTTGGTCCGTGCATTTCATAGGGCTCATCCTGGTCGCCCTGGTGGTTCTCGTGAGGGTTCGGTGACCCCTCCTCAAGGGGGGGGTACTGTTGTGGATTCTGTTTTTGGGCTACTTCTGGTGGTTACAGATGGTACTGGGTGACTTGTGTTCTCTGCGGTCTCTGGTGTCCACCTGTTCTATCAGGATATGGGAGTTTCCTATTTAACCTGGCTTTCTTGTCATTTCCTCGCCGGCTATCAATGTAATCAGTGTGTCTTGTTACCTCTGCTTCCCGCTTCTGTATTCTTCAGGACAAGCTAAGTTTTTGATTTTCCTGTTCCACGTTTTGCTTAATTTTTGTCTTAGTCCAGCTTGCAGATATGTGATTCCTTTTTGCTGGTTGCTCTAGTGGGCTGATATTACTACTCATGTTCCATGAGTTGGAACATGAGTTCAAGTAATTTCAGGATGGTTTTTTGTAGGGTTTTTCGCTGACCGCGCAGCTCACTTTTGTATCCTCTGCTATCTAGTTTTAGCGGGCCTCATTTTGCTGAGTCTGTTTTCATAACTACGTATGTGCTTTCCTCTCATTTCACCGTCATTACATGTGGGGGGCTGCTATTTCTGTGGGGTGTTTCTCTGGAGGCAAGAGAGGTCTGTGTTTCTTCTAATAGGGAAAGTTAGTTCTTCGGCTGGCGCGAGACGTCTAGGAATCATCGTAGGCACGTTCCCCGGCTACAGCTAGTTGTGTGTTGAGGTTCAGGATCGCGGTCAGCTCAGTTTCCATCACCCTAGAGCTTGTTTTGTTTTTTGTGCTTGTCCTTTTGTGATCCCCTGCCATTGGGATCATGACACTTTTCCCCCCATCACCCCCATCATTGCCCATTACACCACCTCAACCCAATCATTGCCTTCTGCCCCATCACCCCCATCATTGCCCTCTCCATCAACCCAATCATTGCCTTCTGCCCCATCACCCCATCATTGCCCTCTCCTCCACCTACACAGACACAGACAGCACCATCCACCTCTCTGCATAAACTTACACACACACACATCTCAACGCATGGTATCCTGAAGCTGCATCATCGTCGGCAGCTTCCTGCCTCACGCAGCCACACCCTGAATGATGATGTCATTCAGCCGCCGCTGTGTGAGACAGGAAGCGCGGGCAGGAAGCAGGACGAATCCCTGCTGCCATTTTCTCATGCAGGCAGTGGAGCTGCAGGGATTGCTCCCTGCCCACCGGACATGATGGCAATCTGGCCAGGGGCCCTCCAGAGCCTCGGGGCTGGATAAACTGGCCAGATTCCCCTCATTATTAGCCACCCTGCAGGGGTCCCCGGGAGCCTCCGGGCCCGCTGCAGCCGCACCGGTTGAACAGGCAGTATGTTTGCCCATGGACACTATCTACCATTAGGTTGCAAGGGACATATGATTTTATCTACTACTAGGTTACCAGGGACATATGACAGTATTTATCACTAGTTTACCAGGGGTATATGACAGTATCTACCACTAGGTTGCAAGGGACATTTGACAGTATTAACCAATAAGTCATCAGGGATATACTACTATGTGGGCTGTGCTGTATATACTACTGTGTGGGCTGTGCTGTATATACTACTGTGTGGGCTGTGCTGTATATACTACTGTGTGGGCTGTGCTGTATATACTATTGTGTGGGCTGTGCTGTATATACTACTGTGTGGGCTGTGCTGTATATACTATTGCGTGGCCTGTGCTGTATATACTACTGTGTGGGCTGTGCTGTATATACTACTGTGTGGGCTGTGCTGTAGACTACAATGTGGGCTGTGCTGTATATACTACTGTGTGGGCTGTGCTGTATACTACTACGCAAGCTGTGCTGTATACTACGACACAGGCTTTGCTGTATAATACTACGTGGGCTGTGCTGTATACTACTATGCGGGCTGTGCTATATTATGCAGGCTGTGCTATATACTATGCGGGTTGTGCTATATACTCTGCGGGCTTTGATATATACTATGGGGAGTATATTATATTCTATGGGGGAGGCCATGTTATGTACTATGTGGCTGTGTTATATACTATTGCGGGGGTATATTATATTCTATGGGGGAGGCTGTCTTATATACTATGGGGGCTGCATTATATTCTATGGGGGGCTACATTATATATTATGGGGATGTGGGCTGTATTATATTCTATTTGGGGCTGTATAAGATTTTATGAGGGATGATTGCATCATACTCTTTGATGGGGCTGCATTATATTCTATGGGGAGGCGGGCTGTATTCTATTCTATTCGGGGCTACATTATATTCTATGGGGGGCTGTATTATATTTATATTCTATGAGGGCTGATTGCATCATACTCTGAGGGGGCTGCATTAAACTATGAGGGGGGCTGCATTATATTCTATGGGGGTTACATTATACTCTGGGGTGGCTGCATTATACTCTGAGGTGGCTGCATTATACTCTGGGGTGGCTGCATTATACTCTGGGGTGGCTGCATTATACTCTGTAGGGTGGTGGCTGCATTATACTGTATCGAGGACTATGGGGAATACGTTATACTATATGAAGAACTATGGGGTGCATTATACTGTGGGAAGTGAATTGTACTACATGCATGACTATGGCGGTGCATAATACTACATGGAGTACTATGAGGAGTGTATTATGCTATATGGAGGACTATGAGGAGTGTATTATACTATGTGGAGGACTGAGCAGTGTATTTTAATATGTGGAGGACTATAGGGAGTGTATTATGGAGGACTGTGGTGCACATTATAATATATGGAGGACTATGGGGTGTATTTTACTAAACAAGTAAAATGCTGCCTATTCAGATTGTTTTTGCCAGAACAAAAATCCTTGTTCTCAGCAGCACATCGCCGGTGTAAACTGTAGATGTGCTGCTGATAACATGATATTGTATGGTGATCTGTAAGTGATCGTTCTGTCCCATCATTCTTTCTCAGACGGTGGAAAGAGGCCGGGAAACAAGCGTTGAATAACTTCAGTATTGTTGATCAAACTCATTTAGCGGCCTGAGATCAGCGCATGTAAATACAACCGAAATGCTTTTGTGTGATGTGCAATATGTTAGCATTTGGGGCCCATTTTAAACTTTGCCTAGGGCCCCACTTTGCCTAAAACCGGCCCTGCCTACAAGTGTACAAAGATATTATACAGTCACCATGTGACAAGTGGGCCTGTGTAACTTCAAATGCCAGGGCTGAATTTTAGTCCCAGTCCGGCCCTGCATACATTCATATGTCCCGAAAAAAAACTATATGTAGATATTGTGATATATTTCTGGTATCCTAGTAATAGAGGCTCTGATATATCCCTGATGACCTACTGCTATATTTATGCTCTATCCTGCTGATACAGTGGTTTATTCTGTTATACGTCTCTGATATCCCTTTGATAGATGCTGTTATATACTAGATGACCCAATGGCACATATTACACTTAGTGGAATATACAGTACTATCATATGTGCCTAATAACCCATATGTCCCTGGTGTCCCAGTGATAGATACTGTTATACGTCCTAAATGACTAAATGATACATATTATGCTTGGCCCTAATGATATAGTGGTATACACTGTCATATGTCCCTGGTAAACAATACAAAGATACTGTAATATGTTCCTGGTATCCCAGTTGTAGGTACTTCTACATGTCCTAAATTACCAAGTGATACATATATTTAGCCCAGCTGATATAGTGGTACATACTGCCATATGTCTGTAGTAAACCATAAGCAGATACTGTCTTATAGGTCTGGTCCCAGTAATAGATATGGATCCAGTGACTTTTTTTTGTATGTTGATCACACCGTTTACCACTATGTCACCAGGGCTTATATATTCTAATGTGTTTTTTTTTCTTTTTTCAGACTGAGACGCTTTTCTTGAGGACTGAGGATTGTGGTTTGTGCACCTGTCGAGAAGCCTATACCCACAATGCCTCATAAATAAGAAGATCACCAATGTCCTACTATAACCAAAGTCACATACGAGAAAGACTTTTTTTTAGTTTTTTAATCTGTTGAATACTCTCAAAAACAAGTCGATTTTTTTTCAAAAGGGGTGGCTTTGTTATCAGGCCGGGGCCGGGCTTTTCCTGCAACAGTCTATGTCCCTGATTTTCTCTACTTTTCTGAAATTATTTGCTCTTTTTTTAGTGGCTTTAATATTTCCCCATATTCTCTAAAAATCTTCCGTCATTTTTATAGGGGGGGGGGGAGGGGGTGTTTCAACAATATTGCATATCTCGATGCTTTAGACAGATTGCTGAAATACGACTTTTACCAATTGTCAAATTTCTTTGGCGCATCTCATATTCCGGTCTTCCCCTCTCTGGAGTAGTTTTCAATTTGGTGCATTTTTTTTAAATTTTTTTTAAATGAGTTGTAACTTTTGGTTCTAAAAAATTGCAAAAACTGGTAATAAAAAAGCATTTTTGGATATTGCATCCAACTCATGAACCGTGTGCGCCATTTTGAAGAATGTGCAGCAAAAAAAGGTAGCGAATAGTAAAAGACAATAAAAAAAGGTGACTTTGATGAATCGCCAATGATGAATCAGATGCCATGTGCCTACCGGTACGGTGAAAATATCTCTGCCGTTATATGTAATCACCCTCCAGCTGCTCACTTCCAGTCATCAGGGCCCAGGGGAGTGAGAAGAGTCACTGCTTATTGCACAGTGAGTGCTTTATAACCGCTCCCTGACGCTTTGATTGACAGCCTGTTGTGCACACCCACACTGCACACCCACTCTGCACACATCCTGTGGGGTAGGCTGTCAATCAAAGTGCAGGGGAGTGATTACTACCATGTTCACAGTTTAGTTAGTATTGACTGTGATTGTTCCCTGTGACTGTAAGTGAAAACAGGCGCAGGGAGATTAAAACTTCATTTTCTCCCTGTAGCCGCTGCTCCAGTAAGTTGGATAAACAAGATTTAAACACTATTTGCCTACAGATTACACCTATAAATGCAGGTACAGTAAATAGTGTTTCTGGACTTGACGGGTTCCCTTTAATAATGCATGCACTTTATGTTAAAACTGGTGACAGCTCTACTTTAATAGCTTGCATCCCCATCAACAGCATAACAGTGCTTCATTCCCTGTGCACAAATTATAAGAGGGAATGTACTGGAACAGAAGTAGGCGTTAACAACAACAGTGCGATGATACTTGGTACAACTATCACAACCTGCTGGCAACTACTTCAGCAGCTCTTCCTTTACTCCTGCACATTCTTTCTTTCAATGTAGCACACTTTCTTAGTCATCGTCACAATCTTTCTCTTGGCCGACTTTACTGACTACAATGCAATACTATAGCTGGTTTGTCAATCTTATGCTTTCCTGCAGGCTACTCACATAGTTACTAAGTGCATGTCCCTCTGTGGTCCCTTCTAGTGCACTGTTGTATATATTGCATTCATTAAATAGCAGGACGACTAAGAAGCAGTAATCCAGTCCGGGTGGTGGAGAACCTACTTTACAGCTCGAGAGAAGTATCAGGACGCTCCTGGAAATATCCGCAGTGCTTGTCGCTTGTCGACAGCTCTGCTCCTTGAAGTGTAATAATAATAACCCAGGCTAGCCTTATTGTTTGTTAGGACAACATGGAGTGTATTGAGTCTGTCATTAGCTTCTGCTACACAGCGGGAGAAGGATGGAAATGTCTTTCCTATTACCTTCATACAAGTAAAGACGCTTTTAGCGTTAAAAAAAACAAACCTAAAAATCATTTTATGAGAAAAGTGAATTCTAAAATAAAGACAGGAATCAAAATAATGTAAGAAGGACAGGCTCAGACATCAGAAAACCAAGAAAAAGAATGAATAGAGCATCAAATGACATTTACACTTACTGTGGGTGAATACTAGTGTTATAATCACACAGTCCTATCCAGCCCTACATATACGTTATTAATTATTATTATTTTTTACTAATTAAAACCAGATACTAATAAATTTCTTATTATTAAATATTTGTGTCATCAGCTTTTATTTCCTCATTATAGATTTTCAACATTTAATTTTCTGTACGTAATTATGGGGGTGGACATGTTCTCTGAGCTGCTGTTAACAGAATTTTGACATATGCTTCACCAAATATTTTGGCTTAAGGGCCACATTTCCTTAAGGTACCTTCACACATAACGATATTGTTAACGATATCGTTGCTTTTTGTGACGTAGCAACGATATCGTTAATAAAATCGTTATGTGTGACAGCGACCAACGATCAGGCCCCTGCTGGGAGATCGTTGGTCGCTGAAGAAAGTCCAGAACTTTATTTCGTCGCTGGATCTCCCGTGGACATCGCTGGATCGGCGTGTGTGACACCGATCCAGCGATGTCTTCACTGGTAACCAGGGTAAACATCGGGTAACTAAGCGCAGGGCCGCGCTTAGTAACCCGATGTTTACCCTGGTTACCATCCTAAAAGTAAAAAAAAACAAACAGTACATACTTACCTACCGCTGTCTGTCCTCCAGCGCTGTGCTCTGCACTCCTCCTGTACTGGCTGTGAGCGTCGGTCAGCCGGAAAGCAGAGCGGTCACGTCACCACTCTGCTTTCCGGCCGCTGTGCTCACACAGACAGTACAGGAGGAGTGCAGAGCACAGCGCTGGAGGACAGACAGCGGTAGGTAAGTATGTAGTGTTTGTTTTTTTTACTTTTAGGAAGGTAACCAGGGTAAACATCGGGTTACTAAGCGCGGCCCTGCGCTTAGTTACCCGATGTTTACCCTGGTTACCGGCATCGTTGGTCGCTGGAGAGCGGTCTGTGTGACAGCTCTTCAGCGACCAAACAGCGACGCTGCAGCGATCCGGATCGTTGTCGGTATCGCTGCAGCGTCGCTTAATGTGAAGGGGCCTTTACTAAACCAATCTCAAGGGCCACCAAAAAAATAAAATAAAATGGTACTTACATAAATGCATCACCAGAACCAGGGATTTTGAGAATTTATCCTAAGGTTCTTCTCCAAAAAAAAGTAGTGTGAATACACGTTAATTGCAATTGAGTTTTTGGAGCAGAAACTCAACAAGCCTTACTCATAATCTCAAATCTCTAAGTTTCAAGGATTTTTATGTTTTAACATAGCCATGAAGGAGGTTATGGATTGCTACATGTGAATAAGATCAGAACCACCAGCAGCACATTAGTGCAGATCCAAAACCAACATCAGTACATGAATGCAGCACCAGAACCACCGTCAGTACATGAATGCAGTGCCAGACCACCATCAGTACATGAATTCAGCATTCAAATCACTGTCAGTACATGAATGCAGTGCCAGAACCACCGTCAGTACATGAAAGCAGTGCTAGAACCACCATGAGTACTTGTATACATCACCAGGTTTACTACAGCGATCAATTGTAATGTCAGGTCAGCCCATACATAATTGTATTGCTTGAACCTACAACTCCCAGTCCTAACTTTTATCTGGTATAAATGGGACATAATTGGGAAGTAGAATTAAATATCTAAATGGCACTAGGGCTGTTCATAAGCATTGGGAGACCTGACAGGTTCCCTTTAAGAAAATATGATACAGTGGCCTCCGGTGGTAGTGTGGCTCCTCCCTTCGGGATGGTAGAAACGTTGCAATGAGAACGTACAGAAACAACTTAACTTAAGAGACAGCAAGCGTGTTGGTTAAAGAGTCATACAGGAGGCAATGTGTTGTGCATGTGTACACACTCACACAAGAGTAAAGACCGCACCTACACCCAACTGGTCCCTGTACAGACTAGAAAGGCTCTAGCCACACAACTAAAAACACCACCTCAGATCTAACTCCAGAAAAGGCAACCGAGGAGTTTCTCAGTTTCTCGTACCTTCTGAGGAACCAGAGGGGAGGACACAACACACTGACAATAAAGAGGGAGGAAAGTGGGAAAAAAGATACAGAACCCAGGGTGAGAAATTAAAACATCTAAGGTAGAGAGGGAAAACTAAGGAGAATCGAAATAAAAGGAACAAGTAACCTCCCAGAAAACTAAGAGTGGTAACAAGAAAATGTGCTGTTAAGGAAGGCAAAAAGACTTAAGGCACCTTCACACTGAACGATATCGCTATCGATCCGTGACGTTGCAGCGTCCTGGCTAGCGATATCGTTGAGTTTGACAGGCAGCAGCAATCAGGATCCTGCTGTGCCATCGTTGGTCGACGCAGAAAGTCCAGAACTTTATTTCGTCGCTGGACTCCCGCAGACATCGCTGAATCGGAGTGTGTGACGCCGATTCAGCGATGTCTTCACTGGTAACCAGGGTAAACATCGGGTTACTAAGCACATGGCCGCGCTTAGTAACCCGATGTTTACCCTGGTTACCAGCATAAACGTAAAAAAAAAAAAACACTACATACTTACATTCCGGTGTCTGTCCTCTCCGGCGCTCTGCTTCTCTGCACTGTGTAAGCGCAGCGGCCGGAAAGCACAGCAGTGACGTCACCGCTGTGCTCTGCTTTCCAGCCGACGCTTAGTGCAGAGAAGCAGAGCGCCGGAGAGGACAGACGCCGGAATGTGAGTATGTAGTGTTTGTTTTTTTTTACATTTACGCTGGTAACCAGGGTAAACATCGGGTTACTAAGCGCGGCCCTGCGCTTAGTAACCCGATGTTTACCCTGGTTACCAGGGGACTTCGGCATCGTTGGTCACTGAGAGCTGTCTGTGTGACAGCTCTCCAGCAACCACACAGTGACGCTCCAGCGATCGGGATCGTTGTCTAGATCGCTGCAGCGTCGCTTAATGTGACGGTACCTTTACTGCAAGAATACAGAGGGAGTGTAACAAACAAGATAAACCCCTTAGCTGAATGAGTGGAACTCCTGAAGACACATCCACCAAGGTGTTTAGCCAGCAAGGAAGTGCAGTAATTGGTAAACATATAAAACCCCACCCGCAATGTGATAGGGCAGACCAAAACGGGAAAATGAGAAACACCTGGACAGGAGAAAACCAAGAAGAGAAAATAAAGACAATTGAAACCATCGGCATTTGGACAGGGAAGAAAGACCAATAACTCAGCAGTCAGGGGAACTGACGAAGAAGCAAAAAGGTCACTGGATTGAATCCCAAAACCAAGGCACGACACAATGTACTTGAACAGAGGTAGTTGTTGAACAATGTACAGCGGTGAAATAAGTATTGAACGCGTCACCAATTTTCTAAGTAAATATATATAATATTTCGGTCAGAACCCATTTCAAACAGAAAAAATAAATCAAACCATAGATGTCCATAAATTAAGTTATGTGTAATAATGAGAAATGATACAAGAAAAAAGTATTGAACACCTGAAAAAGAGAGGTGCAAAAGCCATGGAAAGTCATGACACCAGCTGAAATCTATCAGTAATTGGAAAGCAATCCTGCCACTTCGTGAAAAATAATATCAGCTGGTTTGACTGATGGCCCATAAAAAAGGTGTCTCATTACCAAGGTGCCACACAAGAAACATCTCATAATTGGTAAAATCAGTGAGCTCTCTCAAGACCTTTGTAACCTTATTGTTGCAAAATATACTGATGGAATTCGTTACAGAAGAATTTCTAAACTACTGAAAGTTCCAGTGAGCACTGTTGGAGCCATAAACCGGAAGTGGAAAAAAACATAATTTCACCATAAACTGGCCACAACCAGGAGCTCTCTGCAAGATTTCAGACAGAGGAGAGTATGGCTGTAGCACTGGAGACAGCACCACGGATTGAGGTCTGACAAGTTATTCCCCACTCAGATAATCCTCATTCGGTGAATCATCTCTATGTTCTAACAGATCTGTAAACAACCCAATTCACATATATGCGCAGGTAGGCATTGAATTTTATTTTTCCTTTTTTGCACTATTCTATGCATCTATCATAGCAGATAATTTATTATATTTTATCTATATTTATTACTTGAGCTTCAGGCATAAAGAGATTCTTTAGTGCATTTAATCTTTATTTGAAGTTTGCATAGCGTTTTATGCACATAGGTGGCAAGTGCAAATAATAGATCATTTTGAATACAACATCTGCATGGAGTTTCTGGGTTCTTCCTGGATTAATATGGGTTTTTTTCTGGGTTTTTCTAGTATTTCAGTAGAGCAAGAAAAATGTGAAAGAGAAATAGAAATAACATGGATCATGTTGTCAGATATTGGGCCTCTTGGCAAGTGTGAGCTGAATCGACTGCAACGGCTAAATGAGCACTGAGTACCGATCTCTTTTCTGTTAGGCCGACTTCACACTTGCGAGTTTTACGGACGTAAGAGCGCAGAAACTACGTCCGTAAAGCTCGCAAAAAATACGGCACAATTATTCTCTATGCCCCTGCTCCTATCTGCCGTATTAAACTGATCAGTATTATACGGCTTTCTACGGCCGTAGAAAATCGCAGCATGCTGCGTTTGTCACCGTATTGCGCAAATAAAACATCAATGAAAGTCTATGGAAGCCCCAAAAATATGGATTACACACGGACCAGCAGTGTGACTTGCGAGGAATACGCAGCGGTGTTAAAGAGAAAAGCCGGCAATTCAGTGCGGTATACAGTAAAATCACACTGACAGCTTACAGTAGAATAGGTAGAATAAATGTCTACACATAGAATAGGTATATATATATATATATATATATATATATATATATGTCAGTGAGACACATATATGTATATATATTAATATTTCATCCAGCGCGATATAGCAGAAAGCCGGTAATTCAATTACCGGCTTTTGCTTTCTCTTTCCTAAACCCGACATGATATGAGACCTGGTTTACATACAGTAAACCATCTCATATCACCATTTTTTTTGCATATTCCACACTACTAATGTCAGTAGTGTGTCTATGCAAAATTTGGCCGTTCTAGCTAGTAAATTAAAGGGTTAAATGGCTGAAAAAATTGGCGTGGGCTCCCGCACAATTTTCTCCGCCAGAGTAGTAAAGCCAGTGACTGAGGGCAGATATTAATAGCCTGGAGAGGGTCCACGGTTATTGGCCCCCCACCCCTGGCTAAAAACACCTGCCCCCAGCCACCCCAGAAAAGGCACATCTGGAAGATGCGCCTATTCTGGCACTTGGCCACTCTCTTCCCATTCCCGTGTAGCGGTGGGATATGGGGTAATGAAGGGTTAATGCCACCTTGCTATTGTAAGGTGACATTAAGCCAAATTAATAATGGAGAGGCGTCAATTATGACACCTATCCATTATTAATCCAATACTAGTAAAGGGTTTAAAAAAAAACACACACATTATTAAAAATTAATTTAATGAAAAAAACACAAAGGTTGTTGTATTAATTTATTCTACTCTCAATCCACTCACTGAAGACCCTCGATCTGTATATAAAAAAAAAATAATAAACCAAGAATATACATACCTTCCGAGGATCTGTAAGGTCCAACGATGTAAATCCATCTGAAGGGGTTAAAATATTTTGCAGGCAGGAGTTCTGTTAATGCAACGCTACTCCTGCCTGCAAAACCCCAGCGAATGAAGGTAAAGTAGGTCAATGACGTATATTTAGCTTCATTTGCGGTGAGGCGCCCTCTGCTGGCTGTTCCTAGATCGTGGGAACTTTCCTTGAAAGCTCCCTGGCTCGAGTTCATATGAGGACAATCAGCAGAGGGCGCCCTCTTATGATCTCGAGCCTGGGAGCTTTCTAGGATGCCATGCGCAAAAAACGGTGACACACCCTGCCTACGGAGGAGCTACGGACCACTATTTTCGGGACTTTTCAGCGTATTACGGCCATAATATACAGACCGTATTTTCATACGCTGTGTGTGACGCCGGCCTTAATGTATATTTTATACCCTGGTGCATAAACTGAAGGAAGGGAAATCCAGGAAAAAAAAATCATTAAATAGAGAGTAAAAGTCACTGTCAGGGGGCCGCAGGCTGCAGTGCATCAAATAATGTCAGGTATAAGGGGAAAAATGATATCTAAGAGTGAGCTTCATGGTTAGATGGTGACTTGACGCTGCTGAGCATGGAGTCAGGGATGCCTACAGATCATTGATTTTTCAAAAGCTAAAAAAAGTAAAATAAAAAAATTATATATACCGTATATATTTTTTTCTCAATATATATTGAGAAAATCAGATCTCAGGATCCAAAACAGAGAACTATGTAGCTAAATTCAATTACATCTGGTCCCTGGTGCTAGAGGGGGCCCAAAGGCTTCTATGCCTCATGGGAAGACACCAGTAATACAAATAGTTTTACAGCTTTTTTTGTGTTGCTATTTTCAAGATCTATGCTTGTTGTCAGATAATGCAATCACTCTTGTGAAGATAACCTCTATACAGATGTTGGAGTAGTCTAGGTAATCCTCTCTCTAATCTTTGTTTTGCCATTACTGCCTCTCGTGTATTAAGCAATCTTTTGCTTCAACACTGTTAATGTAAAAAAAAAACCCTACCATATAGCACATACATTTGAAATGCTAATATTTTTTTCCTTCTCCAATGTTTTATTGCTCTTTCCTTTGGATGCTGAAAATGTTTTGGGAAACTAGTGCTGGTATTCTATTTTATCCAACTATTGCCAGATCTCACTGCCCCCCCGCTTGCTTGCCTCAAATCTTCTAGAAAAACGTCAACTTTGGACTACCCTCAAATTTCTTGTAAAATTCACTTTTCAACTCACCAGCTACTATGTGTCTTTTGAACAAAGTCATAAGTCACCGTAACCAAATTCACTAATAATCTGACTTAGGCTACTTCACACTTTCGTCGGTACGAGGCCGTCGCAAACCGTCGGCCCGACGTACCGACAGACGTTGTGCTAAATTTAGCACAACGTGGGCAGCGGATGCAGTTTTACAACGCATCCGCTGCCCATTGTGATGAGCGGGGAGGAGGGGGCGGAGTTTCGGCCGCACATGTCGAAAATGGCGGACACGTCACACAAAAAAAGTTACATTGAACGTTTTTTGTGCCGACGGTCCGCCAAAACACAACGCATCCATCGCACAATGGATGCGATGTGTGGCCATACGTCGCAATGCAAGTCTATGGAGAAAAAACGCATCCTGCGGGCAACTTTGCAGGATGCGTTTTTTCTCCAAAACGACGCATTGCGACGTAGCCCAAACGACGGAAGTGTGAAAGTAGCCTAAGCCTCACAACATTACCTGTCCTCTGCCTTCTCAATTACTGTGTTCCTCTCCTCCTAGACATGTCCCCTGCATTCTACACTCTGTGCTCCTCCTCCTAGACCTGTCCTCTGCCGTCTATATTACTGTGTTCCTCTCCTCCTAGACCTGTCCTCTGCCTTCTGCATTACTCTGTGCTCCTCCTATTAGAACTGTCCCCTGCATTCTACACTCTGTGCTCCTCCTCCTAGACCTGTCCTCTGCCTTCTATATTACTGTGTTCCTCTCCTCCTAGACCTGTCCTCTGCCTTCTACATTACTCTGTGCTCCTCCTATTAGACCTGTCCTCTGCCTTCTGCATTACTCTGTGCTCCTCCTATTAGACCTGTCCTCTGCCGTCTATATTACTGTGTTCCTCTCCTCCTAGACCTGTCCTCTGCCTTCTGCATTACTCTGTGCTCCTCCTATTAGAACTGTCCCCTGCATTCTACACTCTGTGCTCCTCCTCCTAGACCTGTCCTCTGCCTTCTATATTACTGTGTTCCTCTCCTCCTAGACCTGTCCTCTGCCTTCTACATTACTCTGTGCTCCTCCTATTAGACCTGTCCTCTGCCTTCTGCATTACTCTGTGCTCCTCCTATTAGACCTGTCCTCTGCCTTCTATATTACTGTGTTCCTCTCCTCCTAGACCTGTCCTCTGCCTTCTATATTACTGTGTTCTCCTCCTACTAGACCTGTCCTCTGCCTTCTGCATTACTCTGTGCTCCTCCTATTAGACCTGTCCTCTGCCTTCTATATTACTGTGTTCCTCTCCTCCTAGACCTGTCCTCTGCCTTCTATATTACTGTGTTCTCCTCCTACTAGACCTTTCCTCTGCCTTCTATATTACTGTGTTCTCCTCCTACTAGACCTCTCCTCTGCCTTCTGCATTACTCTGTGTAAGGCAGGTTATTGGGCGATAGTTGGATGGAACTGTTCCTCTGTGAGGATCCTTCATGATCCGCACTGTTCTTCCTTGTGTTAGTAAATCTGGGAGGTGGCCTGCTTCTACTGTATTATTTGGCTCATCTGCTTTGCCATGCGTTCATGTACCACGGTTAAATTCTTTAGCCAGTAGGTGTGGATCATGTCTCGGCCAGGTGCTTTACATGTTCTTGACCTGCTGCTGGATGTCTACTTCTGTAATGCTGACTGGTTCTTACTCTAGGTGGTTGCGGTATTTCATTCTCCGATCTTGCAGCCACATTGCACTGGTGTTGTGTGTTTTCCTTCTCCCATATGTTCCTCCAGTATTTTTCAGTCTCTGCTATTGGTGAAGTTGTTGCCTTTCTGCTATTACTCTGTAGTTGGGAGTACACCTTTGATGGTTCTTTAGGGTGTTTCTCTTCTTGGCCTCAGCTTCTCTAGTGTATCTCCCTAGTCTTGCAGCAAGTGTTGTGAGCCTTTGTTTAGCAGCATCTAGGGCTTCTGTTAGGGTCAGGCCTTTGAACTTGGTTAGCCCGCCTGGCTTAGAGTCCAGGTTCTGAGTCCTTTAGCAAAGGCACTCAATCCAGGAGATCCGCAAACCTCCATACACACAGGTATGTGTGAGATAAACAGGTCTCAATTTACAAAGTGAACCACACCCAGGGGTGAAGATATGGTGAGCAGCCATTTCTCCCAACCCTTCAGCTGCTCACAATCAACCTGTCATGACTGATTAACCCCTTTAAGTCCTATATGTATTAAAATATTTCTCCAGGTTTATCTCCCATCAACTAGGTGTCCTACAGTCACCTTACAATATACATACAGTATAGTATATAATATTTATTCAAACAATGGTTTTCCACAATTATTAATCCTTTTAACAATGTGTCTGTTCTCAAAAGGTGGACAAAATATGTAATTTAATAAAAAGAAGATATATCTGCTTAGTCAATCAGATCCAAGATGAAAAATTCATGGCTGCTTTCTTCCAGCACCACACCCCCTGTACATGGTTGTATTTGGGGGTGCATCTCACTAAATTAAATGGGGCTAAGTTGCAATACTGAATGCAACCTGTAGACAGGTGTGGCGCTGTTTCTGGAAAGAAAGCAGCCTTTTAGAGGAGACCTTATTGAGTTGACAGATTGCAGCCAGATTCCTCCCACACCCATAATAAAATACCATATTTTTTACAAATAGTTCAGTGACTTCCCTTAAGAGTTTTATATGCAAGTGATAATTATTTGCCATGTTTGGATCTCAAAAACGTAATAGTCCACAACATTTTCACCATAATGTGCCAAAAAAAAGAATAGTCATGATGTTGTTTATATTACAATTTATATGTTTGTTTTGGTCATTTTCCTACTATGGATGATAAACGAATTCACCAAATACGAAGTATATCCAGTAGATGGCGATCTAACATATTCTGATTTTTGGAAATGAAACCCTATATTTGTATACAACCTGCAAATGTTTATTTCCTTGTCTTCTGAGATCAGATGTAGCGACGTGCATCACGTCATACAGGAATATTACCAATGCTGTGGGCAATTATTGAAATAGTTTTGCAGATTATTTCCAACTATGTGAGGTCACTTGATATACGGTGATGGCTGAGAGAATTATAGTACGCCAGAATCACAGAATGGCATAAAGTGATATAACTGATACAGCTTATATCATACCTCCCAACATACAGCAAAACAGTCACAAATGTCATAGGGGCATCATACTGTGTATGGGGGCTGTGGGGCATCATACTGTGTATGGGGGCTGTGCGGAATGATATTGTTTGTATGGGGGCTATGCGGAATGATACTGTGTGTAGGGGGCTGTGGGGCATCATATTGTGGGGGCTATGGGGAATGATATTGTTTGTATGGGGGCTGTGGGGAATGATACTGTGTGTAGGGTCTGTAGGGAATCAAACTGTGTGTAGTGGGCTGTGGAGCATCATACTGTGTTTGGGGGATTTGGGGAATAATGCTATGTGTAGGAGAGTGGGGCATCAAACCGTTGGTGCTGTGGGGCATCTTAATGTGTACGGGGAACAATGGGGACAATATTTTGAAAGGGTGCACTTTTGAGGCCATGAAAGGTATACTGTACCCTGTGGGACCACTAACGGGCTCTGCTAGCAGACATATTTCTGTCTGGGAACATATAAAAGTATTGGGAAAGGTTAAAGGGAACCTGTCACCCCAAAAATCGCGGGTGAGGTAAGCCCACCGGCAGAGCAAAGTACTGCAGTGCGCAGGCGCCGGAAAGGTCAGAGAGGCCCGGCGCCTGCGCACTGCAGTACTTTGCTCTGCCCTCAACAGGGCAGAGCAAAGTACGCCTGCGCCGGAGCCATGGCTGAAGATCAGAAGAGGACGTCTTGTAATGAAGATGGGAGGTGCCGCAGCGGACCAGAGATGCCCATCCGACCTGACCAGCAGCGGGACCACCCCTGGGTGAGTATAATATAACGTCTTTTTCTCCTCTTTCAGGTAACATCGGGGGCTTATCTACAGCATTACAGAATGCTGTAGATAAGCCCCTGATGCCGGTGGGCTTACCTCACCCGCGATTTTCGGGGTGACAGGTTCCCTTTAAGTTCGCTTAGTGTAAAATAAAAAGTGCCGCAGTATGTGTTCCTCTTTCTTATGTTGGGAGGGATGCTTGTATCATTCAAAAAACATATATGGCCGTGGAGATTACGTGACCTATCCAAACTGCACATTGTACTGTAGTTTTACATTTTTATGTAATAACCACACCTATCCTGGCCAGAAAATGGATGTGAATGATAATTTCTTTAGAAAATACTCATGGTGTGTGCTTACAGACAAAATTCAAAGTACACTGTTCACATATTAAGGTTGTATTATGAATCTCAGATATTCATATCCGGAGGCTGTAGACATCAGTTTTTTTTTAACGGTCTTCGGCTTGAGCTGGAGCCATGGTGACTTAATGGATGAAGGTTCTATAGGGAGGTCGATTTTTTGCAAGCCAAGATAGGTCCACCAGGATCTTCTTCACCGCTATCTTGATAATATCAAGCCATCAGGTTGCTGGTCTTCGTCTTCGCTTGTTCCTTCTTTTTTTCTGACTATGATGTCCTTCTCCAATAATTACTCTCTTCGTATGATGTGTCCAAAGTAGGCAACTTCAATTTTGTAGCCGTCCACCTCCAATGTGTCCCGGTCACACCTGGCAGTAGTCAATATCTTTGTCTTTTTTGTGTTGAGTAGCAGTCCTATGTTCGAGCTTTCCATCTTGACACTCCATAATAAGTCCATCATTCCATCTACGCTTGTTGATATTAATGTTGCTTCGTCTGCGTATTTAAGAATGTTGATGATTCGTCCAGCAGTTTTGATTTCTTCTTCTTTTTCGTTATGTTCAGCCTTCCTGAAAATAGCTTCTGCATATAAATTCAAGAGAAATGGTGACAGGATGCAGCCTTGTCTGATCCCTCACTCTACTTTGAACCATGCCGTGTCACTGTGTTCTTTTCGGACTGTTAGTTCTTGATCGATGTAAATGTTCCTAATGAGACTGATCTTGTGGTTCGGCACACCCATATCCTTCATGGTATTGCAAATTTCGGTGATCAACACAGCCGAATGCTTTGTTGTAGTCCATGAAGCAAAAATAGATGTCGTTGTATTCTTTGGCCTTTTCCATTAACCACCTAATGTTAGTAATCACATCTATTCTTCCTCTGCCTTTATCTGAATCCCGATAGTTCCTCTGGCAGCTCTTTGTGAAAGTAAGGCTACTTTCACACTAGCGTCGGATTCGGCCCGTCGCATTGCGTCGGGCAGAGATTCCGACGCTAGCGTTTGATGCACTGCACAACGGGTGCAGCGGATGCATTTCTCCGGCACATCCGCTGCCCCATTGTGAGGTGCGGGGAGGTGGGGGCGGAGTTCCGGCAGCGCATGCACGGTCGGAAAAAGCAGTCTGTCAGGAGCAAAAAACGTTACATTTAACGTTTTTTGCTCCCGACGGTCCGCCACAACACGTGTGGCAAAGCGTCGCAATGCGTCGCTAATGTTAATCTATGGGGCAAAAACGCATCCTGCAAACGACACATTGCAACCTCTGGCAAAAAAACGCCAGTGTGAAGGTAGCCTAAGGCTTTAGCAGTCTTTATAGGATCTTCAGTAGTATACACTCTGGTGGTGCTGG
The DNA here is from genome assembly GCF_032444005.1 of Ranitomeya imitator. Taxonomy (NCBI): domain Eukaryota; kingdom Metazoa; phylum Chordata; class Amphibia; order Anura; family Dendrobatidae; genus Ranitomeya; species Ranitomeya imitator. The sequence continues at coordinate 1,198,168,164 of NC_091282.1, read as the reverse complement.
TTAGTGATGAGCGAGTATACTCGTTGCTTGGGTTTTCCCGAGCACGCTCGGGTGGTCTCCGAGTATTTGTGACTGCACGGAGATTTAGTTTTTGTCGACCCGCAGCTGCATGATTTCCAGCTGCTAGACAACCTGAACACATATGGGGATTCCCTAAAAACCAGGCAACCTCCACATGTACTCAAGCTGGCTAGCAGTAGTAAATTATGCAGCTGCATCATCAAAAACAATGTTCAAGCACTCACAGATACTCTGAGACCAACCGAGCAACGAGTATACTCGCTCATCACTAGTGCTGGTTTCTTTTATAGTATACATGCTGGTGGTGCTGGTGCCTTTTATAGTATACATGCTGGTGGTGCTGGGGCCTTTTATAGTATACATGCTGGTGGTGTCCGTGCCCTTTATAGGATACATGCTGGTGGGTGCTGGTACCTTTTATAGTTTACATGCTGGTGGTGCTGGAGCCTTTTATAGTATAAATGCTGGTGATGTCCGTGCCTTTTATAGTTTACATGGTGGTGGTGCTGGAGCCTTTTATAGTATACATGCTGGTGGTGCTGGTGCCTTTTATAGTATAGATGCTGGTGCCTTTTATAGTATACATGCTGGCGGTGCTGGTGCCTTTTATAGGATAAATGCTGGTGGTGCTGGAGCCTTTTATAGTATACATGCTGGTGGTGCCAGTGCCTTTTATGGTATACATGCTGGTGGTGCTTGAGCCTTTTATGGTATACAAGCTGATGGTGAAGGAGCCTTTTATAGTATACATGCTGGCGGGGCTTGAGCCTTTTATAGTATACATGCTGTTGTTGTCCATACCTTTTATAGTATACATGCTGGTGCCTTTTATAGTATACATGCTGGTGGTGCTGGAGCCTTTTATAGTATACACGCTGGTGGTGCCAGTGCCTTTTATAGTATATATGCTGGTGGTGTCCGTAACCTTTATAGTATACATGCTGGAGCCTTTTATAGTATACATGCTGGTGATGCTGTGGCACCCCAGGATCCTGGTTGTCACAGTGGTATTGCCTTCCTCCAGGGGAGAGTGATGCTATGTTTGGAGGCAAGAAAGGATAACTGCATCCAGGTGTCACAAACATGCAACACATTCACATTCCAGGCCCCCAGGGGGAGCTCCTGCTCCTATTTATTATTTCACTCCCCACACAGGGATAACTGGTAGTCTGTAGGGAAAGTCAGTCAGTTCCAGACAGAAGTTAGTTTCACCTGTCTTTCACTAGGGGGACTTGTCAGGGAGTCACAAAAACATTGAACTTTAGGAAGGCAAAGTTTGAACAGCTTAGAGATGCCCTTAATCTGGTAGACTGGGACAATATCCTCAGAAATGAGAATACAGATAATAAATGGGAAATGTTTAAGAACATCCTAAATAGGCAGTGTAAGCGGTTTATACCTTGTGGGAATAAAAGGACTAGAAATAGGAAAAACCCAATGTGGCTAAACAAAGAAGTAAGACAGGCAATTAACAGTAAAAAGAAAGCATTTGCACTACTAAAGCAGGATGGCACCATTGAAGCTCTAAAAAACTATAGGGAGAAAAATACTTTATCTAAAAAACTAATTAAAGCTGCCAAAAAGGAAACAGAGAAGCACATTGCTAAGGAGAGTAAAACTAATCCCAAACTGTTCTTCAACTATATCAATAGTAAAAGAATAAAAACTGAAAATGTAGGCCCCTTAAAAAATAGTGAGGAAAGAATGGTTGTAGATGACGAGGAAAAAGCTAACATATTAAACACCTTCTTCTCCACGGTATTCACGGTGGAAAATGAAATGCTAGGTGAAATCCCAAGAAACAATGAAAACCCTATATTAAGGGTCACCAATCTAACCCAAGAAGAGGTGCGAAACCGGCTAAATAAGATTAAAATAGATAAATCTCCGGGTCCGGATGGCATACACCCACGAGTACTAAGAGAACTAAGTAATGTAATAGATAAACCATTATTTCTTATTTTTAGTGACTCTATAGCGACAGGGTCTGTTCCGCAGGACTGGCGCATAGCAAATGTGGTGCCAATATTCAAAAAGGGCTCTAAAAGTGAACCTGGAAATTATAGGCCAGTAAGTCTAACCTCTATTGTTGGTAAAATATTTGAAGGGTTTCTGAGGGATGTTATTCTGGATTATCTCAGAGAATAACTGTTTAACTCCATATCAGCATGGGTTTATGAGAAATCGCTCCTGTCAAACCAATCTAATCAGTTTTTATGAAGAGGTAAGCTATAGACTGGGCCACGGTGAGTCATTGGACGTGGTATATCTCGATTTTTCCAAAGCGTTTGATACCGTGCCGCACAAGAGGTTGGTGCACAAAATGAGAATGCTTGGTCTGGGGGAAAATGTGTGTAAATGGGTTAGTAACTGGCTTAGTGATAGAAAGCAGAGGGTGGTTATAAATGGTATAGTCTCTAACTGGGTCGCTGTGACCAGTGGGGTACCGCAGGGGTCAGTATTGGGACCTGTTCTCTTCAACATATTCATTAATGATCTGGTAGAAGGTTTACACAGTAAAATATCGATATTTGCAGATGATACAAAACTATGTAAAGCAGTTAATACAAGAGAAGATAGTATTCTGCTACAGATGGATCTGGATAAGTTGGAAACTTGGGCTGAAAGGTGGCAGATGAGGTTTAACAATGATAAATGTAAGGTTATACACATGGGAAGAGGGAATCAATATCACCATTACACACTGAACGGGAAACCACTGGGTAAATCTGACAGGGAGAAGGACTTGGGGATCCTAGTTAATGATAAACTTACCTGGAGCAGCCAGTGCCAGGCAGCAGCTGCCAAGGCAAACAGGATCATGGGGTGCATTAAAAGAGGTCTGGATACACATGATGAGAGCATTATACTGCCTCTGTACAAATCCCTAGTTAGACCGCACATGGAGTACTGTGTCCAGTTTTGGGCACCGGTGCTCAGGAAGGATATAATGGAACTAGAGAGAGTACAAAGGAGGGCAACAAAATTAATAAAGGGGATGGGAGAACTACAATACCCAGATAGATTAGCGAAATTAGGATTATTTAGTCTAGAAAAAAGACGACTGAGGGGCGATCTAATAACCATGTATAAGTATATAAGGGGACACTACAAATATCTCGCTGAGGATCTGTTTATACCAAGGAAGGTGACGGGCACAAGGGGGCATTCTTTGCGTCTGGAGGAGAGAAGGTTTTTCCACCAACATAGAAGAGGATTCTTTACTGTTAGGGCAGTGAGAATCTGGAATTGCTTGCCTGAGGAGGTGGTGATGGCGAACTCAGTCGAGGGGTTCAAGAGAGGCCTGGATGTCTTCCTGGAGCAGAACAATATTGTATCATACAATTATTAGGTTCTGTAGAAGGACGTAGATCTGGGTATTTATTATGATGGAATATAGGCTGAACTGGATGGACAAATGTCTTTTTTCGGCCTTACTAACTATGTTACTATGTTACTATGTTACTATGAAAGGCAGAATTGTATTGCAGCGAGCGTGAAGGAAGTTGAAGCAAAGGAGAGGATACCAGAGGGGGACCAGCCCCGAACAGGCTGCCTCCTTCTGAGGCGCAGATTCTCAGTAGCCGGAACATAGAGGGAGTAAGGACCTCTACGCCTTATTTCAGAGACCGGCAGGACAGCTAATTGCAGGTTACCTGTCCACACCTAACCTACACCCAGGAGGCACGGTGACACCCACAGAGCCGGGTTATCTAAGAGACCTTATAAACAGGCTCAAGTCACCAGTCATATGTGTTTTTTCTATCCTATACGGGTGACAGAGAGAGCGAAACATCGCATCTGTGAGACCCTTATGTGAAGCCATAGGCAGTAAGGGACTACTGTTATGATACGGTGGTCTAGGAGCAACATGGAACGAGCTCTGAAGGACGTGGTAACTGTACTGACCGCAGTCCCTAAGCTCAACACAACACTAGAAGTAGCCGTGGAATGCTCCTAACTCTCCCTAGGCATCTCGTCACAGCCTAAGAGCTAACTACCCCTAAAGAAAGAAGCAGGAAAACTATCTTGCCTCAGAGAAAATCCCCAAAGGATAGATTAGCCCCCCCACAAATAATGACTGTGAGTGGAGAGGGAAAAGACATACACAGAATGAAACCAGGATGAGCACAGGAGGCCAGTCTAGCTAAATAGATAGGACAGGATGGAATACTGTGCGGTCAGTATAAAACACTACAAAAATCCACGCAGAGTTTACAAAAAAACTCCACACCTGACTAAAGGTGTGGAGGGCAAATCTGCCTCCCAGAGCTTCCAGCAAGTCAGAATAAATTCACACTGATAAGCTGGACAAACATAGAAAGCACAGAATGGATAAGTCCACAATCTATGGACAGAAAAGAGCAAGCAAAAACTTAGCTTAGCTGAACTGGTCAGGATAACAGGGAACTCCAAAGAGATGTGAATCCAACCAGAAACCATTTACAAGTGGCACTGGCTGAAGACAGAGCCAGACCTAAATAGCCGAGCAGAAGAGAAGATAAGTGGAGGCAGCTGATGACAGCTAACTCCAAGGAGCAGCCATACCACTAGAAACCACAAGAGGGAGCCCAAGAGCAGAACTCACAAAAGTGCCACTTACAACCACCGGAGGGAGCCCAAGAGCGGAATTCACAACAGTACCCCCCCCTTGAGGAGGGGTCACCGAACCCTCACCAGAGCCCCCAGGCCGATCAGGACGAGCCAAGTGAAAAGCACGAACCAAATCGGTGGCATGGACATCGGAGGCAACAACCCAAGAATTATCCTCCTGGCCATAACCCTTCCACTTGACAAGATACTGAAGCTTCCGCCTCGAAAAATGAGAATCCAAAATCTTCTCAACCTCATATTCCAACTCTCCCTCAACCAACACCGGGGCAGGAGGGTCAACCGAGGGAACAACGGGCACCACATATTTCCGCAACAAAGATCTATGGAAAACATTATGAATGGCAAAAGAGGCAGGAAGAGCCAAACGAAAAGACACCGGATTAATAATTTCAGAAATTTTATAAGGACCAATAAACCGAGGCTTAAACTTAGGAGAAGAAACCTTCATAGGAACATGACGAGAAGACAACCAAACCAAATCCCCCACACGAAGCCGGGGACCAACACACCGACGGCGGTTAGCAAAACGTTGAGCCCTTTCCTGAGACAACGTCAAATTGTCCACCACATGAGTCCAAATCTGCTGCAGCCTGTCCACCACAGAATTAACACCAGGACAATCAGAAGGCTCAACCTGCCCAGAAGAAAAACGAGGATGAAAACCAAAATTACAAAAGAAAGGTGAAACCAAAGTAGCCGAACTAGCCCGATTATTAAGGGCAAACTCGGCCAACGGCAAGAAAGACACCCAATCATCCTGATCAGCAGACACAAAGCATCTCAAATAGGTCTCCAAGGTCTGATTAGTTCGCTCAGTTTGGCCATTAGTCTGAGGATGAAACGCCGAAGAAAAAGACAAATCAATGCCCATCCTAGCACAAAAGGCCCGCCAAAATCTAGAGACAAACTGAGAACCTCTGTCAGACACAATATTCTCCAGAATGCCATGCAAACGAACCACATGCTGAAAAAATAATGGAACCAGATCTGAGGAGGAAGGCAACTTAGGCAAAGGTACCAGATGGACCATTTTAGAGAATCGGTCACAAACAACCCAGATAACAGACATCTTCTGGGAAACAGGAAGATCCGAAATAAAATCCATGGAAATATGCATCCAGGGCCTCTCAGGGACCGGCAAAGGCAAAAGCAACCCACTAGCGCGGGAACAGCAAGGCTTGGCTCGGGTGCAAGTCCCACAGGACTGCACAAAAGCATGCACATCGCACGACAAGGAAGGCCACCAAAAGGACCTAGCAACCAAATCTCTGGTACCAAAAATCCCAGGATGACCAGCCAACACTGAACAATGAACCTCAGAAATTACCTTACTTGTCTATCTATCAGGAACAAACAGCTTCCCCACTGGACAGCGGTCAGGCCTATCAGCCTGAAATTCCTGAAGTACCCGCCGCAAATCAGGGGAGATAGCAGAAAGAATCACCCCCTCCTTAAGAATACCAACCGGCTCAAGGACTCCAGGAGAATCAGGCGAAAAACTCCTAGAGAGGGCATCAGCCTTAACATTCTTAGATCCCGGAAGATACGAGACCACAAAATCAAAACGGGAGAAAAACAGGGACCATCGAGCCTGTCTAGGATTCAGCCACTTGGCCGACTCGAGGTAAATCAGATTCTTATGATCGGTCAGGACCACAACACGGTGTTTAGCTCCCTCAAGCCAATGTCGCCACTCCTCAAACGCCCACTTCATAGCCAACAACTCCCGATTGCCAATATCATAATTGCGTTCCGCAGGCGAAAACTTTCTGAAAAAAAAAGCACACGGTTTCATCAAAGAACCATCAGACTCCCTCTGAGACAAAACGGCCCCTGCCCCAATCTCAGAAGCGTCGACCTCAACCTGAAAAGGAAGAGAAACATCCGGTTGACGCAACACAGGGGCAGAAGTAAATCGGCGTTTAAGCTCCTGAAAGGCCTCAACAGCCTCAGAGGACCAATTAGTCACATCAGCGCCTTTCTTCGTCAAATCAGTAAGGGGCTTAACCACACTGGAAAAATTGGCAATGAAACGGTGATAGAAATTAGCAAAGCCCAAAAATTTTTGAAGACCCTTCACAGATGTGGGTTGGATCCAGTCATGAATAGCTTGGACCTTAACAGGATCCATTTCTATAGACGAGGGAGAAAAAATAAAACCCAAAAAAGAGACCTTCTGAACTCCGAATAGGCACTTAGACCCCTTCACAAATAAAGCATTATCACGAAGGATCTGGAACACCATCCTGACCTGCTTCACATGAGACTCCCAATCATCGGAAAAAATCAAAATATCATCCAAATATACGACCAATAATTTATCAAGATAATTGCGGAAAATATCATGCATGAAAGACTGGAACACAGATGGAGCATTAGAGAGCCCAAATGGCATCACAAGGTATTCAAAATGGCCTTTGGGCGTATTAAATGCAGTTTTCCATTCGTCACCCTGTTTAATACGAACAAGATTATAGGCCCCTCGGAGGTCAATCTTAGTAAACCAACTAGCCCCCTTAATCTGAGCAAACAAATCAGTAAGCAAAGGCAAGGGGTATTGGAATTTGACCGTGATCTTATTAAGAAGACGATAATCAATACAGGGTCTCAAGGAGCCATCCTTCTTAGCAACAAAAAAGAAACCCGCTCCCAATGGTGACGAAGAGGGCCGAATATGCCCTTTCTCCAAAGATTCCTTAACATAACTCTGCATGGCGGCATGCTCTGGCACAGACAGATTGAAAAGTCGGCCCTTAGGGAACTTACAACCAGGAATCAAGTTAATAGCACAATCACAGTCCCTATGTGGAGGAAGGGAACTGGACTTGGGCTCATCAAATACATCCTGGAAATCCGACAAAAACTCAGGGACCTCAGAAGAGGGGGAAGAGGAAATTGACATCAAAGGAACGTCACTATGTACTCCTCGACAACCCCAACTAGTCACCGACATAGTTTTCCAATCCAGCACCGGATTATGTTCCTGTAACCATGGAAATCCCAGTACAACAACATCATGCAGGTTATGCAACACCAGAAAACGGCAATCTTCCTGATGTGCAGGAGCCATGTACATAGTCATCTGTGTCCAGTACTGAGGGTTATCCTTGGCCAAGGGTGTAGCATCAATACCCCTCAAAGGAATAGGGCTCTGCAAAGGCTGCAAGGAAAAACCACAGCGCCTGGCGAATTCTAAGTCCATTAAGTTCAGGGCAGCGCCTGAATCCACAAATGCCATGACAGAAAAGGACGACAATGAGCAAATCAGGGTCACAGATAAGAGAAATTTAGGCTGTATAGTACTAATGGTAACAGACCTAGCGACTCTCTTAGTACGCTTAGGGCAATCAGAGATAACATGCGCCGAATCACCACAGTAAAAACACAGCCTATTCTGACGTCTGAATTCCTACCGTTCTATTCTAGTCAAAATCCTATCACATTGCATAGGTTCAGGACTTTGCTCAGAGGATACTCCCATATGGTGCACAGCTTTGCGCTCGCGCAGACGCCGATCAATCTGAATGGCTAGAGACATAAATTCGCTCAAACCGGCAGGCGTAGGAAAGCCCACCATAACATCTTTAAGGGTTTCAGAAAGACCTTTTCTGAAAATAGCAGCCAGAGCCTCTTCATTCCATTTAGTGAGCACAGGCCATTTTCTAAATTTCTGGCAGTATAACTCTGCCGCTTCCTGACTTTGACACAAGGCCAACAGGGTTTTTTCCGCATGATCCACAGAATTAGGTTCGTCATACAATAATCCGAGCGCTTGAAAAAATGCATCTACATTCAATAATGCCAGATCCCCTGTTTCAAGAGAAAAAGCCCAGTCTTGAGGGTCACCACGCAGCAAGGATATTTTTACTTGCTGAATGGGATCACCAGAAAAACGGGGTTTCAAAGCAAAAAACAATTTGCAGTTATTTTTAAAGTTCAAAAACTTGGATCTGTCCCCAAAAAACAAATCAGGAGTAGGAATTCTGGGCTCTAAAGCCGGAGTCTGGACAACATAGTCCTGGATACTCTGTAATCTTGCAGCAAGTTGATCCACACGAGAAAACAAACCCTGAACATCCATGCCAAAGCATATATCCTGAACCACCCAGATATCAAGAGGAAAAGAAAAAAAAAAAAAGACAAACCAAAGCACAGAAAAAAAAAAATGGTTCAGAACTTTCTTTTCTTTCTTTTGAGATGCATTTAATTCATTTTTGGCCACTTGTACTGTTATGATACGGTGGTCTAGGAGCAACATGGAACGAGCTCTGAAGGACGTGGTAACTGTACTGACCGCAGTCCCTAAGCTCAACACAACACTAGAAGTAGCCGTGGAATGCTCCTAACTCTCCCTAGGCATCTCGTCACAGCCTAAGAGCTAACTACCCCTAAAGAAAGAAGCAGGAAAACTATCTTGCCTCAGAGAAAATCCCCAAAGGATAGATTAGCCCCCCACAAATAATGACTGTGAGTGGAGAGGGAAAAGACATACACAGAATGAAACCAGGATGAGCACAGGAGGCCAGTCTAGCTAAATAGATAGGACAGGATGGAATACTGTGCGGTCAGTATAAAACACTACAAAAATCCACGCAGAGTTTACAAAAAAACTCCACACCTGACTAAAGGTGTGGAGGGCAAATCTGCCTCCCAGAGCTTCCAGCAAGACAGAATAAATTCACACTGATGAGCTGGACAAACATAGAAAGCACAGAATGGATAAGTCCACAATCTATGGACAGAAAAGAGCAAGCAAAAACTTAGCTTAGCTGAACTGGTCAGGATAACAGGGAACTCCAAAGAGATGTGAATCCAACCAGAAACCATTTACAAGTGGCACTGGCTGAAGACAGAGCCAGACCTAAATAGCCGAGCAGAAGAGAAGATAAGTGGAGGCAGCTGATGACAGCTAACTCCAAGGAGCAGCCATACCACTAGAAACCACAAGAGGGAGCCCAAGAGCAGAACTCACAAAAGTGCCACTTACAACCACCGGAGGGAGCCCAAGAGCGGAATTCACAACAGACTACACCACTGCAGCGCAAGGGACAGCTATTGATTTCCACCTGGACAAACGGACTCTGGACTTGCCTCCAAACCAGCCGGACTCTGCCTGCCCTGTGGTCTGGTGCTCTGGACTGTGGATGCTGAAGTCTTCAGTAAAAGGTAAAGAGACTGCAACCTTGTGTCCTCGTTATTCTCTGCGCCTTTCACCATACCACCATTTACACACCGGGAAGCCCTGGGGATATACTTCACCTGTGGGAAGGTATACCATCTAGCTGCCATAACATCACCCCAGCGGACCCCTTAAAGCAGCGTCTGTCAACTGACCGAATACCACAGGTGGCGTCGCGAACATAAACTTTATCCCTTCAAAGACCTTTCCTCTTTTATACGGACGTCCCAGGGCCATGGACCGGGTCAGCCAATGTGACATCCCCCCTGTGAACTGCAGGACCCGGTGCCGAGTACCCCACAGCCCTGACAGGGTGATCCAACTTATCCAACGCTTACTCCTTTCCCTTATTATCTGCAGCAACTCATGCATTTCATTCGTCTGCGGCTGCGCATTGTCTCTCCTTTTCCTGCTTCTCCTCTGCGCTCCTCGGCTCTTTTCGGCTGTTTCCGGATTTATGCTTGGACTCATGCACACTTCTCCGTAGTTCTTTACTCTTCCGCGCTTGCGCCGTTCTTTTTCTTTTTCAGCTCTCTTCGGTTCATTTTGGTAGTTTCGCTATGACGCATGCGCATTACATTGTACTCCACTTCGGCTTGTTTCGGGTCTTCTCGGCTCTATCACGTGACAGGCAGGATATTACATCACGGCCTTATATCAGGTCCACTGCTCTGGGACTGCCGTTTGGAACTTTGCTCCTGATACAGGTAAATACTATTACTTCTACTAGCACACTTGGACCTTTTTGTTTGCAATTTATTTATTTCTTTCAGTTCTTTGGGCCCACTATTGGGGATACATTTCCATTAGCTCCCTCATGTTCATTTATTTTGTGGCTGATATACCACGTAATTTGCTTAGGACCCGTAGATTGCGGAGCCATTACTTTGTCAATTAGTTTGTCAATTTATCTAGTTTTTTACCAGATTTTTCACGATTCTGACCTCTTATGGGGTTATATGTTTCATCATTATTATTTATTTATTTTGATAGATCGGTTTTTGTGAACCGGGTTTTCTTTTGCCTATATAGATCCTGGATTGAAGAATATACAATATCTATTGGTTTGAATATATTATATCTTATGTGTATATACGCATTTAAATATATACAAGTCTCTTTTTCTTATTTTTTCTTTTGAGAGTTCACATATATGTAAGGTTATTGCGTAACAGTAATATTGAAGTTTGTGTTTATCATGAGAGGTATTTTGTTCTATATATAATTTTGTACTTATACTGTATTATGTTTTTTTCATATAGATTGTACCCTTGACAAAGACCATTTTATGGTCGAAACGTTGGGAAAATTTTCTGTTATATCCTGTTGTCATGGCTGTGAACTCCCAGAACTAATGACTACAATTAGCATAATAAAGAATTCATCATTTGACACAAGACTTTTTTTCTTATGAGAGTGCTGGAGGTTGTTCTATTATATTGTACCATTTTTTCCTCCTAAGCACCAGTATATTAAGTGTGCGAGTGACCCTGGTCATTTATATAGGGTGATCCAACTTGGCATCACAAACAGGATCTACTAAACCCTGAAAATCGGGTCATGTGCGCCTAAAAGACTGTGCCAGAACTGTGCCTGAATCGTACTTTATTGAGAGACTGTGTATCGTAAAATACCGCCAAAATTGCTGCCATAACCGCCGCCATTATAGCGCCACGAGGAGCGCCAGAGAAGAAGGGCGTGCCATAGTGGATGGGTCCAGCAGAGTGGCGCAAAGAACATGCCCGCCCCCTGCCAGCACTGTGATGTGAGGAAGGAGGAAGAATCGGGAATCAAGATGGCGGAGGGAGGTGAGCGGACAATGGAGCGTGGGATGGAGCAAGAGGACTCTCCCATCCAGCACCTGCAAGAATTGCACCTGTCACCGACAATGAGCCCGGACCTCCTGCGGAGAGAGATGGAGGAGCTGGCCCAACGACCCCTACGGACCCAGATGACAGCGGTGACCGCACGGAAGGAGTCCCTGATCAAAAAGATGATGACCGCACAACGACAAAACTTACTACCACTCCAACGGAGCCAGAAAGCAAGACACCGCCGGAAAGCGAGATGCTGCAAACGGAGATGACAATGCCGCAGCACAAGGCCCTGCAGCCTGCTGACCAGGCACCGCAACAAGTGATCCTGACCTCAGCAGAGGAGCAGACTGGCACCGGAGGGACCGCATCTGAAGCAGGTATGAAGCACGACCCTGCCCCAGTGACCGACCCTGCTCCAGCGACTGCTCGTGCCCCAGCTACTGGCCCCGCTGCAGTGACCGATCTTACCGCAACCACCTCTGAGCTAGATGACCTCCTGGTGGGCCGCTTACCAGTCCCTGCAGATGCAGCAGGCCAGGCCCAGGGTGAGGGAGACCATGTAGAAATAATCAGCTAGAAAGAGTACTGTCGGCAGCAGGCACTCAAGCAGGAAAATAAATTTAGACTTACCGGTAATTTGGTTTCTAGGAACCTTCCACTACAGTCACCTTGGAGGATGTCCCCCCGCCCTAATGGGGGACAGGAAACACAAAGAGGTTAAATAACCCTCCCCTTCCTCCTATCTCCAGTGTTTTTTCTGGCCATACTAGCATGAATAGTTACCACCAAAGTGCAGGAATCATCCAGTAAAATATCAGATAGGGAGGGAAATTAGTGCTGTCGTGGAAGCTTCCAAGAAACCGAATTACCGGTAAGTTTAATTCTATTTTCTCTAGCCATTTATAGTACACATGCTGGTGGTGTCCGTGCCCTTTATAGTACACATGCTGGTGGTGCTGGTGCCTTTTATAGTATACATGCTGGTGGTGCCAGTGCATTTCATAGTATACATGCTGGTGGTGACGGTGCCTTTATAGGATACATGCTGGTGGTGCTTTTTATCTCATACATTTTTTATAGCTTTTTTAAAAATATGTATAATTAGACTACGAGTGCGTGGCCCTTGAGACACCATTTCTACAGCTATCTCTCTGTATCTAGTACTCCTACTAAGTGATTTCATCACATAGCTTGACTCGACTGCAGAGGTACGTATGAAGATTCTAGAAAACTATTTACTTTGAAGCTGAATTCTTGTAGTTATGCACACAGTAGGTAAAAATGATTATTCTAAACCAGAGATGCAAGATGCACACCGCCAGGGCAACGAAGGAGTGGCTTCGTAAGAAGCATTTCAAGGTCCTGGAGTGGCCTAGCCAGTCTCCAGATCTCAACCCTATAGAAAACCTTTGGAGGGAGTTGAAAGTCCGTGTTGCCAAGCGAAAAGCCAAAAACATCACTGCTCTAGAGGAGATCTGCATGGAGGAATGGGCCAACAATCTGAATGGCTAGAGACATAAATTCGCTCAAACCGGCAGGCGTAGGAAAGCCCACCATAACATCTTTAAGGGTTTCAGAAAGACCTTTTCTGAAAATAGCAGCCAGAGCCTCTTCATTCCATTTAGTGAGCACAGGCCATTTTCTAAATTTCTGGCAGTATAACTCTGCCGCTTCCTGACTTTGACACAAGGCCAACAGGGTTTTTTCCGCATGATCCACAGAATTAGGTTCGTCATACAATAATCCGAGCGCTTGAAAAAATGCATCTACATTCAATAATGCCAGATCCCCTGTTTCAAGAGAAAAAGCCCAGTCTTGAGGGTCACCACGCAGCAAGGATATTTTTACTTGCTGAATGGGATCACCAGAAAAACGGGGTTTCAAAGCAAAAAACAATTTGCAGTTATTTTTAAAGTTCAAAAACTTGGATCTGTCCCCAAAAAACAAATCAGGAGTAGGAATTCTGGGCTCTAAAGCCGGAGTCTGGACAACATAGTCCTGGATACTCTGTAATCTTGCAGCAAGTTGATCCACACGAGAAAACAAACCCTGAACATCCATGCCAAAGCATATATCCTGAACCACCCAGATATCAAGAGGAAAAGAAAAAAAAAAAAAGACAAACCAAAGCACAGAAAAAAAAAATGGTTCAGAACTTTCTTTTCTTTCTTTTGAGATGCATTTAATTCATTTTTGGCCACTTGTACTGTTATGATACGGTGGTCTAGGAGCAACATGGAACGAGCTCTGAAGGACGTGGTAACTGTACTGACCGCAGTCCCTAAGCTCAACACAACACTAGAAGTAGCCGTGGAATGCTCCTAACTCTCCCTAGGCATCTCGTCACAGCCTAAGAGCTAACTACCCCTAAAGAAAGAAGCAGGAAAACTATCTTGCCTCAGAGAAAATCCCCAAAGGATAGATTAGCCCCCCACAAATAATGACTGTGAGTGGAGAGGGAAAAGACATACACAGAATGAAACCAGGATGAGCACAGGAGGCCAGTCTAGCTAAATAGATAGGACAGGATGGAATACTGTGCGGTCAGTATAAAACACTACAAAAATCCACGCAGAGTTTACAAAAAAAACTCCACACCTGACTAAAGGTGTGGAGGGCAAATCTGCCTCCCAGAGCTTCCAGCAAGACAGAATAAATTCACACTGATGAGCTGGACAAACATAGAAAGCACAGAATGGATAAGTCCACAATCTATGGACAGAAAAGAGCAAGCAAAAACTTAGCTTAGCTGAACTGGTCAGGATAACAGGGAACTCCAAAGAGATGTGAATCCAACCAGAAACCATTTACAAGTGGCACTGGCTGAAGACAGAGCCAGACCTAAATAGCCGAGCAGAAGAGAAGATAAGTGGAGGCAGCTGATGACAGCTAACTCCAAGGAGCAGCCATACCACTAGAAACCACAAGAGGGAGCCCAAGAGCAGAACTCACAAAAGTGCCACTTACAACCACCGGAGGGAGCCCAAGAGCGGAATTCACAACAGACTACACCAATGCAGCGCAAGGGACAGCTATTGATTTCCACCTGGACAAACGGACTCTGGACTTGCCTCCAAACCAGCCGGACTCTGCCTGCCCTGTGGTCTGGTGCTCTGGACTGTGGATGCTGAAGTCTTCAGTAAAAGGTAAAGAGACTGCAACCTTGTGTCCTCGTTATTCTCTGCGCCTTTCACCATACCACCATTTACACACCGGGAAGCCCTGGGGATATACTTCACCTGTGGGAAGGTATACCATCTAGCTGCCATAACATCACCCCAGCGGACCCCTTAAAGCAGCGTCTGTCAACTGACCGAATACCACAGGTGGCGTCGCGAACATAAACTTTATCCCTTCAAAGACCTTTCCTCTTTTATACGGACGTCCCAGGGCCATGGACCGGGTCAGCCAATGTGACATCCCCCCTGTGAACTGCAGGACCCGGTGCCGAGTACCCCACAGCCCTGACAGGGTGATCCAACTTATCCAACGCTTACTCCTTTCCCTTATTATCTGCAGCAACTCATGCATTTCATTCGTCTGCGGCTGCGCATTGTCTCTCCTTTTCCTGCTTCTCCTCTGCGCTCCTCGGCTCTTTTCGGCTGTTTCCGGATTTATGCTTGGACTCATGCACACTTCTCCGTAGTTCTTTACTCTTCCGCGCTTGCGCCGTTCTTTTTCTTTTTCAGCTCTCTTCGGTTCATTTTGGTAGTTTCGCTATGACGCATGCGCATTACATTGTACTCCACTTCGGCTTGTTTCGGGTCTTCTCGGCTCTATCACGTGACAGGCAGGATATTACATCACGGCCTTAAATCAGGTCCACTGCTCTGGGACTGCCGTTTGGAACTTTGCTCCTGATACAGGTAAATACTATTACTTCTACTAGCACACTTGGACCTTTTTGTTTGCAATTTATTTCTTTCTTTCAGTTCTTTGGGCCCACTATTGGGGATACATTTCCATTAGCTCCCTCATGTTCATTTATTTTGTGGCTGATATACCACGTAATTTGCTTAGGACCCGTAGATTGCGGAGCCATTACTTTGTCAATTAGTTTGTCAATTTATCTAGTTTTTTACCAGATTTTTCACGATTCTGACCTCTTATGGGGTTATATGTTTCATCATTATTATTTATTTATTTTGATAGATCGGTTTTTGTGAACCGGGTTTTCTTTTGCCTATATAGATCCTGGATTGAAGAATATACAATATCTATTGGTTTGAATATATTATATCTTATGTGTATATACGCATTTAAATATATACAAGTCTCTTTTTCTTATTTTTTCTTTTGAGAGTTCACATATATGTAAGGTTATTGCGTAACAGTAATATTGAAGTTTGTGTTTATCATGAGAGGTATTTTGTTCTATATATAATTTTGTACTTATACTGTATTATGTTTTTTTCATATAGATTGTACCCTTGACAAAGACTATTTTATGGTCGAAACGTTGGGAAAATTTTCTGTTATATCCTGTTGTCATGGCTGTGAACTCCCAGAACTAATGACTACAATTAGCATAATAAAGAATTCATCATTTGACACAAGACTTTTTTTCTTATGAGAGTGCTGGAGGTTGTTCTATTATATTGTACCATTTTTTCCTCCTAAGCACCAGTATATTAAGTGTGCGAGTGACCCTGGTCATTTATATAGGGTGATCCAACTTGGCATCACAAACAGGATCTACTAAACCCTGAAAATCGGGTCATGTGCGCCTAAAAGACTGTGCCAGAACTGTGTCTGAATCGTACTTTATTGAGAGACTGTGTATCGTAAAATACCGCCAAAATTGCTGCCATAACCGCCGCCATTATAGCGCCACGAGGAGCGCCAGAGAAGAAGGGCGTGCCATAGTGGATGGGTCCAGCAGAGTGGCGCAAAGAACATGCCCGCCCCCTGCCAGCACTGTGATGTGAGGAAGGAGGAAGAATCGGGAATCAAGATGGCGGAGGGAGGTGAGCGGACAATGGAGCGTGGGATGGAGCAAGAGGACTCTCCCATCCAGCACCTGCAAGAATTGCACCTGTCACCGACAATGAGCCCGGACCTCCTGCGGAGAGAGATGGAGGAGCTGGCCCAACGACCCCTACGGACCCAGATGACAGCGGTGACCGCACGGAAGGAGTCCCTGATCAAAAAGATGATGACCGCACAGCGACAAAACTTACTACCACTCCAACGGAGCCAGAAAGCAAGACACCGCCGGAAAGCGAGATGCTGCAAACGGAGATGACAATGCCGCAGCACAAGGCCCTGCAGCCTGCTGACCAGGCACCGCAACAAGTGATCCTGACCTCAGCAGAGGAGCAGACTGGCACCGGAGGGACCGCATCTGAAGCAGGTATGAAGCACGACCCTGCCCCAGTGACCGACCCTGCTCCAGCGACTGCTCGTGCCCCAGCTACTGGCCCCGCTGCAGTGACCGATCTTACCGCAACCACCTCTGAGCTAGATGACCTCCTGGTGGGCCGCTTACCAGTCCCTGCAGATGCAGCAGGCCAGGCCCAGGGTGAGGGAGACCATGTAGAAATAATCAGCTAGAAAGAGTACTGTCGGCAGCAGGCACTCAAGCAGGAAAATAAATTTAGACTTACCGGTAATTTGGTTTCTAGGAACCTTCCACTACAGTCACCTTGGAGGATGTCCCCCCGCCCTAATGGGGGACAGGAAACACAAAGAGGTTAAATAACCCTCCCCTTCCTCCTATCTCCAGTGTTTTTTCTGGCCATACTAGCATGAATAGTTACCACCAAAGTGCAGGAATCATCCAGTAAAATATCAGATAGGGAGGGAAATTAGTGCTGTCGTGGAAGCTTCCAAGAAACCGAATTACCGGTAAGTTTAATTCTATTTTCTCTAGCCATTTATAGTACACATGCTGGTGGTGTCCGTGCCCTTTATAGTACACATGCTGGTGGTGCTGGTGCCTTTTATAGTATACATGCTGGTGGTGCCAGTGCATTTCATAGTATACATGCTGGTGGTGACGGTGCCTTTATAGGATACATGCTGGTGGTGCTTTTTATCTCATACATTTTTTATAGCTTTTTTAAAAATATGTATAATTAGACTACGAGTGCGTGGCCCTTGAGACACCATTTCTACAGCTATCTCTCTGTATCTAGTACTCCTACTAAGTGATTTCATCACATAGCTTGACTCGACTGCAGAGGTACGTATGAAGATTCTAGAAAACTATTTACTTTGAAGCTGAATTCTTGTAGTTATGCACACAGTAGGTAAAAATGATTATTCTAAACCAGAGATGCAAGATGCACACCGCCAGGGCAACGAAGGAGTGGCTTCGTAAGAAGCATTTCAAGGTCCTGGAGTGGCCTAGCCAGTCTCCAGATCTCAACCCTATAGAAAACCTTTGGAGGGAGTTGAAAGTCCGTGTTGCCAAGCGAAAAGCCAAAAACATCACTGCTCTAGAGGAGATCTGCATGGAGGAATGGGCCAACAATCTGAATGGCTAGAGACATAAATTCGCTCAAACCGGCAGGCGTAGGAAAGCCCACCATAACATCTTTAAGGGTTTCAGAAAGACCTTTTCTGAAAATAGCAGCCAGAGCCTCTTCATTCCATTTAGTGAGCACAGGCCATTTTCTAAATTTCTGGCAGTATAACTCTGCCGCTTCCTGACTTTGACACAAGGCCAACAGGGTTTTTTCCGCATGATCCACAGAATTAGGTTCGTCATACAATAATCCGAGCGCTTGAAAAAATGCATCTACATTCAATAATGCCAGATCCCCTGTTTCAAGAGAAAAAGCCCAGTCTTGAGGGTCACCACGCAGCAAGGATATTTTTACTTGCTGAATGGGATCACCAGAAAAACGGGGTTTCAAAGCAAAAAACAATTTGCAGTTATTTTTAAAGTTCAAAAACTTGGATCTGTCCCCAAAAAACAAATCAGGAGTAGGAATTCTGGGCTCTAAAGCCGGAGTCTGGACAACATAGTCCTGGATACTCTGTAATCTTGCAGCAAGTTGATCCACACGAGAAAACAAACCCTGAACATCCATGCCAAAGCATATATCCTGAACCACCCAGATATCAAGAGGAAAAGAAAAAAAAAAAAAGACAAACCAAAGCACAGAAAAAAAAAAATGGTTCAGAACTTTCTTTTCTTTCTTTTGAGATGCATTTAATTCATTTTTGGCCACTTGTACTGTTATGATACGGTGGTCTAGGAGCAACATGGAACGAGCTCTGAAGGACGTGGTAACTGTACTGACCGCAGTCCCTAAGCTCAACACAACACTAGAAGTAGCCGTGGAATGCTCCTAACTCTCCCTAGGCATCTCGTCACAGCCTAAGAGCTAACTACCCCTAAAGAAAGAAGCAGGAAAACTATCTTGCCTCAGAGAAAATCCCCAAGGGATAGATTAGCCCCCCACAAATAATGACTGTGAGTGGAGAGGGAAAAGACATACACAGAATGAAACCAGGATGAGCACAGGAGGCCAGTCTAGCTAAATAGATAGGACAGGATGGAATACTGTGTGGTCAGTATAAAACACTACAAAAATCCACGCAGAGTTTACAAAAAAAACTCCACACCTGACTAAAGGTGTGGAGGGCAAATCTGCCTCCCAGAGCTTCCAGCAAGACAGAATAAATTCACACTGATGAGCTGGACAAACATAGAAAGCACAGAATGGATAAGTCCACAATCTATGGACAGAAAAGAGCAAGCAAAAACTTAGCTTAGCTGAACTGGTCAGGATAACAGGGAACTCCAAAGAGATGTGAATCCAACCAGAAACCATTTACAAGTGGCACTGGCTGAAGACAGAGCCAGACCTAAATAGCCGAGCAGAAGAGAAGATAAGTGGAGGCAGCTGATGACAGCTAACTCCAAGGAGCAGCCATACCACTAGAAACCACAAGAGGGAGCCCAAGAGCAGAACTCACAAAAGTGCCACTTACAACCACCGGAGGGAGCCCAAGAGCGGAATTCACAACAGACTACACCACTGCAGCGCAAGGGACAGCTATTGATTTCCACCTGGACAAACGGACTCTGGACTTGCCTCCAAACCAGCCGGACTCTGCCTGCCCTGTGGTCTGGTGCTCTGGACTGTGGATGCTGAAGTCTTCAGTAAAAGGTAAAGAGACTGCAACCTTGTGTCCTCGTTATTCTCTGCGCCTTTCACCATACCACCATTTACACACCGGGAAGCCCTGGGGATATACTTCACCTGTGGGAAGGTATACCATCTAGCTGCCATAACATCACCCCAGCGGACCCCTTAAAGCAGCGTCTGTCAACTGACCGAATACCACAGGTGGCGTCGCGAACATAAACTTTATCCCTTCAAAGACCTTTCCTCTTTTATAAGGACGTCCCAGGGCCATGGACCGGGTCAGCCAATGTGACATCCCCCCTGTGAACTGCAGGACCCGGTGCCGAGTACCCCACAGCCCTGACAGGGTGATCCAACTTATCCAACGCTTACTCCTTTCCCTTATTATCTGCAGCAACTCATGCATTTCATTCGTCTGCGGCTGCGCATTGTCTCTCCTTTTCCTGCTTCTCCTCTGCGCTCCTCGGCTCTTTTCGGCTGTTTCCGGATTTATGCTTGGACTCATGCGCACTTCTCCGTAGTTCTTTACTCTTCCGCGCTTGCGCCGTTCTTTTTCTTTTTCAGCTCTCTTCGGTTCATTTTGGTAGTTTCGCTATGACGCATGCGCATTACATTGTACTCCACTTCGGCTTGTTTCGGGTCTTCTCGGCTCTATCACGTGACAGGCAGGATATTACATCACGGCCTTATATCAGGTCCACTGCTCTGGGACTGCCGTTTGGAACTTTGCTCCTGATACAGGTAAATACTATTACTTCTACTAGCACACTTGGACCTTTTTGTTTGCAATTTATTTCTTTCTTTCAGTTCTTTGGGCCCACTATTGGGGATACATTTCCATTAGCTCTCTCATGTTCATTTATTTTGTGGCTGATATACCACGTAATTTGCTTAGGACCCGTAGATTGCGGAGCCATTACTTTGTCAATTAGTTTGTCAATTTATCTAGTTTTTTACCAGATTTTTCACGATTCTGACCTCTTATGGGGTTATATGTTTCATCATTATTATTTATTTATTTTGATAGATCGGTTTTTGTGAACCGGGTTTTCTTTTGCCTATATAGATCCTGGATTGAAGAATATACAATATCTATTGGTTTGAATATATTATATCTTATGTGTATATACGCATTTAAATATATACAAGTCTCTTTTTCTTATTTTTTCTTTTGAGAGTTCACATATATGTAAGGTTATTGCGTAACAGTAATATTGAAGTTTGTGTTTATCATGAGAGGTATTTTGTTCTATATATAATTTTGTACTTATACTGTATTATGTTTTTTTCATATAGATTGTACCCTTGACAAAGACTATTTTATGGTCGAAACGTTGGGAAAATTTTCTGTTATATCCTGTTGTCATGGCTGTGAACTCCCAGAACTAATGACTACAATTAGCATAATAAAGAATTCATCATTTGACACAAGACTTTTTTTCTTATGAGAGTGCTGGAGGTTGTTCTATCATATTGTACCATTTTTTCCTCCTAAGCACCAGTATATTAAGTGTGCGAGTGACCCTGGTCATTTATATAGGGTGATCCAACTTGGCATCACAAACAGGATCTACTAAACCCTGAAAATCGGGTCATGTGCGCCTAAAAGACTGTGCCAGAACTGTGCCTGAATCGTACTTTATTGAGAGACTGTGTATCGTAAAATACCGCCAAAATTGCTGCCATAACCGCCGCCATTATAGCGCCACGAGGAGCGCCAGAGAAGAAGGGCGTGCCATAGTGGATGGGTCCAGCAGAGTGGCGCAAAGAACATGCCCGCCCCCTGCCAGCACTGTGATGTGAGGAAGGAGGAAGAATCGGGAATCAAGATGGCGGAGGGAGGTGAGCGGACAATGGAGCGTGGGATGGAGCAAGAGGACTCTCCCATCCAGCACCTGCAAGAATTGCACCTGTCACCGACAATGAGCCCGGACCTCCTGCGGAGAGAGATGGAGGAGCTGGCCCAACGACCCCTACGGACCCAGATGACAGCGGTGACCGCACGGAAGGAGTCCCTGATCAAAAAGATGATGACCGCACAGCGACAAAACTTACTACCACTCCAACGGAGCCAGAAAGCAAGACACCGCCGGAAAGCGAGATGCTGCAAACGGAGATGACAATGCCGCAGCACAAGGCCCTGCAGCCTGCTGACCAGGCACCGCAACAAGTGATCCTGACCTCAGCAGAGGAGCAGACTGGCACCGGAGGGACCGCATCTGAAGCAGGTATGAAGCACGACCCTGCCCCAGTGACCGACCCTGCTCCAGCGACTGCTCGTGCCCCAGCTACTGGCCCCGCTGCAGTGACCGATCTTACCGCAACCACCTCTGAGCTAGATGACCTCCTGGTGGGCCGCTTACCAGTCCCTGCAGATGCAGCAGGCCAGGCCCAGGGTGAGGGAGACCATGTAGAAATAATCAGCTAGAAAGAGTACTGTCGGCAGCAGGCACTCAAGCAGGAAAATAAATTTAGACTTACCGGTAATTTGGTTTCTAGGAACCTTCCACTACAGTCACCTTGGAGGATGTCCCCCCGCCCTAATGGGGGACAGGAAACACAAAGAGGTTATATAACCCTCCCCTTCCTCCTATCTCCAGTGTTTTTTCTGGCCATACTAGCATGAATAGTTACCACCAAAGTGCAGGAATCATCCAGTAAAATATCAGATAGGGAGGGAAATTAGTGCTGTCGTGGAAGCTTCCAAGAAACCGAATTACCGGTAAGTTTAATTCTATTTTCTCTAGCCATTTATAGTACACATGCTGGTGGTGTCCGTGCCCTTTATAGTACACATGCTGGTGGTGCTGGTGCCTTTTATAGTATACATGCTGGTGGTGCCAGTGCATTTCATAGTATACATGCTGGTGGTGACGGTGCCTTTATAGGATACATGCTGGTGGTGCTTTTTATCTCATACATTTTTTATAGCTTTTTTAAAAATATGTATAATTAGACTACGAGTGCGTGGCCCTTGAGACACCATTTCTACAGCTATCTCTCTGTATCTAGTACTCCTACTAAGTGATTTCATCACATAGCTTGACTCGACTGCAGAGGTACGTATGAAGATTCTAGAAAACTATTTACTTTGAAGCTGAATTCTTGTAGTTATGCACACAGTAGGTAAAAATGATTATTCTAAACCAGAGATGCAAGATGCACACCGCCAGGGCAACGAAGGAGTGGCTTCGTAAGAAGCATTTCAAGGTCCTGGAGTGGCCTAGCCAGTCTCCAGATCTCAACCCTATAGAAAACCTTTGGAGGGAGTTGAAAGTCCGTGTTGCCAAGCGAAAAGCCAAAAACATCACTGCTCTAGAGGAGATCTGCATGGAGGAATGGGCCAACAATCTGAATGGCTAGAGACATAAATTCGCTCAAACCGGCAGGCGTAGGAAAGCCCACCATAACATCTTTAAGGGTTTCAGAAAGACCTTTTCTGAAAATAGCAGCCAGAGCCTCTTCATTCCATTTAGTGAGCACAGGCCATTTTCTAAATTTCTGGCAGTATAACTCTGCCGCTTCCTGACTTTGACACAAGGCCAACAGGGTTTTTTCCGCATGATCCACAGAATTAGGTTCGTCATACAATAATCCGAGCGCTTGAAAAAATGCATCTACATTCAATAATGCCAGATCCCCTGTTTCAAGAGAAAAAGCCCAGTCTTGAGGGTCACCACGCAGCAAGGATATTTTTACTTGCTGAATGGGATCACCAGAAAAACGGGGTTTCAAAGCAAAAAACAATTTGCAGTTATTTTTAAAGTTCAAAAACTTGGATCTGTCCCCAAAAAACAAATCAGGAGTAGGAATTCTGGGCTCTAAAGCCGGAGTCTGGACAACATAGTCCTGGATACTCTGTAATCTTGCAGCAAGTTGATCCACACGAGAAAACAAACCCTGAACATCCATGCCAAAGCATATATCCTGAACCACCCAGATATCAAGAGGAAAAGAAAAAAAAAAAAAGACAAACCAAAGCACAGAAAAAAAAAAATGGTTCAGAACTTTCTTTTCTTTCTTTTGAGATGCATTTAATTCATTTTTGGCCACTTGTACTGTTATGATACGGTGGTCTAGGAGCAACATGGAACGAGCTCTGAAGGACGTGGTAACTGTACTGACCGCAGTCCCTAAGCTCAACACAACACTAGAAGTAGCCGTGGAATGCTCCTAACTCTCCCTAGGCATCTCGTCACAGCCTAAGAGCTAACTACCCCTAAAGAAAGAAGCAGGAAAACTATCTTGCCTCAGAGAAAATCCCCAAGGGATAGATTAGCCCCCCACAAATAATGACTGTGAGTGGAGAGGGAAAAGACATACACAGAATGAAACCAGGATGAGCACAGGAGGCCAGTCTAGCTAAATAGATAGGACAGGATGGAATACTGTGCGGTCAGTATAAAACACTACAAAAATCCACGCAGAGTTTACAAAAAAAACTCCACACCTGACTAAAGGTGTGGAGGGCAAATCTGCCTCCCAGAGCTTCCAGCAAGACAGAATAAATTCACACTGATGAGCTGGACAAACATAGAAAGCACAGAATGGATAAGTCCACAATCTATGGACAGAAAAGAGCAAGCAAAAACTTAGCTTAGCTGAACTGGTCAGGATAACAGGGAACTCCAAAGAGATGTGAATCCAACCAGAAACCATTTACAAGTGGCACTGGCTGAAGACAGAGCCAGACCTAAATAGCCGAGCAGAAGAGAAGATAAGTGGAGGCAGCTGATGACAGCTAACTCCAAGGAGCAGCCATACCACTAGAAACCACAAGAGGGAGCCCAAGAGCAGAACTCACAAAAGTGCCACTTACAACCACCGGAGGGAGCCCAAGAGCGGAATTCACAACAGACTACACCACTGCAGCGCAAGGGACAGCTATTGATTTCCACCTGGACAAACGGACTCTGGACTTGCCTCCAAACCAGCCGGACTCTGCCTGCCCTGTGGTCTGGTGCTCTGGACTGTGGATGCTGAAGTCTTCAGTAAAAGGTAAAGAGACTGCAACCTTGTGTCCTCGTTATTCTCTGCGCCTTTCACCATACCACCATTTACACACCGGGAAGCCCTGGGGATATACTTCACCTGTGGGAAGGTATACCATCTAGCTGCCATAACATCACCCCAGCGGACCCCTTAAAGCAGCGTCTGTCAACTGACCGAATACCACAGGTGGCGTCGCGAACATAAACTTTATCCCTTCAAAGACCTTTCCTCTTTTATACGGACGTCCCAGGGCCATGGACCGGGTCAGCCAATGTGACATCCCCCCTGTGAACTGCAGGACCCGGTGCCGAGTACCCCACAGCCCTGACAGGGTGATCCAACTTATCCAACGCTTACTCCTTTCCCTTATTATCTGCAGCAACTCATGCATTTCATTCGTCTGCGGCTGCGCATTGTCTCTCCTTTTCCTGCTTCTCCTCTGCGCTCCTCGGCTCTTTTCGGCTGTTTCCGGATTTATGCTTGGACTCATGCGCACTTCTCCGTAGTTCTTTACTCTTCCGCGCTTGCGCCGTTCTTTTTCTTTTTCAGCTCTCTTCGGTTCATTTTGGTAGTTTCGCTATGACGCATGCGCATTACATTGTACTCCACTTCGGCTTGTTTCGGGTCTTCTCGGCTCTATCACGTGACAGGCAGGATATTACATCACGGCCTTATATCAGGTCCACTGCTCTGGGACTGCCGTTTGGAACTTTGCTCCTGATACAGGTAAATACTATTACTTCTACTAGCACACTTGGACCTTTTTGTTTGCAATTTATTTCCTTCTTTCAGTTCTTTGGGCCCACTATTGGGGATACATTTCCATTAGCTCCCTCATGTTCATTTATTTTGTGGCTGATATACCACGTAATTTGCTTAGGACCCGTAGATTGCGGTGCCATTACTTTGTCAATTAGTTTGTCAATTTATCTAGTTTTTTACCAGATTTTTCACGATTCTGACCTCTTATGGGGTTATATGTTTCATCATTATTATTTATTTATTTTGATAGATCGGTTTTTGTGAACCGGGTTTTCTTTTGCCTATATAGATCCTGGATTGAAGAATATACAATATCTATTGGTTTGAATATATTATATCTTATGTGTATATACGCATTTAAATATATACAAGTCTCTTTTTCTTATTTTTTCTTTTGAGAGTTCACATATATGTAAGGTTATTGCGTAACAGTAATATTGAAGTTTGTGTTTATCATGAGAGGTATTTTGTTCTATATATAATTTTGTACTTATACTGTATTATGTTTTTTTCATATAGATTGTACCCTTGACAAAGACCATTTTATGGTCGAAACGTTGGGAAAATTTTCTGTTATATCCTGTTGTCATGGCTGTGAACTCCCAGAACTAATGACTACAATTAGCATAATAAAGAATTCATCATTTGACACAAGACTTTTTTTCTTATGAGAGTGCTGGAGGTTGTTCTATTATATTGTACCATTTTTTCCTCCTAAGCACCAGTATATTAAGTGTGCGAGTGACCCTGGTCATTTATATAGGGTGATCCAACTTGGCATCACAAACAGGATCTACTAAACCCTGAAAATCGGGTCATGTGCGCCTAAAAGACTGTGCCAGAACTGTGCCTGAATCGTACTTTATTGAGAGACTGTGTATCGTAAAATACCGCCAAAATTGCTGCCATAACCGCCGCCATTATAGCGCCACGAGGAGCGCCAGAGAAGAAGGGCGTGCCATAGTGGATGGGTCCAGCAGAGTGGCGCAAAGAACATGCCCGCCCCCTGCCAGCACTGTGATGTGAGGAAGGAGGAAGAATCGGGAATCAAGATGGCGGAGGGAGGTGAGCGGACAATGGAGCGTGGGATGGAGCAAGAGGACTCTCCCATCCAGCACCTGCAAGAATTGCACCTGTCACCGACAATGAGCCCGGACCTCCTGCGGAGAGAGATGGAGGAGCTGGCCCAACGACCCCTATGGACCCAGATGACAGCGGTGACCGCACGGAAGGAGTCCCTGATCAAAAAGATGATGACCGCACAGCGACAAAACTTACTACCACTCCAACGGAGCCAGAAAGCAAGACACCGCCGGAAAGCGAGATGCTGCAAACGGAGATGACAATGCCGCAGCACAAGGCCCTGCAGCCTGCTGACCAGGCACCGCAACAAGTGATCCTGACCTCAGCAAAGGAGCAGACTGGCACCGGAGGGACCGCATCTGAAGCAGGTATGAAGCACGACCCTGCCCCAGTGACCGACCCTGCTCCAGCGACTGCTCGTGCCCCAGCTACTGGCCCCGCTGCAGTGACCGATCTTACCGCAACCACCTCTGAGCTAGATGACCTCCTGGTGGGCCGCTTACCAGTCCCTGCAGATGCAGCAGGCCAGGCCCAGGGTGAGGGAGACCATGTAGAAATAATCAGCTAGAAAGAGTACTGTCGGCAGCAGGCACTCAAGCAGGAAAATAAATTTAGACTTACCGGTAATTTGGTTTCTAGGAACCTTCCACTACAGTCACCTTGGAGGATGTCCCCCCGCCCTAATGGGGGACAGGAAACACAAAGAGGTTAAATAACCCTCCCCTTCCTCCTATCTCCAGTGTTTTTTCTGGCCATACTAGCATGAATAGTTACCACCAAAGTGCAGGAATCATCCAGTAAAATATCAGATAGGGAGGGAAATTAGTGCTGTCGTGGAAGCTTCCAAGAAACCGAATTACCGGTAAGTTTAATTCTATTTTCTCTAGCCATTTATAGTACACATGCTGGTGGTGTCCGTGCCCTTTATAGTACACATGCTGGTGGTGCCAGTGCCTTTTATAGTATACATGCTGGTGGTGCCAGAGCCTTTTATAGTATACATGCTGGTGGTGTCCGTGCCCTTTATAGTACACATGCTGGTGGTGCTGGTGCCTTTTATAGTATACATGCTGGTGGTGCCAGTGCATTTCATAGTATACATGCTGGTGGTGACGGTGCCTTTATAGGATACATGCTGGTGGTGCTTTTTATCTCATACATTTTTTATAGCTTTTTTAAAAATATGTATAATTAGACTACGAGTGCGTGGCCCTTGAGACACCATTTCTACAGCTATCTCTCTGTATCTAGTACTCCTACTAAGTGATTTCATCACATAGCTTGACTCGACTGCAGAGGTACGTATGAAGATTCTAGAAAACTATTTACTTTGAAGCTGAATTCTTGTAGTTATGCACACAGTAGGTAAAAATGATTATTCTAAACCAGAGATGCAAGATGCACACCGCCAGGGCAACGAAGGAGTGGCTTCGTAAGAAGCATTTCAAGGTCCTGGAGTGGCCTAGCCAGTCTCCAGATCTCAACCCTATAGAAAACCTTTGGAGGGAGTTGAAAGTCCGTGTTGCCAAGCGAAAAGCCAAAAACATCACTGCTCTAGAGGAGATCTGCATGGAGGAATGGGCCAACATACCAACAACAGTGTGTGGCAACCTTGTGAAGACTTACAGAAAACGTTTGACCTCTGTCATTGCCAACAAAGGATATATTACAAAGTATTGAGATGAAATTTTGTTTCTGACCAAATACTTATTTTCCACCATAATATGCAAATAAAATGTTAAAAAAACAGACAATGTGATTTTCTGGATTTTTTTTTCTCAGTTTGTCTCCCATAGTTGAGGTCTACCTATGATGTAAATTACAGACGCCTCTCATCTTTTTAAGTGGTGGAACTTGCACTATTGCTGACTGACTAAATACTTTTTTGCCCCACTGTATATTATATCACTATATTATTTAACACATATATAGTTACTACTCATTATTATATACTTTTTCACTATTTCACCACATTTATTGTTTTCATGCACACATCACGTTTTTATTTATTTATCTTTTGACACTGTTTTCAGTACACCTTTTTATTAATTGGTATGGTTTATAGTATATATATTTTTTCACATAGTTGTTGAATTTATTTTCACTCAATTATATTATTTTATTAATTTTTCTTTTATCATGTCACCTTATATATCAATTACAGGCTCATCATATATGGATATGCGTTTAATTACTATTGGATCTTATTACATTTTGGTGTTTGGTTTATGCACATTTATTAAATTGTTTATTATTTATTTTTTTATTTATTTCATCACATGAAATATTATTTATTTAATATTATTTATATATACATATATACATATTTTTATATATTTCATTGTGAATAGTTGTTTATGTATTTTGTCAGCCGTGCTATCAATTAATTTTATATATTTTACTTGATTATATTCTTTTTATCTAATTGATATATACTATTGTAGTGTTATCAATCAGTTTTTGTGCGCCCTAGCCCCCCCACATACTGATCTATACTGTACATGTATACTTCTATTTATATTCTATTTTAGATTGTACACATATACAGTTAGGTCCATATATATTTGGACAGAGACAGCATTTTTCTAATTTTGGTTATAGACATTACCACAATGAATTTTAAACAAAACAATTCAGATGCAGTTGAAGTTCAGACTTTCAGCTTTCATTTGAGAGTATCCACATTAAAACTGGATGGAGGGTTTAGAAGTTTCAGCTCCTTAACATGTGCCACCCTGTTTTTAAAGGGACCAAAAGTAATTGGACAATTGACTCCAAGGCTATTTCATGGACAGGTGTGGGCGATCTCTTTGTTATGTCATTCTCAATTAAGCAGATAAAAGGCCTGGAGTTGATTTGAGGTGTGGTGCATGCATTTGGAAGGTTTTGCTGTGAAGTAAACATTTGGTCAAAGGAGCTCTCCATGCAGGGGAAACAAGCCATCCTTAAGCTGCGAAAACAGAAAAAACCCATCCGAGAAATTGCTACAATATTAGGAGTGGCAAAATCTACAGATTGGTATATCCTGAGAAAGAAAGAAAGCACTGGTGAACTCATCAATGCAAAAAGACCTGGGCGCCCACGGAAGATAACAGTGGTGGATGATCGCAGAATAATCTCCATGGTGAAGAGAAACCCCTTCACAACAGCCAACCAAGTGACCAACACTCTCCAGGAGGTCGGCGTATCAATATCCAAATCTACCATAAAGAGAAGACTGCATGAAAGTAAGTACAGAGGGTTCACTGAATGGTGCAAGCCACTCATAAGCATCAAGAATAAAAAGGCTAGACTGGACATTGCTAAAAAACATCTAAAAAAGCCAGCACAGTTCTGGAATAACATTCTTTGGACAGATGAAACCAAGATCAACCTCTACCAGAATGATGGAAAGAGAAAAGTATGGCGAAGGCGTGGTACAGCTCATGATCCAAAGCATACCACATCATCTGTAAAACACGGCGGAGGCAGTGTGATGGCTTGGGCATGCATGGCTGCCGGTGGCACTGGGTCACTAGTGTTTATTGATGATGTGACACAGGACAGAAGCAGCCGAATGAATTCTGAGGTATTCAGAGCCGCCATACTGTGTGCTCAGATCCAGCCAAATGCAGCCAGACTGATTGGTCGTCGTTTCATACTACAGATGGACAATGACCCAAAACATAAAGCCAAAGCAACCCAGGAGTTTATTACAGCAAAGAAGTGGAATATTCTTGAATGGCCAAGTCAATCACCTGATCTCAACCCAATTGAGCATGCATTTCACTTGTTAACCCCTTCCCGACCCATGACGCCATGTAGGCGTCATGAAAGTCGGTGCCAATCCGACCCATGACGCCTATGTGGCGTCATGGAAAGATCGCGTCCCTGCAGATCGGGTGAAAGGGTTAACTCCCATTTCACCCGATCTGCAGGGACAGGGGGAGTGGTAGTTTAGCCCAGGGGGGGGGGTGGCTTCACCCCCTCGTGGCTACGATCGCTCTGATTGGCTGTTGAAAGTGAAACTGCCAATCAGAGCGATTTGTAATATTTCACCTATGATAACGGGTGAAATATTACAATCCAGCCATGGCCGATGCTGAAATATCATCGGCCATGGCTGGAAATACTAATGTGCCCCCACCCCACCGATCGCCCCCCCAGCCCCCTGATCTGGCCGGTACACTGCTCCAGCTCCCCTCCGTCCAGTGCTCCGCTCCCCCCCATGCTCTTGTCCGCTCCCCCCGTGCTCCAATCACCCCCCCGTGCTCCAATCACCCCCCCTGCACTCCGATCCACCCCCCGTGCTCCATTCCACCCCCCCCCGTGCTCCGTTCCAGCCCCCCCGTGCTCCGTTCCACGCCCCCCGTGCTCCGTTCCACGCCTGCCGCGCTCCGATTCCCCCCCATGCTCCGATCCCCCCCCGTGCTCCCCCCCACCCCATCATACTTACCGATCCTGCCGAGCTCCGTCCGTCTTCTCCCTGGGCGCCGCCATCTTCCAAAATGGCGGGCGCATGCGCAGTGCGCCCGCCGAATCTGCCGGCCGGCAGATTCGTTCCAAAGTGAGTTTTGATCACTGAGAGAGATTATATCTCAGTGATCAAAATAAAAAAAATAATAAATGACCCCCCCCCCCTTTGTCACCTCCATAGGTAGGGACAATAAAAAAATAAAGAAATTTTTTTTTTCCACTAATGTTAGAATAGGGTTAGGGTTAGGGGTAGGGTTAGGGGTAGGGTTAGGGGTAGGGTTAGGGTTAAGGGTAGGGTTAGGGGTAGGGTTAGGGGTAGGGTTAGGGGTAGGGGTAGGGTTAGGGTTTCGGTATGTGCACACGTATTCTGGTCCTCTGCAGATTTTTCCGCTGCGGATTTGATAAATCCGCAGTGCTAAACCGCTGCGGATTTATGGCGGATTTACCGCGTTTTTTTCTGCGCATTTCACTGCGGTTTTACAATTGCGATTTTCTATTGGAGCAGTTGTAAAACCCCTGCGGAATCCGCACAAAGAAGTGACATGCTGCGGAATGTAAACCGCTGCGTTTCCGTGCAGTTTTTCCGCAGCATAGCGATTTTTGTTTCCCGTAGGTTTACATTGAACTGTAAACTCATGGGAAACTGCTGCGGATCCGCAGCGTTTTCCGCAGCGTGTGCACATACCTTTAGAATTAGGCTATGTGCACACGGTGCGGATTTGGCTGCGGATTCGCAGCAGTGTTCCATCAGGTTTACAGTACCATGTAAACATATGAAAAACCAAATCCGCTGTGCCCATGGTGCGGAAAATACCGCGCGGAAACGCTGCGTTGTATTTTCCGCAGCATGTCAATTCTTTGTACGGATTCCGCAGCGTTTTACACCTGTTCCTCAATAGGAATCCGCAGGTGAAATCCGCACAAAAAACACTGGAAATACGCGGAAAATCCGCAGGTAAAACGCAGTGCCTTTTACCCGCGGATTTTTCAAAAATGATGCTGAAAAATCTCACACGAATCCGCAACGTGGGCACATGGCCTTAGGGTTAGGGTTGGAATTAGGGTTGTGGTTAGGGTTGTGATTAGGGTTATGGCTACAGTTGGGATTAGGGTTAGGGTTTGCTTTGGAATTAGGGTTGTGATTAGGGTTATGGCTACAGTTGGGATTAGGGTTAGGGGTGTGGGGGGGTTAGTGTTGGAGTTAGAATTGAGGGGTTTCCACTGTTTAGGCGCATCAGGGGGTCTCCAAACGCAACATGGCGCCACCATTGATTCCAGCCAATCTCGTATTCAAAAAGTCAAATGGTGTTCCCTCACTTCCGAGCCCTGACGTGTGCCCAAACAGTGGTTTACCCCCACATATGGGGTACCAGCATACTCAGGACAAACTGCGCAACAATTACTGGGGTTCAATTTCTCCTGTTACCCTTGTGAAAATAAAAAAAATGCTTGCTAAAACATCATTTTTGAGGAAAGAAAAATGATTTTTTATTTTGACGGCTCTGCGTTGTAAACGTCTGTGAAGCACTTGGGGGTTCAAAGTGCTCACCACATATCTAGATAAGTTCCTTGGGGGGTCTAGTTTCTAAAATGGGGTCACTTGTGGGGGGTTTCTACTGTTTAGGCACACCAGGGGCTCTGCAAACGCAATGTGACGCCCGCAGACCATTCCATCAAAGTCTGCATTTCAAAAGTCACTACTTCCCTTCTGAGCCCCGACGTGTGCCCAAACAGTGGTTTACCCCCACACATGGGGTATCAGCGTGCTCAGGAGAAACTGGACAACAACTTTTGGGGTCCAATTTCTCCTGTAACCCTTGGGGAAATAAAAAATTCTGGGCTATATAATTATTTTTGAGGAAAGAAAACGTATTTATTATTTTCACGGCTCTGCATTATAAACTTCTATGAAGCACTTGGGAGTTCAAAGTGCTCACCACACATCTAGATAAGTTCCTTTCGGGGTCTAGTTTCCAAAATGGGGTCACTTGTGGGGGGTTTCTACTGTTTAGGCACACCAGGGGCTCTGCAAACGCAACGTGACGCCCGCAGAGCATTCCATCAAAGTCTGCATTTCAAAACGTCACTACTTCAATTCCGAGCCCCGGCATGTGCCCAAACAGTAGTTTACCCCCACACATGGGGTATCACCGTACTCAGGAGAAACTGGACAACAAATATTGGGGTCAAATATCTCCTGTAACCCTTGGGAAAATAAAAAATTCTGGGCTAAATAATTATTTTTGAGGAAAGAAAACGTATTTATTATTTTCACGGCTCTGCATTATAAACTTCTATGAAGCACTTGGGGGTTCAAAGTGCTCACCACACATCTAGATAAGTTCCTTTCGGGGTCTAGTTTCCAAAATGGGGTCACTTGTGGGGGGTTTCTACTGTTTAGGCACATCAGGGGCTCTGCAAATGCAACGTGACGCCCGCAGAGCATTCCATCAAAGTCTGCATTTCAAAACGTCACTACTTCAATTCCGAGCCCCGGCATGTGCCCAAACAGTAGTTTACCCCCACATATGGGGTATCACCGTACTCAGGAGAAACTGGACAACAAATATTGGGGTCAAATTTCTCCTGTTACCCTTGGGAAAATAAAAAATTCTGGGCTAAATAATTATTTTTGAGGAAAGAAAACGTATTTATTATTTTCACGGCTCTGCATTATAAACTTCTATGAAGCACTTGGGGGTTCAAAGTGCTCACCACACATCTAGATAAGTTCCTTTCGGGGTCTAGTTTCCAAAATGGGGTCACTTGTGGGGGGTTTCTACTGTTAAGCCACATCAGGGGCTCTGCAAACGCAACGTGACGCCCACAGAGCATTCCATCAAAGTCTGCATTTCAAAACGTCACTACTTCACTTCCGAGCCCCGGCATGTGCCCAAACAGTGGTTTACCCCCACATATGGGGTATCAGCATACTCAGGAGAAACTGGACAACAACTTTTGGGGTCAAATTTCTCCTGTTACCTTTTGGAAAATAAAAAATTGCAGGCTAAAAGATCATTTTTGAGAAAATAATTTTTTTTTTTATTTTCATGGCTCTGCGTTATAAACTTCTGTGAAGCGCTTGGGGGTTCAAAGTCCTCACCACACATCTAGATTAGTTCCTTTGGGGGTCTAGTTTCCAAAATGGGGTCATTTCTGGGGGATCTCCAATGTTTAGGCACACAGGGGCTCTCCAAACGTGACATGGTGTCCGCTAATGATTGGAGCTAATTTTCCATTTAAAAAGCCAAAAGGCGTGCCATCCCTTCCGAGCCCTGCCGTGCGCCCAAACAGTGGTTTACCCCCACATATGGGGTATCAGCGTACTCAGGACAAACTGGACAACAATATTTGGGGTCCAATTTCTCCTATTATCCTTGGCAAAATATGAAATTCCAGGCTAAAAAATCATTTTTGAGGAAAGAAAAATTATTTTTTATTTTCATGGCTCTGCGTTATAAACTTCTGTGAAGACCTGGGGGTTTAAAGTGCTCAATATGCATCTAGATAAGTTCCTTGGGGGGTCTAGTTTCCAAAATGGGGTCACTTGTGGGGGAGCTCCAATGCATAGGCACACAGGGGCTCTCCAAACGCGACATGGTGTCCGCTAACAATTGGAGCTAATTTTCCATTCAAAAAGTCAAATGGCGCGCCTTCCCTTCCGAGCCCTGCCGTGTGCCCAAACAGTGGTTTACCCCCACATATGAGGTATCGGTGTACTCGGGAGAAATTGCCCAACAAATTTTATGATCCATTTTATCCTACTGCCCATGTGAAAATGAAAAAATTGAGGCAAAAATAATTTTTTTGTGAAAAAAAAGTACTTTTTCATTTTTACAGATCAATTTGTGAAGCACCTGAGGGTTTAAAGTGCTCATTAGGCATCTAAATAAGTTCCTTGGGGGGTCTAGTTTCCAAAATGGGGTCACTTGTGGGGGAGCGCCAATGTTTAGGCACACAGGAGCTCTCCAAACGCGACATGGTGTCCGCTAACGATGGAAATAATTCTTCATTCAAAAAGTCAAATGGCGCTCCTTCCCTTCCGAGCCTTACTATGTGCCCAAACAGTGGTTTACCCCCACATATGAGGTATCGGCGTACTCAGGAGAAATTGTCCAACAAATTTTACGATCCATTTTATCCTGTTGCCCATGTAAAAAAGGAAAAAATTGAGGCTAAAAGAATTTTTTTGTGAAAAAAATACTTTTTCATTTTTACGGATCAATTTGTGAAGCACCTGGGGGTTCAAAGTGCTCACTATGCATCTAGATAAGTTCTTTGGGGCGTCTAGTTTCCAAAATGGGGTCACTTGTGGGGGAGCTCCAATTTTTAGGCACACGGGGGCTCTCCAAACGTGACATGGTGTCCGCTAAAGAGTGGAGCCAATTTTTGATTCAAAAAGTCAAATGGCGCTCCTTCCCTTCCAAGCCCTGCCGTGCGCCCAAACAGTGGTTTACCCCCACATATGAGGTATCAGCGTACTCAGGACAAATTGGACAACAACTTTCGTGGTTCAGTTTCTCCTTTTACCATTGGGAAAATAAAAAAATTGTTGCTAAAAGATAATTTTTGTGACTAAAAAGTTAAATGTTCATTTTTTCCTTCCATGTTGCTTCTGCTGCTGTGAAGCACCTGAAGGGTTAATAAACTTCTTGAATGTGGTTTTGAGTACCTTGAGGGGTGCAGTTTTTAGAATGGTGTCACTTTTGGGTATTTTCAGCCATATAGACCCCTCAAACTGACTTCAAATGTGAGGTGGTCCCTAAAAAAAATGGTTTTGTAAATTTCGTTGTAAAAATGACAAATCGCTGGTCAAATTTCAACCCTTATAACTTCCTAACAAAAAAAAATTTTGTTTCCAAAATTGTGCTGATGTAAAGTAAACATGTGGGAAATGTTATTTATTAACTATTTTGTGTCACATATCTCTCTGGTTTAACAGAATAAAAATTCAAAATGTGAAAATTGCGAAATTTTCAAAATTTTCGCCAAATTTCCGTTTTTATCACAAATAAATGCAGAATTTATTGACCTAAATTTACCACTAACATGAAGCCCAATATGTCACGAAAAAACAATCTCAGAACCGCTAGGATCCGTTGAAGCGTTCCTGAGTTATTACCTCATAAAGGGACACTGGTCAGAATTGCAAAAAACGGCAAGGTCTTTAAGGTCAAAATAGGCTGGGTCATGAAGGGGTTAAAGCCTAAACTTCAGACAGAAAGGCCCACAAACAAACAGCAACTGAAAACCACCGCAGTGAAGGCCTGGCAGAGCATCAAAAAGGAGGAAACACAGCGTCTGGTGATGTTCATGAGTTCCCGACTTCAGGCAGTCATTGCCAACAAAGGGTTTTCAACCAAGTACTAAAAATGAACATTTTATTTTGAATCTGTCCAATTACTTTTGGTCCCTTTAAAAATAGGGTAGCACATGTTAAGGAGCTGAAACTCCTAAACCCTTCATCCAATTTTAATGTGGATACCCTCAAATGAAAGCTGAAAGTCTGAACTTCAACTGCATCTGAATTGTTTTGTTTAAAATTCATTGTTGTAAAGTATATAATCAAAATTAGAAAAATGTTGCCTCTGTCCAAATATATATGGACCTAACTGTATATATACAGTGGGGCAAAAAAGTATTTAGTCAGTCAGCAATAGTGCAAGTTCCACCACTTAAAAAGATGAGAGGCGTCTGTAATTTACATCATAGGTAGACCTCAACTATGGGAGACAAACTGAGAAAAAAAAATCCAGAAAATAACATTGTCTGTTTTTTTATCATTTTTTTTGCATATTATGGTGGAAAATAAGTATTTGGTCAGAAACAAACAATCAAGATTTCTGGCTCTTACAGACCTGTAACTTCTTCTTTAAGAGTCTCCTCTTTCCTCCACTCATTACCTGTAGTAATGGCACCTGTTTAAACTTGTTATCAGTATAAAAAGACACCTGTGCACACCCTAAAACAGTATGACTCCAAACTCCACTATGGTGAAGACGAAAGAGCTGTCAAAGGACACCAGAAACAAAATTGTAGCCCTGCACCAGGCTGGGAAGACTGAATCTGCAATAGCCAACCAGCTTGGAGTGAAGAAATCAACAGTGGGAGCAATAATTAGAAAATGGAAGACATACAAGACCACTGATAATCTCCCTCGATCTGGGGCTCCACGCAAAATCCCACCCCGTGGGGTCAGAATGATCACAAGAACGGTGAGCAAAAATCCCAGAACCACGCGGGGGGACCTAGTGAATGAACTGCAGAGAGCTGGGACCAATGTAACAAGGCCTACCATAAGTAACACACTACGCTCAGATCCTGCAGTGCCAGACGTGTCCCACTGCTTAAGCCAGTACATGTCCGGGCCCGTCTGAAGTTTGCTAGAGAGCATTTGGATGATCCAGAGGAGTTTTGGGAGAATGTCCTATGGTCTGATGAAACCAAACTCGAACTATTTGGTAGAAACACAACTTGTTGTGTTTGGAGGAAAAAGAATACTGAGTTGCATCCATCAAACACCATACCTACTGTAAAGCATGGTGGTGGAAACATCATGCTTTGGGGCTGTTTCTCTGCAAAGGGGCCAGGACAACTGATCCGGGTACATGAAAGAATGAATGGGGCCATGTATCGTGAGATTTTGAGTGCAAACCTCCTTTCATCAGCAAGGGCATTGAAGATGAAACGTGGCTGGGTCTTTCAACATGACAATGATCCAAAGCACACCGCCAGGGCAACGAAGGAGTGGCTTCGTAAGAAGCATTTCAAGGTCCTGGAGTGGCCTAGCCAGTCTCCAGATCTCAACCCTATAGAAAACCTTTGGAGGGAGTTGAAAGTCCGTGTTGCCAAGCGAAAAGCCAAAAACATCACTGCTCTAGAGGAGATCTGCATGGAGGAATGGGCCAACATACCAACAACAGTGTGTGGCAACCTTGTGAAGACTTACAGAAAACGTTTGACCTCTGTCATTGCCAACAAAGGATATATTACAAAGTATTGAGATGAAATTTTGTTTCTGACCAAATACTTATTTTCCACCATAATATGCAAATAAAATGTTAAAAAAACAGACAATGTGATTTTCTGGATTTTTTTTTCTCAGTTTGTCTCCCATAGTTGAGATCTACCTATGATGTAAATTACAGACGCATCTCATCTTTTTAAGTGGTGGAACTTGCACTATTGCTGACTGACTAAATACTTTTTTGCCCCACTGTATATATATATATATATATATATATATATATATATATATATATTTTTTTTTTTTTATAAAAATGTTATTGATTGTGTTATGTCTTTTTAACCCCTTTCTGCCATTAGACATACTATTCCGTCCATGTGGGGTGGGCTTTACTTCCCAAGGATGGAATAGTACGTCATAGGCGATCGGCCGCGCTC
The DNA here is from genome assembly GCF_032444005.1 of Ranitomeya imitator. Taxonomy (NCBI): domain Eukaryota; kingdom Metazoa; phylum Chordata; class Amphibia; order Anura; family Dendrobatidae; genus Ranitomeya; species Ranitomeya imitator. The sequence continues at coordinate 1,198,129,735 of NC_091282.1, read as the reverse complement.
TCGGGGGGAGCGCGGCCGATCGCGGCCGGGTGTCAGCTGCTCATCGCAGCTGACATCCGGCACTATGTGCCAGGAGCGGTCACGGACCGCCCCCGGCACATTAACCCCCGGCACACCGCGATCAAACATGATCGCGATGTGCCGGCGGTGCAGAGAAGCATCGCGCAGGGAGGGGGCTCCCTGCGGGCTTCCCTGAGACCCCCGCAGCAACGCGATGTGATCGCGTTGCTCCGGGGGTCTCCTACCTTCCTCCCTGCAGCAAATCCCGGATCCAAGATGGCCACGGATCTGAGTCCTGCAGGGAGGGAGGTGCCTTACCAAGTGCCTGCTCAGAGCCGGCACTTGGTAACGCTGCAGCGCTGTTTGACAGATCGGTGATCTGTCAGAGTGCTGTGCAAACTGGCAGATCACCGATCTGTATTGTCCCCCCCTGGGACAAAGTAAAAAATTAAAAAAATTTTTTTACAAGTGTGTAAAAAAAAAAAAAAAATTATTCCCATAAATACATTTCTTTATCTAAATAAAAAAAACAAAACAATAAAAGTACACATATTTAGTATCGCCGCGTCCGTAACGACCCGACCTATAAAACTGGCCCACTAGTTAACCCCTTCAGTAAACACCGTAAGAAAAAAAAAAACGAGGCAAAAACCAACTCTTTATTATCATACCGCCGAACAAAAAGTGGAATAACACGCGATCAAAAAGACAGATATAAATAACCATGGTACCGCTGAAAGCGTAATCTTGTCCCGCAAAAAACGAGCCGCGATACAGCAACATCAGCAAAAAAATAAAAAGTTATAGTCCTCAGAATAAAGCGATGCAAAAATAATTATTTTTTCTATAAAATAGTTTTTATCGTATAAAAGCGCCAAAACATTAAAAAAATGATATAAATGAGATGTCGCTGCAATCGTACTGAGCCAAAGAATAAAACAACTGCTTTATCAATTTTACCAAACGCGGAACGGTATAAACGCCTCCCCCAAAAGAAATTCATGAATAGCTGTTTTTTGGTAATTCTGCCTCACAAAAATCGGAATTAAAAGCGATCAAAAAATGTCACGTGCCCGAAAGTGTTACCAATAAAAACATCAACTCGTCCCGCAAAAAACAAGACCTCACGTGACTCTGTGGACTCAAATATGGAAAAATTATAGCTCTCAAAATGTGGTAAAGCAAAAATTATTTTTTGCAATAAAAAGCGTCTTTCATTGAGTGACGGCTGCCAATCAAAAAAATCCGCTAAAAAACCCGCTATAAAAGTAAATCAAACCCCCCTTCATTACCCCCTTAGTTAGGGAAAAATAAAAAAAAATTAAAAAATGTATTTATTTCCATTTTCCCATTAGGGTTAGGGCTAGGGTTAGGGCTAGTGTTATGACCTGGTGGTCAGGACAATAATGGACCTGGTGGTTAAGAGCACACGGAATGACTGATAATATAGGACGAGCTGTGAGACGTGGGAACTCTGCTGACCGCAATCCCTAATCCTATCACACACACTAGAAATAGCCGTGGATTGCTCCTAACGCTCCCTATGCAACTCGACACAGCCTAAGGAACTAGCTAGCCCTAAAGATAGAAAAATAAAGCCTATCTTGCCTCAGAGAAATTCCCCAAAGGAAAAGGCAGCCCCCCACATATAATGACTGTGAGTAAAGATGAAAATTACAAACACAGAGATTAAATAGATTTAGCAAAGTGAGGCCCGACTTACTGAACAGACAGAGGATAGGAAAGGTAGCTTTGCGGTCAGCACAAAAACTACAAAAAGACCACGCAGAGGGCGCAAAAAGACCCTCCGCACCGACTCACGGTGCGGAGGCGCTCCCTCTGCGTCCCTGTGCTTCCAGCAAGCAAGACAACAATCAAAATAGCAAGCTGGACAGAAAAATAGCAAACCAGAGAAAAACAAGCAGGAACTTAGCTTCTGCTGGGAAGACAGGTCACAAGAACGATCCAGGAGAGAACTAGACCAATACTGGAACATTGACAGGTGGCATGGAGCAATGATCTAGGTGGAGTTAAATAGAGCAGCCAGCTAACGAATTAACCTCGTCACCTGTGGAAGGAACCTCAGAAGCCGCAGCCCCACTCACAACCACCAGAGGAAGCCCATGGAGAGAACCAGCCGAAGTACCATTGGCGCTTGGATTGCTTTATGACTAACCTAATTCAGTGTATCAGGCAGAGAAAATCTTGCTGGCTCTGTGTCAGGGTCAGGATGAAGCGGAGATATATTGTCAGAAGTTTAGAAAGTGGTCTGTGCTCACTCAGTGGAATGAATGTGCCCTGGCAGCAATCTTCAGAAAGGGTCTCTCTGAAGCCCTTAAGGATGTCACGGTGGGATTTCCCATGCCTGCTGGTCTGAATGAGTCTATGTCTTTGGCCATTCAGATCGATCGACGCTTGCGTGAGCGTAAAGCTGTGCACCATTTGGCGGTATTATCTGAGCATAGACCAGAGCTATGGTTAGGGCTAGGGTTAGGGCTAGGGTTAAGGCTACAGTTAGGGTTAAGGCTACAGTTAGGGTTAAGGCTACAGTTAGGGTTGGGGCTAAAGTTAGGGTTAGGGTTTGGATTACATTTGCGGTTGGGAATAGGGTTGGATTAGGGTTAGGGGTGTGTCTGGGTTAGAGGTGTGGTTAGGGTTACCGTTGGAATTAGGGTTAGGGGTGTGTTTGGATTAGGGTCTCAGTTATAATTGGGGGGTTTCCACTGTTTAGACACATCAGGGGCTCTCCAAACGCGACATGGCGTTCGATCTCAATTCCAGCCAATTCTGCGTTGAAAAAGTAAAACAGTGCTCCTTCCCTTCCGAGCTCTCCCGTGTGCCCAAACAGAAGTTTACCCCAACATATGGGGAATCAGCGTACTCAGGACAAATTGGACAACAACTTTTGGGGTCCAATTTCTCCTGTTACCCTTGGGAAAATACAAAACTGGGGGCTAAAAAATAAGTTTTGTGGGAAAAAAAGATTTTTTAATTTTCACGGCTCTGCGTTATAAACTGTAGTGAAACACTTGGGGGCTCAAAGTTCTCACAACACATCTAGATAAGTTCGTGGGGGGGTCTAGTTTCCAATATGGGGTCACTTGTGGGGGGTTTCTACTGTTTAGGTACATTAGGGGCTCTGCAAACGCAATGTGACGCCTGCAGACCATTCCATCTAAGTCTGCATTCCAAATGGCGCTCCTTCCCTTCCGAGCCCTCCCATGCGCCCAAACGGTGGTTCCCCCCCCACATATGGGGCATCAGCGCACTCAGGACAAATTGGACAACCAATTTTTGGGTCCAATTTCTCCTGTTACCCTCGAGAAAATACAAAACTGGGGGCTAAAAAATAATTTTGGGGGGATTTTTTTTTTTTTATTTTCACTGCTCTGCGTTAGAAACTGTAGTGAAACACTTGGGGGCTCAAAGTTCTCACAACACATCTAGATAAGTTCCTTGGGGGGTCTAGTTTCCAATATGGGGTCACTTGTGGGGGGTTTCTACTGTTTAGGTACATTAGGGGCTCTGCAAACGCAATGTGACGCCTGCAGACCATTCCATCTAAGTCTGTATTTCAAATGGCGCTCCTTCCCTTCCGAGCCTTCCCATGCGCCCAAACGGTGGTTCCTCCCCCACATATGGGGTATCAGCGCACTCAGGACAAATTGCACAACAAATTTTGGGGTCCAATTTCTCCTGTTACCCTCGGGAAAATACAAAACTGGGGGCTAAAAAATAATATTTGTGGGAAAACATTTTTGTTTTATTTTTACGGCTCTGCATTATAAACTTCTGTGAAGCTCTTGGTGGGTCAAAGTGCTCACCACACATCTAGATAAGTTCCTTAGGGGGTCTACTTTCCAAAATGGTGTCACTTGTGGGGGGTTTCAATATTTAGGCACATCAGTGGCTCTCCAAACGCAACATGGCGTCTCATCTCAATTCCTGTGAATTTTGCATTGAAAAGTCAAACGGCGCTCCTTCCCTTCCGAGCTCTCCCATGTGCCCAAACAGTGGTTTACCCCCACATATGGGGTATCAGCGTACTCAGGACAAATTGTACAACAACTTTTTGGTTCCAATTTCTTCTCTTACCATTGGGAAAATAAAAAATTGGGGGCGAAAAATCATTTTTTTTTTCACAAAAATTATTTTTTATTTTTACGGTTCTGCATTATAAACTTCTGTGAAGCACTTGGTGGGTCAAAGTGCTCACCACACCTCTAGATAAGTTCCTTAGGGGGTCTACTTTCCAAAATGGTGTCACTTGTGGGGGGTTTCAATGTTTAGGCACATCAGTGGCTCTCCAAACGCAACATGGCGTCCCATCTCAATTCCAGTCAATTTTGCATTAAAAAGTCAAATGGCGCTCCTTCGCTTCCAAGCTCTGTCATGCACCCAAACAGTGGTTTACCTCCACTTATGGGGTATCGGCGTACTCAGGACAAATTGTACAACAAGGTTTGGGGTCCATTTTCTCCTGTAACTCTTGGCAAAATAAAACAAATTGGAGCTGAAATAAATTTTTTGTGAAAAAAAGTTAAATGTTAATTTTTATTTAAACATTCCAAAAATTCCTGTGAAACATCTGAAGGGTTAATAAACTTCTTGAATGTGGTTTTGAGAACCTTGAGGGGTGCAGTTTTTAGAATGGTGTCACACTTGGGTATTTTCTATGATATAGACCCCTCCAAATGACTTCAAATGAGATGTGGTCCCTAAAATAAAATGGTGTTGTAAAAATGAGAAATTGCTGGTCAACTTTTAACCCTTATAACTCCCTAACAAAAAAAAATTTTGGTTCCAAAATTGTGCTGATGTAAAGTAGACATGTGGGAAATGTTACTTATTAAGTATTTTGTGTGACATCTCTCTGTGATTTAATTGCATAAAATTCAAAGTTGGAAAATTGCGAAATTTTCAAAATTTTCCCCATATTTCCATTTTTTTCACAAATAAACGCAGGTAATATCATAGAAATTTTACCACTATCATGAAGTACAATATGTCACGAGAAAACAGTGTCAGAAATACCAGGATCTGTTGAAGTGTTCCAGAGTTATAACCTCATAAAGTGACAGTGGTCAGAATTGTAAAAATTGTCCATAACGTGCAAACCACCCTTGGGGGTAAAGGGGTTAATAATAAAATGTATTAATTAAAAATTTGGCATCTGTTGTTAGTAAATATTTTCTTTGGGGTATATACCAATATTCAGGATGACTGGAGTTCCCAGCGATTGGACCCCTCAGCAAGCATCAGACTATTCCCTGTGATATGGATAGGGGATAACTTTCGATGGAGTACCCCTTTAATTTGGTGGTTTCGCACAAGGTGGGAAACAATTTGGGACTTTGGGTCTGACTAGTTTAGGGCCATCGTATAGACTTGGTGTATAGTTATTTTTGAGAACACAAATAAGAGAGGATAATGCACTGTTAGTGGTACTGCAGCGACCCCCTATGTCTGCCAGAAGGCATTGGCCGGGCTCCGGAATATTAACGATTCTCGTTGTGTTCCTCCATTAATCATGGGCATGAATGAATGTTATTTTAGTCCTGCTCACTTCACCAGCATTTCTGGTACGGCGGACCATGTTTGTGATTAATGACTAGCAGGATATTTGGAGCACAGGCTAAACTCTGTTAAATGGCTGTAGAAAGAAGCACAATTTGGCCATGTTCACCCTTCCATCTCACAGGGCCGATAGCATTAACACAGCTTTAAATTGATTAGTAAATCTTCCCCATTAACCTGATCTCCACCATCGGTGCAGCGACAGACAGAGGGCTGATCCTGCCTAGACATAGTCAGTAGAAATTGTTGTATAACTTGGGACTTATTCAGGGTTTGGTGAAATTGTGGGAAAAAATCAACCGGTTACGGAAGGAGGACCTGCCTTACCCCCTACCCACTGACCTGAGATTTCAGAGCTCACATACGAGGTGGACACATGTCTTAGATATACTGGTTAGGAATGGTAAATTCAACTACTGCTGACGCCACGGGTGGTCGGTCTGTCCCCTGACCCAATAGACACATGCACGCTCGGTTTAGCTAAAAGTGCATATGTTCTGTATAAGGAGCAGGAAGTAAGACGCTGCCAGACAACACTGGCAATGGGGGCAACCCAGCTCAGTACTACAGTCCAGTAAGTGAGAGTCCTATTCTCAACCGCCGGATACCTGTCCTCTCGTCCCTTAAGAGAACTAGTTTGCCAATATGGCAGCTGATACTTAGCTTTTCTGCCTGCTGATGCCTTGGAACTCCTGCCCGGGGCACTCTCTTCATCTGACATTCTCTGTTCAGTTCTGTCCCACTACCTCTGTAAGTTTTAAACTCGGGGCCCTTCCACTAGGCGTCCTGTCCCAGGACCTGTCTCTTGTTCATCACTCTGTCCTTCGGTCACTCCTTTCTCTCTGTACTCAAGATCAAGCAATCCACCACCCCAGTCTCCACCCACGTCAGGGACACCCATGTCACGTGTCTCTGCTCACCAGTCAGACTATAGGTGCATTTTTACTGCAAGCTTTGCTTTATCTCACATCCTGACATGAAACTGTCTCTGTCACTTTACTTCAGCCCTGCCCACTCTGGGCTAGCCCCAAATATTAACCCTAAGGCCAGAGTCACATTCAGCGTAGGGAAATACGGTCCATATTTTACATGCGTAATACGCAGAAATTATCCCAAAACAGTGATCCGTATGTCGTCCGTAGGCAGGGTGTGGCAGCATATTTTACGCATGTCATTCTCCGTATGTAATCCGTATGGCATCTGTACAGCGAGATTCTCTCGCCGGCTTGCAAAATGGACATAGAATGGATCCATGGGCTCAAATGTTCGTGAAAAAATATATACAGTCTATATATATATATATATCAGTGAGACACATATATATACATATATATTGTAGTATGTAAGCCCGCAAGGGCAGGGTCCTCGCCCCTCTGTATCAGTCCGTCATTGTTAGTTTGTTTACTGTATGTGATATTTGTAACTTGTATGTAACCCCTTCTCATGTACAGCACCATGGAATCAATGGTGCTATATAAATAAATAAATAAATAATAATAATAATAATATACATACATTTATATTTTATACAGCGCTGGATAGAAAAAGCCGGCAATTGAATTACCAGCTTTTCTGCTATCTCCTTCCCAAACCCGACATGATATGAGACATAGTTTACATACAGTAAACCATCTCATATCCCTTTTATTTTTGCATATTCCTCACTACTAACGTTAGTAGTGTGTGTGCAAAATTTGGTGGCTCTAGCTGTTAAAATAAAGGGTTAAATCGCGGAAAAAACTGACGTGGGCTACCGCACAATTTTCTCCGCCAGAGTGGTAAAGCCAGTGACTGAGGGCAGATATTAATAGCCTAGAGAGGGTCCATGGTTATTGCCCCCTCCCCCCCGCTAAAATCATATGCCCCCAGCCACCCCAGAAAAGGCACATCTGGAATGACGACCCTCGCTCTGTAAAAATGGAAAATAAAAAAACAACAATTTCCCATACCTTTCTGGAGCTCAGTCATGTCCCACGATGTAAATCGTTCTGAAGGGGTTAAATAATTTTACAAGCTGGAGCCAGCTAATGCAGCTGTGCTCCTGCCTGTAAAAACTGGGAAATGCATGGAAGCAGGGGAACGTAGCTACCTAGACTTGCGGTGCTGCGCCCCCTGCTGACATATGAGGTTATGCCAGTCTAGGTAGCTACGTTTCCCTGCTTTCCATTCATTCCCAAGATTTTACAGGCAGGGGCTTCTGCATTAGCCCCTTCAGATGGATTTATATCGTGGGACATGACTGAGCTCCGGAAAGGTATGAGATATTGTTTTTTTTTTATTTTTCCTTTTTTAGAGAGCGAGGGTCGTCATTTGGATTAAGAGTATAATAAGCTATTACAACACCCTGTGTCTTTATTTCATTAGAATACTTTTTTCATAATGTGTGTGTGTTTTTTTCATAAAGTGTGTGTGTTTTATTAACCATTTACTACTATTGGATTAATAACTGAAGGCATCAAAACTATGAATTAACACATGTGGAATTATATACTTAACAAAAAAGTGTGAAACAACTGAAAATATGTTTTATATTCTAGGTTCTTCAAAGTAGCCACCTTTTGCTTTGATGACTGCTTTGCACACTCTTGGCATTCTCTTGATGAGCTTCAAGAGGTAGTCACCGGAAATGGTCTTCCAACAATCTTGAAGGAGTTCCCAGAGATGCTTAGTACTTGTTGGCCCTTTTGCCTTCACTCTGTGGTCCAGCTCACCCCAAACCATCTCGATTGGGTTCAGGTCTGGTGATCATCTGGCATAGCATCCCATCACTCTCTTCTTGGTCAAATAGCCCTTACACAGCCTGGAGGTGTGTTTGGGGTCATTGTCCAGTTGAAAAATAAATGATGGTCCAACTAAATGCAAACTGGAAGGAATAGCATGCTGCTGCAAGATGCTGTGATAGCCATGCTGGTTCAGTATGCCTTCAATTTTGAATAAATCCCCAACAGTGTCACCAGCAAAGCACCCCCACACCATTACACCTCCTCCTCCATGCTTCACGGTGGGAACCAGGCATGTAGAGTCCATCCGTTCACCTTTTTGCGTCGTACAAAGACACGGTGGTTGGAACCAAAGATCTCAAATTTGGACTCATCAGACCAAAACACAGATTTCCACTGATCTAATGTCCATTCCTTGTGTTCTTTAGCCCAAACAAGTCTCTTCTGCTTGTTGCCTGTTCTTAGCAGTGGTATCCTATCAGCTATTTTACCATGAAGGCTGCTGCACAAAGTCTCCTCTTAACAGTTGTTGTAGAGATGTGTCTGCTGCTAGAACACTGTGTGGCATTGACCTGGTCTCTTATTTGAGCTGCTGTTAACCTGTGATTTCTGAGGCTGATGACTCGGATAAACTTATCCTCAGAAGCAGAGGTGACTCTTGGTCTTCCTTTCCTGGGGCGGCCCTCATATGAGCCAGTCTCTTTGTAGCGCTTGATTGTTTTTGCAACTGCACTTTGGGACACTTTCAAAGTTTGCCCAATTTTTCAGACTGACTGACCTTAATTTCTGAAAGTAATGATGGCCACTCATTTTTCTTTACTTAGCTGCTTTTTTCTTGCCATAATACAAATTCTAACACTCTATTCAGTAGGACTATCAGCTGTGTATCCACCGGACTTCTGCACAACACAACTGATGGTCCCAACCCCCTTTATAAGGGAAGAAATCCCACTTATTAAACCTAACAGGGCACAGCTGTGAAGTGAAAACCATTCCCGGTGACTACCTCTTGAAGCTCATCAAGAGAATGCCAAGAGTGTGCAAAGCAGTCATCAAAGTAAAAGGTGGCTACTTTGAAGAACCTAGAATATAAGACATATTTCAGTTGTTTCACACTTTTTTGTTAAGTATATAATTCCACATGTGTTAATTCATAGTTTTGAAGCCTTCAGTTAGAATTTACAATTTTCATAGTCATAAAAATACAGAAAAATATTTAAATGAGAAGGTGTGTCCAAACTTTTGGTCTGTACTGTGTGTATATATATATATATATATACAGTGGGGCAAAAAAGTATTTAGTCAGTCAGCAATAGTGCAAGTTCCACCACTTAAAAAGATGAGAGGCGTCTGTAATTTACATCATAGGTAGACCTCAACTATGGGAGACAAACTGAGAAAAAAAAATCCAGAAAATCACATTGTCTGTTTTTTTAACATTTTATTTGCATATTATGGTGGAAAATAAGTATTTGGTCAGAAACAAACAATCAAGATTTCTGGCTCTCACAGACCTGTAACTTCTTCTTTAAGAGTCTCCTCTTTCCTCCACTCATTACCTGTAGTAATGGCACCTGTTTAAACTTGTTATCAGTATAAAAAGACACCTGTGCACACCCTCAAACAGTCTGACTCCAAACTCCACTATGGTGAAGACCAAAGAGCTGTCAAAGGACACCAGAAACAAAATTGTAGCCCTGCACCAGGCTGGGAAGACTGAATCTGAAATAGCCAACCAGCTTGGAGTGAAGAAATCAACAGTGGGAGCAATAATTAGAAAATGGAAGACATACAAGACCACTGATAATCTCCCTCGATCTGGGGCTCCACGCAAAATCCCACCCCGTGGGGTCAGAATGATCACAAGAACGGTGAGCAAAAATCCCAGAACCACGCGGGGGGACCTAGTGAATGAACTGCAGAGAGTTGGGACCAATGTAACAAGGCCTACCATAAGTAACACACTACGCCACCATGGACTCAGATCCTGCAGTGCCAGACGTGTCCCACTGCTTAAGCCAGTTCATGTCCGGGCCCGTCTGAAGTTTGCTAGAGAGCATTTGGATGATCCAGAGGAGTTTTGGGAGAATGTCCTATGGTCTGATGAAACCAAACTGGAACTGTTTGGTAGAAACACAACTTGTCGTGTTTGGAGGAAAAAGAATACTGAGTTGCATCCATCAAACACCATACCTACTGTAAAGCATGGTGGTGGAAACAGCATGTTTTGGGGCTGTTTCTCTGCAAAGGGGCCTGGACGACTGATCCGGGTACATGAAAGAATGAATGGGGCCATGTATCGTGAGATTTTGAGTGCAAACCTCCTTCCATCAGCAAGGGCATTGAAGATGAAACGTGGCTGGGTCTTTCAACATGACAATGATCCAAAGCACACCGCCAGGGCAACGAAGGAGTGGCTTCTTAAGAAGCATTTCAAGGTCCTGGAGTGGCCTAGCCAGTCTCCAGATCTCAACCCTATAGAAAACCTTTGGAGGGAGTTGAAAGTCCGTGTTGCCAAGCGAAAAGCCAAAAACATCACTGCTCTAGAGGAGATCTGCATGGAGGAATGGGCCAACATACCAACAACAGTGTGTGGCAACCTTGTGAAGACTTACAGAAAACGTTTGACCTCTGTCATTGCCAACAAAGGATATATTACAAAGTATTGAGATGAAATTTTGTTTCTGACCAAATACTTATTTTCCACCATAATATGCAAATAAAATGTTAAAAAAACAGTCAATGTGATTTTCTGGATTTTTTTTTCTCAGTTTGTCTCCCATAGTTGAGGTCTACCTATGATGTAAATTACAGACGGCTCTCATCTTTTTAAGTGGTGGAACTTGCACTATTGCTGACTGACTAAATACTTTTTTGCCCCACTGTATATATATATATATATATATGTGTGTGTGTGTGTCTCACTGACATTATATATATATATATATACATATATATATATATATACCCCTATACTATGTGTAGACATTAATTTTATCTGTAATATTCTAACCTGTCAGTGTGATTTTACTGTACACTGCACTTAATTTCCAGCTTTTCTATAGAACACCGCTGCGTATTTCTCGCAAGTCACACTGCTGGTCCGTGTGTAATCCGTATTTTTCTCGCCCCCATAGACTTTCATTGGCTGATTTTTTGCGCAATACGCTGACAAACGCAGCATGCTGCGATTTTCTACGCCCGTAAAATACAGCTGAGAAATATACGGCAGATAGGAGCTGCCCCATAGAGAATCATTTGTCCGTGTGCAATGCGTAGTTTTTGCGCCTCTCATACGTCCGTAAAACTCGCTAGTGTGACCCCGGCCTAATGCTCCGTACTGTTGGGCAGATAACAACACTATCACTAATAACCCATGTCATAATACACATTAAAATGCACTGCAACAATACATGTGTCTTCAAGGGGTACGTGGGCAGGATGTTCATCTCCTTATAGCACTGTGGCGGTAAATGATATGGGGCCCTGTAGCTGTTAATGCTATGGGGGTCTTTTAGTTTTCAATACTATGGGGATGCTGTAGCTGTCAGTAATATGGGGGCACTGTGACTTTGAATGCTATAGGGGAGTTGTGACTAGCAATTCTATGGGGGCACTGTGTTTGTCAAGAATATGGGCAACTGGTTGTTAATGTATTGGGGGCACCGAGGCTGTTAATCTTATGGGGGTACTGTGACTGTCAAAGATATTAAATGGAGGAGACTTTATAGCTGTCTACAATAGTGATGAGCGAGCGTGCTCGAATAAGGTGTTATCTGAGCATGCTCGTGTGCTAACCGAGTGTCTTCGGCAAGTTCGAAAAATATGCTTGAGTCCCCATGGCTGCATGTCTTGTGGCTGTTTGACAGCCTGCATGTGTTAAGTATGTAGAACAGCCGCGAGACATGCAGCAACAGGAACTAAACATATTTTTCAAGCACGCCGAAGACACTTGGTTAGCACCCGAGCATGCTCAGATAACACCTTGTTCGAGCACGCTTGCTCATCACTAGTCTAGACACTGTAGAAGGTAGAAGGATCATCATTATTCCCATTTGCACATGGAAACATGAGAAGCAATGGGATGAAAATGAAAGGGAGAAGATACAGATTAGATATTGGAAAAAACTTTTTGACGGTGAGTGTGATCAATGAGTGGAACAGGCTGCCGCGAGAGGTGGTGAGTTCTCCTCCAATGGAAGTCTTCAAACAGAGGCTGGACAGACATCTGTCTGAGATGGTTTAGTGAATCCTGCATTGAGGAGGGGGATGGACACGATGACCGTGGAGGTCCCTTCCAACTCTAACATTATATGATTCTACTAGATGGTGGTCCGATTCTAACGCATCAGGTATTCTAGAATATGTATGTAGTTTATTTATGAAGATTTAAGAATAATGCAATGAATACAAAGGATTCGGCCGGCCAGGCGCGACCAATCAGCGAAGCATGGTTCAAATCCTGCGCCAATTCGCGGCCGGACTGCGCCTGTCGCTGATTGGTCGCGCCTGGCCGGCCGCGAACAATCAGTGAAGCCAGGAACGGCTCCAGGCTTTTGAGGGCGAAAGAGTCTCAGTGGGCCCCCTTCTCTAACACATACCACAATTATTATTATTATTTTATTATTATTATTATTATTTATTTATATAGCACCATTAATTCCATGGTGCTGTACATGAGAAAGGGGTTACATACAGGGTTATAGATGTAGTTTACAGTAAACACATTTACAGTGACAGACTGGTACAGAGGGGAGAGGACCCTGTCCTTGCAGACTTACATTCTATGGGATAGTGGGGAAGAGACAGAAGGTAGGGGCAAGGCGGCGGCTCTGGCGATGGCGAGGCGGCAGAATGGTTATTGCAGGCTGTAGGCTTTCTTGAAGAGATGGGTTTTCAGGTTCTGTCAGAAGGATCCGAGGGTGGTGGATATTCGGACGTGTTGAGGAACGGAATTCCAGAGGATGGGGGATATTCGTGAGAAATCTTGGAGGCAGTTGTGTGAGGAGCGAATAAGTGTGGAGGAGAGTAGGAGCTCTTGGGAGGATCGAAGATTACGTGAGGAAAGATATTGGGAGATTAGTTCAGAGACATATATGGAGGGGACAGGTTGTGGATGGCTTTGTAGATCAGTGTTAGTAGTTTGAACTGGATTCGTTGGGGAATTGGGAGCCAGTGGAGGGATTTGCAGAGGGGGGTATCTGTCAAGTCTATGGGGGTATTGTAGTTGTCAATGCTATGGGGGCATTGTTGCTGTGCCTCTATGGCCACCTTGGGACATACTTTCTGAAAACCTATGTTCCTCTGGATCCAGAGTGGGGGAAATAAGTATTTGATCCCTTACTGAATTTGTAAGTTTGCCCACTGACAAAGACATGAACAGTCTATAATTTTAAGGGTAGGTTAATTTTAACATTGAGAGATAGAATATACAATCCAGAAAATCACATTGTATAAATTATATACCGTAAATTTATTTGCATTTTGCAGTGAGAAATAAGTATTTGATTCCTACCAACCATTAAGAGTTCTGGTTCCTACAGACCAGTTAGACGCTCATAATCAACTCGTTACCTCCATTAAAGACAGCTGTCTTACACAGTCACCTTTATAAAGGACTCCTGTCCACAGACTCAATTAATCAGTCAGACTCTAACCTCTACAACATGGGCAAGACCAAATAGCTTTATAAGGATGTCAGGGACACGATCATAGACCTGCACAAAGCTGGAATGGGCTACAAAGACATAAGTAAGACGCTGGGTGAGAAGGAGACAACTGTTGGTGCAATAGTAAGAAAATGGAAGAAATACAAAATGACTGTCAATTGACATCGATCTGGGGCACCATGTAAAATCTCACCTCGTGGGGTTTCCTTGATCATGAGGAAGGTGAGAGATCAGCCCAAAACTACACGGGGAAAACTTGTTAATGATCTCAAGGCAGCTGGGACCACAGTCACCAAGAAAACCATTGGTAACCCATTACGCGGTAAAGGTATAAAATCCTGCAGTGCCCACAAGGTCCCTCTACTCAAGAAGGCACAAGTGCAGGCCCATCTGAAGTTTACCAATGAACACCTGGATGACTCTGTCAGTGATTGGGAGAAGGTGCTGTGATCAGATGAGACAAAAATTGACCTCTTTGGCATTAACTCAACTCGCTGTGTTTGGAGGAAGAGAAATGTTGCCTATGACCCAAAGAACACCATCCCCATTGTCAAGCATGGAGGTGTAAACATTATGTTTTGGGGGTGTTTCTCTGCTAAGGGCACAAGACTACTTCACCGCATCAATGGTAGAATGGATGGAGCCATGTACCGTAAAATCCTGACTGACAACCTCCTTCCCTCCGACAGGACATTAAAAATGGGTCGTGGCTGGGTCTTCGAGCAAGACAATGACCCACAGCATACAGCCAAGGCAACAAAGGAGTGGCTCAAACAGAAGCACATTAAGGTCATGGAGTGGCCTAACCATAAACAAGGAAGAAAAAGACTAGACCAATAACGGTATGCACACCCATAGAATATACAAAATATCAAAAACTTTTATTACACCTCAAAAGGACAAGTACACAGTAAAACCAATTAAAAAGGCCTGAATACAGAAGCATAGGCCGCCACCCCTGAATACATGTTACAAAGAAACACCAAGGTTACTTACTGGTAGCCGGTTTTTCCGGAGCCCATGACAGCACACCTGAGAGAGGGATCCGCCCAGTCGGGACAGGAAACCTACCGAAACAAAAGGGCGGTACCTCTCCCTCGCTTCAGTTGGTTTTAAGAGCATGAGATGCCTCCTTGGTTAGTACACATGGTAATCCATCACCACATTATAATAATAACAAAAAACACCCAACTAAAAGTGCGCACCAAAGGGTGACAAAAGAAGGGAGGGAATATACAGGTGCTGTCATGGGCTCCGGAAAAACCGGCTACCAGTAAGTAACCTTGGTGTTTTCCCGTCTCCCATGACAGCACACCTGAGAGATTTTTGGAGAAAGGAACACCTTAGGGAGGGACCACCGCTTGCAGCACCCTTCTACCAAAGGTAAGGTCAGTTGAGGAGGATAGATCTAGCCGGTAGTGTCTAAAGAAGGTAGACGGTGAGGACCAGGTAGCGGCCTTACAGATTTGATCAATCGATACCTCTGCTTTTTCTGCCCAGGAAGTAGCCACGGCTCTGGTGGAGTGAGCCTTGATGCCTTCAGGGATCGGGGCACCATGAGAAGCATAGGATAAGGAAATGGCCTCCCTAATCCACCTAGCAATAGTACCCTTGGATACCCCATACCCCTTCCTGCTACCCTGGAAAGCTATAAATAGTGATTGATCCTTCCTCCACTGACTAGTCAGAGATATATACTGTAAAATAGCTCTTCTTACGTCAAGCGTATGAAATTTCTATTCCCCTGGGTTCTTAGGATTATTACAGAAAGAGGGCAACACAATTTCTTGACTCCTATGGAATTTAAGAACTACTTTCGGCAGATATGCCGGATCCGGTCTGAGCACTACTCTGTCATCAAATATCTGTGTGTAAGGAGGGGAGATGGACAGGGCTTGCAAGTCACTCACCCTACGGGCTGATGTGAACGCTACCAGAAGTACTGTCTTAAGTGTAAGTATTTTTATTGATGACTCCTGCAAGGGTTCAAACGGAACACTAGTCAGAGCTTCTAACACCAGATTTAAATCCCATGGAGGAACCCTCTGAATTACCACTGGTCTAGACCTACTACACGATTTAATAAAGCGGGACACCCATCTATTGGTGGCCAGATTACAGTTATACAAGGCTCCTAATGCCGACACTTGTACCTTGAGCGTATTAGTTGCTAATCCCAACTGCAACCCCGCCTGTAAAAATTCTAAAATAGTACCCACAGGAGCTTTGTCCCCCAAAGGTTGCCCTGAAAAATCTAGAAACTTTTTCCATGTCCTGCCATATATCCTTGATGTAACTGGTTTTCTACTTTTCAACAAGGTGGAGACAAGCCCTGGTGAAAACCCCTGCCTACTCAGTAATGCCCTCTCAAATTCCAGGCTGCAAGATGGAAGCCCTTCACTTGAGAGTGGCATATTGGACCCTGAGTAAGCAGGTCCGGAATTTGTGGCAGGATCCATGGATCGGTCACTGACATTTGTCTCAGGAGGGAGAACCAAGGTCTTTTTGGCCAGAATGGAGCAATCAAAATTACTCTCGCCTGCTCCATTCTGATTTTTCTCACTACCGTCGGAATCATCGCTATTGGTGGAAACACATATGCGAGACTGAAATTCCATTGTATGTGGAGGGCATCTACTGCAAAGGGTTTTTCTCTTGGGTCTAGTGAACAGAAGTTCTCTACCTTCCTGTTGTTTAGGGTGGCAAACAAATCTATCACAGGTAGGCCCCAAGCCTGCACTATCTGTTGAAACACTCGGGGATTCAAAGACCACTCTCCTTGTTTCAGTGTTTTGCGACTTAGGAAGTCTGCTTTCGTATTCTCGACTCCCTTTATATGGAGAGCCGAGAGGGAGAGTAGGTGGCGCTCCGCTAGTTGTAGGAGGACAGATGCTGACTTCATCAGGGAAGGGGATCTCGTCCCCCCTTGGTGGTTGATATATGCGACTACAGCGCGATTGTCTGATATGACCCTGGTGTGATGACCCTGGAGGATGGGTAGGAAATGTTTCACAGCTTTTTCTACTGCCCATAACTCTCTTAGGTTTGACGCTTGTTGTGATTCCGATTGGGACCAAGATCCCTGAACTGAGAGAGTCCCCAAATGAGCTCCCCATCCTGAACCGCTTGCATCTGTGGTTATGATTTGATCTATCGGAGTTATCCACTGGACCCCTGATATCAAATGGTCTCTTACCGCCCACCATTTTAGGGAATCTGTTACCTCTAATGAAAGGCGTAGTTTCCCCTCTAAATGCCCTTTTAACCACCTCTGCGCTGACAGGACCTCCCATTGTAATTGTCTTAAATGGAACTGTGCCCATCTTACTGCCGGTATACATGAAGTCAGAGAACCCAACAGGGACATTGCCCTTCTCAATGTCATTACGGGGTGATGAATCGCTGACTCTACAAGATTTTGAATTTTGACCAGTTTGTTTTCTGGCAAAAGACAAAGCTGACGCCTGGAATCCAGGACTAAACCCAGAAAAGATTGCACTAGCTCCGGCGTCAACCTTGACTTGGCAAGATTTATTTTCCACCCCAACCGCTGTAGCGTTGATATGACTTGTTCTATTTGTGTTTGGCAATGTGTTGATGAGTTCCCTATTATGAGGAAGTCGTCCAGATACGGAACTATAACTACATTCTGAGAGCGGAGGAAGGACATGACCTCTGACATTAATTTTGTAAAAATTCTCAGTGCTATTGATAGGCCGAATGGTAGGGCAGCATACTGATAGTGCCTGAGACAGCCCTGTACATAAACCGCCACCCTTAGGTATTTTTGGTGGTCTTGATGAATTGGGACGTGGTAATAGGCGTCCTTCAGGTCTATGGCTGCCATGAAGCAACCTGGGAATAAGAGTTTTATGGCCGTATTTACTGACTCCATTTTGAAGGAGCAGTTTACTATTGACCGATTTAGATTTTTTAAATTGATAATAGTTCTCAGGGACCCGTCTGGTTTTCGTATGAGAAAAAGAGGAGAGTAAAAACCTTTCCCCTGCTCTTCCCCCGGGACCTCCACAAGAACCCGTTTTGATACGAGCTCCAGTACCTCTGCCTCCAAGGCTAGCTGCTCCTCTGGAGTCTTTCTTTGGGGCGTTAAAACAAAAGTTTGTCGCGGTGGAAAAACAAAATCTATTCTTAGGCCGTGTTCGATGACCTTTAGAGTCCAATGACTGGGGGAGATGTCTACCCAGGCTGGGAGAAAAGATGAAAGCCTTCCCCCCACCTCTGGCCTGGCGTCATTGGGAGGGCTTTTTCGCCGATGTTGAGGGACCTTTAAACATGTATCCAGATCCCCTTCTGTCTCTACTAAATTTGCCCCTCCAAAAATAAGGCCTTCTAAAGTCCACAGGAAAACGAGGGAATCCTTTTTTCCTATCTCCTGCTTTCTCTAAAATGTCTTCCAATTTTTGACCGAAGAGGAAATGGCCGTCACATGGTATAGAACAAAGTCTATTTTTTGAAGGTAGATCCCCCGGGCATCCCTTCAACCAGAGAGCACGTCTAGCTGCATTGGATAAACTTGCAGCCCTAGCTGCCAGTCTTACAGAGTCTGCAGAGGAATCCGCTACGAAGGCAGCTGCACCTTTAGCCAAAGTTACATTGGTTAGAATTTCATCTCTCGGGGCTTTAGACTTCAGTTGCTCCTCTATCTGCTGCAGCCAGACAATAAGGGAGCGAGAGACACAGGTTCCTGCGATTGCTGGTTTCAAGCCCCCTGCGGTTGCTTCCCAGGTGTGTCTTAGGAACCCATCCGCTTTTTTATCTAAAGGATCCCTTAATACGCCAGAATCTTCTAAGGGAAGGGATAATTTTTTAGACGATCTAGCCACCGCACCATCGATTTTCGGAACCTTATCCCAAGTCTCTGAATCTTTATCCTCAAATGGGTAACGTCTTTTAGAAGCCGAGGGAAGATTACCCGATTTTTCTGGTTTCCTCCACTATTTTTCTATAAGGGCTTTTATTCTGGAATTGACTGGGAAGGTGCGTTTTCTCTTTTCCTCTAAACCCCCAAACATTATGTCCTCCAGGGATTTGGCCGCTTTCTCATCTTTAAGGCCCATTGAAGCTCTAACGGCTTTTACTAGCTTGTCCGTGTTCTCAGTAAGAAAGCACGGACGGCCCCCAACATCACTATCAGAAGAGGAGCCAGAGGACTTAGGAGAAGAGGAGCAGGGAGATAACGGTTCCTCCTGACCTTCCTCATCAGAAGGAGATACCTCAGAACCCGAAACTGGTTCAGGGTGCTTACCACCCTTTTTCTTAAGGGCTGCTTTAACAGAGTCTTGTACTTCGGCTCTGATTATTGCTCTAAGACTAGAGGCAAAGTCAGGGGTCTCTTCCTGGATAGTCTTTTGAATACAATCTATACAAAGACTTTTCTGCCACTGAACTGCCAATGGGACATTACAGAGGGCACATTCTTTATTCTTTGTCTTGGAACTAGCCTTCCTCGGCGCCTGCCAAGTAAACAGAAAATGTAGCCCATTACCACCAGGGTGACATTCACGTAGATCACTCACCACCCGCTGACCATAAAGGGTACCGGATTCCGAGGCGGACTGGGAGCACGGGGAACATTCCTCCTGGATGTCGAAGAGTCCTGAGACGTCCGACTAGGATGATTGCTGCTCCTTCCACTTGAGCGGCTATTCTTCTTAGGATGATGACGAGCAGATGTATCGCCTGATAAGGGCTCTTGCTGCTGCTGCTGTAATAGCTGCTGCTGCTGCTGCTCCATACCCTCCATCTCTGGAAACTGTATGGGAATGAGCAGCTATCTATTGCAGCTACCCCCTTAATAAGGGGTCGTTCCACAGCGCTCCCCGCCTCTTTCGGTAACAATTCTTGCTCCTCTCCCCCTCCAGAACACCGCCGGAGAGCTCACATAATTACCGGCGTTTCAATCCATGGGCGCCGCCATCTTGGATCCGGCGCGCCTCTCTGACGTCACGCAGGCACGCCCATACCCAGCGTGCTCTGCACTGAACGCCAGCCGCGCACCCGGAAGTCGCTCCAGCAGAGGGGGAGAGAGCGGCGTGGCAGCCGCAGAATGGCTCCAGAGATCCGGACTGCGCTGGACCGACGCCCGCACGTGCGCAAGAGCCCAAAGGATCTGCGGACGGCGCTACCAGCGTCCCGAAGGCCGACATACAGGCGTCCTGCCTGCTCTTCAAGTGCCGGGACGGGAGTGGGTAAGTGGATCTTCTATCAACGAAAAAATAAAAACAAAAAAGTACCGCCGTGATTCAGCACAAGGGTTCCCGTCAGGACAGGAAACCCAACTGAAGCGAGGGAGAGGTACCGCCCTTTTGTTTCGGTAGGTTTCCTGTCCCGACTGGGCGGATCCCTCTCTCAGGTGTGCTGTCATGGGAGACGGGAAAATGATAATAACACACATAGATAAAGTGCTTAATATTAAATATATACAATGTCTCCTGTTTATGCAGATAGTATTTCAAATCACAAAATAATACATGCCACAACCAATGAACATACACTGACCAGTAATCAATTTGCTGAGATTCTATAGACAGAACATATCAGTATGGAGTTTTAAATGAGCATGCTCTCTGTCCTGTTCAATGTAAAGAATATAAAGGCATAAAGTGTTAAATGGGCATGCTCTTTGCCCAGAATAGTGATCACAAAATAATACATGCCACAGCTAATGGTGATACACTGACCAGTCATTGATTTACTGAGACTCTATAGACGGAACATGAAAGTATTAAGTTTTAAATGAGCGTGCTCACTGTCCTGTTCAATATAGATAGATAGAATAAAGGAGTGGCCTAACCAGTCTCCAGACCTTAATCCCATAGAAAACTTATGGAGGGAGTTGAAGCTTCGAGTTGCCAAAAGACAGCCTCAAATCCTTAATGATTTAGAGATGATCTGCAAAGAGGACTGGACCAAAATTCCCCCTGACATGTGCGCAAACCTCATCATCAACTACAAAAAACATCTGACTGCAGTGCTTGCCAACAAGGGTTTTGCCACCAAGTATTAAGTCTTGTTTTCCAGAGGGATTAAATATTTATTTCTCACTGCAAAATGCAAATAAATTTATATAATTACCATATATACTCAAGTATAAGCCGACCCGAGTATAAGCCGACCCCCCTAATTTTGCCACAAATAACTGGGAAAACTTAATGACTCGAGTATAAGCCTAGGGTGGGAAATGCAGCAGCTACCGCTAAATGTCAAAAGTAAAAATAGATACCAATAAAAGTAAAATTAATTGAGACATCAGTAGGTTAAGTGTTTTTTAATATCCATATTGAATCAGGAGCCCCATATAATGCTCCATACAGTTCATTATGGCCCCATAAGATGCTCCATATTAAAATATGCCCCATATAATCTTGCATAAAGGTTAATAATGGCCTCATAAGATGCTCCATAGACACATTTGCCCAATATAATGCTGCACAAATGTTGATTATGGCCCCATAAGATGCTCCATAAAGATATTTGCCCCATACAGTGCTGCACAAATGGTGACTAGGGCCCCATAAGATGCTCCATACAGACACTTGCCCCATATAGTGTTTCACAAATGTTGATTATGGCCCCATACAGACACTTGCCCCATATAGTGCTGCACAAACGTTATGGCCCCATACAGACACTTGCCCCATATAGTGCTGCACAAACGTTATGGCCCCATAGATGCTCCATACAGACACTTGCCCCATTTGCTGTTGCTGCGATAAAAAAAAAAAAATCACATACTCACCTCTCCGTTGCTCAGGCCCCCGGCACTTTCAATATTCACCTGACTTCGTTCCGGCGCCGCTCCATCTTCAGCGTCTTCTGCAGTGGCGTTCAGGCAGAGGGCGCGCACTATCCACGTCACCTCGCCCTCTGACCTGAGCGTCACTGCAGAAGACGCTGAAGACGGAGCGGCGCCCGGAACAGGGAGCAAGTGAATATCGTGCAGCGCTCCCCTCCCGTTATACTCACCTGCTCCCGGCGCTGTGCAGTCCCTGGCTCCCCATCGCCGCAGCTTCTTCCTGTACTGAGCGGTCACCGTTACCGCTCATTACAGTAATGAATATGCGGCTCCATCCCTATGGGAGGTGGAGCCGCATATTCATTACTGTAATGAGCGGTACCATGTGACCGCTCAGTACAGTTAGAAGCTGCGGCGCCGAGGAGCCAGGAACCTGCAGGAGCAGGTGAGTATAATTAGACAGCCCACGCTCCCCCCCCTGCCGACCCCTGGGTATGACTCGGTTATAAGCCATGAGGGGGACTTTCAGCCCAAAAAATGGGCTGAAAATCTGGGCTTATACTCGAGTATATACGGTAATACAATGTGATTTTTCTGGATTTTATTTTTGATATTCCATCTCTCAATGTTAAAATTAACCTACCCTTAAAATTATAGACTGTTCATGTCTTTGTCAGTGGGCAAACTTACAAAATCAGCAAGGGATCAAATACTTATTTCCCCCACTGTACCTTATGTACCTTATCGTGGATCCTGCTCTGCTACACTAACATTGGAAGACTCCACGTCCTGTGTACATAGTATACAGATAGTATACAGATGTACACTATGTGAATACCTTCAGGCAACTTTTCCACTTATGTTCCTTCTTACCATACTAATTGTCGGCGTTGTTCGCAGCCCCCGCCTGTCTGAACCTTATAGTTAATGTTTAGACTTATGTCCGGCATCCTTTCTTCGTTGTTACAATGCTGGAGACAAGTCACGCTCATATGTAGATATCAGCAGAGCTCCACGTCCAGATTGTGCTGCCTAAGGCATCGTACTGCACACAATGCATTACTCAACAGGGGGCGACACTCAGCAAGCTGGTCAGCGGACCGGACCCAGGGATACCGGAGTACTTCTTCCTCCCCCCCTTGTCTTGAGAGGTAATATACATTTGGGCTGAGCGGCCGCTAGCCCATGGAGTTATAGTTAGACTCTTACCATATTTTGTCTACCGTGACTATGGGGGGAACTAATTAGGTTAGGTGGATGGTGCACTATCATTTGTCTTCCCCACTTGGTTTTCCTAGGTGTGTACATGTGTCGCTGTGCTACAGATACTGATTGCATTTAAACCCTATATGGTAAATATGAGCATATTGTAGTACCCACATTCTAGGACTAGGGTTTATTATTGTTCTATGCCCCATACCTGTGTTATTTATATCTGTACTCCGGAGTCCTCTCCTCTATATGACCATTCTTTATTATTAGGAGTCTGTGTCTTTCCATCCGCTGACACAATCACACCTCTGTGCGGTGTTTCACACCATGGTCCCACTTTGTACCATTTATGTCCTGTTATTTTCTATGTGTAATATTTTATATGTTCAATAAAATTATTTATATATTTGAATTACCAGTTTTGGTCGTTTCATGTGGTTTCCACACCTCTTCCTAACAGCTACAAGCTAGGCATGATCCACCGACTGAGAGGTGATGTACAGTGTTCATTTTAGGACATGGTCACAAATCAAAGTCAAACATCAGAAATACTCTGTCTGATACCTCACATTCTGATACTTGAGTCTGATACCTGAGTCTGATACCTGAGTCTGATACTTGACTCTGATACCTGACTCTGATACTTGACTCTGATACCTGACTCTGATACCTGACTCTGATACTTGACTCTGATACCTGACTCTGATACCTGACTCTGATACCTGACACTGATACCTGACTGATACTTGACTCTGATACTTGACTCTGATACATGAAATTAGTAAAATTAGTAAAATTAGCTAAAATTAGTACCTGGGATCACTTGAGCTTGTGGTGCAATGGTAAGGATGACGGCTGTAGTGTCTAGACGCAGGATCCGTTTTTTTTCCGCCTGATTGGTTTTATTTTTCTGCCGAATCCGTTTTTTTTACGCTGGATCCGATTTTTTTACGTCGTATCTGTTTTTTTTACGCCAGATCCGGGTGTTTTTACGCCGGATCGGTTTTTTTTTTCGCCGGATCAGTTTTTTTTCACCGGATCCGTTTTTTTTCTGCCGGATCTGTTTTTTTACGCCATATCCATTTTTTTTACGCCGATCCGTTTTTTTTTTTACGCCGGATCCGTTTTTTTACACCGGATTTTTTTTTTTCGCCGTATCCGTTTTTTTTCGCCTGATCCATTTTTTTCTTCCGGATCCAATTTTTTGACGCCTGATCAGTTTATTTTTCCGCCGGATCCGTTTTTCTTCCGCCAGATCCGTTTTCTTCGCCGGATCCGTTTTTTTACGCCGAATCCGTTTATTTTCGCCGGATCCTTTTTTTCTGCCGGATGTTTTTTTACGCCATATCCATTTTTTACGCCGGATCCGTTTTTTTACGTCGGATCCGTTTTTTTACACTGGATTTTTTTTTCCGCCGGATCCGGCTTTTTTTCGCCTGATCCATTTTTTTTACGCCGAATCCGTTTTTTTTTCGCCTGATCCATTTTTTTTACGCTGAATCCGTTTTTTTTCGCCTGATCCATTTTTTTTTACGCCGAATCCGTTTTTTTTTGCCGGATCCTTTTTTTCTGCTGGATGTTTTTTAACGCCATATCCATTTTTTACGCCGGATCCGTTTTTTTACGCCGGATCCGTTTTTTTTTTTTTTTTTCTTTTAAACGAATCCGGCAAAAAAAACCGGATCTGGCGAAAAAAAACGGATCCGGTGTAAAAAAACCGGATCCGGCGTAAAAAAATGGATATAGCGTTAAAAAAAAAAGATCCGGCAGAAAAAAACGGATCTGGCAAAAAAACGGATTTGGCGTAAAAAAACCGGATCCGGCAAAAAAACGGATCCGGCGTAACAAAAAAACCAGATCCAGCAGAAAAAAACGGATCTGGCGTAAAAAAAAACGGATCCGGCAAAAAAAACGTATCTGGCAAAAAAAACCGGATCTGGCGAAAAAAAACGGATCTGGCAAAAAAAAAACGGATCCGGTGTAAAAAACCCGGATCCGGTGTAAAAAAAACGGATCCGGCGTAAAAAAAAGGATCCGGCGTAATAAAACGGATCAGGCAGAAAAAAAAACGAAGCCGGCAGACAAAAACGGCTACTATGTGACATTTAGAATTCTGGCGTCTTTTGTGGTAGTGGGTGTTTTGGACCAAGGTACCACTAACATCAAATTTTTGCTGCTGTTTTTATACGGATTTAGTGCGGTTTTTGTGCGGAATTGATGCGGATTTTGTGCGGATTTTCTGCAGTTTTTACCACTGCGGATTTCTATTAATGGAGGGGTGCAGAAACGCTGCAGATCCGCACAAAAGAAGTGACATGCACTTCTTTGAAATCCGCAGCGTTTCTGCGCAGATTTTTCTGCACCATGTGCACAGCTGGTTTTTTTTTCACATTGATTTACATTGTACTGTAAATCACAGTGCGGATCTGCAGCGTTTCTGCACGGAAAAAAACGCTGCAGATCTGCACTAAATCTACGTCGTGTGCACACAGCCTTGGCTGCCGTCACACTAGCAGTATTTGGTCAGTATTTTACATCAGTATTTGTAGCCAAAACCAGGAGTGGAACAATTAGAGGAAAAGTATAATAGAAACATATGCACCACTTCTGTATTTATCACCTGCTCCTGGTTTTGGCTTACAAATACTGATGTAAAATACTGATTTGATTCTTTTACTGACTCTTCTGGTCATAAGAACATTAAAATTGAGAAGTTGATTACTTGTACATCTAAGAATGTTATCTACTATGCCACTTGTCCGTGCTCCCTGATCTATGTTGGTTTAACCACGCGCCAACTTAAGGTTAGGGTCAGGGAGCACGTACTTGGCATCCAGGCGGCCAGCGACCAGGAGGATGTAGCCCTTCTGAAAACAATACCCAGACATTTCAAGACGCATCATGAGTGTAACAGCAAAGAACTGCGTGTTAGGGGTATTGATGCTATTGATTTGGGCATTCGAGGGGGGAAAATCTCTCAACGTTTGGCACAGTTAGAGTCTCGATGGATTTGGACCCTGGGCACAGTTCACCCACGGGGGTCTTAACGAAAATCTTAGTTTCTCATCCTTCCTGTGATCATCACCCGTTGTACATCTTGTATATATTCTGCTTGACTCCGCAATGGACGCTGTTGTTTTTATATTGATTTTAACCTTTTTGATTCTTATTTATATTTTTGTGTTTTAGGTTAGGTTATAGTCGTTTTTTTTGTTTCTTCACTCTGTTGTTCCGGATATTGTGGACATATGGATACGCTTGGTCCTGACTATACCGTTCATGACTCAGTTGGCTGGTGGACTTGGCCATGGATTGACATTTGGCATATACAGTGCCTACAAGTAGTATTCAACCCCCTGCAGATTTAGGAGGTTTACACATTTGGAATTAACTTGGCATTGTGACATTTGGACTGTAGATCAGCCTGGAAGTGTGAAATGCACTGCAGCAAAAAAGAATGTTATTTCTTTGTTTATTTATTTTTTTTAAATTGTGAAAAGTCTTTTCAGAGGGTCATTTATTATTCAACCCCTCAACCCACCAGAATTCTGTTTGGTTCCCCTAAAGTATTAAGAAGTAGTTCAGGCACAAAGAACAATGAGCTTCACATGTTTGGATTAATTATCTCTTTTTCCAGCCTTTTCTGATTATTTAAGACCCTCCCCAAACTTGTGAACAGCACTCATACATGGTCAACATGGGAAAGACAAAGGAGCATTCCAAGGCCATCAGAGACAAGATCGTGGAGGGTCACAAGGCTGGCAAGGGGTACAAAACCCTTTCCAAGGAGTTGGGCCTACCTGTCTCCACTGTTGGGAGCATCATCCGGAAGTGGAAGGCTTATGGAACTACTGTTAGCCTTCCACGGCCTGGACAGCCTTTGAAAGTTTCCTCCCGTGCCGAGGCCAGGCTTGTCCGAAGAGTCAAGGCTAACCCAAGGACAACAAGGAAGGAACTCCGGGAAGATCTCATGGCAGTGGGGACATTGGTTTCAGTCAATACCATAAGTAACGTACTCCACCGCAATGGTCTCCATTCCAGACAAGCCCGTAAGGTACCTTTACTTTCAAAGCGTCATGTCAAGGCTCATCTACAGTTTGCTCATGATCACTTGGAGGACTCTGAGACTGACTGGTTCAAGGTTCTCTGGTCTGATGAGACCAAGATCGAGATCTTTGGTGCCAACCACACACGTGACGTTTGGAGACTGGATGGCACTGCATACGACCCCAAGAATACCATCCCTACAGTCAAGCATGGTGGTGGCAGAATCATGCTGTGGGGCTGTTTCTCAGCCAAGGGGGCCTGGCCATCTGGTCCGCATCCATGGGAAGATGGATAGCACGGCCTACCTGGAGATTTTGGCCAAGAACCTCCGCTCCTCCATCAAGGATCTTAAGATGGGTCATCATTTCATCTTCCAACAAGACAACGACCCAAAGCACACAGCCAAGAAAACCAAGGCCTGGTTCAAGAGGCAAAAAATCAAGGTGTTGCAGTGGCCTTGTCAGTCTCCTGACCTTAACCCAATTGAAAATTTGTGGAAGGAGCTCAAGATTAAAGTCCACATGAGACACCCAAAGAACTTAGATAACTTAGAGAAGATCTGCATGGAGGAGTGGGCCAAGATAACTCCAGAGACCTGTGCCGGCCTGATCAGGTCTTATAAAAGACGATTATTAGCTGTAATTGCAAACAAAGGTTATTCCACAAAATATTAAACCTAGGGGTTGAATAATAATTGACCCACACTTTTATGTTTAAAATTTATAAAAATTTAACTGAGCAACAAAACTTTTTGGTTTGTAAGATTTATGCATCTGTTAATAAATCCTGCTCTTGTTTAAAGTTTGAAGGCTCTAACTTATTTGCATCTTATTAAACCTGCTAAATCTGCAGGGGGTTGAATACTACTTGTAGGCACTGTACATCTCCTGCAAGTTTCCAGCATAATCTTATTTCCTGCTACATCTGGAGGATGTATTCGTTGGATGATTCTCAAATTGTGATATCACAGCAGTTTTAACTGAAAACACGAATACAATTGGATATTGGACTATGTGTGTAAGGCTGACGTCTCCTCCAAGATGGAACTATCCGATTATGCTGCCCATTGACTTTTCAGCTAATTGGTGCAATTAATTTTGTACTGATTTTCTTTGTGACGTTATAATGTACAGCACCCGCATGTCCAATTACGTATTTTTGTCTTTGTCTGTTTTCCTTGTATGTCCGTTATTTATACTTACCTGTTAAGGTTGCCCAGATAGTTCTCCCTTTTCCAACATGGCGGTTAATGCATTTAATAACTCACGGCGCATGCGCGCCTCTTTCCCCGCCCTGCTCGGTGTTTGTGCTGTCGGTGCGTCCGCCATCCGACTTCACAGGGCCCTGTGATTGCCCGGTGGCTGGCGTGGTGCGGCACATACGCTGATTCATATTGGGGCATTATGTCGTTATATCTTTTTACCTGCCCGATCATGTTGTTCTAATGGGAATTGCTATTGGTTGCCATAGCCACAAATGTATACTGCCGGTTGTTCCCGGTCATTTCCGGGACGGAGTAGTATAAAATGACACTCCTGGCATCTTCTCACTATGCCCCCTGAAGAAGGTGTGAGAACCGAAACGCGCGTCGGGGGGGGCGCACGGACCCCGAGAGCTTTACACCCGTCACTCCATTAAGAGGTAACCTATATCTTATATTTCGGGACTATGCCTCTTGTGGTATTCTATACACTGGACCATGATTCCATATTGGATTTAATAAAGTGTGCTCTATGTCCCTAATTATAGAAGGTATATATATATATATATATACATATATATATATATATATATATATGTTTTTTGCTATTTACACACATTTTTTCTATATATGGGGAGTATTAGCCCTTTTGGTGGCTTATTGATAAGTGCGGGTGTTTCTCGTCCCTGGCTCCGTGTGCCCCTGGTATGCTTACACGTCTGTGCGGTGTCTGTGCACACCATGTGGCACTATACCTCACCTGTCCTTTGTAAATTTCTGCATTTTTTGTATTTTTATTATGGATAAAATATTACAACAACCTGTGTCTTTATTTCATTAAAATACTTTGTAATAATGTGTGTGTGTTTTATTAACCAGTTCATACTATTGGATTAAAAATGGATAGGTGTCATAATTGACGCCTCTCCATTATTAATCTGGCTTAATGTCACCTTACAATAGCAAGGTGACATTAACCCTTCATTACCCCATATCCCACCGCTACACGGGAATGGGAAGAGAGTGGCCAAGTGCCAGAATAGGCGCATCTTCCAGATGTGCCTTTTCTGGGGTGGCTGGGGGCAGATGTTTTTAGCCAGGGGAGGGGGCAATAACCGTGGACCCTCTCCAGGCTATTAATATCTGCCCTCAGTCACTGGCTTTACCACTCTGGTGGAGAAAATTGCACGGGAGCCCACGCCAATTTTTTCCGCGATTTAACCCTTTAATTTAATAGCTAGAGCAACCAAATTTGACATATAGACACTTCTTCCATTACTAAAGAGGAATATGTAATAAAAGAAGGGATATGAGATGGTTTACTGTATGTAAACCATGTCTCATATCCTGTCGGGTTTGAGAAGGAGATAGGAAAAGCCGGCAATTGAATTACCGACTTTTCTGCTATCTAGCGCTGTATGATATATTAATATATATATATACTAGATTGTGGCCCGATTCTAACGCATCGGGTATTCTAGAATATGCATGTCCCCGTAGTATATGGACAATGATGATTCCAGAATTCGCGGCAGACTGTGCCCATCGCTGATTGGTCGAGGCAACCTTTATGACATCTACGTCGATACTGTGCCCGTCGCTGAATCAGAAACGTGGGACCTGGCGGCCTCGACCAATCAGAGACGCGGGATTTCTACGTCGATGCTGTGCCCGTCGCTGATTGGTCGAGGCCTGGCGGCCTCGACCAATCAGAGAGGCGGGATTTCCAGAACAGACAGACAGACAGAAAGACAGACAGACAGAAAGACAGACAGACGGAAAAACCCTTAGACAATTATATATATAGATGTGTGTGTCTCACTGATATATACGGTATATATATATATATATATATATATATATATATATATATAGACAGTATATATGTTTTTACGATTATTTGAGCCCATGGATCCATTGTATGTCCGTATTGCAAGCCTGCGAGAAAATCTCGCAGTACGGATGCCATACGGATTACATACGGAGGATGCCATGCGCAAAATACGCTGATACACCCTGCCTACGGAGGAGATACGGATCACTATTTTGGGGACTTTTCTGCGTATTATGGCCGTAAATAACGGACCGTATTTCCCTATGCTGAGTGTGAGGCCGGCCTTATACTTTTGCTCTATTTGTTCCACTCCTGGTTTTGACTTACAAATACTGATGTAAAATACTGACCAAATCCTGCTAGTGTGACGGCAGCCTATGAGTTGTTATCTGATAACACCTAAATGGACTTAAAAAGGTAACTCATAGCGTGCCAAATACTTTGATTGCTAATATCTCTGCAACGGAAAAGCGAAATAAAAAGATAAAAAAGTTTTATTCCATTCTGCATCCATTATTACATTAGGAGACCTTTGGTTCTCATTATCGCTTGCACTGAAGATCAGAACAGTGCGCACACCTCAAACTTCCACCAAGTGCCCCAGATTTTCAGGAGAGTGCCAGGTTGAGCTTTATTGGCATCAACATGATACTAATACAATTGGATTATTTAGTCATGTGTGGTGCCGGCATCCCTGCATACTTAAGAAGAGAATATTCTGGCCACCAGGAGGGTAAGAGCACAAACCTTTTTTCTTATGGTTTGGAAGGGGTTTGGTTCTGAGGAGAGGTCGTGGGAGCCCAGAGAGAACACAGAGTCTGCCCGTCCCTAATAGTGGTGAGCGAGTATACTCGTTGCTTGGGTTTTCCTGAGCACGCTCGGGTGATCTCAGAGTATTTATGACTGCTCGGAGATTAAGTTTTGATCGCCTCAGCAGCATGATTTACAGCTATTAGCCAGCTTGTTTACATGTGGGGATTCCCTAACAACCAGGCAACCCCCACATGTACTCAGGCTGGCTAGTAGCTGTAAATCATTCAGCTGCCGTGATGAAAACTAAATCTCTGAACACTAACAAATACTCGGAGTCGGAGGTCACCCGAGCGTGCTCGGGAAAACCCGAGCGACGAGTACACTTGCTCATCACTAGTCCCTATCCTTTCCTGCTGGTTCTTGCCTTGTTCCTGTAAGTCCTTGCTAGTACCTGCCTTTTCAGTCTGTATTTCAGCAGGACCCGCTTGCACTTGCAGTACTAATCTGTATGAGCCGAACCCGCCTGCATCTGCCATGCCTATCTGTACATCAGCCCCTGACCCACCTGCACTTGCCATCCAGTATATACATCAACTGGACCCGCCTGCACTTGCCGTCTCAATCTGTATACCAGCCGGACCTGCAGGCACCTGCTAGTGCTCATCTGTATACCAGCCGAAACCATCTGCATATGTGGATCATGTGTTCCTGCCTGCATCAGCTGTATTCTCCTACTGCGCCGTTCCAGCTACCTGTCCTTTGAGGGTCAGCTGCCGTGCGTTTTTGGCCTGTCCTGGCAGGTACGGACTGGTGCTGAAATTCAGCCCTGGCATTTGAAATCACACAGGCCCATGCTGTCCCCGTCACCAAGCACCAGATAGGATATATTACTAATATAATACTGTGTTGGTTTTAAATACTAGAGAAACAGAGGACTCCGTTACAAAACTAAAATCTTTACTGAATAAAAAAACACGCCTGTGGTGGAATAGGGCCTTCCTGGAGCGGTACATAACTAAAGGGTTGATCCCCAGAGGATTGAGGATACAGGTGTTTCCGTCTTTTAATGTGGAGGACGAATCCCTTAGAAAGGAGTGGGAAGAGCTATCCTCTCAATGCTCCAAAGGGTATATGGAACTATTGATTAGGTCCCATACCACCTCTATATTGGAGATTGAAAAGGAGATTGGTGTTCTACAGACTTCCCTGTGTAGTACCCTTTCAGCGAGCGCCGAGAAGAAACTAAATGATGAATTGGAGGGTGATTTTCAAAAATGGGAGAAGGACATTGTAACATTAAAAACTAAGAAATATCAAAGGGATGTTCTCGATTATAAGAACAATCATGTATACAAATGGAGAAAGAGACAGTCCACACAATTTAAATCCTCTCAGCGTGGCTCATTCTCATCAGCATCATCTATGGATGAAGAACAAGCTTGCAGTAGTCAGCTTAATAATACCTTTAATGACAGGCTTGGATTTGGAAAAACGGGCAACTATAGAGGAAAGAATAAGCGTCGTTTTACTCCTCCCCAGTCCCTCGAGAAAAAGGCCAAGTCCACTAATCGACTTGAGGTAATAAATTTGTCTGACCGTGTATTGTCTAGGGACCAGTTGAGTGTCCTAGGCTTAGGACTGACGTTTGTCCCGACTAACAGCTTTAATTATTTTACAGCCATGAAGGACACACAACTGTTCCTTAGAAAAGTCATCCTACGTAAATTGCATTATAAATCTCAGGATGACTTGGGCCTCGACACTGTTGTGGAACAAGAGGCGCTGGCCGTACTTGAGGAACTGGCGGAGGAGGCGGATCCACCTGTTACAGGTACTTTTCCCACCTCTGTCACACGCAGATGTACCACGTTCCCCCCCTTCTCACTCTGTCCCCAAATTGAGATTTTTAATAGATTAGTATTGGAGGACTTGAAAAGAGTCTCGATTGACAAGAGGGGCAACAATTTGACGACTGCACAGGGTAGAGCTATAAAAGAACTGAAAGCTATGCATGATGTTGTTATTAAACCTGCGGATAAGGGGGGGAACGTGGTCATTTGGCCGACAGTAAAATATCAGAAGGAGGCCTTCCGCCAGCTAAGAGATCGAGAGGCTTATACTCCCTTGGGTTGTAATCCACTATCTAGATACTCGAGTGAGTTGTTTGAGATTTTAGACCGGGCCCTGATACGGGGCATTATAACTAAGAAGGTGTTTGAAGGCTTGTTTGTGGAACATCCGGCTGTCCCTACCTTCTACCTGCTGCCGAAGGTTCATAAAAATTCTGTTACACCCCCAGGGCGTCCGATTGTCTCGGGCATAGGGGGGTTATGCGACCCGGTGTGCAAATTTATTGAACACTATTTACATCCTTTAGTTGAGTCGCTCCCCTCCTATGTCCGGGACACGACGGACGTCCTGGGTAAAATTGATGGCCTGACCTTGGAACCTGATATGGTGTTTGCCACTGTCGATGTAGAATCACTCTACACTAGTATTCAACATGAGGATGGCTTGGAGGCAGCTGAATTATTCCTGGGTATGAGTAATCTGGATTCCCTGTTGCAGGCCCTGATCCTGGAGCTTTTACAATTCATTTTAACACATAATTTCTTTTTATTCAAAGATCGTTTCTTTTTACAGAAACGCGGCACTGCCATGGGCGCGGCGTGTGCGCCCTCGTACGCTAACCTCTTTCTCGGACTTTGGGAGAGGGAGGTTTTCGGCGGGGGCGTGTGCGGTGCTGGTATCGTTTTATTGACGATGTGTTGATGATTTGGCAGGGTCCCGAGGCGGCACTCGTTGACTTCATCCAGGACTTGAACCAAAATAACCGTAACATCAGGCTGACCCACAGGATAGCGGGTAATGAGATTGATTTTCTGGACATTAAAATCATGAGAAGTATGGATGGGGAGATTCGGACCGACGTCTTCCGAAAGGAGACGTCGGTCAACTCTCTCCTACATTCCACCTCAGCGCACACGTGGTCCACGATACGCGCTATTCCTGTGGGCCAGTTTCTTAGAATGAAAAGAATCTGTTCGGCGGATGAGGTCTTCGAGGAGCAGGCTCGGGACCTTGCCGAAAGGTTCCAGGATCGGGGCTATAGTAACAGAGTTATCAAAAAAGGTTACTTCAGGGCCAGAGCATCGCCCAGATGTCAGCTACTCCGGAGACCTCTGCGGCCTATTCCATCTAAATCAACCCAGCCGTTACGTTTTATCTCCACCTATAATAATAGGTGGGAGGAAATTAGGGAGATTCTACAGAGACATTGGTCAGTTTTGAGAACGGAACCAACACTTAATAAAATCTTACCTGACCGCCCCCTCCTTACTGCAAGAAGAGGGAAGAGTCTTAAGGATCAGTTGGTAAGAAGCCATTATGTTCCGGCCACACCAAGTATTTTTGGATCAGGACCCCAGAGATGGGGGTGTTACCCCTGTGGGTCATGTAAGGCCTGCCAGAATATAATTAGAGCCACTAACTTCTCGGCGGCAGGGGGAGGTGGGGATTACCGTATCACGAGCTATATTTCTTGTAGCACCACTTACGTGGTGTATTACGCCACATGTTCGTGTAACTTGATCTATATTGGCCTTACATCTCGGGAACTCCGTGTCTGGGTCCGGGAACATGTTAGGGGGATCGTGGCGGCGAAAGATGCGCTTGATATAGCGGAATTGCACACCATCCCAAGACATTTCAGGCGTTATCATGCCTGCAATCCGTCATCATTCAAGGTACGAGGAATTGACAGGGTCCACGCTGGAAATAGAGGAGGGGACCTTAAACGTTTACTGGCACAAATAGAGTGCCGGTGGATAGTTGCCCTGGGTACCATGGCCCCCAATGGCCTTAATGAACAGTTATCATTTGTTTCTTTTCTATAGGCCCAATGGCGATACCCTCTGTCTTCTTTGGTTTTTAGTTTTTCTGTTGTTTAACTTGGTTTTAATTTTTGTGTTTGTTTCTGTCTTTTTCAGTATTTTTTATTTTAGTAGTTATTGTTGATTGACATCCTTTACATCTTGGGCCTGGAGTAAGGGCTTGCGGCTTGGAGGGGAAAAAATAACCGTATGGACAGCTATACCTGGGAGAACTGGAGTTATTTGCATCTATGTAACATCTCTCAATATGATACGATATGGATGTGACCAATATTAACATCACCGAAGGGTCGTGCTGCGATGCACTAAAGTTTCGTCGCCATGACAGAATATGGACTTGGAACTGGAAAATCCGGAATATCCGAATATTTATGGTTTATGAATGAGTTCGGGTGCCAGTGTTACATATATTTGTTTGGTTAAACTGTCGGCGTCATATTGCTTGTCTAGAATAGTACCCACCGTGCTGTAAGGACAGTGATCCTTTTGCCAGCGTATTTGCCCTTTCTCATTATGGCCCCCGCGGTGGTGCGCATGCGCGTTGGAGTGGCGGTGACGCCGCGTTGCTAAAGGCTTCCGTACATCGACGCTGGGCTGTGCTGACGTCATGAGGGATTTCCCTCTCTGCTCGGCGCCGATGGGAAGGCCGGAAGCTGCGCGGTGGTTGCCGTCCTCTCTACGCGCACGCGCCGTACATCATTGCGGCTAATGGTTTTCAGATGCACACACACTATAAAAACTGGGTACATTTAGAGAGACCACACAGCCCCCCGAGGAAGCATTTGAATACGCGAAACGCGCGTCGGGGCTTCCAGCAGGACATTTCGTGTCTGGGCATCTGTACGACATGGGTAAGCACTGGGACGGTTCTCTTTTGGGAACATCAGTGATGTGATTACTTGTTGGATGGCATCAGTATGCGGTTTGTTACCGTGGAGGCACAGCCTATAGTACCATGTTTGGTTTTTATTACTCTTATACCTGGTATTTATACTGAGAACGCATATGTTGTTGTTGCACTCTGCTCCTCTATGAATAGGTAATGTCCCTCTGTTACATTTAGGGTTGCGGGAGTGTAGCCACGTTGTCCTGTCCATTATATGACCCGGTGTATGCACACAGGTGCGGGCTATTTACCCTGTACACGTTGCACTTGTCACTTTATATGGCACTAGTTTTGTGCCTATGCGTTTGTATATATGCCCATAGGAATGTTCTGCTTGTTTATCATCACCATACTCTCATATTTATATGTTTTGTCCTATATTTTGTTTATTAATAAAGTTTATATTTTTCTTATGATTATTTTGTGTATTACATTCATTTTTGGGGCATCTTGCTCCCTGGTCTTTGTAGGTTTATAATATTACCCTGGATAGAGGGAAAACAAGATTTACTACAAGACCAATATGTCTCATGATACCCGTGGCCTGCTAGGGTAAGTAAAAGAGTCAGCGACTTTGTGCTCTGTCACAACTCTTAACAGTATGGGTGTCTAGATAACACAGATTTTGTTAACAATGCAGCAGCAAGGCAGCCCACAACCAGAGAGGCCCTTCTGGCATTTGCCAGAATTGCCAAATGGCCAGTCCGGCCCTGTGTCCTGGTATAGCACCTGGTGTCCATTGGGAGCCAATCCTAACCCCACCATCAGGGGCTCTAGTGAAGATTCAGGAGCTCACCTAGTCACGCCCCTCGAGACTCTCCTCTACCACTCTCATTACATCATGTAGGAAGCAGGGCCGTATTTAGAGTTTCTGCTGCCCTAGGCACTTTTAGTGCTGCCTCCCCCTTTGGTGAGTATGACACTATCGGCAGTGACTTTGGCAAAAATCACTGATGTGAAAGTCGCCTTCATCTACTATGAACCGTGTCGCCGTGTTCCGTTCAGACTGTTGCTTTTTGGTCGATCTGAAGGTTCCTAATGAGGCTGATCAGATGGTTCGACACACCCATATCCTTCATGGTATGCCAGAGTTTCTCGTGATCAGTACATTTGAAGTCTTTTCTGTAGTCAGTGAAAAAGTGATGATATAAAAGACTTAGTACAAATAAATTGCATCTATCCAGTTTATAGTTCATGGAAGTTACCGGTGTTTTCATATGAGATTCAGCTGTCTTCTGAATACTCCAGTTGAATAGTGCAGAAGAAGAATCTCACAACACCGCAACACGACCAATATAACTTTACGGGGCTTTTCAAGTATTTCACAACAAGACGACAGTGAACTGAAGGTTTCAGGAGCCTAATAAAGTCCTGGATTACTGCAGCATCTTTATAACATTCCCTGAGCTTCATCAAAATATAAAAGTAGTACAGAGGTATGAACCTACACAGCAAGGGCAGGCGCTGGATCACTCCCTTATAGCATCCATGGTATTAGTCATAGACACAGTTTTGGTATTTCTTCTTTTATTCTAGTTTAGCTTCATTTTGGTTTCGGTGTCATAGCACTGATTCTGTGCACAGGAGCCAGAAATCGAGCAGCAGAATCCAAGACTAACTCTGAAACTGGGACATTGACGAAGCTTACTGTCTGGGAAGTGAATCTGGAGTCTGTTTTTGTGGCCCATCTTTTCCATATGGATTGAATGGTGAAGGCCCACTAGGTTCCAAAAATGGCAGCGGCAGCAGGGCACTGTAATTACACGTAGATACAGACATCAGAAAATCTGTAGGGATCTTAATGTTTGTGGTAGAATGAGGCTTATGTGCAAAGTTTTGCTACAGTGCCCCTTGCTATAGTTAGGGCCCAAGAACTTCCAATTATTGTGATTGTAAAAAGATTGTCTCAACTTTTCAAGCAAGGTTTTGTAAGGAACTGCATGGCCTAAGTGGGAGCCTTCATCAGGATTCACCCAACCCAACGGAGACACCCTTTGGGAGCCAAAATGAAAATAAGGTGTTCTTTGGATAAATAATATTTTTTTTTTCCTTTCTTGACCCTGCGGTGCCAAAAAAGTTAATGGAGCAATTTTTCTACATTCTGTTCCAGGGTAAAAAGCTGCGCCGCAGATTCTTATCCCTATGACAGATTATTCACCTTCTGACAATATCGTTTATTGCCTTTTGTAAACCCAGAAAAATATGCTACAATCGTTTGACAGGCAGCTCCTAACAGGTCTCCATTTTATCCGACAATACACATATCGCTGGTACAGATATCAGAATGTATCTACATTTTCACTCTCTGTTTATTTGCAGACATTCAAATAGTTCAGGAAACATTTAAAGGGGTATTCTCATCTCCAAGATCCTATCCCAATATGTGGTAGGTGTAATAATAAGAATATTAGCAAATACTTCCAATTAGAGATGTAGTATAGTTCTTCTGATTTGCAATATCTCTTTCCTCATGTGCAAGCATTGCAGGGACCTTAGGTATCAACGTTACATTAAAGTAAGGGTCCTGGCTGCTTATGTGAACTTGTGCTATGGGGGCACGACAACTACGTAGATGTTGAACACTTCAATGAGGGAGACCACCAGTCAAAAATAAACTCTTTACTGAACGATAACTTGGTGGGGATTATATACTGTATAGTAGGTAGCGGGTACACAACTTTATCAACATTTCCTTCACAGTACGGGGCATGTTTCAGACACAGTCCTTGCTCCTTACTCGCTCGTTCTCTATCTTTACCGTTCCTCTCTACTTCACCACAACCCAGTGGTTCTCCGTTTTTTTTTCCTCTCAAGGGAACAATGTTGCCAATATGGGTGGTTCTTAGCTTCTCTGGTACTGACGATCTGGAACTCCTGTACTCTCTCTATTCATCAAGCTTGCTTGGTTCCATCTTGGCATGTTACCTCTCTGAGTTGTAAAGTCAGGGCCCTATCACTAGGCATCCTCTCTTGGGAACCATCTCCGATGATCCACTCTCCTTCCATCGGTTCTCCCTTCCTCTTTGCTCCAGTTCACACTAACCAACTTGCTGGTCTCCCCTTACTTCAAGACAGCCACGTCATGTGGCACTGCTACCGTCTAGACCTTAGGTCTACTTCAGACACACACTGGGCCCTATCTGACTTCCTGACAGGAAACTGTCTCTCTCCCTTCACCTTAGCTCCTCTTACACATTAACCCTCACTCTCCCTATTGGTAGGAGAGCACAACACTATCACTATACACATTTATTTTACTCACTTATATAGCGTCATTAATTCCACAGAAGTTTACAGACATTATTGGCATTGTCTCACAAACTAGATTCACTATTAGTATGTTTTTGGAGTGTAAGCTGAAACCAGAGTACCCGGCGGAAACCTAGACAAATACGGGAAGAACATACAAAGTCCTTGCAGATGATCTCCTTGTTGAAATTTGAACCCAGGACCTGAGAGATGCAAAGAAACAGTGCTAACCACTGAGCCATATTGCTGCCTTCATAATGTTCTTCAAGGAGGAACTTGGACAGTATGTGTGTCACGGGGCTACCGTGACAGAGAGGTTACTGAGAACCGCAGCGCTCTGGGCCTCGTTCACACACGATGAACAGAAGCTCTTCTCCTGAATTCTGACCTGTCTTGTGCCAGCAGGGCAGGAGTTAAACCTTGCTACTGAAGTTGCTGAGAGCTATGTCTCTCAGCTGATTTGATTTTGGTAATCTCCACTCCTATATAGAATCAGCTTTGTATACAACTGTTGTCAGTGATCAGTTCTGCTGCCTGGCTTGGAGTGAGAAGGAGCGTGGTATTAGGAGCTTGGAGGTTTATTTACAGAGATTGGTGTCTGCTGTTTTGGTTGCATGTTAAACCTGTTTTCCTTCCTAGTTTTTTCCTTCTCTTCCCTTCTCTGTGTTTGCTCTGTGGTTGTGTGAGCATTTGGTGAGTTTGAGACTTTTAGTTACCTTGTCTGTATACCCTGTTTAATTGTCGTATTTATACACTGGTGCAGTCCACCTCCCTTGGGGGGAGAGGGGGCCACTGATAGGGCCTGCACAGGAGACAGGGATACGCTGGCGGCTCAGGCCTCCTAACCATTATAGGTACCCCTGAGATAAGGGAAAGCCAGGGCCCCATTATAGTGGCAGGGACAGGTGCGGGTCCCAGTATGCTGTCCTGCCCCTTTATCGCCGTTAGCGACGTGACAATGTGCATCTCCTTAAAACTGTATGACAATATTATTTTGCCACTATATGGAGGTTAATACCAATTTTAGCTTTCACAGCAAAACTTTTGAAGGCGCTTCTGCAACACCCATTAAACTGGTCTCCTGAGTTGATATCTGTGTTGACTGCAGTGTAGCTGATTAAATTATAATCTTATGTTGAAAAATGATTTATGATTTAAAAAATGGCCAATTTGACTTTTTCTATATATAGAAAACAGAATAATATTCTTAGAACTGGCATATCGATATCTATGGTTTTCTTGCCATCTTAAATTGTATATCTGTCACTGTGTTCTCCTCTCCCAGAATGAAATAAAACTGTCTGGGTCATAGGCTGCTAATAAGTTAGAAGCGTCATACAGTATATGAAATAACATTATGACTAATCATCACGACAGCTAAAGCAGCAGTTGGGTTTGTAATACACAAATTGTTTCTTTACAATTCTGGAATTACTGGATCAATGTCAACCTATTTGTCCAAATTATCAATATACTGTACACACTCCTCAACATTGAAAGTGGAACACCAAGACAGAAAAGTCATGGATTATTGGAAATCAAATGACCAATAGACAATTTTGCTTAAGATCACCGCAATGAATAAAGAATGGGATCTAAACCTCCTCCACGAGCAACTTCTCCCAACTATCCAGGAGCAATGTGGTGAAGAACAATGATTTTTCCAAAAGCATGATGGAGACCATATCACAAGGGAAAAAGTGATAACTAAGTGGTTCAAAATTAAAAATCCAACAAAGAAGACTCCCGGGGTGTGGAGCAGCTCGAAACCTATATCCGACAAAAATAGGGCAATATTCCTCTTCCAAAACTCCAGAAATTGTCACCTCGTTCCCAAACGTTTGCAGACTAATACACAAACAAAAGGTGTAGACATGGCCAGGGCACACCTTTGGGTTGGAGTTGGGTTTGTATATACAGTATATCTATATATTATATTTTTGTCATTTGTCATGTAATAAGGATGGTTGAGATCTGACCCTCTTACCAGTGACCTTTTCAGTTGACCCTTTACCAGCCCCTCCACACAGGCTTGGACTGGCCCACAGTGCGTGAGGGATAGCACAGATACTGTAGATATGGCCATGGTTTCTTAAAGGGAGTCTGTTACCCCCAAAATTCCCTTTAGACTATCTATACCATGATATAAAATCAAACTAGCCCTGTACGTGTTCCTAGTACAGTACTGGTGGAAACAATTTTTAATCCATATGCAAATGAGATTGCTTCGGTTCATCCATGACATGGCCATCAGCTGGGTGAACTGTTATGCCCCTTTAATTTACATCTTTGGGACTGTCCTATCTTGTGATGGACAGTGCTAACTCATAGACCAAGTGAATACTGCCGCACAGCGCACTGATACTGGCTGTGTTGGCTGTGCGCGCACACTGTGGCTGGGAGCATTCTCCTACTTGACACTCTGCAGAGAGGGGCCAGGATGGAGAACAAACCCGGGCACTGTGTGGGGTCCCTTTCAGGCCAACTTCATGTCACTTTGGGTGAGTTGCAGAGGGCACGAGCAGCAGGTGAATCCCACCTCACTTAAGGCTGTGGTTTGTAGACTGGGGGTCTCCCATTTGTAGGAAGATGGACCTGAATAGTGGTCTCTCTTGTGTGTCCAGGCCGGAACTGTCAGGACTGTCACCATTGTTGCCGGGTGAAGCACTTTCTGACCGTTGGGGGACTGTTGGGGGCGGGTACCAGCAGCTGCTACAGGAGAAGGTTGACTCCTTCTCTGCTGACCGACGCCAACTGACAGGCCTGCATTGCATCGTTCCATCTCCCGCGCATACAGACTGTGCATCTTCTGAGACCGACTCCTCTACCCTCCAACCCCTAAAGTACTAACCGGTCGGTGCATCTGACATCTACTGACACTCATTGCAACGCTGTTCCGGCGTTGCACGCAGTTCGCAGCGGTGAGATTGTGACCTCCACTTCAGGACATTGTACATCCTTGGCTGTGCAGCAGACCTTTCCCCGTTCGGCACCTCGTTCCAGGATCACAAGACCACGTACAGGAAGATCATGATACTTCGCTGCTGTACAGAGGCAGTGCTTCACTTTCCTTCAGGACCGGCTTATTGTCCAGGAACCAGAGACTGATAAGTTAACCTGTTATTTGACCCATTGTTGTTACTTTATTGCTGTATAGATATTGTGGGCCTGTATACTTACATCCCCTTACTCTCTGCGTGGAGTATTTATTACTGTTATAACTATATATATGAAAAACCCGTTATCTCTTGCTCTGCCTCCTGCTCGTCACTGCATCCCGTGTTCCTGCTAGCACCTTACACCTTCATCAGGATTTAGGATGTGTTGCATAAGCCTATTTCAGAAAGTGGAGCTTGCCTCTGTAAGTACCCCACTCCCCTAGGCTGTTAGGGTGGCTCATCCATAGAAAGGAGATTAAACATTGCCCTAAAGAGGACCACTCTATGCAGCTATACCAGTGTGCTTGGGGTT
This sequence comes from Ranitomeya imitator, assembly GCF_032444005.1. Taxonomy (NCBI): domain Eukaryota; kingdom Metazoa; phylum Chordata; class Amphibia; order Anura; family Dendrobatidae; genus Ranitomeya; species Ranitomeya imitator. The sequence goes on along the minus strand of NC_091282.1, from coordinate 1,198,087,467 downwards.
TCACTAGAGGTGGTGGAAGAGACCGGCCTGCAGGTGGAGAGACTGCCACTGCACTGAGGGCCTGAGACGAGTGAGAGATGCAATACAGAATCTGTGAACTCAAACCTTTGTCCAAGTGGTCCGGGTTGTGGACCAATGGTGAGAGGGTTCTGTCAACAGCCTGAGCAAAAATGATCTGAAAGTTGAACCACGATTGCCAGGTGTGTCGTGTCTATGCTCCTGACTAACCCCGAGGGAAAATCCCTTTTGCTAGGGCTGGATTGCAGAGGCATTATCCATCTGATGGATCCCTTATATTCCATCTAATTCTGGGAAAGTAAGGTGGCAATCAGTATGACTTTCCAATTCATGCCTATTTATATTAGCCAAGAAAAGCCTGGACCCACTGATCGCCACAGATCTTGGAAACCCAGGTTTTTTTCCCATCCAAAGATAAGCATAATCTAGTCATACATACGGAAGTGCTCTAACCTTCTTCATGGCTGTTACGTCAAGCTGGAGCATTCCGAGGCACATTCGGGAGGCTGGAAAAGGGCTGTGGATGGGATTTGGCCTATCAGAAAGGACGAATTGGTTATCTTAATAAAAATATGGCAATATTCCCATCTACTGGAAAGCAATTTTCAAAAGTTGGCAAGTATGTATCTATGTCTGAGAGGCGCAGGTATCTGATGACTTGGGGACAAATATCACCATGATTGGGTCAAGATAAAGACATGGGCTCCCTTAGACTCCCTACCTGCTTACTGATGACTCACCACCTCAACTATAACTGTAAAGATTTCAGCTCTGAAGTCTACAGAATTGTGAATGCAGCTAACTGAGTGACTTCGTCATGTTCAAAAAATATGTTCATGTCCTCATGGCTGCATGTCTCACGACTGTTCGACAGCCACAACACGTGCAGCAATTGCCTAAAAACAGATGATCCATGCGTGTGTTGTGACTGTAGAACAGCTTCGAGACATGCAGCTGCGGGGACTCGAACATATTTTTCGAGCACGTAGAAGTCACTTGGTTAGCACACGAGCATACTCGCTCATTACTATCTATAATAATCCCAGGATAATGAGTCAGATACCAGTAATTGAGTGTGTGATACACGTTGGGGTAGATCGGCTCACTTGGCTGCACGCGGAGGTAGACATAGGTACGCTGCGGCTTTAAGAACTTCCTTTGGTTTATTATAGGCAGCATAAACCAAGGTGTAGTAAAGCAAATACAGCCCTCTGGGCAAAACAGGAAAACAAAACAAAATGGTGCCAGAAAACACAGTCCTTCTGAGAGCGGGGTTCCTCCCGCTCTCGGCTAGCAGAAAACACACGGTTCAGGTTTTAGCATACACTTTGTGTTCAGTGTGCCTGGGAGTGCTTCCTCCCAGGCACACTGAACACTGTGGCCTTTGGAAGCCAATTACTTAAGCCTCAGACCATGTGACTCCTCCATCATGTGACTGATCACATGACTGTGACATCACACAGGTCCTGTCAGGACACGGTGGCTGGCTCTGCGGGTGGAGATAGGGTGGACATTCTCCAACATTCTCTATGAATGTCCACATAAAACCAGCTTAGTGGTACATATCTCCCCTCCAGTACTTTACCAGTGACTTTGTCACAGCGTATAAGATGATTTATCCACAGAGTCTGCAGCAGCCGCCAAGAACTTCCTTTAACAGATGAAGCATTGCTGTGCCAGGGACTGCAGTCATATATGATTCACACATATTCAGGGACGTTCTCCAGCCAAATGGCCTCAGTGTTATGTACACATTGGTGGGACTGAGGCCAGAAATCTAGTGATACAGACAAATATGTGAAGGGATCACAAACAGACAGACAGCCAAATACGATGCCAGGAGCGTCTGCCAAGTGAAGCCATTCCCTCTGTGGAGATGTTTGTATATTTTGCATCAGAGGCAGCATGGACGGCTGGTAGAAGGCGTAAATGAAAACATCGAAAAGAGGCAATTATGGGCTTACAATGAGACACGGACTCATTTACAATTTTTGTTTCTTAAATACATGTATTTTTGGCTAAAAAACATTTTTGTTTTTGGGTTTCATGAAACATGTTGCACCAGTTGCCTTCTGTAGCCTTTGTCTTGCACTGTCTATTGCTGGCTGCAGAAAGAGTGAACTGAGAATCTGTAAGTGAACTCGTTTTGTCAGTCCAGTGGAAGAGTTTGTCATTTTTTTCCCTGCCAAGTCAGCTGATACTGTGCGCTCAGTGACATTGTCACTTCTCCTGCCCTGTCAGCTGGTTCCTGTCTGCTCAGTGACATTGGCACTTCTCGGGCCTTGTCAGCTGGTTTCTGTGTACTCGGTGACATTGGCACTTCTCCTGCCTTGTCAGCTGGTTCCTCTCTGCTCAGTGACATTGGCACTTCTCGTGCCCTGTCAGCTGGTTCCTGTGTGCTCAGTGACATTGGCACTTCTCCTGCCCTGTCAGCTGGATCCTGTGTGCTCAGTGACATTGGCACTTCTCGGGCCTTATTAGCTGGTTCCTGTGTATCCAGTGACATTGACACTTCTTCTGCCCTGTCAGCTGGTTCCTGTGTGCTCAGTGACAGGGATATCATTTTGACATTGTATGCCAGTGGTACCTACACACTGTACAATACAGTAATTTGACAGTTTATGTTGGCAACACAATAGATCACTGTGTCCAACGGTAACCAGTACAATATGTTGCAGCACACCATATTGGTGATGGCGGGTTGCCAGAGGTTAATGTAAAGGACATCATTAAATGTAGGGGCAACTCAGGAGTACGTAAAAAAATGTAAATGAACCTTTCTAAAAGATGTTCCCAAAGGGTCCCAAAGCCCACTGTGTGAATAGATCACATGCGTGACCATTACTGAACTCTCTACCGCTTCATTCACAGAAGGGATTTTGGAATTTTTTGGGAATTTTGTTCTCATGATTGCTGGGGGTCCTAGGAGCTGTGGCACGGAACAGCTGATTATAATTATCAGAGTGCTCCTGGTATCCGGGTTCCCGAATCAGGTTCTTCGGTACGCGCTATAGCTATTCGGATAAGGACTTATCTGAAGCTATTCACTCATCCTTAGTGGTAATACATCGCATTTTCCAGGACGGTAAAGTATTTACCGATTACATTCAATATACAAACATGTTTTATGTGTTAAATTGACTGAAATAATTATCCCCCCAGGGGAAAAAATGCCTGTTCCTCATGTGAGTAGCTACGCTTAGTATGTGCGGCTATGCTTAGTATGTGCACTGTTACACTGGCGTGCTTTCAAATAATATTGAGGAGCTTTCAAACAGAAGATCAATCTCCTCTCTCTGAAAATTAGTGACCCAATTATGCTAAAACCTCTCGCTGTACTGCTTAAATATGCAAGAAGGTGGGGGGGCAAGTAGGCAATTAGACTTATTTTAAATGAAGATACAAAAAATAAATAATTAAATATTTTTATGAATTGACAAAATATAAAGTGAAAGAAAAAAAGAGAAATCCAAGTTAAATTAATATTTTCTGTCCCTGTGCCTTCATCTTCTAGGCACTTGTCCCTTGTGCACAGTGTTTGAAGGAACTCAGCAGAAGGTTGTTCCAAACATCTTGGAGAACTAACCCCAGATATTTTCTGGATGTCGCTTGTGGAAATCTTTCTGAGAAATAAACCTTTTCTGAGATATACAAGCAGATACTTATCTGTCAAGGAATTCCATTAGGGAGGCGTCGAACTCCAAATTTATTCTGCAGCAGGACATCGACCCCAAACATCCAGTCAATGTCATTACACCACCGCTCTATTGTTTTTTTTTATTGCAGCACTAGAGTGGTGTTTCTAATCTAAGGTTCTTGACTTTACTCTCATGCTTACCTGCCGCCATCTTCACCCTCTATCGCCGCCGTTCCCTCCAGTCTCCAGCAGTTTGTGACCTCCTGGATCACTCCAGTGCTTGCTGGGCGAGCCAGAGGTCACAACTCAATACAAGTCTTTGTGACTCTCGTTCTGGCCTCGCTCTGGCTCACATAGGCTTGCATTCAGAGCTTGTGACGTAACTTATGACTTCCGGCTAGTCAAAAGCTGTGCTCACAAAATGTGACGTGTGTGTGTGTGTGTGTGTGTGTATATATATATATATATATATATATATATATGTATCAGTTTGGACAGGGTTAAGTCCTAGCTCTTCAGGATTTGATTAGGTGCTCCTGCCTAGTTTTTTGCTAGAATCAGGTCCTGTGTTCACTAGGTGTGTCAGGCTGCTGAATGAAGCAGAATCGAGTGTGCTGGAGCTGGTGAGTGACCATCTAAAATGTGAGTTATAGCTGAGAGAAAGATGTGCTGGGTCTTTCAATGAATGGACTGACACTTAGGGTGCAGTCAGACTGCCTTATTACTCATACATCGTATCACATCACTTAAATTGGCCATTGGCTCTCCTGACTTGAGCGTGACAGCATGTATTTCTACGCAGTTCTCACACTCGGGTCAGGAGAACCGACGGCCAGCCCGAGGATTGCGTTGCAATTCTCATACGAGTAGTATGACAGTCTGACTGTGCCCTTAAAGTTCTGTTGGCTCTTCTAACATGTCTGTTTTAATAAACTTGCATTTCCCATGAAAACAATAATGCTGGATCATCTCTTGTAATTTTGCATTGTGCTGTTCCTCTATTTTTCCTACTGGAGATGTATAATAAATTGATAATACGCATATTATGCCAACATTCGCAACAGGAAGCCCAGAAACTGGGGGTCCTGCCTTACACAAAACTGTAGCATTTGATATAAAACAAAATGTGGTTAGTGCATCTAACATTGGTGCATTGTATTGGTTCTCCAGGGTCTAGCTGGGTCTTCCCAATGCTCTTAGACTTGCGTAAAATTGAATAACTTGACAGCTTTTGTCCAGAAACAGCGCCCCTATTTTACATAGGTTGTTTTTGGGATTGTAGCTCAGCCCAATGCTAGTTAATGATGCAGACACTAATGCTGCAGAACAATTAGTGGCGCTGTTTCTGGAAGGAGCAGACATGTTTTTCTAATCTCATATTACTCTTTAAGATGATGTAGTCAGATCCTGGCAGGTACCTAGCAGAAAGGACAGAACGTTACGGAACCGCGCCTGCACTACCTTGCGGCGGCATCCTAAGGAAGGACACGAAGCGAAGGATATTGTGGAGAAGTGAGAAACGAAATCGCAGTACAAGGAGATATCCAGTAGGAGTCGTGCCCCGAGATCGGCAACATCCTACTGAGGCTGTCTACCTTATATCACCTAAGCAGACATAGGGGGCAAAGTTGGAGAGGGGCGTCTCTAGGGTCTTGATGACGACGTGAACGTTTCTCTTGTCTTAAAGTTTATTAGTGACTTGTTGATTGATTGCACTACCTCAGAAAAGACTGATTTTTCCTCTTAAAGGGAATGGTTACTTGTTGCACTTGATGATGTTACCTTAAGTAGTACGATAGTAATAATGTTTACATGTAGCTAGAGAGCAAGTAAGTGAACCCGTAGGGGTTAGTGAGTCTGAGAACCATAGAGAGATGGTTGCTGTAAACTAAGAAGAAGAGAGGCAGTAGGCCCGGACGAATAGCCAGGCGGTCCTGCATCTGTGTGAAGTTAGAAGAAGTAAAGAGAATTATCCCATAGTGTTTTATGGTAGGCCTTTAGTGGGTTCAGCTTATACGCCCTTAAAGGAAAAGTTAAATTATTGTTCAACGATTTGCACTTAGTAGAATACCCGGCTGGGTAATAGGGATTATTTATAGTCAGTAGATTAGAATGTTATTTAAAATGTTTCTGTTTGTAACGTTCAAGTGACCTCACCTCCCATAAAGGGAAGCATTGTAATATTTACTTGTTTAAAGCATTCCAAAATTTTGTATGTCTTTTTCTAACATCTATTGTTGTTCTTCTTTTCCCATTCTGGGAGTACTGGATTTAACCGGGAGGGAGTGCAGTGCCCCAGAGTCCTGGTCATTGCAGTAATGTTGCTCTGCCACTAGGGGAGTGATGTTATGTCTGATTGCACTAAAGGAGTTCACCTGACCAGGTATCACAGTCACACATTACACTTCACACTCCGGCCACTAGGGGGAGCAAAAGGCACTATGTATTAGGCCACTCCTCACACTGGTAAAACTAGGGGTCGGATAGGAAGTTAGAACAGAACACAGCCTGGGAGAGTTCCATGGAGGAACTGTCAGGGGTGGGATCCTGGCAGGTACCTAGCAGAAAGGACAGAACGTTACTGAGCCGCGCCTGCACTACCTTGCGGCGGCATCCTAAGGAAGGACACAAAGCGAAGGATATTGTGGAGAAGTGAGAAACGAGATCACAGCATAAGGAGATATCCAGTAGGAGTCGTGCCCCGAGATTGGCAACATCCTACTGAGGCGCGTAGCCAGTGGCCGGAACGCCGAGGAAGTGACAGACTCCAAGCATTACTTCAAACAGCGGCAGGACAGTTGATTTTAGGTTGGCTGTCTACCTTACATCACCTAAGCAGACATAGGGGGCAAAGTTGGAGAGGGGCGTCTCTAGGGTCCCAGAATAGCTCCGAGCCTTCCCGTCAAACGGGTGCGTCCTATCCACACAATAACTTGGGGGACGGAGAGAAAGAGAAAGAACTGATACGAAAGTTGTGAGGACTATCCCGTGGTGCTCAGCAGGGAAGGACTACAACACACAGGCGCTAGTTGGTAGGCACTGATTTCCACCTGCAAAGGGAACTCTGGATGTGCCTTCGGACCGGCCGGACTCAGCCAGTCCTGTTAGCAGTGCTCTGGATTGCGGATCCCGAAGTCTTCAGTAAAAGGTAAAGAGACTGCAACCCTGTGTCCTCGTTATTAACTGCGCCTCACATCATCGCCACCTACACTACTGGGAAGCCCTGGGGACACACTTCACCTGTGGGAAGGTATTCCATCTAGCTGCCATTCCATCATCCCAGCGGACCCCTAAGCAGCGTCGGTCATCCTGACCGAATACCACAGGTGGCGTCACGAACCCTTGACAAACTACATGACTCTTTCATTGGACGCCCCTTAGCAGGGTCACGGACCGGGTCCAGCCACCGTGACAACCCCAGCACCGAAACAAAGAGGACTGGTACCGAGTACACCGCGGCCCTGTGTCTGGGGGCGCTCCATTACCCTCTGCTTTATATGTTCATGATGTATCATCACTTGCTATAAATCTTGTGTTCATCATAAATTTACCATGGCAAATAATTAACATCCATCTTCTCTCTTCACACAGGTACAACTCCCCACCTCTGCTTGCTGTCTGATCTCCTGCAATATATTCCAATGGCACAGCTCCCCACCTCTGCTTGCTGTCTGATCTCCTGCAATATATTCTAATAGGTACAAATTCGCTCTGCTTGCTGTCTGCTGTCTGTCATCTGACGCTTTACCATCTAGAAACATATTTTATTGTGCCTGCTAATTCATTGGTATTATTCATTTGGTGCATTGTACTTAATACTCACTGTTGCATATCCATGACTGGAATCAGTGTAGATCTTATCTGGTGGAAGGTGTTATAACAAATAGATGTAGCCAGGCCCAATGTCTTTGATCATCTAACCACCCCTTGGTGTGCTGGCCCCAGCTGCCAAATTATCACCAACCAGTTTCCACAATCCATCTCTTCTGACCCAGCATTCTGGACTATAAATTTAGAAACATCCTTAGTAGTGTTGAGCGATACCTTCCGATATTCAAAGGTATCGGTATCGGATGGTATCGGTCGATATCCAAAAAATATCGGATATTACCGATACTGATACCCGATACCAATGCAAGTCAATGGGACACAAATATCGGAAGGTATCCTGGATGGTTCCCAGGGTCTGAAGGAGAGGAGACTCTCCTTCAGTCCCTTGGATCCATATTCATGTAAAAAATAAAGAATAAAAATAAAAAATATAGATTTACTCACCCCTCCGAAGGACCCTGGCTGTCACCGCTGCGAGCGTCTGCCTCTGTCCCTAAGAATGCAGTGAGTGAAGGACCTTCGATGACATCGCAGTCAGGTGACCGGTCACCTGACCGCTCATGTGACCGCGGCGTCATCGAAGGTCCTTCACTCACTGCATTCTAAGGAACGGAGGCAGACGCTCGCAGCGGTGACAGCCAGGGTCCTTCGGAGGGGTGAGTATATCCATATTTTTTATTTTTATTCTTTATTTTTTACATGAATATGGATCTCGGGGCCTGAAGGAGAGTCTCCTCTCCTCCAGACCCTGGGAACCATACGCACCGCACATGCCGATTCCGATATCGCAAAAATATCGGAACTCGGTATCAGAATTCCGATACAGCAAATATCGGCCGATACCCGATATTTGCAGTATCGGAATGCTCAACACTAATCCTTAGGGGTGCACGCATGTGGGGGTGCACGCGAGCATCCCAGAAGCAAAGTATCACGAAGATAAGCTTCGTGATACAGCAGTTATTCCATGGCAGTCAGCCAGGGCAGGAGTCAGGTAACCCACACTCTGCTCTCCCTTCTATCCATGTGCTTTATTGCTATCCTTCTATGTTCCATTACAGTCCACATTCACTGCCCAATACTCCTTCCATCACGACTCATATACATCAGCTCCTCTCTCCTTCCCTCTCCCATGTAAAGCTCCCATGCACTTCTCACCTTCCTGAATAACCTCAGCCCCTCTTGCCCAAACACACTGCACAAAAAAACTTAATAAAATTCCAAAAACTTCTTGCTCTTTAACTTCCTACTCCTACTGATTTCAGGGGACATCTCCCCCAACCCTGGCCCACCATCCCCCAACCTCAACCCCTACCTCACATCGAAACCTTAATAATCTTACTAATATTATTTGCACTCCTTCATCTCCTTCTTTTAATTGTGCCTGTTGGAATCCACGGTCTGTATGTAAAAAGCTTCCTTTCCTACACAATTACTTTCTGAAAAACTCTCTTAATCTGTTGGGCCTCACGGAAACTTGGATTCAGGATTCTGACACTGTCTCTCCTGCTGTTGTCCCATGGTGGCTTACAATTCTCACATTCCCCGAGACCCACAAACAGACATGGTGGTGGAGTCAGCATACTCCTCTCCCCACAATGCACTTTTTTAGGCGCTCGCTCAAAACACATTTGTTCAGAGCAGCCTACCATGTTCACTAATCAAACTCATGTTATGTCTGTGTGTGTGTAGCCCATTCACTATCCCCATCTATCCCCCACTCCCTGAAGATGGCTGGACCATCATTGTAAATACATCATTGTAAATACACACCTGTACTTTGTATTTCCCCACCTCATTGTAGATTGTAAGCTTTCACGAGCAGGGTCGTCTTGTGTTGCTTTAATTATTGTATTGTTAACGTTGTTACTTATGACTGTTGTGTTTGAAACTGTTAAACTGTAAAGCGCAGTGGAATATGTTGGCGCTATATACAGTTAGGTCCATATATATTTGGACAGAGACAACATTTTTCTAATTTTGGTTATAGACATTACCACAATGAATTTTAAACAAAACAATTCAGATGCAGTTGAAGTTCACACGTTCAGCTTTCATTTGAGGGTATCCACATTAAAATTGGATGAAGGGTTTAGGAGTTTCAGCTCCTTAACATGTGCCATCCTGTTTTTAAAGGGACCAAAAGTAATTGGACAATTGACTCCAAGGCTATTTCATGGACACGTGTGGGCAATCCCTTCATTATTTCATTCTCAATTAAGCAGGTAAAAGGTTTGGAGTTGATTTGAGGTGTGGTGCTTGCATTTGGAAGGTTTTGCTGTGAAGTAAACATGAGGTCAAAGGAGCTCTCCATGCAGGTGAAACAAGCCATCCTTAAGCTGCGAAAACAGAAAAAACCCATCCGAGAATTTGCTACAATATTAGGAATGGCAAAATCTACAGTTTGATACATACTGAGAAAGAAAGAAAGCACTGGGGAACTCATCAATGCAAAAAGACCTGGGCGCCCACGGAAGGCAACAGTGGTGGATGATCGCAGAATAATCTCCATGGTGAAGAGAAACCCCTTCAGAACAACCAACCAAGTGAACAACACTCTCCAGGAGGTCGGCGTATCAATATCCAAATCTACCATAAAGAGAAGACTGCATGAAAGTAAATACAGAGGGTTCACTGAACGGTGCAAGCCACTCATAAGCATCAAGAATAAAAAGGCTAGACTGGACTTTGCTAAAAAACATCTAAAAAAGCCAGCACAGTTCTGGAAGAACATTCTTTGGACAGATGAAACCAAGATCAACCTCTACCAGAATGATGGAAAGAGAAAAGTATGGTGAAGGCGTGGTACAGCTCATGATCCAAAGCATACCACATCATCTGTAAAACATGGTGGAGGCAGTGTGATGGCTTGGGCATGCATGGCTACCAGTGGTACTGGGTCTCTAGTGTTAATTGATAATGTGACACAGGACAGAAGCAGCCGAATGAATTCTGAGGTATTCAGAGACATACTGTGTGCTCAGATCCAGCCAAATGCAGCCAAACTGATTGGTCGTCGTTTCATACTACAGATGGACAATGACCCAAAACATAAAGCCAAAGCAACCCAGGAGTTTATTAAAGCAAAGAAGTGGAATATTCTTGATTGGCCAAGTCAGTCACCTGATCTCCACCCAATTGAGCAGCATTTCACTTGTTAAAGACTAAACTTCAGACAGAAAGGCCCACAAACAAACAGCAACTGAAAACCACCACAGTGAAGGCCTGGCAGAGCGTAAAAAATGAGGAAACACAGCGTCTGGTGATGTCCTTGTGTTCAAGATTTCAGGCAGTCATTGCCAACAAAGCGTTTTCAACCAAGTACTAGAAATGAACATTTTATTTAAAATGATTGAATCTGTCCAATTACTTTTGGTCCCTTTAGAAACAGGGTGGCACATGTTAAGGAGCTGAAACTCCTAAACCCTTCATTCAATTTTAATGTGGATACCCTCAAATGAAAGCTGAAAGTCTGAACTTCAACTGCATCTGAATTGTTTTGTTTAAAATTCATTGTGGTGATGTCTATAACCAAAATTAGAAAAATGTTGTCTCTGTCCAAATATATGTGGACCTAACTGTAAATAAAATTATTATTATTACTTTTAACCCTTTCACCACCTTGGGATTTTACGTTGTTTGCATTTTTGTTTTTTTGCTCCCCTTCTTCCCAGAGCCATATCTTTTTTATTTTTCTCTCAATATGGCCATATACGGGCTTGTACTTTTGAACGACACCATTGATTTCACCATATACTGTAGAGTATTGGAAAATGGGAAAAAAAATTCCAGGTGCGGTGAAATAGCAAAAAAAAAAAAAAGGGCAATTCCACAATTGTTTTTTTTCTACCATGTTCACTAAATGCCAAAACTGACCTGCCATTAAGAGATGATCAAGAACAATATATGGGCTCTTTGCAGTTCAGTAGTTCATCATAATGCAGAATTCCACCAGCTTTGGAAGTGGGAGTGGACATCTAAACACCCAGGGACCCTATGTGTTTGCACAGGTTTGCCCAATGGTATATTTGTCCATGTTCGGAGCCATAGGTACTCTGTGTGCAGCCATATAGTGCTCCCTGCTGCACTGTTACAGTAAGCCATTCAACCATTCTAGATAAATTGGAATAGTAACAGATTTTTAAAGCCGTCCTGATGTCTTGCATCTTTAGGGCCCAGATTCAGTTGATTACAGTGGTGGAGGAAAGAACTGCAGGCTCCCTGCTCCACCATTCACTTGTGTCAGCCGAGACTTGGTGAGATGACATTATTACTGTTGCATAGATTGGTTGCAGAAGAAACTTGTGATAGTAGATTATACGGGGTAATTCAACTTTTATCTACTCAGAACATGAGGTACATTCATCAGCTTCTTAATACAGCATAACAGGAAGTCTGAAAGACCTTTTACCAGAGAGAAAGTGAAACCAAAGTACAAGTATATGCATTACATTCAACTAAGCATATAACAGTAACAACATCGCCATCTACTGTGAGAAAAGTGTAAACTCCTCCTGCACACAAATAAGTCTGTATCTGTTGCATATCTGCCAACAATTACATCGCACCTGCTGCGCTCAGCCACACACAGGGTGGCAATCTGCTCCTCTCATTGTGGGAACTGGGCTAGGTGAGTGTATTTAATTGCCAGTGGGGTGGAGTGGAGAAACAGCATACTGATGGGGGAATCATACTGTGCGGGGGCACTTTGGCGATATCATAATGCTGTGGGGGCATCATATAACGTAGGTGGGGCTTTTTAGTGGCATCTTAATGTGTGTGGGGGTCATCTTTGGGCCACCCTACTGTGTAAAGAGGCATTGCTGGGGCCATAAAAGGGGATCAAACTGTGTGTAGGGGAGGGACTAAGGGATTCATTAGTTGACTAGGGGCTCTATTTCTGTTTAGGTGCCCAAAAAAAAAATGTCAAAAAATGTTCCATACTATGTGCCCCTCTTTTGTGTTTCTCATAGTTGGGGGGTCTCTCTGGAAGGAATAATCACGTCTTTCTTTCAAACTCCATATAAACCTCTGTGTAAATATGGAGGCATGTGGTGTCACAATATAGCCACGCAGATATCTATAAATAACGTATCACAACATGACTAAGGCCCCGGACACGAATAATTATATTTTATATTCTTATTAGGACCGAGTTTGAGCCAAAGGCACAGCTAGCACTAGTGGTTTCTGAGAGTTGTAGTCCCACAGCAGCTGTATGAGCCATTGCCTCAGTCCTGTGGTGTCATAAATCAGGGGCGGTAGACTCGCCTTCATATATTCCATCCATTTTGTCCGTATCTTCTATTCTCAGCATCATCGATTACTTACTATTAATATCACTTGCAGCCTTCTAGTCTTATTTTAATGTCAATCCTCCCTGGGCCGGTGAATGATATCTATCACTGAAGACACCGGGCTCATACATTGTATTGTCTAGTAAATCTGGATCGTAGTGAAAGCTAATATGGCCTCTGACAGGGGTTGTCACCCAGCTTTCCCAGCTTCCTGAATAGCAAATATGCAGCGTAATATCACTTTTAATACCATATCGCTATATCACAAGGTAAATTTTCCATTTTGGTCCCTAAATGACCGATCATTTAATACATATATGCCAACTGTCCCATCTGTGGGTGCGGTTTGTGTAAACCCTGCTCAATTTTTGCCCAGGATTCACCAAATTTTCCACAATTTTTAAAGGCAAATTTGCCACTTCTGGGGCTAAGAGTTCACACAAACTCCACCCACACATGGGAGATTCTGGGTGGGATTTAGACTTAGCAGGGCAGGAGTAAATTTGTCTCTCAAGTACTCAGACAGTTCTCTTCTCCTCTTTCTGTTCTCCATAATTAGTCTGGCACACACAGACACACAATGCAAGTTCGGTGCCCCAGGGTCCTGGTCGTCACAGTGGTATTGCTTTCCTCTTGGGAAGAGCGATGCTACGTTTGGAGGCAAAGAAGGATAACTGCATCCAGGTATCACAAACATGCAACACATTTCACACTCCAGGCCACCAGGGGGAGCTCCTGCTCCTATTTATTAGGTCACTCCCCACATTGGTAAAACTGGTGACCTGTAGGGAAAGTTAGTTGGTTGCTGGCTGAGCTTCGCTCAGGTAATTCGTCCCTGACAGGGGTGGGATCCTGTCAGAGAACGAAGGAGGAAGGACATGGAGCTGTGCATGCCCTCAGAGCTGCAGCTCCTAGAAAGAGACACAGAAGGCAGAACTGTATTGCAGCGAGCGTGCAAGGAAGTCATACCAAAGGAGTGGATACCAGAAGGGGACCAGCCTTACACAGGCTGCCTCCTTCTGAGGTGCAGAAGCCTGGTAGCCAGAACACCAAAGGAGTAACGACCTTTATGCCTTGCTCCAGTGACCTGCAGTACAGCTAATTTCACGTTACCTATCCGCCGTACACCCAGAAGACACGGTGGCACCCCTTAGAGGCTGGGGCATGATAGAGTCCCTATAAACCGCCTCAAGCCACCAGTCATAGGGGTTTGTCCTATCCTATATGGGGGACAGAGAGAGAGACATTACATCTGTGACGACCTTATGTGAAGGCTTAGGCAGTAAGGAACTACAACACCACGCCGCTAGAGGAAGGCTACTGATTTCCACCTGGACAAGGGGACTCTGGATTTGCCTCCAAACCGGCCGGACTCTGCCTGCCCTGTGATCTGGTGCCCTGGACTGTGGATGCTGAAGTCTTCAGTAAAGGTAAAGAGACTGCAACCTTGTGTCCTCGTTCTTCACTGCGCCTCTCACCATCCACCATCTACACACCGGGAAGCCCTGGGGATATACTTCACCTGTGGGAAGGTATACCATCTAGCTGCCATAACATCACCCCAGCAGACCCCTTAAAGCAGCGTTGGTCACCCTGACCGAATACCACAGGTGGCGTTACGAACTTTTCCCCTTTAAAGACCTTTCCCTTTTACATGGATGTCCCAGGGCCACGGACCGGGTCAGCCACCGTGACATCCCCCTGTGAAATGAGGGACCCGGTACCGAGTACCCCACGGCCCCATGGGGGCGATCCACAAAGACTGAGTCAACTTCTCCCCTTTTCATCTGGTTTCATATGTGATTTTCATATTGCCCACACCTGTTACTTGCCACATGTGAGTTTCAACGGGCATCACATGCTTGAAACAAAGTTTTTTACCCACAATTTTGGAAAGGTGCTAACAATTTTGTCCTACCCATTTTTGGGGTTTTTGGTGAAATTCTGAACAATTTGCCTTATTTTCTCAGTTTATCTGTGCAGTTCCAAATCACACAAAGGAAATAAATGTGTTTCACAAAACGTGTAATTGCAATACATTTCTGGTAGAACTACTTTATTTTCTGGAACAGTTTAAAAGGTGCCAACACATTTGAGCATGACTGTACATCACTTTCCACTAAGCTTTTCTCATACACATCACTTTCTAACCAGCTTTCCTATCTTCTCGATGGCGGATTATAGTGTAAGTTTGATCTAAGTATGTGAATAAGCCTATACTCATATCTTTAGATTTGTTAGTGTATTGCACAAAAAATCGTAAGTTCAATATACAAATATATGTAATATAGTATATTCAGTGTCTTGAAAAAATATTCAAACTCCATGAACTTTTCCACATTTTTTCACATTACACACATAAACTTACAGTCACATGCCAAAAGTGTTGACACCCTTAAAATTTTTCCATAAAATAAAGTATTCCTCCCAGAAAATCATTGCAATTACACATGTTTTGCTATATACATGCTTATTTCCTTTAGGGTTTTTTTTTTATCAACACAAAAAAACAGAAAAAAAAAAAAAACTGTAAACGCCGACATACAAAATAAAATCTGATGCGTTTCTGGTATCCCAGATTCCCTAAATCATAGCATCAATCATAATCAATCATACTATGATTAAGAGAGTGTGGGACACCAGAAACACGTCAGTTTTATGTACTTTGTATGTTGAGTTTTACAGTTAAAAGGAATCTGTCACCCCCAAAATCGAAGGTGAGCTAAGCCCATCGGCATCAGGGGCTTATCTACAGCATTCTGGAATGCTGTAGATAAGCCCCCGATGTATTCTGAAAGATGAGAAAAAGAGGTTAGATTATACTCACCCAGGGGCGGTCCCGCTGCGGTCCGGTCCGATGGGCATCGCGGTCCAGTCTGGGGCCTCCCATCTTCTTACAATGATGTCCTCTTCTTGTCTTCACGCTGCGGCTTCGGCGCAGGCGTACTTTGTCTTCCCTGTTGAGGGCAGAGCAAAGTACTGCAGTGCGCAGGTGCCGGGAAAGGTCAGAGAGGCCCGGCGCCTGCGCACTGCAGTAATGTCACTGGTGATCACTTTATTACTTGTACACTGACACTATATACAGAGCTCCTGTGTATAATGTCACTGGTGATCGCTGTATTACCTGTACACTGACACTGTATACTGAGCTCCTGTGTATAATGTCACTGGTGATCACTGTATTACCTGTAAACTGACACTGTATACTGAGCTCCTGTGTATTACTTGTACACTGACTCTATACACTGAATACTATGTACAGAGCTCCAGTGTATAATGTCACCGGTGATCACTGTATTTCCTGTACACTATACACTTTATACAGGATTCCTGTGTATAATGGCACTCATGGTTATATTAACCCCTTCATGACCTCCGCCGTACTATTACTGCGGAGGTCGGATCCCCTTCTTTGATGTGTGCTCCGGCGCTGAGCCCACCTCAAAGCCGGGACATGTCAGCTGTTTTGAACAGCTGACATGTACCCGCAATAGCAGCGGGTGAAATCGCGATTCACCCGCCGCTACTAACTAGTTAAATGCCGCTGTCAAATGCTGACAGCGGCATTTAACCGGCGCTTCCGGCCATCGGGCCGGCAATGAGCGCATCGCTGACCCCCGTCACATGATCGGGGGTCAGCGATGCGTCGGCATAGTAACCAGAGGTTTCCTTGAGACCTCTATGGTTGCTGATGCCGGCTTGCTGTGAGTGCCACCCTGTGGTCGGCGCTCATAGCAAGCCTGTAATTCAGCTTCATAGAAGCTATCTGATGATCGCTGCTGTGTAGCAGAGCCGATCGTGCTATGCCTGCTTCTAGCCTCCCATGGAGGCTATTGTGGCATGGCAAAAGTAAAAAAAAAAAAGTTTAAAAAAATATGAAAAAAATTTAAAAAAATCTAAACGTTTAAATCACTCCCCTTTCGCCCCATTCAAAATAAAACAATAAAAAATCAATCCTACACATATTTGGTATCACCACTTTCAGAATCGCCCGATCTATCAATAAAAAAAAAGATTAACCTAATCGCTAGCGAGAAAAAATGCGAAACACCAGAATTACTTTTTTTGGTCGCCGCGACATTGCATTAAAATGCAATAACGGGCGATCAAAAGAACGTATCTTCTGCACCAAAATGGTATCATTCAAAACGTCAGCTCAGCATGCAAAAAAGCCCTCACCCGACCCCAGATCACAAAAAATGGAGATGGTACGGGTATTGGAAAATTGCGCAATTTATTTTTTTTTAGCAAAGTTTGGAATTTTTTTTTTACCACTTAGATAAAACGTCACCTAGACATGTTTGGTGTCTATGAACTCATAATGACCTGGAGAATCAAAATGGCAGGTCAGGTTTAGCATTCAGTAAACCTAGCAAAAAATCCAAACAAAAAACAGGTGTGGGATTGCACTTTTCTTGCAATTACACCGCACTTGGATTTTTTTTCCCGTTTTCTAGTACATGACATGCTAAAACCAATGAGGTCGTTCAAAAGTGCAACTTGTCCTGCAAAAAACAAGCTCTTACATGGCCATATTGACAGAAAAATAAAAAAGTTATGGCTCTGGGAAGGAGGGAAGCAAAAATGAGAATGCAAAAACGGAAAAGGGCAAGGTCGTGAAGGGGTTAACATTGTGTGTTTTTTTTATTAATGATCAGTATTGCATTCGGTCACTGTATGGTGGTAATATGTGGTTTGGTCATGGTGTAACACTATTTGTTCCTGGTAATGGTGTGACTGTATTTGTCCCCTGTGTGTGGTATTATTCGGTCACTATGTGGTGAAAATATTTAATCTGGTCATGGGTATTTGTCCTTTGTGTGTGGTATTATTGATCATTTCAAAAAATGTATGTGAGACATACCCTTAAAGAAGAATAAATAAAAATATACCTAAAAAGAATATTGGATTTTTTTAAGAAATGTTAGAGTTGGACACGGCCCTAAAGAGTCTACTTTGTCATGGTGGCAGGCTCAAAAAATCTTTTGGCCAAATCAAAAGCTGATGGATATGTATGTGATATGGTGTTCAATGGGAACTCTTAATGTGTGATTTGTTAGGATGTGGTGCAGAAGTGGAGTTTTTCCAAGGGTGGTTGGTGGGACTGTGAAGGGTTCGAGAAGTGGAGAAGGAGCTGGGATGAAGCCTGTACGGAATCTCAATGGAACCCAAAAATGTTGCCAGTATGGAGCCCTGAAAATCCTGCTGACAGCTCTGATGACCACAATAAGCCATACACTCGATAGAGGTGGCCTTTATGGAAAAGTGGACAAAAAAAGCCTTTACTTACACACAAAAATTGTAAGGCATGTTTTGAGTTTGTTAAAAGACAAGTGGGAGGAATGTGCTGTGGTCAAATGAGACCAAAGTTCAACTTTTTGGCTACTAAGGTAAACTATATGTCAGGGGCCAAAACAACACAGAACATCACCCCAAGAACACCATCCCCACAGTAAAACATGGTGGTGGCAGCATCATGCGGTGCAGATGTTTTTCGGCAGTAGATACAGTGAAAATGGTGCGAGTCAAGGAGAAGATGGATGGTGTGAATTACAGGGATATTCTTGAGCAAAACCTGTTCAATCTGTCAGTGATTTGAGACTAGGACAGAGGTTCACATTCCAAAAAGGCAATTACACAAAGCATACTGCTAAAGCAACACTCGAATGATTAAGGGGAAATGTGTAAATGTTTTGGAGTAGCCTAGTCAAGGCCCAGACCTTAATCCAATTGAGAATCTGTGGTCAGACTTAAAGATTGCTGTTCACCAGAGGAAACCATCTGACTTGAAGGAGCTGGAGAAGTTTTGTCTTTAGGATTGGACAAAAATCTGGGTGTCAACATGTGGAACGCTCATAGAGACTTATCCACAACACCTTGCAGCTTTAAATGCCACAAAAGGAGGCTCTACAAAGTACTGACTTTAGGGGAATAGCTATACACACTGAAGTTTTTAATTATTTTGTCCTATATGTTGTTTTCTTGACAATGAAAAGAAAGCAAAATCTTCACAGTTATAGGCATGTTCTTTACATGAACTGATGCAAACCCTCAAAAAAACCAAAAAAACAATGAAATCCAGGTTCTGAGGTGGCAGAATAGGGTGTGAAAACTGTGGCAATCCACTGTACATTTGTGACAAAAAATTTTTTTGAAGGTTCACAGATAATGAATCAGGCGAAAACATCTGGAAACACTAAACTTCACCTCAGTGGCAAGCATACATAAAAATGAAAACAAACATGAAAACATAAAAAAAACTTTAAAAAAAAAAGTGCAAATGTAAAGATGAATTTGGTGCAAACAATAAAAACATCAAAAACTTGGCAAAAAAACAGCAAATGCCATGATAAATCAGGCCCTTTGCCCCTCTTGACAAAAAATGTAATAAAAAGTGATCAAAAAGTTGTATGGACACCAAAATGATGCATGATAAAAAAAAAAACAGCAGCTTGTATCGACCATAAAAGTAAATTTAAAAAAACTTCGAACTATCGTCAAGGAGAAAAATCAAAATCAAACAAGCGCCCAATAGGGCTCTGTCGCCCATGGACCTGAATTACGGTAACCTGAAGCAGACCCTACTGCTGCTGTTTTTGGGTTGGGGTTCTGGGTTATAGGGATCCTGAAGATAGCTGACAAATGTTGTTTGTTGGGTAAACCCTTTTTAAAAGGTTATGTGATTCTTAAAGAATAAGCCCCAGCATGTACCGCATCATAATAGTAAAGCATCCTATAATTCTGTGCCATTGATGCTATCATACATATCATACATATCATAGCTGGACACGCTGCAGCAGTGGTATCGCTACAGGAGAAAGCATTATAATAGAGGATCCAATCTAAACATTCAGTTTCAAAAGCATTAAAGACCTAAAAAAAACCCCTTGTGATCTCTTCACCGGTCAGTGAGCCGGAGAGTTGGATGGAGGCCATTACAGGCAATTCACCAACCTTCATCTCCCCTCTAACAGTGCAGCATATGTCGCCCCTGATGGATTAAGTACCTCAGGGTATGAGCAGCCACCTTTATAGGGAGACTGGCTGTAAATGGGATGTTTATAAGATTCCCGGTCACTTTATCCATAGGCCAATGAATACAGTACAAGAAGCGGCGCTGCAGACATTAGTGCTGATGGATCTACACGCTGCCTCCCTTGTAAAGCTTGACATTGATTCTTAATCAATTTTCCTCCCAGCTGATTATGTTTGCCTCTCCTCTTTTAGCTTCCAGACATTACACTGTGTCATCCCGAAGTTCGTCAATATATATATATGCAGTGTACACTATGAATACAGATGCAACCAATACCAGTCTATGGTGTGTGGCCAGAACATTACCCTCAATGTCATGTTTCAGTCCGTTCCGCTGCCTTTTATTGAGTGCACGTACAGCTAATCCAGTGATCAAGAGTCATTGTATCTTCATATACTGGGCTTTGATGACCAAATAGTGACTACCTTCCTCTGACAGGAGGACCTCTGTAATGATCTGAGCAACGAAGGTCCGAAAGAAAAGGGTCCACATATTGCATATTGGGATCCTCTACTCAGTGCCGTAGGAAGGGAGGGTGGACACAAAATTCTTAGGGTACAAAATTTAAATACAAAAAAAGTAAAGTAGGAGTGGTAGAAATGGATCCAAAAATCTGGGCAGTGTACATGCTCCAGACTTTTGGCCAGGTGCACCGTAACCCTGGGTGAGCGCCATTTTGAACTGTATCAGCGTCAGCATGATGCCAGTAAAATTGGATACTAGGCTCCAGTCTCTATCCTTTAGACTGCAGGATACTATCTGCCTACAGCCTATGGTACATGAGCTTCCCGCTGCAGGTGGCGCAATCATAACGCAGCCGTGAGTGAGGTACCCGTCTCCTGCATGTTACATGAAAGTGGGGGTCTTGGCTGGGTGTGCGGACTTATGTCATAGGGACAGTACCGATGATGTTGGTTTGCCAGGACCAGATGTTTACTGTCATGAAGTGACTGTCCAAGCGTGACAAGACCCAACGGGTGGTCGGTCACAAAATGGCGGGACTCACAAGGGAACACCGGGGACACAATAACACTGGTGGGCCCTGCGATAGGGAACGGCGAAATGGACACCTCCTGCACTCTCCTAAGCATGTGCCCTAATCTTCCTGACACCACTATACAGGTTCTTTCAACCTGTCGCTGAGCAGGATACCTTAGCCCTCGCTCACCCTGCACCTATCCCTGGGTAGGGAATTGGCTAGTGAGAGCACTGGCCCCACCGCTGCACTAATAAAACACAAAGAGAAAATTTAGACAAACAAGGTAAAAGCAAACAACACTTAACTTTCTCTGCTGCAATGCACAGTACAGCAGAGTAAGGCACCAGGTATGAATATGAATATTCAGCAGAAGAATCACTGCACTCAGAAAACTCCTTCCTTCTTTAATCACAAGCGACATGAACACACACACTCACTTTTTGAGTTGAATCTTATCATTGTGGTTTGTTCCTGATGAAGAGGTTTGAAAACTTAGAAACATGTTGACAAAATAAACCGAATCCATGCTTCACCTTTATGTGTGATCGTATCTTTGAACCTTGGATTCAGAACCTTCTTGGTGGTCCTGCTGCAGCCTGTACAATCTCTGGACTAAACTCTGGACTTAACTCTATCTTACCCTACACACTGTCTGTTGCTGGGCAGACAATAACAAAATTATTGCCATTTTGTGACCATTATACTTAACATCACATAACATTACATATCACACAGTACACATTACACTGTATAACATTACATGAAGGCTTTTCAAGGGGTGTGGGCAACGTGCCCATCCCCCTACACGCTAACGTCACAGTATTGTGTCTGCGCCATTCCACTCCACGTGCAAAGGAGAAAAGGACATGGTCACTTAAGTTTGGTGAATATAAACCTTTTTTTGTGGCGAGGTGGAACAAAGTTGTCATTACTACTTCAGGAGGTGGCACTTATGAAAGCATCATTGCTTTTTAAAGGGGCATTAATAAATTCTTAAGGAGGCACATAGGGACAATTATTTTTTTAGTGCATTAATGCTGTGTTATGCGGCACAATACTTGACTTTCCCAAGGTGCCGACATCCCATGCTATACCTGCCTGTTTCAATGTTATTTCCACCCCACAGTGCAGCAGAAACATGCATAGTTATATAGGTTGAAAAATGACACAGGACCATCAAGTCCAACCTTTCTCCACCAGTTATACATTCTCTGTCCCTAGATTATTTTTAAATCAAAACGCCATTTTTTGTGAGAGAAGCCTCCAGCCCTTCCATAAATGCTGGCATAGTGTCTGCCATTACTACTTGTGATATCTGTATTGATAACTGCCCTTCCTGCCTCTGCCACTGTCGCCAGGTGGTGCCGCACTCTGGCTGAGGGCAATGCGGGGCAACAGTTCTAGTTTTGTGTCCTCTGGGACTTTGTTGCATCCAGACTGGGATATATAGAATTAACTGTTGTGGGATTTGGATGGGGCTGCAAAATATTTAAAGGGAACCTGTCACCCCGGTTTTTCAGTACGAGATAAAAATACTGTTAAATAGGGCCTGAGCTGTGCGTTACTATAGTTTATTTTGTGTACCCTGATTCCACCCCTAAGCTGCTGAAATAACTTACCAAAGTCGCCATTTTCGCCTGTCAATCAGGCTGGTCAGGTCATATGGGTGTGGCGACATCGCTGTATCTTCCCCCAGATCTTGCATATATTTCCGTTGGTGGCGTAGTGGTTTGCGCATGCCCATCTTCTGAATCCACTGGGCAGGAGAAGAAAAAAACACGCGATCGGTGCTATTTCCCTGGTGATCTGTGGGGGCGGCCATCTTCCTGAGGCCGTGCGTGCGCATATGGAGTCCTCTGCTGCCCGGGGCTTCAGGAAAATGGCCACGGGATGCTGCGCGTGCGCAGATGGAGATCGCGGCGGCCATTTTCCTGAAGTTGAGATGCGAACTCGGCTTCAGGAAAATGGCCGCCGCGATCTCCATCTGCGCACGCGCTGCATCCCGCGGCCATTTTCCTGAAGCCCCGGGCAGCAGAGGACTCCATATGCGCACGCGCGGCCTCATGAAGATGGCCGCCCCCACAGATCACCAGGGAAATAGCGCAGATTGCACATTTTTTCTTCTCCTGCCCAGTGGATTCAGAAGATGGGCATGCGCAAACCACTACGCCACCAACGGAAATATATGCAAGATCTGGGGGAAGAACCAGCGATGTCGCCACGCCCATATGACCTGACCAGCCTGATTGACAGGCGAAAATGGCGACTTTGGTAAGTTATTTCGGCAGCTTAGGGGTGGAATCAGGGTACACAAAATACACTATAGTAACACACAGCTCAGGCCCTATTTAACAGTATTTTTATCTCGTACTGAAAAACCGGGGTGACAGGTTCCCTTTAAGCTCCTGAAATCCTGCTGTCCACTGCCAGTTATATTCTGACTTGTTTCTTTATGAGTTTGGCCCTACACCGTCCTCCTAGTTCTGACCCTGGCTACCTGACTATTCTCTTTCCTCTGGTTCGCTCTTCCATGGAAGACATCCAAAGGACCACGTTTTAAGACCAGATCCCCATAAATGTTATAAAGGGTGAAGACTGGGGTTCTTCTTTTTTTTTTTAACTGATCTCTACAGATATCCATCCCCCTGTTGCAAAATAAAGGGCAAAACTTTCCAATGATATCATAATTAACCCAAGCAAGCACAAGACAATGGTCAAATGAAAAATACCGCAGTGTGGCCTTGGTGTGAAGGCTTGATAGACTGAGTCATGTTCACGCCCGCCCGAGGCGTTTTTGTGTTGATGAATACTTTCTCACTGAAGCCTGAAAATGTCCCGGGAAGCAAATCCATCTCATCACAGTCAGGATGTAGCGCTAGATGGTCTGAACCATATACGATAGCTCAGCTTGTTTCTATCCTATGGGCTGATAGCGAGGGGATTATCACCACACGCATAGTAAGTGGGAGGGTGATGGAACCAAGATAAACTTGTCCAATTATTATAGATTCCGACCTGTCGATTTCACAGATGCCATTCCCAAGCACCATAGGGCACGCTTAGATAATGTTTACCGCAACACTGCGTCAGTAATAGACTCTCTGCAGAAGTGTCCTTTATTAAAGCTGATGTCCAGTCAGCGTATATCACACCCTCCACACTGCTACTGTGTCAGCGGTAATTGATCACAACAGTCGTTTGATTGTCATTGCTCTCAGTGCCTCTGTAATTGAAGAGCAAGCACATTTTAAAGCGAAGTTTAAGGGCAAAGCAGCTTTTTCATTGGCACAGTTTTACTGCTTTCTAGTAATCCAAAGCCGTATTGCAGTTTCCAAATGCAAAGCAAAGGCATAATTAGTAACTCCTTCTGGCTACAGACAAGCAAATTTGTAGGACCCTGGTCAGTGGCCAGGTCAGTATTCCATGAATGCTGGACAGGAGACATGTAAACCTACAAGGCCCCAATCTGCAATATGGGATTTACACTACTGCTGTCTTATGTATTAGGGGGGTATGCTCAGGCTTTGAGGGATGAGTGCTACCTCAATAAATCCCCAAATGTTTCTATATTTATTGTAATGGCGAGGGGGAGTAAGATGTGGGGACACAGTTTGGAGAGCGAGGAAGGGATGGGTGTGGACACAATATGGGGACCTGGGAGAAGTGGGAGAAATTTGAGGACACAGTATGAAGAGCAAGGTGGAAGATAAAGGGCATGTATGAGGAAACAGTATGAGGGGTGCATGTGTATGTATGAGGACACAGTATGTTTAGTGGGGTGGATTGGTGCGGACTCAGAATGAAGAACGAGGGAGTAATGTATGCTGACACAGAATGGGGAGCAAGAGATGGTATGGGTGCACACACTGTATGGTGAGTGGGGGGATGGTGCAGACACAACATAAGTAGCAAAGGGGGAATGTATGCAGACACAGTATGAGGAGCGAAGGGAAAAATGTATGCGGACACAGTACAGGGAGCAATGGTGATGGGAGCAGACACAGTGTGGGGAGTCCGGGGATTTGTGAGGAAGCATAAATGGAGAGTGTGGGGGTAAATATGTGAGGAGACAGTATGGTTAGCAGGGGGATGTGAGAGGAGACCATATGAGGAGGGAGGAGGAAATGTGTGAGTAGACTATTGAGGGAAATAGTGTGAGGAAACAGTATGGGGAGAAAAGTGTGAGTAGGCACAGAATAGAGTCTGAATAGTTTGGGGGGTAGCATGGGGGAACAATGTAAGGACACAGCCAGGCGGAGACAATATAACAAAGAGGGGGCATGTGATGAAGGGGCACAGTGTAGAGACTGGGTCCTATAGAGGGGAAACAGTGTAAGAAGACAGTATGAAAAGGGGGACCAGTATGGAGAGCACTTACCATAAAAGGGGAAAGGTTATGGGTCGTATTTTGTGCAAGGACAACTATTTATTTAGGGACATAGCATAGGGCAGATATTTGTATTCAGGAGCATTACAATAATAAATTATAACTATAATAACACTGATATGTTTAATGGTATCATGTGGGGAAGTGCTGTACAAGACCGGAGAAGATGGAAGTCTGTAGAGACAAGCTTTAGCTGTGAAAAGTCATCACAGTGTCTGGATAAGATGAAGAAAAGAAAGAAAATTACTCCAATCACAGACAAAGTCATCTATAAGATACCTGGATATAAATGTTTATTTGTGATACCGACTAATTCTCATCAGTACTGTGGTTCCTATATGGTCCGCAGTCTGAAGATGACTTATAGCAACAACTCCTAGCATTTCATATCTCAATATCAGTATTTAGGATGTACTGGAAGTTGTAGGCTCATGCAATACATATGTATATAAGTCTGATCTGACATAACAATTGATGTACCATGTAATGATGGTATTCCTAGTGATGTATTCATGTACGGATGGTGGGCCTGGTGATGTATTCCTGTACTGATTGTGTTTCTTGCGATATATATTCCTATGCTGATGAGGGATTTGATGCTGTGTTTCTGTACTGCTGGGGGTTATACATATGTATTTCTGTACTGATGGTGGTTCTGTTGATGAATTTCTGTACTGCTGGTGGTTCTGGTGATGTATTTCTGTACTGATGGAGGGTTCTAGTAATGCATTTATGTACTGCAGGTGGTTCTGGACTCTTGTACCCTTATTTGTTCTGATCTTTAACAAATGTAACAATCCATAACTTGTAAGATTATGTGATACATGGCTATGTTAAAGTGTTGTACTGTCTGACAAGTTAAGGGTTAGTATGTTTTTTTTATGTTAAGAGCATTAAAGGAATTGTCCAAGTTCGTGACGTATCTGCAGTCATACTATGTGAGTATAGTTTTCTGAATTTTCACATCGCGCACTGTAAGCTGTCAGGATTCTCTGGTGCCGGCAGTGAAAGTGGGAGGGCGTAAAACCGCAAGTATGCGATTTGCATACGTGCTGTTACATGCTGACTAGACATGTGTGGCCTCACTCAATGATTTGAGTGAGGCCGAACACGTCTAGTCAAAATGTGACCAGAAGTATAGAATTCGCATACTTGTTCTCACATGACCGTCTACTCTTGACACCAGAAAAGGAGAATCCTAAAAGTATGTATGCTAATTCAGAAGCCTACATAGATAGGGCTAACCTATCTCTTGTTTCTACAAGACTGGGGAGTTCACCACTCCTCTGTGGGTCATTTGCATTGTAGCTGTTCCATCTCGCATGTTCTACGTGGATATTTTCTCTCTGAGCCCTGTTCATACAGGTACTATACAGATGATCAGGTTTTTAAATACATCAGATAGGGATTATATACATTAGACAGGACTGCTCTATTATGGGTATACCTTGGCGATTGGTGGAGCAGCTTAACGTACTTTTTTTGTAAAAAAACGTATTAACTAAATACCCTGTATTTTTTCATTTTTTGACTAGCACTTGCTTATTTACTGTGACTTTTTTTACAACAGAGTATTTTTTTACCTCTCTGTGCGCTTTAGTGTCTTCATAGATAGGGCTAAGCCTACAGTGAAAGCAGACCTAAGGTCTGTCTAGTCAGGAGAGCTGCGCAACGTGGGTGTCCCTGACGTGAGTGGAGACAGAGGCAGTTGATAGCAAGATCCGGAGCAGAGATGAAGAAAAATGACAGAAAAACAGAGTGATGCACTGGAGACGGATCCTGAGACAGGATGCCTAGTGGTACGGCCTAGAGTTCGCAAGATGGAGAGGTAACTGGCCAGAACGGAACAGGGAATGTGAGGTGAAGAAAGAGCCTAGGGTGGGAGTTCCAAAGAGTTAAAAGCAGAGCAGCTAACCAACGGCCATAGTGGCAAACTCGCTCTCCGAGGGGGAAAAAGGACGCAGATCCGCAGAACGAGGATAGGGCTCTAACTTACTGCACTGTCCTACTGTGCTGGGTTGTGGTGAAGGCAGAGAAATTTGGGAACAGAAGCAAATAACACTGTGAGAGATAGAGAGACGGTGTGTGAAGATGCTCTATGTTGTAAAGGAAACGTTTGTGAAGTTATACACCCGCTATCTATTGTATAGAATTCCCAACAAGTTACTATTGAGTAAAAAACTGTTTATTGTTGACTGGTGGTCTCCCTCATTGAACCTCTCAACATCTGGTCCTGGCCAGCCGAAGTCACTGGCATCATGCAGCCTGGATGGGCGTAATACCCCTATAGCTAATGTCCACACATCCAGCCAGGACATTTCTTGTAGTGTGCCAGGGCGTGAAAGACAAGTACTTCGCCCGCGGCTACTGCCACGCACCACGTTATACCCCCTATATACACAGGCATGGTGAATTTTAATGCAGGATTCTTTTCTTATCCTTTTCTGCCAAAGATGTCTGTTACAGAAGCTTAGCTATTCCGCATAATGTGCGGGTCATATATCCTGAAACCCCAGAGCTACAGTATATAAAAACATGAAAAACTACAGTTACACTTTAAAGTCCCTGGGCGCAGAGATGTAGCTAGGGTTTCAGCTAAGAAAAATCTGAGTGGGCCCCTAAGCAGCTAATCCTGACCACAGCTACGGTGCACACCCTAATTGTGTGTATAGGGGAAAATCACCAGATGACCATGCTGTGATTGAAAATAAATCTATATACAAAAACGAACACTAATATTACTATATGTAGACCAGTGTCAGCCGGAGACTTCCTGCTGCTGCCGGCGGTCATGTGTGCCGATACTTAAGAGAAATGAATATTCATGGAATGGGGTAAATATTCATTTCTCTTAAGTAGCGGCACACATGACCGCCGGCAGCAGCAGGAAGTCTCCGGCTCGCTAGAGAGCAATGAATACTCACTGCTTTGTGCGCACACAGTCCCAGCGTGCAGAGCATTGATTATTCCGGCAGCTGTGCTCTGCTTGTGAGCACCGGATGACGTCCCTGCCATGCGCTGAATACAAGCATAAAGCAGTTGCTGACATCGGAACAGGACGTTGCAAGGGAACGCTGGGAAGGTAAGTATAATGGTTTGGTTTTTTTAATGTTTTTGGATGGGGCCGTGCATACCTGGATGAGGGTGGGGGCCAATCATAAGGATGGGGCCGTGCATACCTGGATGAGGGTGGGTAGGGGCTAATCACAAGGATGGGGCCATGCATACCAGGAGTGGGGTTTGGGGCCAATCATACCAGAATAAGGATGGGGCCAATTATATCAGGATAAGGATGAGACCATGCATAACAGGACCGGGATGGGGGCCAATCATACCAGGTTAAGGATGGGGCCCTGCATACCAGGATAGGGATGGAGCAATGCATACTAGGGCGAGATGGGGACCCCGCATACCAGGATAGTGATGAGGGGGACCATTCCTACCAGGATAGGGATAAGGGGGGCATGCATACCAGGATGGCGATGAGGGAGCCACGCATACCAGGGTATGGATGAGGGGGACCATGCATACCAGGGTATGGATGAGGGGGACCATGCATACCAGGGTAGGGATGAGGGAGCCATGCATACCAGGGTAGGGATGAGGGAGCAATGCATATCAGGGTAGGGATGAGGGAGCCATGCATACCAGGGTAGAGATGAGGGAGCCATGCATACCAGGGTAGGGATGAGGGAGCCATGCATACCAGGGTAGAGATGAGGGAGCCATGCATACCAGGGTATAGATGAGGGAGCCATGCATACCAGGGTAGGGATGAGGGAGCCATGCATACCAGGATAAGGTTGAAGGAGCCATGCATACCAGGGTAGGGATGAGGGAGCCATGCATACCAGGGTAGGGATGAGGGGGACAATGCATACCAGGATTGGGATAAGGGGGACAATGCATACCAGGATTGGGATGAGCGGACCATATATACCAGGATAAGGGATATTAAGTATAGCATTGACCACATTTTTTGCTTCAATTTTTTTCCTAATTTCCTCTTCTAAATCCTAGGTGCGTCTTATGGACCGGTGCGTCTTATAGTCCGAAAAAATAGGTACATTGATTAGAGACCTCTGCTCCGCTTCATGAAACAGTGGAGCAGCAGACAGGTCGCAAACTGCAGGAGAAGGAACGGAGTGGCGGTGAAAACAGATGAAAACACTGGAAGGTATCAGAGAGTCGGTAGAAGTCTTAGATTTTAAAGCGCCACTCCAGCGGTAACATAAAAAAAATGCTGAAGTAGTGCTTTAAAGGGAATCTGTCACCCTCTGGGACGTGTATGATCTATTATTATAGGCATACAGGTTATAGAAATGTTACACTTTTCCTACCTGTGTGCCTCATATTAATGGTCTTGTTGCTGAGAAATATTATATTCTTTCTTTATGTTAATGGTTTCTTTCAGGCTCATGGGCGTGCACTGCTTGTAAGAAATCCCTGCCTCCTGTCCTCATTGTAATACTCGTCCCTCCCCGGGTGCAAGTGCCCTAGAAAACAGTGCCCATATTTTGCCCCCTAGAAAGTAATAATGCCCTGTGTGCTCCTTTGATAGTCACAGTAACCTGAGTTCCCCTATAACAATAAGTACCCACTTTACATTGAATAATGTCCCAAGTCTCCCCCACTTACAGCTCCCCTATACACAGTATGATGCTCTTTTATACACAGTATAATGCACCCTCACTGTATAGTACCACCCACACAGTATACTGGCCCCTTAATAGCCCCCAAACTGTTTGATGGCTCCAACACTGTACGATGACCCCCTCACTGTAATTTCCACACTGTATGATGGCCCCCTAGATAGCCTCCATATAGCATAATGCACCAAATAGTCCACAATATAGTATAATGCACACCCCATAGGACTCCATATAGTATAATGCACTCCCCATAGGCGTCTATATTGTATAATGCACCCCCATAGGCATACTCCATAGCATAAGGCAACCTCCATAAGCAGACTCTGTAGCATAAGGCAGCCTCCCATAGGCAGACTCCATAGTATAAGGCAGCACCCCATAGGCAGACCCTGTAGTATAAGGCAGCACCCCTCCCCCCCCCCACAGGCAGACTCTGTAGTATAAGGCAGCCCCCATAAAGAAAAACAATAAATACTCACCTCTCTTCCTGTTTCCTGCGCTGCTCCCTGCTCCCGCTCACCGGTGGGCAGTGATGTCATCGTGCCCCCTGTCAGTGTCGGCATCTGTGACGTCAGACACTGACAGGGGAATGATGGAAGAAGGAGCGTAGCGCTCCTCCCCTCATCAATGCGGTCAGCTGCATCGGCTAGATGCCGATACAGCTGACCCTGCGATGACAGACGGGGGCTGTGCACAGTCATCGCTAGGAATCATGTGTACATGGTGATGACTATGCAGGGAGGAATTGGGGAGAGCACCTTATCGGTGCGCACACCAGATGTCACTGGAGCAGAAGTTGTCAGCGCCTGCGCAGAAAATCACTGAATGCAGTGCCCACAGAAGGGAGGAGGTGGTTTGTATTTCTGAGGGAGTGCAGGGTGCAGGTACAGGATTCCGGGGACATACCTCTATACAAGTCACTAGTTCGACCACACTTAGAATACTGTGCACAGTTCTGGTCTCCGGTGTATAAGAAAGACATAGCTGAACTAGAGCGGGTGCAGAGAAGAGCGACCAAGGTTATTAGAGGACTGGGGGGTCTGCAATACCAAGATATGTTATTACACTTGGGGCTATTTAGTTTGGAAAAACAAAGACTAAGGGGTGATCTTATTTTAATGTATAAATATATGAGGGGACAGTACAAAGACCTTTCTGATGATCTTTTTAATCATAGACCTGAGACAGGGACAAGGGGGCATCCTCTACGTCTGGAGGAAAGAAGGTTTAGGCATAATAACATATGCGGATTCTTTACTGTAAGAGCAGTGAGACTATGGAACTCTCTGTCGTATGATGTTGTAATGAGTGATTCATTACTTAAATTTAAGAGGGGACTGGATGCCTTTCTTGAAAAGTATAATGTTACAGGGTATATACACTAGATTCCTTGTTAGGGTGTTGATCCAGGGAACTAGTCTGATTGCCGGATGTGGAGTCGGGAAGGAATTTTTTTCCCCAGTGTGGAGCTTACTCTTTGCCACATGGGTTTTTTTTTGCCTTCTTCTGGATCAACATGTTAGGGCATGTTAGGTTAGACTATGGGTTGAACTAGATGGACTTAAAGTCTTCCTTCAACCTTAATAACTATGTTACTATAACTGACGCTGATGGGAGGAGGTAAGTATTACGATGAAGACAGGAGTGGAAACAGGAACACATGGGCTACTTGCACAGTGAACAAGTCTGTATGATCATGTTCACACACCACCAAGAAACCTGAAGACACAAAAGAGAATAGTAAAACCAAAAACACTCAGTTTGAAAAAATGTTGCAGTAATCCGCAAGTGCTAGTAAAAGATGTAAAAAACAGGGTATTTGGTTGATACGTTTTTTGCAAAAAATGTATACTAAGCTGCTCTACCAATCTTCACGGTATACCCTTATCAGAGCAGTCCTAACTAATGTATGCAATCCCTATCTGATGTATTTAAAAACCTGATCATCTGTATATAACCTGTGTGAACAGGGTTCAGAGAGGAAAAATGAAGACAGGAGGTAGGGATTTCATACAGCACCGCATGCCCCGCAGCCTGGAAGAAATCATTAACATACAGAAAGAATATAACATTTCTCAACAACATAGCTAATATGAGGCATACAGGTAGGACTATTTCTATTACCTATATGCCCATAATAATAGGTCATACACGTCCCAGGGGTGACAGATTCCCTTTAAATGTGATGCAGCTCATGGTTACTATATGGGGGCTTGTTATACTAATACTCATAAAAGACCCAGCTGGTAAGTATCAAAAGCCCCTGACCTCCCCATCGTCAGCCCCCCAGACAGCAACTATTACATGTAATAGAGTGTATATAATCTCCTAACAAAACAGTATAATAATCAGCCCCCCAGTGCCCTGTCACCCCTCACCCACCTCAGCCCTCACAATACCCCCATCCTCTCACATTCACCCCCCCAGTGCCCTGTCCCCCCTACCCCACTTCAGCCTCCATCCTCTTACATTCACCCCCCAGTGCCCTGTCCCCCCTCTCCCACTTCAGCCACCACAGACCCCCATCCTCTCACATTCACCCCCCAGTGACCCTGATATGCCTTCATTTAATCAAATAATAAATTCTATCCCCACTTACCGATGACGTTTGCAGGCAGTGAGGCAGAACCAGGAAGTGTCGGAGAGAAACGCAAGGTCGGCACTAGGACCCAGAGTGCCTGAGCCAATCCGAGCATGCGCAAAACTGCAACCTGACATATGATCCTCAGATCAGTAAGGCTACTTTCACACTAGCGTCGGAATCTCCCCGTCGCAATGCGTCGGGCAGAGATTCCGACGCTAGCGTTTGACGCACTGCACAACGGGTGCAGCGGAGGCATTTCTCCGGCGCATCCGCTGCTCCATTGTGAGGTGCGGGGAGGTGGGGGCGGAGTTCCGGCCGCGCATGCGCGGTCGGAAAAAGCGGTCCGTCAGGAGCAAAAAACGTTACGGTTGCGACGTGTGGCAAAGCATCGCAATGCGTCGCTAATGTTAATCTATGGGGCAAAAACGCATCTAGACCCCACCCCGCAGCACACATTGTCTCTGGGAGGTCTGTCCTCTGCTGCAACAGGCAAAAACCACAGGGTCCTAGTGCCCTCTCAGTGGGACTACAGTTCACCCTCTTACATGCCACCCCACTAGAGGTTGGCGTCCTCGACATACCTTCCCACTCAAATTCATCTTGAGCATATCGCTGAGGCGGTATTCCTGCCGTAGATCGTGTAGTTCTCCTGAGTCCTACATCAACAGGTGCGACCTTAGAGGGAGCTAGAGTCTCTTCCGTGGTCGTGTTAGTGGGCGTAAGTGGAGTTGTCTCCTCCTGCGGCTCGATGTCCTGTGATACAGTGTCAGGACCAAGCAGTTGACCTGATGCACTCTCCTCAACAACATCCTCCATATCCCCAACATTCTCATCACCCGAGGCCAGATCGGTCACAGGGGGCAAATAAGCAGGCGCAGGAGTAAGCACACCATCAAACTCAAGATCATTCAGAGCTTCCGCCCCTTGGAACATGGCCTCTGGCTCTAGGGGGGTAGGCGCCGAATCTTCAAACCAGCACCGTTGTAACATGTTACGATGCAAATTACGGGTTGGCCTCCCTGTCCCCACCGGTTCGACCTCGTACACTGGAATCTCAGGGTTCACCTGTTTTTTTATCAGATACGGTATCGCCTCCCATCGCTCACTCAGCTTTCCTGACCGTCGTTTTGTCCTCACCAACACTCTGTCCCCCGGAGAGAACAGCTCTGTTTGTACAGGTCGCGTGTCCTTATGGACCACCTGTCGAAGGCGGTCGCCCACCACCTGATGCACCACCCTCAACCGCCGCCGATGCTCTCGTACCCACTCGGATGCAGTCCGAAGGGGGGCGGAGGAGGGATCTGGCATGTTCAAATCCTCAATGTCTCGGCCAGGTCTACCAAACATCAACATGTGTGGTGAGTAACCAGTAGTACTGTGCACCCTGTTATTGTAAGCCCACATCAATTCGGGGAGATACTCAGGCCAGCATGTCTGTTGCTGACTCTCTAAGGACCTCAACATTTGCAACAGGGTCCGATTAAAACGCTCACACGCCCCGTTACCCTGAGGGTGGTAAGGCGTTGTTCTCGACTGCTCGATACCATAGAGCTGGTGCAACTCTTTCATCAGCGTCCCCTGAAAGCAGGCCCCTTGATCTGAATGTATTCTCTGCGGACACCCGAACACTTGGAAGAAATGTCGGCACACTGCCTCAGCCGCCGACTTGGCCGTCTGATCTCTTGTCGGCACCGCTACAGCATACTTGGTAAAGTGATCTGTCATCACCAGGCAATAGGAGTACCCTGACGTAGAGTACCCTATCAACACGTAGTCAATCATGAGTAGCTCCAGTGGAGCTGAAGTCTTAATAGACTGTGTGGGAGCCCGCTGCTCAGGGCTTTTGTTGAGCCCACAAATTCGGCACTGCCGACACGCGTCGGCCACCATCCCTCCCAACTCAGGGCAGTAGAGGACTCGCTGCAACCACTGAAGTGTCTTTTCACTTCCAAAATGGGCCCCCTTCTCATGCGCCTCACGAGCGACCACTGGCCCCATCCCCACAGGAATTATCAGTTGGTACCGATGCTGCAGCTCCGATGGCAGGTACACCTTACGATACAAAAGACCTTGCTCCACACACAATTTATCCCATTGTCGAAGGAGTTTCATTCCTTCCATGGACAACTGAGCCTTGTCCTCTGCACTGGGCCAGGCCTTGTTTTGTACCCAACGGCGCACAAGTGCAATGTCCGGACACTCATCCTGGACTCTTGTCCAATCTGAGGGTGTTTTACCCAGGACACAGGGCATCCCGGTGGCCACCCCACTTGAGTGTACCACACTTTGGAAGATAGGTATCTGCCCCAAAGCTGGAGTTTCAGTATCCTCAAGTTGTTCGTCAACATCTTCCCCGGATGACCCAAGGGGCACCCTTGACAATGCATCTGCATTGCCGTTCTCTCGACCAGAGCGAAATTTAATGCGGTAATTGAACTTGGCCAGTCTGGCGACCCACCGCTGCTCCAACGCCCCCAGTTTTGCATTCTCTAAGTGAGCTAGCGGGTTGTTATCTGTCATGACTAGCACCTCAGCTCCTGTTAGATACTCGGCGAAGCGTTCTGTCATTGCCCACACCAGGGCCAGCAATTCCAGCCGGAATGAGCTGTAGTTAGCCGGATTTCGCTCGGAGTCTCTTAAAGATCTGCTGCCATAAGAAATCACTCGTTCTCGGCCGTCCTGCACCTGTGCTAGTACTGCCCCAACCCATGAAGACTACCATCGGTATACAACAAAAAAGGGGTGTCAAACCGGGCGTAGGCCAGCAATGGGGCACTCGTTAGGGCGGTTTTCACTCCATCAAATGCCTTTTTCTGTAGGGGCCCCCATGGAATGGGGCGATTTCGAGGACCCAGCGCTGTCCTTCTCAAAAGTTCATTCAAGGGACTCACCACTTGTGAGAATTTAGGCACAAACCGCCGATAGTATCCTGCTAGGCCCAGGAAGGCCCGCACTTCTCGCAGGTCACAAGGAGGTGGCCACTCTTGTACCGCCTTAATCTTACTGGCTAAAGGTAGTACCCCGTCCGGGGTCACCAGATGCCCCAAATATTCAATCTGGTTTCGTAACAGTTGACATTTTTTTGGCTTTATTTTCAGGCCGTAGCTCTTGAGCCGCCGGAGAACTTGACGCAGCTTCTCCAGATGATCTTCAAATGAGGTTCCGAACACCACAATGTCGTCTAGATATATCAGGACTGATTCAAAATTTAGATCGCCCAAGCAATGTTCCATCAGGCGTTGGAAGGTTCCTGGGGCGGTAGCGAGGCCAAAGGGCATCCGGTTGAACTCAAAGAGCTCATTGGCAAGACAAACGCCGTCTTGGCCCGATCTTTTTCAGCCATTGGGACCTGCCAGTACCCGCTTGCCAAATCCAACGTTGAGAAATACTTGGCCCGACCCAGGGCCGACAGGGATTCTTCAATACGGGGTAAAGGATATGCGTCCCGTACGGTGTGGGCATTCAATTTCCGATAGTCCACACAAAATCGGAGTGTCCCATCCTTCTTGCGGACCAAGACTACAGGGGCCGCCCAGGGACTCCGGCTCTCTCGGATCACTTGGTTGTCCAGCATACTGGCCACCATGCTCTTCACCTCTTGATAGAGCGCCGGAGGAATTTGACGATATCTTTCTCTAATGGGTGGAGTATCCCCCGTTGGAATCTCATGCTCAATCGTCTGGGTACACCCGAAGTCCTCTCCATGTCGGGAAAATGTCTCTTGATGTTCCCACAAAACTCTCTCCAACTGCTCCAACTGCACAGGGGTCAGCTTCTCCCGATCCACTCCCATCTGCTCCATGATCACATGAACATTCCATTCCTCCGTAGGAGGTTCAGTCCGGCCTACCTCGACCGCGAATGTCCAGGATGACTGTTGGTCTGGTCGCAATTCGAACCCTGCATTTTCCGGCACCTTCTCTGCCGGCACGAACAGTTCAGCCAGTATGGTCCCAGCGGGAATTGCAACAGCTTCATCTAAAACATTGATGCATCGGACCGGCACTCGTCCATTCTTCACAATCGCCAAAGACCGGGCCACATGTACCTTGGCAAATGAGGAACCCTCTCGGGCGGGCTCAAGTAGCACTTCAAGCCCATTCAATCTCTGTGCAGCTCCCACAGGCAGCATTAAGAGTTCCTCTTGTCTGGGTCCCAGCAGGATCGGGGCCCTCGAAGTCACTCGGACCCGGCCCACCCGGCCACCTGGGACCGCACTTTTCAGCAAGTCGCAACTCAGCACTAGACGGTGTAGAATTCTCTGTGTGGGTCGGTGTCTTGTCGCACGGGCCCAGTATCGGGGTCCTTCACTGGCATACATCTGGTGATTCAAATCTCGCAGCACGTTCATTCCGAGCGTCACTTCCATCCCTCTTCTAGGGGGGTGATCCACCAGTACTACCCCTTTCTGCCCCAGCTCTTGACCAAACATTTTTAGTTGCATCCACACGATCCCTTTGACTGACAATTGACCATTATTTGCGGCGGTCAGTCGTATCACTCGGCCATCCTCTGGAATCACTAGTCAACTGAAGTATCTCTCATATACTTCTAGAGGCATTATAGTACATTCGGATCCCGTGTCAACCAAGCACCTCATCTTCCGCCCTTCAAACTCTGCTTCTATCACTGGACTACATGCAAACAAATCTTGTTCATTCCGTCGAGGGCTTTGTGTGGGTGGGGCCGCTGCTGCTTGCCCTCTCATGGCAGCGGCCGGAAGTTTAAAGCCGGCGACGGGGTTTCTGGGGCTGTAAGCGCCCGGCAGTAGCGCGAGATGTGTCCCTGGCGGCCACACTTCCAGCAGGTGATTGTTCCTCGTGGGCGAGGGCTTGACTCATTCTGATAGGACGACCTGGCCATTTGCGGGGTCACCGTTCCAGGGGGTGGGGCAGGAGGTTCCCGTGAGGGGATAGAGGCGGGATCAACTGTCAGTTGAGACAATTTCAGCTTCAACTCCTTCACCTCAGCACGCAAAGCTTGTACCACGCTTACAAGCCCCTCTCCCCCCGACCCTGATGACACACCTTCCTCCAGCTGGGCACTGTTCACTGACCCCTCGGGAACATAGGCTGATTTCTCTTCCCTTTCCACTGCAGCTCGGTAAATCTGCCAGAAAGATAACTCTGGTGCAACCCGGGCCATTTC
Source organism: Ranitomeya imitator (assembly GCF_032444005.1). NCBI lineage: Eukaryota > Metazoa > Chordata > Amphibia > Anura > Dendrobatidae > Ranitomeya > Ranitomeya imitator. The sequence goes on along the minus strand of NC_091282.1, from coordinate 1,198,049,898 downwards.
CAACAGCTTGTCCCGGAGAAGTCTATGGGCTAAACCGGTGATGAATTGGTCCCGGAGCAAGCGGTCTACCTCCCGGAACGCCCCCATGGCCCCCGGGTCTAGTCGCTGCATCTCATTCAACATCTCTTGTAAAATATTAGAGTACTGCATCAGGGACTCACACTCTCTCTGGGGACGATTAAAGAATAGGGACCGAAGCTGGGCCACACGCGCTCGGCCCCCCAAACTCCCCTCTAACAGTTCCAAAATCTTTTCTAATGTATCCCTCTCTGATTCTGGGCGCACCATCACCATACGCCTAATATCACCCTCCAGTGCATTTAATGCCAGCTCAGTGCGTAACGCGGGGGTCAAATTACACATGCGCAGAATACTCCGGATTCTTTCAGCCCAATCTTGCAACGCCATATTGCGCCCATCGTATTTCGGCATGTGCTGAAGTAAAGCTCCTACAGGCACATACCCTCCCGGAGTCGCAGCGGCTGCCAGGGGAACCCCAACCCCCGAGGAGGATGCGGATACAGCGGGGTCATTTCCACCCTCGCCCTCGTCCATGACAAACACTGGATCCTGCCGACTACGCCAAAAATGTAATGACCAGAGGTCCGAATAAGATCCAGTGAGTCACAAACCAAGACCAAGGCAGAAATCTCCAACGGTATTTACTCAAAGGCAAATTAATCAAGGTAATATGGAGAATATTAAGGCAGATGCACCCCAAAGATACACTAATTCAGCAGCAGCTGAAATCACTGTGCCACTCAAAGGTCTCCTGAGAACTGTGTACTACAACAGACTAGTAAGAAATTTACCTAACAGACAACTAAAAACAGGAACAAGTGTAAATTGAATGTAGTGTTATTAAGGGAGCCCCTGGAATGGCACATTGAGTATAACTTACACAACTCTCATATAAGATACACCTCTAAAGTAACAACTTAACACTCTGAGCAGAGACACCCGGGTATCTATAACTATGGTACCGTATCCTGAGATAGATTTCCTCTCAGGCAGGAATCCGCACAGGCTGTAGCCAGTCCATATCTTCAGCGCCAATAAGTTACAGCAAGCTCCTCTTGTCTTGTCGGCCGATGCCGAGCCCAAACGCCGGGGACTTAGTTAGTGGTCTCACGATGTAGTCTCTGCTTCTGTAGCTCCTAGGAATGGTTCCACGACAATCCGTCCGTCTCTGTATCAGCAGTCTGTCCAGACTTGTTTCTCCACTCAATGCACAGGGAATCCACAGACTTCCAAATTCGTACTGGGTTCTTAGCAAAGTCTCCGTCTTTTCTTAGATAAAGGGTTAGCTCCTCTCCAGGAAACGTTAGCAACACAAGTCTCTCACAGAGTTAAACAAAAGGTTAGCTCTTCTCCAGGGGAACGTTAGCAACAAAAAGTCTCTCAAAAGCTTCTTTTCCTCCAAAAACACTTGCAGTAAATCCACACAGTCTCTTTTTAAGATCTCACAGCAGCCTCTCCTTTTCTTCCCGCCTTTTCTCTCTCAGCTCTCACTTCCTACTTTCACTTTACACTCGAGACACTAGACCCCACCCCGCAGCACACATTGTCTCTGGGAGGTCTGTCCTCTGCTGCAACAGGCAAAAACCACAGGGTCCTAGTGCCCTCTCAGTGGGACTACAGTTCACCCTCTTACTTCAGCACAAGTATACCTTCTGGCCACATTCCAACTAGGCATGTCCGGCCTTGCTCAATTTATTTTCACTGAGTGAGGCCACGCATGTCTAGTCGGCATGTGACCACACGCAAATCACATACATGTGATTTCATGACCTCAAACTTTCACTGCTAGCACCAGAGAATTCTGATAGCGTGTAGTGCACGTTGTGAGGATTCAGAAATCTGCAGTCACATAGAATAACTGCAGACTCATCACAAATTTGGACAACCCCTTTAATGCTCCTAACATTTTCAGTACAAGAATGCATCACAAAAACCACCCTCCGTCCAGGAATACATCACCAGGACCACCATCAATACATGAATATATCACTAGAACCACCAACAGTACATCCCTCCTCATACTGTCTAGTTTCATATCCTCCCTGCTAACCCTTCTATCTCCTCACATATTTACCCCCTCGCTCTCCATACTGCCTCTTCACACATCCCCTAACGCCCCATACTGTGTCTGCACCCATTCCATCACCATTGCTTCTTATACTGTGTCAGCATTCATTTTTCCCCTTGCTCCTCATACTATGCTGCATACATTACCCCCTCACTCCTTATACTGTGTACGCACCCATCCCTCCACTCACCTTACTGTGTCTGCACCAATCCCCCATCCCTCATTCCTCATACTGTGTCCTCACCAACCCCCATCACCATACTGTGTCTGCACCTTTCCCTCCCTCGCTCTCCATTCTGTGACCGCATACATTCCCCCCTCGCTCCTCATACTGTCTCCTCACATACTTACCCCCTCACTCTCCATTCTGCCTCCTCACACCCACGAACTCCCCATACTGTCTCTGCACCCATCCCATCACCCTCACTCTCTATACTGTGTCAATATACATTCTTCCCTCGCTCTTCTTACTGTCTGCATACATTCCCTCTCACTCCTCATACTGTGTCTGCACCATCCCCCCACTTACTCACCATACTGTGTCTGCACCCATGCAATCCCTTGCCCCCCATTCTGTGTCATCATACACATTCCCCCTCGCTCCTCATACTGAGTGAACACCAATCCCCCATCTCAACATACTGTATCCACACCCATGCCCCTGTGGCACCCCTAGGGGTATTTGCCACAAAAACAGTTACTGACACTAAATATGAATACTAAAATAGCAAGACTGCACTACCACCTCCGGCCAGAAGGGGGAGCTCCAGAGACTCCCCTTGAGCCATTCTGGTCTGAGAGAAGAACTGGCAGTTGGGCTAAGGAGCTGAAAGTGAGAGGTCATACAACTGAATTTCTAACAGCCCTATGACGGTTTCCAGGCCCAAATCACCGGCCTGAGGAGAAAAGGGACGGAGAAAAAGGACATTGTGAGAACCGGGTAGCATTAACCCCTTCCCGACCCATGACGCCACGTAGGCGTCATGAAAGTCGGTGCCAATCCGACCCATGACGCCTATGTGGCGTCATGGAAAGATCGCGTCCCTGCAGGCCGGGTGAAAGGGTTAACTCCCATTTCACACGATCTGCAGGGACAGGGGGAGTGGTAGTTTAGCCCAGGGGGGGTGGCTTCACCCCCTCGTGGCTACGATCGCTCTGATTGGCTGTTGAAAGTGAAACTGCCAATCAGAGCGATTTGTAATATTTCACCCATTATAACGGGTGAAATATTACAATCCAGCCATGGCCGATGCTGCAATATCATCGGCCATGGCTGGAAATACTAGTGTGCCCCCACCCCACCCCACCGATCGCCCCCCCAGCCCCCCGATCTGGCCGGTACACTGCTCCGGCTCCCCTCTGTCCTGTGCTCCGCTCCCCCCGTGCTCTTGTCAGCTCCCCCCATGCTCCAATCACCCCCCCGTGCTCCAATCACCCCCCTGCACTCCGATCCACCCCCCCGTGCTCCGTTCTACCCCCCCGTGCTCCGTTCCAGCCCCCCGTGCTCCGTTCCACGCCTGCCGCGCTCCGATTCCCCCCCCCCCCCCGTGCTCCGATCCCCCCCCTGTGGTCCCCCCCCACCCCATCATACTTACCGATCTTGCCGGGGTCCCGTCCGTCTTCTCCCTGGGCGCCGCCATCTTCCAAAATGGCGGGCGCATGCGCAGTGCGCCCGCCGAATCTGCCGGCCGGCAGATTCGTTCCAAAGTGCATTTTGATCACTGAGATATAATCTATCTCAGTGATCAAAATAAAAAAAATAATAAATGACCCCCCCCCCCTTTGTCATCCCCATAGGTAGGGACAATAAAAAAATAAAGAAATTTTTTTTTTTCCACTAATGTTAGAATAGGGTTAGGGTTAGGGTTAGGGTTAGGGTTAGATGTAGGGTTAGGGGTAGGGTTAGGGTTAGGGGTAGGGGTAGGGTTAGGGGTAGGGTTAGGGGTAGGGTTAGGGTTAGGGTTTCGGTATGTGCACACGTATTCTGGTCCTCTGCGCATTTTTCCGCTGCGGATTTGATAAATCCGCAGTGCTAAACCGCTGCGGATTTATGGCGGATTTACCGCGTTTTTTCTGCACATTTCACTGCGGTTTTACAATTGCGATTTTCTATTGGAGCAGTTGTAAAACCGCTGCGGAATGTAAACTGCTGCGTTTCCGTGCAGTTTTTCCGCAGCATGTGTGCAGCGATTTTTGTTTCCCGTAGGTTTACATTGAACTGTAAACTCATGGGAAACTGCTGCGGATCCGCAGCGTTTTCCGCAGCGTGTGCACATACCTTTAGAATTAGGCCATGTGCACACGGTGCGGATTTGGCTGCGGATCCGCAGCGGATTGGCCGCTGCGGATTCGCAGCAGTGTTCCATCAGGTGTACAGTACCATGTAAACATATGAAAAACCAAATCCGCTGTGCCCATGGTGCGGAAAATACCGCGCGGAAACGCTGCGTTGTATTTTCCGCAGCATGTCAATTCTTTGTGCGGATTCCACAGCGTTTTACACCTGTTCCTCAATAGGAATCCGCAGGTGAAATCCGCACAAAAAACACTGGAAATCCGCGGAAAATCCGCAGGTAAAACGCAGTGCCTTTTACCCGCGGATTTTTCAAAAATGGTGCGGAAATATCTCACACGAATCCGCAACGTGGGCACATAGCCTTAGGGTTAGGGTTGGAATTAGGGTTGTGATTAGGGTTGTGATTAGGGTTATGGCTACAGTTGGGATTAGGGTTAGGGGTGTGGGGGGGTTAGTGTTGGAGGTAGAATTGAGGGGTTACCACTGTTTAGGGACATCAGGGGTCTCCAAACGCAACATGGCGCCACCATTGATTCCAGCCAATCTCGTATTCAAAAAGTCAAATGGTGCTCCCTCACTTCCGAGCCCTGACGTGTGCCCAAACAGTGGTTTACCCCCACATATGGGGTACCAGCATACTCAGGATAAACTGCGCAACAATTACTGGGGTCCAATTTCTCCTGTTACCCTTGTGAATCTAAAAAAATGCTTGCTAAAACAAAATTTTTGAAGAAAGAAAAGTGATTTTTTATTTTCACGGCTCTGCGTTGTAAACGTCTGTGAAGCACTTGGGGGTTCAAAGTGCTCACCACATATCTAGATAAGTTCCTTGGGGGGTCTAGTTTCTAAAATGGGGTCACTTGTGGGGGGTTTCTACTGTTTAGGCACACCAGGGGCTCTGCAAACGCAATGTGACGCCCGCAGACCATTCCATCAAATTCTGCATTTCAAAAGTCACTACTTCCCTTCTGAGCCCAGACATGTGCCCAAACAGTGGTTTACCCCCACACATGGGGTATCAGCGTACTCAGGAGAAACTGGACAACAACTTTTGGGGTCCAATTTCTCCTGTAACCCTTGGGAAAATAAAAAATTCTGGGCTAAATAATTATTTTTGAGGAAAGAAAACGTATTTATTATTTTCACGGCTCTGCATTATAAACTTCTATGAAGCACTTGGGGGTTCAAAGTGCTCACCACACATCTAGATAAGTTCCTTTCGGGGTCTAGTTTCCAAAATGGGGTCACTTGTGGGGGGTTTCTACTGTTTAGCCACATCAGGGGCTCTGCAAACGCAACGTGACGCCCACAGAGCATTCCATCAAAGTCTGCATTTCAAAACGTCACTACTTCACTTCCGAGCCCCGGCATGTGCCCAAACACTGATTTACCCCCACATATGGGGTATCAGCGTACTCAGGAGAAACTGGACAACAACTTTTGGGGTCAAATTTCTCCTGTTACACTTGGGAAAATAAAAAATTGCAGGCTAAAAGATCATTTTTGAGAAAATAATTTTTTTATTTTTATTTTCATGGCTCTGCGTTATAAACTTCTGTGAAGCACTTGGGGGTTCAAAGTCCTCACCACACATCTAGATTAGTTCCTTTGGGGGTCTAGTTTCCAAAATGGGGTCATTTCTGGGGGATCTCCAATGTTTAGGCACACAGGGGCTCTCCAAACGTGACATGGTGTCCGCTAATGATTGGAGCTAATTTTCCATTTAAAAAGCCAAATGGCGTGCCATCCCTTCCGAGCCCTGCCGTGCGCCCAAACAGTGGTTTACCCCCACATATGGGGTATCAGCCTACTCAGGACAAACTGGACAACAATATTTGAGGTCCAATTTCTCCTATTATCCTTGGCAAAATAGGAAATTCCAGGCTAAAAAATCATTTTTGAGGAAAGAAAAAATATTTTTTATTTTCATGGCTCTGCGTTATAAACTTCTGTGAAGCACCTGGGGGTTTAAAGTGCTCAATATGCATTTAGATAAGTTCCATGGGGGGTCTAGTTTCCAAAATGGGGTCACTTGTGGGGGAGCTCCAATGTTTAGGCACACAGGGGCTCTCCAAACGCGACATGGTGTCCGCTAACAATTGGAGCTAATTTTCCATTCAAAAAGTCAAATGGCGCGCCTTCCCTTCCGAGCCCTGCCGAGTGCCCAAACAGTGGTTTACCCCCACATATGAGGTATCGGCGTACTCGGGAGAAATTGCCCAACAAATTTTATGATCCATTTTATCCTACTGCCCATGTGAAAATGAAAAAATTGAGGCGAAAAGAATTTTTTTGTGAAAAAAAAGTACTTTTTCATTTTTACAGATCAATTTGTGAAGCACCTGAGGGTTTAAAGAGCTCACTAGGCATCTAAATAAGTTCCTTGGGGGGTCTAGTTTCCAAAATGGGGTCACTTGTGGGGGAGCGCCAATGTTTAGGCACACAGGAGCTATCCAAACGCGACATGGTGTCCGCTAACGATGGAAATAATTTTTCATTCAAAAAGTCAAATGGCGCTCCTTCCCTTCCGAGCCTTACCATGTGCCCAAACAGTGGTTTACCCCCACATATGAGGTATTGGTGTACTCAGGAGAAATTGCCCAACACATTTTAGGATCCATTTTATCCTGTTGCCCATGTGAAAATGAAAAAGTTGAGGCTAAAAGAATTTTTTTGTGAAAAAAAAGTACTTTTTCATTTTTACGGATCAATTTGTGAAGCACCTGGGGGTTCAAAGTGCTCACTATGCATCTAGATAAGTTCCTTGGGGCGTCTTGTTTCCAAAATGGGGTCACTTGTGGGGGAGCTCCAATTTTTAGGCACACGGGGGCTCTCCAAACGTGACATGGTGTCCGCTAAAGAGTGGAGCCAATTTTTGATTCAAAAAGTCAAATGGCGCTTCCTTTCCAAGCCCTGCCGTGTGCCCAAACAGTGGTTTACCCCCACATATGAGGTATCAGCGTACTCAGGACAAATTGGACAACAACTTTCGTGGTTCAGTTTCTCCTTTTACCATTGGGAAAATAAAAAAATTGTTGCTAAAAGATAATTTTTGTGACTAAAAAGTTAAATGTTCATTTTTTCCTTCCATGTTGCTTCTGCTGCTGTGAAGCACCTGAAGGGTTAATAAACTTCTTGAATGTGGTTTTGAGTACCTTGAGGGGTGCAGTTTTTAGAATGGTGTCACTTTTGGGTATTTTCAGCCATATAGACCCCTCAAACTGACTTCAAATGTGAGGTAGTCCCTAAAAAAAATGGTTTTGTAAATTTCGTTGTAAAAATGACAAATCGCTGGTCAAATTTTAACCCTTATAACTTCCTAACAAAAAAAAATTTTGTTTCCAAAATTGTGCTGATGTAAAGTAAACATGTGGGAAATGTTATTTATTAACTATTTTGTGTCACATATCTCTCTGGTTTAACAGAATAAAAATTCAAAATGTGAAAATTGCGAAATTTTCAAAATTTTCGCCAAATTTCCGTTTTTATCACAAATAAACGCAGAATTTATTGACCTAAATTTACCACTAACATGAAGCCCAATATGTCACGAAAAAACAATCTCAGAACCGCTAGGATCCGTTGAAGCGTTCCTGAGTTATTACCTCATAAAGGGACACTGGTCAGAATTGCAAAAAACGGCAAGGTCTTTAAGGTCAAAATAGGCTGGGTCATGAAGGGGTTAATCACTACCCAGAACAGGCGCAAAGATGGATACCGGATCCGTGGCTGTATTCATTATATAAAATACAGCAACCGGAAAAACGTGAGGTGATATCAGCTTCACTAGGGCCGGACGCAGCAACAGACACAGAGTTCAGCGGTACTCCTGGAGGGGGTAAGCCGATAAAAGGACTCGGGTTGCCCGTCGAACCAGGACCCGGAGGGGACAGATTGGGCTGGCAGCCAGTTCACATACAGCAGCAGGGCCACACAGAAACTGCGTACAATAAGAGGCGAAGACCCCGGCAGGGTCAAAGTAACTCAGAGTTCCCATACAGACTCCGGTGACAGGACTGGTTGTAAATCCCTTTATGTTGAAGTAAACTGGTTAAACGTTTCAGTGCCTCAGACTTTCATTTGGACAATAGCTATCTATCCAGGATCAGGATCATCACCGCTGAGAGAACCTGCTGCTGATCAAGTAAGTGCCTGTTCCCTCATGATACCCCTTACACTGTGCATTGCCTGAGGCCACAGCACCGGGTCAAGCCATCTGTGACATCCCCCTCAAGAGACAGACCCCATTGGTCCGGTGCTGGGTACCCCAGTCTCCTGGGCGTCACAATTGGCGTCACGAACAGGATTCAGCCAGCCCGTATACCGGGTATTGTGTGCCATGATTGGAGCCCAAAACTGTGAAAACTTGGATGAAAAATCTTGAAAATTGACTTTATTAAAGAAAATTCCATTTCCCATTAAAAACTATTGAAAGTGACTTTTCCCCATTGGTTATAATGGAGTAAAGATGGCCGCCATCACCTCATAACCGTTAGTCACGAGACTGTTAATTGAGCTACGCCATTACCTGAGCCCCAGTCTGACTGAAAAACTTCAGAATCCGCCATTACAGAGCGCGTGGCGGGCGGGAGCAGCAGGGGGCGTGTCATTGTGGGCGGCACCAAGCTGAGCGCTCTGACGTCAGAGCAAGGGGAAAACCAATCCTGCTGCGCAGCGGAACAAATCTACACTATCCCGACGGAAGCAGAGGACCGGAAGGGTCCAGATTAACTAAGGGGGCACTGTTGTGAATTCTGTGGCAGAGTTCACTCCTGTGGTCACAAGTGGTACTTCGGCTGATTCTCTCTGGGAGCTTCCGTTTGTGGAGGAAAGTGGTACTGCAGCTTCTGAGTTTCCTCCCTCAGGTGATCTGGTGAGGTCGTTAGCTGCTTCTCTACTTAACTCCACCTGATGCTTTGATCCATGCTTCCTGTCAATGTTCTAGTGTTGGACTTGTGTTTCTCTGGATCATTCCTGTGGCCTGCTGCTCTGCATAGCTAAGTGCTTCTTTGCTATTTGTTGCTATTTTTTCTGTCCAGCTTGTCTATTTGTTTTGCTGGAAGCTCTGGGACGCAAAGGGTGTACCTCCGTGCCGTTAGTTCGGTACGGAGGGTCTTTTTGCCCCCTTTGCGTGGTTTTCTTTAGGGTTTTGTGTAGACCGCAAAGTTATCTTTCCTATCCTCGTTCTGTCTAGAATATCGGGCCTCACTTTGCTGAATCTATTTCATCCCTACGTTTGTCTTTTCATCTTACTCACAGTCATTATATGTGGGGGGCTGCCTTTTCCTTTGGGGTATTTCTCTGAGGCAAGGTAGGCTTATTTTTCTATCTTCAGGCTAGTTAGTTTCTCAGGCTGTGCCGAGTTGCATAGGGAGCGTTAGGCGCAATCCACAGCTGCCTCTAGTTGTGTTTGGAGAGGATCAGGAATTGCGGTCTACAGAGTTTCCACGTCTCAGAGCTCGTTCTATTATTTTGGGTTATTGTCAGATCACTGTATGTGCTCTGATCGCTATGTACATTGTGTTACTGAATTGCCTATCATAACAGGGCACAGTATGTCCCAGCACGGAGACGCCGCAGCACCGGGCGACGCTAATGCAGCTGAAAGACAGAGTGTCGATAGAGAGTCCGATAGCGCAGCGGTGCAAGGAGCGGCGCCCATCATGCCGGTGCTGATGCCATATATCCCGGGTGGCCCGTGGCTTCCAATGTATGAAGGTGAGCCTAATACCCTTGACGATTTCAGAGAAAAGATGCTGGCCCATTTTGGCATGTTCCCCGTGGGTGAAGTTCAGCGTGTTAGTCTCCTGATGATGCAGTTAAGTGGCCATGCTAAGCGAGAAGTCACAGCATGGGCAGCTGATCTAAAAGGCACTGTTGAACGCATATTTGCTGGATTAAAAGCTACATTTGAAACCACTGCCGGCAGCAAAGCTAAAGTACGATTCTTTAATTGCAAACAAAAAGCTAATGAGGGCGTGAGAGACTTTGCCTTAAACCTGCAGGAAGCCCTTAAATCACTTACACTGGCTGAACCCATTTTTAACACCGGAGCGGATAAACTGCTAAGAGATCAATTTATTGAGGGACTCTACACCCCTTCTCACCGGGGGCATGTGAGTATGCTTGTTTTAAGAACCCTGAATTGACATTTGCCCAATTAAAGGAGAGCGCTATACGTCTCCAGCTGGCAGAGGCACCTCGGGATCAGGATCCTGCGCAACCCATGGCAGAGGCACCTCAACAACAGGGAGTGCAAGTGACATCAGCTATGTCCGGGGCCATTGCTAAGCCCCTGGGGCCCAGTACTAATGAGGCTCTTCAACAAAAGCTTGACTCTTTAACTGATGTTGTTGCTTCAATGGCTAAAACCATGCAGGAGATGAGAGGACCCAAGATGGAGTTGGCAAACCGTAGAGAGGATGTTCCATGGATGAGACCCCGGAAATACCCGACATGGAGAGGACGACCCCGCGACCGCTACCAACCGGATGGACAGCCCATTTGCCGCCGTTGCCAGCAGCCAGGCCACTTTGCACGAGATTGTGATTTAAATGGGAATCCCCTGGGAATGCGGGCCGCTTCACAGGAATGAACTTTCAAGGCCCAACACCCTGGCACGACAGGTACATCGGAGGACGACCCATTATCCCTATCGTGCTGGACGGAATTCCCCTCAACGCTTTGCTGGACACAGGTTCCCAGATTTCATCTATACCGTATATCCTTTATAAGAGGTACTGGGCTGATGCAGATATTGATAAAGGGCCCTCTGATGTTGAACTAGATATATGGGCCAGTAATGGTAAGTTGGTACCGAAACTAGGATTCAGGGAGATGACCATAAAGATTGGTAAAGTAGAATTGAAGAAACAGGGTATAATTGTTGTTGATGTTGACCGGCGGAACTGTGAACCAACTGTATTGATAGGAATGAATGTGTTAGAGAACTGCTTTGCCGAAGTTATTTCTGTCTTACAGCAAATTGCTGAAACTGCCCAATCCTACCAGCAGAGAGTTCTCCGGAGGGAAATAAAAGTATTGATGTTAAGGCAACAGGTAGAAGTTGCAGGTGGAGAAATCGGCAGTGTGAGGGTAAGTGATCCAACGTCTATTGTAATCCCACCAAAAACAGAAATGCTGGTATGGTGTAGAGCAGCCATTGGTACTAAGGGACGAGATTATCAAGCCTTAATAGAACCAGTGTACACCGACAGCAGGCCCACTATACTCACATCACGAGGGGTAGTCGAGGTACACCGGGGACGAGTGCCAGTACGACTTTTGAACTGTGGAGAGGAAGAGGTCACTTTGCCAAGGTATGCTACAGTGGCAAAGCTATATACTGTTGACAACAATGCCATCACAACCATTGAGCCCTTCGAACCAACCTGTCAGATGGAAGTCAACGGCTCAGATGGAGAATTGGAGGATTGGTGCCAACAGCTACACGTGGGCATAAATTCAACACCTACCCATCAAAAACAAGGGGTGTATAGGCTAGTGACGGAATATGAACAAGTCTTCAGTAAACACCCATTGGACTTCGGACGGATAGAAGGGGTAGAACACACAATCCCCACCGGTGACCATCCCCCAATAAAAGAAAGATATAGACCCATACCGCCCGCTCACTATCAATGTGCAAAAGATATGCTGAGGGAGATGAAACAGGCCGGGGTAATAAGAGACAGCTGTAGCCCCTGGGCGGCCCCTCTAGTGATTGTCAAAAAAAAGGACAGAACCATGAGAATGTGCGTAGACTACCGGCGGATTAATAACATCACCCATAAAGACGCCTACCCCTTGCCTAGGATAGAAGAGTCCTTGACTGCTTTGAAATCTGCTAATTATTTTTCCACCTTAGACTTAACAAGCGGGTATTGGCAAGTCCCTGTGGCTGAGAGAGATAAGGAAAAGACGGCATTCACCACACCAATGGGTCTATGTGAATTTAATCGCATGCCATTCGGACTCTGCAACGCATCCGGTACCTTCCAGCGGTTGATGGAATGCTGCCTCGGACACAAGAACTTCGAGACCGTCCTCCTGTACCTAAATGATGTGATCGTCTACTCAAAGACTTACGAACAACACTTAATAGACCTGGCAGAAGTGTTCGAAGCCTTATCCAGGTATGGCATGAAAGTCAAGCCATCCAAATGTCACCTTCTCAAGCCAAAGGTACAGTACCTGGGACACATCGTGAGTTCGGAGGGAGTAGCACCGGATCCCGAGAAAATAAGCGCCATAAGGGATTGGCCAAGACCTACCAACGCAAAAGAAGTGAGGCAATTCCTGGGATTGGTGGGTTACTATCGCAGATTTATAAAAGGATTTACCAAGTTGGCAGCACCCTTGCAAGATGCCTTGGTAGGGCAGACGAAGAAACCTTCAAACCGAAACCCTCCTTTTCAGTGGAACGACGAAAGGGAAGACTCCTTTGAACAACTAAAGAAGGCACTAACCGGAGAAGAGGTTCTGGCATACCCAGATTACCATCAACCTTTCATCCTCTACACCGATGCCAGTAATGTGGGACTAGGAGCGGTGTTGTCACAAAAGCAAGAAGGTCGGGAGAAAGTCATCGCCTTTGCAAGTAGAAAGCTCCAGCCAACTGAAAGAAATTCAGAAAATTACAGCTCCTTCAAATTGGAACTACTGGCAGTAGTTTGGGCTGTGACTGAACGTTTCAAACACTATCTGGCCGCTGCAGAATTTATTGTCTATACTGACAACAATCCGTTGACCCATCTGGACACAGCCAAATTAGGTGCATTAGAACAGCGATGGATAGCCCGGTTATCTAATTACAACTTCATAATCAAGTATCGAGCAGGTCGCAAGAATGGAAATGCCGATGCCCTATCCCGGATGCCACACTTGAGAGATGTAGAAGAAGAAACGGGGGAAGCTTGAAGAAATTGAACTACCAGCCTTCCATCATCCCAAGGCAAAACATCATCAGTCAAGTACCTATCAGAAACAACAAGAGGTGAATTTTAATCCGTTAGCACACCATAGATGGGCTGACACCCAAAACAGCAATCCGGCTGTGAAGTTGGTGAAGGAACTGCTGACTGAGCAAAGTGCATATCCCGATGAGGATGCCCCAGAAGAGACGCATCAACTCTGGAAAGAGTGAGGCAAAATGTTCCTGTATCAAGGGAAGCTCTGTAGAAGGTACACCAATCCGAAAACACATGAATTGGTTTGGCAGATTATCGTGCCTAAACAAGATGTGAAGATGGTCCTCGAAGCTTACCATAATGGTGCTGGTCACTTCGGTTGGAAAAAGTTAGAAGTACTTCTAAGAGAAAGATTTTATTGGGTCGGGATGAGAAAATCAATCGAACAGTGGTGCAGAAATTGTGGCCCGTGCAACCTCAGAAGAAACGGTCAAAAGAACCAAAGAGCACCACTGCAGCCCATAATCACCAAACAACCACTTGAACTTGTAGCCATGGACCACGTGAAGTTGACACCAAGCCGGTCCGGCAATGTCTATGCCTTGACCATCGTGGACCATTATTCACGCTTCTTGGTAGTAGTACCCGTAAAAGATCTGACAGCAAAAACAGCAGCCAAAGCGTTCCAAACGTACTTTTGTAGACCCCATGGATATCCGGAACAGGTTCTCACCGACCAAGGTACAGCCTTTGAATCAGAGATCTTCAGAGAATTCTGTAATATGTATGGTTGCAAAAAGATCCGGACGACGGCCTATCATCCACAAACAAACGGCTTATGCGAGAAGATGAACCATATTGTAATAGACCTACTAAAGACTTTACCTGAGACAGAAAGGAATCAATGGCCAGAGAAATTGCCTGACTTGGTGGATCTGTATAATCATGTCCCGGGAGCTCCACCAACTGCACCCCAGCTTACCTTATGCGTGCAAGACCCGGCCAATTACCAATCGATCTAGAAATGGGAATTCTGAAACCAGACGCAGAAGTTCAAGACTCCAATTGGGATATCATACGGCAAAAGCAGTATCGCCAAGTGCAAGAGAGTGTGGAAAGAAGCCTTCAGCAAACTAGAGAAAGACAAGAGCGAACTTTCAACCAGAATGCTCTAGCGACCCCATTAAGACCGGGTGACCAAGTGCTCAAGAGAAATCGTCGAACCAATAAACTGGACAATCAGTGGGAAGCCGTACCCTACACAGTTTTACCAACAAGAATGGATAATCCTAAAATGTGTCTCATTAGCAAAAACGGAGGCTTAACATCTGTACTAGTGTCAAGAGACAATCTTAAATTATGTCCGGAAGCATTGAAAGAGCCAGAAGTTGTCCAGCCAGAACCAGAAGTTATTCAACCCATGCAGGTCCAACCAGTAAAGGAAAAAGAAGAGGAAATGTATCACACCTGTATAGGAGACTTTCCCAAAACCCTACTAACATACCATGGTGCAGTAGTGGTTCCCATGGTGGCCTTTTACCCAACACCGAACCCAATACCAGAAGTCCCAAGACAGGAAGAGGCTGACCCCGTACTACGGGAGGTTCCAGGCCAGGAAGAACAGATTCCTGATCAGAGTAATCCCATTCACGGTGGACTTGCCAACTCCATAGTTATGGAATTATCTTTAGCAGAGCGGGCAGATACTACATCCGCAGTAGACAGTAGTACACCACATGAAGAGACACCGCTATTACGTAGATCACAGCGTAGTACCCAGGGTCAATTACCGGCCAGGTATGCGGATTACCAACTATAAAACTATAGTCATTGTTATCATTCTGCAACGTTTAAGCCCAGTACCTACAGAGACTTGTCTGTATGAACTTATTGCATATTCTTGAACTTTTTATCAGCCCGGAGGCACTAAATCAAAGCTCCGGAAAGACTGCTTTTTGAACTTTGCTTTTTGCTCTTTTTGAACTTTCTTTAGACTTTATATTGGTAACTCCGTTGGAAAAATGGAACTAAATTCTTGGACACAAAGTGCAGTGCCTTTCCTAGTACCTTCAAGGATAGAACTGTATTAATGGACGCTATTTGAAGTGACTTTTTACAGAACTCTATTTTTGTTGCCTTGAGTGGTTTTTTGTAACTTTTCATTTTTAAGACTCTGTACATATTAATTGTTATTTCAAAATGTTATCGTCCCACAGTCCAGGAGTACTGTTCTTAACTAAGGGGGAATGTGGCACCCCTAGGGGTATTTGCCACAAAAACAGTTACTGACACTAAATACGAATACTAAAATAGCAAGACTGCACTACCACCTCCGGCCAGAAGGGGGAGCTCCAGAGACTCCCCTTGAGCCATTCTGGTCTGAGAGAAGAACTGGCAGTTGGGCTAAGGAGCTGAAAGTGAGAGGTCATACAACTGAATTTCTAACAGCCCTATGACGGTTTCCAGGCCCAAATCACCGGCCTGAGGAGAAAAGGGACGGAGAAAAAGGACATTGTGAGAACCGGGTAGCATTAATCACTACCCAGAACAGGCGCAAAGACGGATACCGGATCCGTGGCTGTATTCATTATATATAATACAGCAACCGGAAAAACGTGAGGTGATATCAGCTTCACTAGGGCCGGACGCAGCAACAGACACAGAGTTCAGCGGTACTCCTGGAGGGGGTAAGCCGATAAAAGGACTCGGGTTGCCCGTCGAACCAGGACCCGGAGGGGACAGATTGGGCCGGCAGCCAGTTCACATACAGCAGCAGGGCCACACAGAAACTGCGTACAATAAGAGGCGAAGACCCCAGCAGGGTCAAAGTAACTCAGAGTTCCCATACAGACTCCGGTGACAGGACTGGTTGTAAATCCCTTTATGTTGAAGTAAACTGGTTAAACGTTTCAGTGCCTCAGACTTTCATTTGGACAATAGCTATCTATCCAGGATCAGGATCATCACCGCTGAGAGAACCTGCTGCTGATCAAGTAAGTGCCTGTTCCCTCATGATACCCCTTACACTGTGCATTGCCTGAGGCCACAGCACCGGGCCAAGCCATCTGTGACATCCCCCTCAAGAGACAGACTCCATTGGTCCGGTGCTGGGTACCCCGGTCTCTTGGGCGTCACAATCCCTCATACTGTTTCCTCATGCATTCCCCCATCTCCTCCCTTCCCATCATCACTCATCACATTGTGTCCTCAAATCTTACTCCCTTCACTCTCCTGTTACAATATAACTTCAGTCTCTTCAGTGTTCTCTGGACTAATGCAGTTTGTGCCTCTGCAGCACAGGGAGTGAAGTCAGCAGCATGATCACATGACTTATACACGTTGCTGATATCCCCTGACCTGTCTTCCACACTGGGAGCCTTGTGCTGCACCTTCTCTGAGCTGGCTATCAGTTTGACAGCCTGCTCAGAGAGCGGCCGACTCCCAGTGTGGGGTAAAGCACATGCCCCACCTGCTCCTCCCCCCTCCAGATATGCCTCTGATAAGGAAGAACATGGAGTTCTGGAAGTGATGATACAGCCCCTGCAGAGTCCTGATCTCACATCATCTAGTCTGTCTGGGATTACATGATGAGACATTAGGATTTTCACAAGCGACATCCACAGAAGATCTGTGGTTAGTTCTCCAATATGTTTGGAACATCGTTCTTTCAAAAACTGTGTGCAAGTGACAAATATCAAGAAGAATTGATGAAGGCAAATAGTAATCACCAAATATTGAGGTGATTTATATTTCTCTTTTGTGCATTCACTAAAATTAGCTATTCACACATCTTCCATTTTTGAAAGCATTCTTAGTCTGCAGTATTTTTTCCCACGCTTGACTACAACTTTTGCACAATGTTGTACATATTTTTGTGTTCATATATCATTACAGATTAATTATTAAAGGAGTAAAACTAGTATACTAATAATGCATTCCTATAATATAGTGAACTATTCTGAACCCATTAGGTATATAGTGAGATGTGCAGACATCATTGGAGTGTCTGTTCCCTCACACAAGGAATAAGAGGTGGGGTGGTCCGGCCCCTGGTATCTACCCAAATCAAGTCTTCAATGAACCGCCTGACTGTGTGTGAGGATCTGTGCAGTATTCAAGGGCTGTCAGCCTCCAGCACAATTCCGCCATTCACCTGCGCCCAGTGCATGGTTCTGTGTTTGGGGTGGAACAGGGGGAGGACAATGTCCTCATTCATTTGTATTTGGTGATGAGGCTGGGGAGGGTGAGCTAAAGTGAGTCTTCAGAGGGAGAGGTTGGGGTAAGGCCAATGCTTCCACATCGCAAGACAAATTGCTGTTTTTTTTTCCCTAGAAGCCACTCACTAGGAAAAAGATGACATTGAGAAAATAGGAAAAAAAGACTGGAAAATTGATACGTGATTTGTAAAGTAAGAAATCAGAGATGATGGGAGCAAAGAATGGGGGCGCAGGAGATAAATATAGAGGCGCAAATCTCTGATCGCTAAACTTAATGCTGGAGGAGGTGTCAGCAGAAAAGAAAACGGCAAAGATGAATTTCTGGAGAATACAAAAAAGCAAATCCAAATCCAACCACTTTGTCAAAGCGCGAAATGCAGCAGTAGCAGAATTTATTGCCACAGATTACATTGGTGCTGTACAAATATATAGCTATACTGGGGTCAGACGTGCCAGAGACCCCCATAGTCTAGGGAAACGTCAGTGTTATAGATGGCACATGGCAGGTTGGAGCCCTGATGCAGGTTTTGTTAAGACTGAGATGTGATGAAAACCATCAGCATGGAGGAACGATCAGCAATAGTTATTTAGATATCAGCATCAATGAGAAAGATTAGAGACCCCTGTATACCAGCAGCACCAAAGGACAAGCGACAAACTTTATAATGGCTCATTACGGACAGTGGCAGGATGATGGATGCACAAGTCGGATATAATCAATGGGCAAAAATTGGGAGTTAATATGCGGGAAGTACGGTAATCTCTGGTATATCAGGCTGGTAGCTGAGTATTGTACACATTAAAGGTTGATGTGTTAAAAACTGTGATTATAGCCTATTAGGAAATATGTGCTTCATAGGCTATGGGTACCCCTGTGCTTCATAGGCTATGGGTACCCCTGTGCTTCATAGGCTATGGGTACCCCTGTGCTTCATAGGCTATGGGTACCCCTGTGCTTCACAGGCTATGGGTACCCCTGTGCTTCACAGGCTATGGGTACCCCTGTGCTTCACAGGCTATGGGTACCCCTGTGCTTCATAGGCTATGGGTACCCTGCCCTGTGCTTCATAGGCTATGGGTACCCCTGTGCTTCATAGGCTATAAGTACCCCTGTGCTTCACAGGCTATGGGTATCCCTGTGCTTCACAGGCTATGGGTACCCCTGTGCTTCATAGGCTATGGGTACCCCTGTGCTTCATAGGCTATGGGTACCCCTGTGCTTCATAGGCTATGGGTACCCCTGTGCTTCATAGGCTATGGGTACCCCTGTGCTTCACAGGCTATGGGTACCCCTGTGCTTCACAGGCTATGGGTACCCCTGTGCTTCATAGGCTATGGGTACCCTGCCCTGTGCTTCATAGGCTATGGGTACCCCATTCAAACCCCTTTATTGAGCCAGAGCAGCGATCCCCTAAGAGCGGCTCCATCTCTAGCCAACATGGGATGTTCATGGATTACATATCAGAGAGTCGGTAATTCCCAAATAAACAAATTATTCTCTATCCATAGGATAAAGGAGAACTTCCTGATCACTGAGGGTCCAACTTCTGGGATTAATGGCAATGTCGAGATCGGGATTTTGGAACCCCCAAGAATTGAGTTCTGCAGTGCCCTGTCTTGAATGGAGTGGAGGTCTGCATACTTGACTTCCTCTCCATTTATTGTCTATGGGACTGTTAGAAAAGCCAAGCACTGCCCTCAGCCATTTTTGACAGTACCCCTTTAATAGAGGGGGGCCACTGTTCAACATTCAAAGCAGAAAACTATTCTGGTATCAAGATCCAGACAGCTTTCCTGCATCTGGATGTGAGCAAAAATGTTTAACCTACTGACAACAAGCAATGATCTTGTAAAAGTTCTGGAACTGAAATGCAAAGCATAGTAGGAAGTTGTTGACATTTTCTTTCCAGGAATCTAATTCATGTCTGTCTGAAAATGTCTCGGTTGTCTCCACTGCCAATAAATAGGGACCTATTCATCAAGGCGTTTACACCAGAATTCTGACGTTAGACACCTTAATAAGTCACAAAAATCTTTTGCAACACTTGTCGTTTATATGGCAGTCTCGTCATATAAACATAATGATCCTGTTTGCACAATGATCCTGTTTGCCTTGCCAGTGCCAGGCAGCAGCTGCCAAGGCAAACAGGATCATGGGGTGCATTAAAAGAGGTCTGGATACACATGATGAGAGCATTATACTGCCTCTGTACAAATCCCTAGTTAGACCGCACACGGAGTACTGTGTCCAGTTTTGGGCACCGGTGCTCAGGAAGGATATAATGGAACTTGAGAGAGTACAAAGGAGGGCAACAAAATTAATAAAGGGGATGGGAGAACTACAATACCCAGATAGATTAGCAAAATTAGGATTATTTAGTCTAGAAAAAAGACGACTGAGGGGCGATCTAATAACCATGTATAAGTATATAAGGGGACAATACAAATATCTATCTGAGGATCTGTTTATACCAAGGAAGGTGACGGGCACAAGGGGGCATTCTTTGCGTCTGGAGGAGAGAAGGTTTTTCCACCAACATAGAAGAGGATTCTTTACTGTTAGGGCAGTGAGAATCTGGAATTGCTTGCCTGAGGAGGTGGTGATGGCGAACTCAGTCGAGGGGTTCAAGAGAGGCCTGGATGTCTTCCTGGAGCAGAACAATATTGTAACATACAATTATTAGGTTCTGTAGAAGAATGTAGATCTGGGGATTTATTATGATGGAATATAGGCTGAACTGGATGGACAAATGTCTTTTTTCGGCCTTACTAACTATGTTACTATGTTACTATGTCCAACAACATAAATATGGTCGGGACTGGGAGAGGCTTCACCTACCTGTAAAATTCATGATAACTGATGCCACTTTAGTGGCGCAACTTACACCTTCAGCACACGCCTGGTAACAGATGCACCTAGTTTATTAAGTGGCCTCATAATGAATTATTCTCATTCCCAGCGAGCCCCTTCATTAAGACTTGAGAGCAATTCTGGCAATTATATTTATGAACTAGGAGGCCCAGAATGAACAGAACTACAGACTCTTAGCCTAAACCTATCATTATTTAATGCTTGGCTTGTCTTGTAAAGAACACAAATACAGTGGGTGAAATAAGTATTGAACACCTCACCAATTTTCTAAGTAAATATATTTCTAAAGGTGCTATTGATATGAAATTCTCCTCAGATGTCGGTAAAAACCCATACAATCCACAGAGACAAATAATTCAAACCATAGATGTCCATAAATTAAGTTATGTGCAATAATGAGAAATGACACAGGGAAAAAGTATTGAACACATGAAGTAAGAAAGAGGTACAGAAAGCCATGGAAAGTCATGACACCATCTAAAATCTATCAGCAGTTAGAAAGCAATTCTGCCACTTAGTGAAAAATAATATGAGTTGGTTCAACTGATGACCTATAAAAAGGTGTCTCATTACCAAGGTGCGAGGCAAGAAATGATAAGTAAAATGAGTGAGTTTTCTCAAGACCTTTGCAATCCTATTGTTGCAAAACGTACTGATGGCATTGGTTACAGAAGAATTTGTAAACTACTGAAGGTTCCAATGAACTCTGTTGGGGCCATAATCTGGAAGTGGAAAGAACATAATTTCAGACAGAGGAGTAAAAAAAATTATCAGAAGAGTTGTCCAAAAGTCAAGGACCATCTGTAGAGAATTACACAAAGACCTGTAATCAACAGGTACAATTGTTTCAAAGTAAAGAATAAGTAATGCACTCAACCGCCATGGCCTGTATGCACAGTCATCACGCGAGACTTAATTGAGAACAAAAGTCATGTTTAAGCATATTTAAAGTTTCCTAAACAACATTAAGAGAAGCCTGTGAAATACTGGGAGAATACAGTGGCTTGAGAATATATTCACCCCCTTGGAATTTTTCGTGTTTTACTACCTCACAACCTGGAATTTTGCTGTTTTTTTTAGGGTTTCTATCAGTTCATGTAAAAAAAAAACATGCCTACAGCTGTTAAAATTTGGGTTTCCTTTTATTGTAAATCAAAGAACAAATAGGACAAAATAACTGAAAACGTCAGTGTGTATAACTATTCATCCCCCCCCAAAGTCCGTACTATGTAGAGCGTCCTTTTGCAGCAATTACAGCTGCAGGTTGATTTGGATAAGTCTCTATGAGTTTTCCACATTTTGCCTGGGATTTTTGCCCATTCCTCAGGGCCGAACTGTTCCAGATCCTTCAAGTTATGGTTTCCTCTGGTGAACAGTAATCTTCAAGCCTGACCACAGATTCTCCATTGGATTAAGGTCTGGGCTTAGCATAGACCACTCCAAAACATTTACACATTTCCCCGTTAACCACTCGAGTGTTGCTTTATCAGTATGCTTTGGAACATGTCTTATTAGAAGCTGAACCTCTTTCCCAGTCTCAAATAACTGACAGACTGAAACAGATTTTACTCAAGAATATCCTTGTATTTCGCACCATCCATGTTCCCCTCAATTTCACTGTCCCTGGTGCCAAAAAAACATTCCCACAGCATGATGCTGCCACCACCATGTTTCACTGTGGGGATGGTGTTCTTTGGGTGATGAGCTGTGTTGGTTTGGGGCCAGACATAGTGTTTATTTTGGTGGCCAAAAAGTTAAGTTTTGGTCTCATCTGACCACAGCACCTTCCACTATACATTTGTGGAATCTCCCACATGTCTTTTGGCAAACTCAAAAAGAGCCTTACAATTTTTGTAAGTGAAGATTTTTTTCTGCCCTCTTCCATAATGGCCAACTCTATGAAGTGTGTGGCTTACTGTGGTCATATGGACAGATGCTCCAGTCTCTGCAGCTCTTTCAGGGTTACCTTTGGTCTCTCTGCTGAGAGTTTTGGTGGGCGGCCCTATTTTGACAGGTTTGTTGTGGTTCCATGTTCTTTCCATTTGATGATAATGGATTTGATGGTGCTCTGGGGATCAGTCAGGGTTAGATTATAAAAAAAATCCCACTCCAACCCTGACTTATGCTTATCAACAACTTTGACTTGTTTGGAGATCTCCTTGGTCTTCATAGTGTTTGGTTATTGGTGCCTCTTATTAATGGCGCTGCAGCCTCTGTCGCCTTTCAGAAAAGATGTGTATATTCTAACAGCCATGTGACAGTTAGACTATTCTTTCACGAAGCATGGGACTTATGAAGGTAATTTCTTGCACCAGAAATTTTAAGGGCTTCATAGCAAAAGGGGTGAATACATATGCACATAACAATTTTTAGCTATTTGATCCCATAAATGTAATTTATTCCTATATTTTTCTCACTTCGCTTCGCCAACTTAGACAACTCAGTACTGATGCATCACACACACATTGGATTACAAAAATATTTAAGGAAAGGTTGTAATGTCACAAAATGGATAAAAAGCCAAGAGGGGTGAATAGTTTCGTAAGCCACTTTATTGTGTGGTCAGAGGAGACCAAAATTGTACTCTTTGGATGCCATTATACCCACCATGTTTGGAGACCAAAAGGCACTGAATATCATCCCCAAAGCACCATATCAACACTGAAGTTTGGAGGTGGGAACATCATGGTGTGGAGCTGTTTCCAGCATTTGGCACTGGCAAACTTAATATATTTGAAAGAAGGATGAATGGACAAATGTATGCAGACATTCTTGATAAACATCTGCTGCCATCTACCAGGATGATGAAACAAGGGTGGACATTTCAGCAAGTTAATGATCCAAAACACACAGCCAAAGAAACTCTCAATTAGTTTCAGAGAAAGAAACTACTCAGTCTCTATACTG
This sequence comes from Ranitomeya imitator, assembly GCF_032444005.1. Taxonomy (NCBI): domain Eukaryota; kingdom Metazoa; phylum Chordata; class Amphibia; order Anura; family Dendrobatidae; genus Ranitomeya; species Ranitomeya imitator. The sequence goes on along the minus strand of NC_091282.1, from coordinate 1,198,026,608 downwards.
TGCCACCTCACCCTCCCTCTTTTGCTTACTATCCCTTCTTGACTGTGCCCTTACACTGTCACCCCATGCAACCCCCTATACCACTCAGTCTTTAGTCTGTGCCCACTCACACTTTTCTTCCCTCAATACTGTATCCTCACACTATTCCCCTCAATAGTCTCCTCACACGTTTCCCTTCCTACTCATATATTTACCCTCTCACTTTCCATGCTGCCTCCTCACACAACCCTCCGACTCCCAATACTGTGTCTGCACCCATCCCATCACTCTTTCTCCTCTTACTGTGTCCGCATACATTTTGTCCTCGCTCTTCACACTGTGTGCGAACCTATCTCAATCACCATACTGTGTCTGCACCCATATCCCCATGCTGTTTCTTCATACATGCCCCATCTCACAGCTTGCTCTACCATATTGTCTTCAAATTTCTCTTGCTCCCCATATTGTGTCTGCATCTGTCTTCCTTGCTCCCCAAACTTGTGTCCTCATCTTGCCCTGTTACACTAAATCTCCCCCACAAACAATGTAATTCTCCCCCATTACACACAGTAAATCTCCCCACCACACACAGTAAATCTCCCCACCACACAAAATAAATCTCCCCGCCACAGTAAATCTCCCCACCACACAGTAAATATCCCCCAACCCCATTACACTAAATCTCCCCCACACAGTAAATACAGACTGTGGAGACCCGTGTGTCATAAACAGTGCCTTCCCCCCTCCCACCAATCCCGTAATGAAAACACCGACAGGCCTGGATGGGTTGAACAGGTCGGTCATAGTTTATTAATTTGATAAGGAGAGATAGGCAATTACATTTTGCAACGGGCTCATCGCTGAAGGCCCCCGTCTGTGACCGCCAGGCGAGCAGGCCAATGAGGGCTACAATCCTTTGCCCCTCTCTACACTTCCGCTGTGACGTAATAATGACAGGAATAGTAATAAAAAACATTTTTTTGCTTTTAGCAATAGCAGTGCAGAACATCAATGAGTATATAAGGGAGGGAGGATGAGACAACAGCTTCCGAGGGTCAGCCAGGGAAAAAGAGGAAGGTACTGACCCCGGGTGCCTGAATTTAACCCTTGTGAGTGTGGCCAGACGCTCCTTCCTCTTTCCTCCCATTGGTCAGTTGGGCGTCCCAATTGCTGCATCACCTGGGGAGTAGTGGGAGGGAGAATTGGGCACTGCACAGTTTCCTTCTAGCTTTCCCATAAGGGGCTCCGCAGTCAGAGGCACGTTTCTTAATTAGTACCATGCCTGCCACCCTTAAACCTTTGCCGTAATGCTGGCAGCACTCATATGTCTTATTTTCAAAAGACAATCTCTGGATATTACGCTGAGTATGAGCACCCAACTTCTTTGGTCGACCATGGTGAGGCCTGTTCTGAGTAAAACCAGTCTTGTTACACCACTGTATGGTTTTGGCCACCAGGCTGCAGCTCAGTGTCAGGGTGTTGGCAATCTTCTTATAACCTCAGCCATCTTTATGTAGAGCAACAATTCTTTATTTCAGATCCTCAGAGAGTTCTTTGCCATGAGGAGCTATGTTGAGCATGCACTGACCAGTATGAGAGAGTGTGAGAGCGATGACCCCAAATTCACCACATCTGCTCCCTATTCACACCTGAGACCTTGTAACACCAATGAGTCACATGACACTGGGGAGAGAAAAAGGCTAATTGAGCACAATTTGACCATTTTCAGTTAGGGGTGTACTCTCTTTGGTTGACAGCAGTTTAGACATTAATGGCTGTGTGTTGAGTTGTTTAGAAGGCACACCACTTTACACTGTTATACAAGCTGTACACTGACTACTTTTTGTATCAAAGTGTCATATCTTCAGTGTTGTCCTATGAAAAGGTAGAATAAAATATTTACAAAAATGTGAGAGGTGTACTCATTTTCGTCACATAATGTATTACTCTCTTATATGTCTGGTAATTAGGGTGCTTTCACATTGCATTCAGGCACCCGTTCAGCGGCTCGTGTTGGGGCCTACTTCCGATCACCCCACATAACGGGATTCATACATATGCGCAGATAGGGCCATAGACTAGTAGTATGAGCATGTGCTCTGCCGTGCATCAATTTCAGGTGTGTACACCTACTGGAGGAGGACGCTCAGACGCTGGACTGGATATCTGTTGGCTGAACATTGAATTGTAGACAGGCATCTCCCACCTACGTCCCTGGGACATGAGCATTCAGCTTGCATAAGAACTCATGTGCTTTCCATGGGGATGTAGGAGAAAGCAGCTGCCAGACACTATTGGCAGTGGCTTATTTTCCCTGAAGACAAAATTGTGACACACCAGGGTCCTGGTTGTCACAGTGGCATTGCTTTCCTCATGGAGAGAGTGAAGTCACAATTGGAAGCGAAGGAAGATCTTCTTTATCAGGTAAACACAAACATACATGTTCACACTTCAGGCCAAAAGGGGGAGTTCTGATCCAGCTTATGGGTGGCTCCCCTATATATATATTCTGGTCTGTAGGGAAAGATAGCTAGTTCCAGACAGTAGACTGGAACAGTCTGAGGCAGAAAGACGTGTGAGGGGCCATGCAGCCAAGAGGGTGCTGCAGCTCCTGGATTGAGAGAACACAGAGAGAACACATTGTAGAGAGCATGCAGGAGAGCAGAGCACAGGAGAGTGAGACCTGGAGAGAATAGCTGCGACTGAGCTATCTCCCTGCAGAGTGCAGATACCGGTAGCCAGAAGACCGAGGTTGTGTCGGACTCCATGAGGCACAGCAGAAGCCGAAAGGACAGCTGGACTACACGTCACCTGTCCGCCCTAACACCAAGGAGACACAGTGGCGCATAGAGCCCGGGCCGTGATAGAGACCCTGTAAAAAGCCACCTGTCATACGGGTTTGTTTCACACCTTTAAGGAGGACAGAGAGAACTGTGAGGACAAAATTGTGACACCGCAGGGTCCTGATTGACACAGTGGCATTGCTTTCCTCATGGAGAGAGTGATGTCACGCTTGGAAGGGAAGGAAAATAAAATTTTCTTTATCAGGTAAATACAAACATACAACATGTTCACACTTCAGGCCAGAAGGGGGAGCTCTGATCCAGCTTATGGGTGGTACCCCCATATATATATTCTGGTCTGGAGGGAAAGACAGTTAGTGCCAGACAGCAGACTGGAACAGTCTGAGGCAGAAAGACGTGTGAGGGGCCGTGCAGCCAAGAGGGTGCTGCAGCTCCTGGATTGAGGGAACACAGAGAGAACACATTGTAGAGAGTGTGCAGGAGAGCGGAGCACAGGAGAGTGAGACCTGGGGAGAATAGCTGCGACAGCTATCTCCCTGCAGATCACAGATACCGGTAGCCGGAAGACTGAGGTTGTGTCGGACTCCATCAGACACAGCAGAAACCGGCACCTGTCCGCCCTAACACCTAGGAGACACAGTGGCGCATAAAGCCCGGGTCATGAGAGAGACCCTGTAAAAAGGCTCGAGCCACCTGTCATACGGGTTTATTTCCCACCTTTAAGGAGGACAGAGGGAATTGTGAGGACCTTGACAGAGGCCATAGGCCGCGCTCAGAGGCGTAGCTAGGGTTTTGGTTTGGGGGGCGAAACTTCTGAGTGGGCCCCTAACCAGGTAACCTTGATTACAACTGTGTGACGTGCCCTAATACTGGAGGAGAACCTCAGCAGATGACCGCACTATTACTGAAGATAATCTCTACATAAAGACCAATATGGATATTACCGCCATATGGTCAGTGGTAGATACCAGTTCTACAGAACATATAACAGATCACTGCACAGTTACAGATAATGACTTACCACTGACAGAACGTCAGGATGGAATTGTTCACTTTTCACGTCATTTCCCTCTGGCCCAGACCGACATGACAACTTCTTCCAGCTACAACTCGTCTGCAGAGAATACAACAAAGACATATTTCACTTCTCATATTCCAGCCATCACCATCTATTCCCAACCTGCACAAACTCCTCATCCTGCTGATACCCCAATACTGAGCCGCTGCTGCCGTATGTGTCCCTATTACTGCACCTTATACCCCAATACTGAGCCGCCGCTGCTGTATGTGTCCCTATTACTGCCCCTGATACCCCAATACTGAGCCCCTGCTGCCGTATGTGTCCCTATTACTCCACCTGATACCCCAATACTGAGCCGCTGCTGCCGTATGTGACCCTATTAATGCACCTGATACCCCAATACTGAGCCGCTGCTGCTGTATGTGACCCTATTACTACAACTGATACCCCAATATTAATTACTACAATCATGAAGCACCAATATAGTTTGTAATGGTGAGCGGATAATACCAACTCTTTCTAAGCACCCCACGGGTGCCCTTCCAGGACCACTCCAAGATGCTATAACCACGAAAATACGGAGCAAAAACGTCCACTTCAACATAGTTGTATAAAAATATTCAAAATGTTTATTAATTTATAACAATCACATAAATGCATCAATGCACAAAATACAAAATATGTGTGCTATCAGCACAACCATATGGCAGGAGACACAAAAAGGAGAAACGTGACGGTAACCAAGTTAGAGAGGAGTACTATGGTACACCCTTCAGGTAGCAGCATAAATCCATAGTCTAAGATTCTTCAGGAACTGCCCAACTGGGATGGCCTTAATTACAGAATAATTGTGTGCTGAGGAGGCATGTAGCAAGGAGTTCACCAATGACTCCTTGGGATATAGATCTGCAGCGCCCCAGAGACCTGGTCGTTGCAGTATGACACTCTGCCACTAAGGGGAGTGATGGTACGTCTGATGGCACTGAAGGAATTCTACTGACCAGGTATCACCAGCACACATTACACTTCACACTCCGGCCACTAGGGGGAGCAAAAGGCTTTATTTACTGGGCCCCTCCTCACACTGGTAAAACTAGGGGTTGGATAGAAAGTTAGTCAGAAGCTGACTGCGTTGGATTCAGGCAACATCCCGTGGCAGAGGGTGTTGCAGGGAGAAGACACAGGGGGGTCCCTGTCAAGCGTGGGAACCTGGCAGGTGCCTAGCGAACAGAGCAGAACGTAATGGAGCCGCGCCTGCACCTCCTTGCGGCGGTATCCTAAGAAAGAGACAAGAAGGGAAGGATATTGTGGAAGAGTGTAAACGAGATCAAGCAAAAAGGAGTACCAGTAGGAGTCGTGCCGTGAGACCGAGGCAACATCCTACTGAGGCGCGTAGCCGGTGGCCGGAACACCGCGGAAGTAACTGACTCTAGGCCTTACTTCAAACTCCGCAGGACAGTTAATTATAGGTTGGCTGTCTACCTTAAATTTCCTAAGAAGACATAGGGGGCAACAGTGGGAGAGGGGCGTCTCTAGGGTCCCGGAAGACCTCCAGGCCTTCCCGTCATACGGATGCGTCCTAGCCAAAACATACTGGGGGATGAGAAACTAGCAACATCTGGAACTAAAGAGAGAGAGAGCTGTAAAGAACGAACGAAACGAGAACAGCAGTTGTGAGGACTATTCCGAATGCTCAGCAAGGTAGCACTACAACACACAGGCGCTATTGGTAGGCAACAATTTCCACCTGCAAAGTGAATTCTGGAAGTGCCCATCGGACCGACCGGTCTCTGATAGCCCTGTTAAACGTGCTCTGGATTGAGGATCCTGAAGTCTTCAGTAAAGAGGTAAAGAGACTGCAACCTTGTGTCCTCGTTATTGCCTGCACCTCACACCATCACCACCCACCTTACTGGGAAGCCCTGGGGACATACTTCACCTGTGGGAAGGTATACCATCCAGCTGCTATTCCATCACCCCAGCAGACCCCACAGCAGCGTCGATCACCCTGACCGAACACCACAGGTGGCGTCACGAACCCCTGACAGACTGCACCAACTTTATTGGACGCCCCTTAGCAGGGTCGCGGACCGGGTCTAGCCACCGTGACAGCCTCAGAACCGAACCAGAGAGGCCCGGTACCGAGAACTCGTGGCCCTGTGTCTGGGGGCGCTCCAGATCGGTTTCAATAGAGCCATCCTCAGCAACACATAGCGTAATATCCAAAAAATTAATTTTGTTAAAAGGCCAAGTATATGTGAATTTTAAATTAAAATTATTAATATTCAGTGCCTGCCTGAATTTGGATAGGCTGGCTTCGCTACCATTCCAGACCATCAAAATGTCGTCAATGTAGTGAAACCAGCCCACCACTGGGTCCGCGGCATGTGCGCCATCACCCTGGAAGATAAATCTTTCCCAGTATCCCAAAAATAAATTAGCATATGATGGCGCACATGTCGCGCCCAACGTGCGTCCGGGGGGGCCAAGCGAGGTGGGGGTACCAGCCCTGAACACTAATGGGTAAGCAGCAATTGTATATAAGTATGTGATTGTGTATATAGGTTGGCCCTGGAATATGTACTATTGGACATAATGATATAGATACACATGGCCATATATGGAATCTTAGACTATGGATTTATGCTGCTAGCTGAAGGGTGTACCATAGTACTCCCCCTCTAACTTGGTTACCGTCACCTTTCTCCTTTTTGTGTCTCCTGCCATATGGTTGTGCTGATAGCACACATATTTTGTATTTTGTGCATTGATGCATTTATGTGATTGTTATAAACTAATAAACATTTTGAATATTTTTATACAACTATGTTGAAGTGGACGTTTTTGCTCCGTATTTTCGTGGTTATAACTGATACCCCAATACTGAGCCGCTGCTGACGTATGTGACCCTATTACTGCACCTGATACCCCAATACTGAGCCGCTGCTGCCGCATGTGTCCCTATTACTGCACGTGATACCCCAATACTGAGCCGCTGCTGCTGTATGTGTCCCTATTACTGCCCCTGGTACCCCAAATACTGAGCCGCTGCTGCCGTATGTGTCCCTATTACTGCCCCTGATACCCCAATACTGAGCTGCTGCTGCCGTACGTGTCCCTATTACTGCCCGATACCCCAAAACTGAACCGCTGCTGCCGTATGTGTCCCTATTACTGCCCCTGATACCCCAATACTGAGCCGCTGCTGCCGTATGTGTCCCTATTACTGCCCGATACCCCAATACTGAGCCGCTGCTGCCGTATGCGTCCCTATTACTGCCCCTGATACCCCAATACTGAGCCGCTGGTGCCGTATGTGTCCTTATTACTGCACCTGATACCCCAATACTGAGCCGCTGCTGCCGTATGTGTCCTTATTACTGCACCTGATACCCCAATACTAAGCCGCTGCTGTCGTATGTGTCCCTATTACTGCCCCTGATGCCACAATACTGAGCCGCTGCTGCCGTATGTGTCCTTATTACTGCACCTGATGCCACAATACTGAGCCGCTGCTGCCGTATGTGTCCTTATTACTGCACCTGATGCCACAATACTGAGCCGCTGCTGCCGTATGTGTCCCTATTACTGCAGCTGATACCCCAATACTGAGCCGCTGCTGCCGTATGTGTCCCTATTACTGCACCTGATACCCTGATACTGAGCCGCTGCTGCCGTATGTGTCCCTATTACTGCCCCTGATACATAGTAACATAGTAACATAGTTAGTAAGGCCGAAAAAAGACATTTGTCCATCCAGTTCAGCCTATATTCCATCATAATAAATCCCCAGATCTACGTCCTTCTACAGAACCTAATAATTGTATGATACAATATTGTTCTGCTCCAGGAAGACATCCAGGCCTCTCTTGAACCCCTCGACCGAGTTCGCCATCACCACCTCCTCAGGCAAGCAATTCCAGATTCTCACTGCCCTAACAGTAAAGAATCCTCTTCTATGTTGGTGGAAAAACCTTCTCTCCTCCAGACGCAAAGAATGCCCCCTTGTGCCCGTCACCTTCCTTGGTATAAACAGATCCTCAGCGAGATATTTGTATTGTCCCCTTATATACTTATACATGGTTATTAGATCGCCCCTCAGTCGTCTTTTTTCTAGACTAAATAATCCTAATTTCGCTAATCTATCTGGGTATTGTAGTTCTCCCATCCCCTTTATTAATTTTGTTGCCCTCCTTTGTACTCTCTCTAGTTCCATTATATCCTTCCTGAGCACCGGTGCCCAAAACTGGACACAGTACTCCATGTGCGGTCTAACTAGGGATTTGTACAGAGGCAGTATAATGCTCTCATCATGTGTATCCAGACCTCTTTTAATGCACCCCATGATCCTGTTTGCCTTGGCAGCTGCTGCCTGGCACTGGCTGCTCCAGGTAAGTTTATCATTAACTAGGATCCCCAAGTCCTTCTCCCTGTCAGATTTACCCAGTGGTTTCCCATTCAGTGTGTAATGGTGACATTGATTCCTTCTTCCCATGTGTATAACCTTACATTTATAATTGTTAAACCTCATCTGCCACCTTTCAGCCCAAGTTTCCAACTTATCCAGATCCATCTGTAGCAGAATACTATCTTCTCTTGTATTAACTGCTTTACATAGTTTTGTATCATCTGCAAATATCGATATTTTACTGTGTAAACCTTCTACCAGATCATTAATGAATATGTTGAAGAGAACAGGTCCCAATACTGACCCCTGCGGTACCCCACTGGTCACAGCGACCCAGTTAGAGACTATACCATTTATAACCACCCTCTGCTTTCTATCACTAAGCCAGTTACTAACCCATTTACACACATTTTCCCCCAGACCAAGCATTCTCATTTTGTGTACCAACCTCTTGTGCGGCACGGTATCAAACGCTTTGGAAAAATCGAGATATACCACGTCCAATGACTCACCGTGGTCCAGCCTATAGCTTACCTCTTCATAAAAACTGATTAGATTGGTTTGACAGGAGCGATTTCTCATAAACCCATGCTGATATGGAGTTAAACAGTTATTCTCATTGAGATAATCCAGAATAACATCCCTCAGAAATCCTTCAAATATTTTACCAACAATAGAGGTTAGACTTACTGGCCTATAATTTCCAGCTTCACTTTTAGAGCCCTTTTTGAATATTGGCACCACATTTGCTATGCGCCAGTCCTGCGGAACAGACCCTGTCGCTATAGAGTCCCTAAAAATAAGAAATAATGGTTTATCTATTACATTACTTAGTTCTCTTAGTACTCGTGGGTGTATGCCATCCGGACCCGGAGATTTATCTATTTTAATCTTATTTAGCCAGTTTCGCACCTCTTCTTGGGTTAGATTGGTGACCCTTAATATAGGGTTTTCATTGTTTCTTGGGATTTCACCTAGCATTTCATTTTCCACCGTGAATACCGTGGAGAAGAAGGTGTTTAATATGTTAGCTTTTTCCTCGTCATCTACAACCATTCTTTCCTCACTATTTTTTAAGGGGCCTACATTTTCAGTTTTTATTCTTTTACTATTGATATAGTTGAAGAACAGTTTGGGATTAGTTTTACTCTCCTTAGCAATGTGCTTCTCTGTTTCCTTTTTGGCAGCTTTAATTAGTTTTTTAGATAAAGTATTTTTCTCCCTATAGTTTTTTAGAGCTTCAATGGTGCCATCCTGCTTTAGTAGTGCAAATGCTTTCTTTTTACTGTTAATTGCCCGTCTTACTTCTTTGTTTAGCCACATTGGGTTTTTCCTATTTCTAGTCCTTTTATTCCCACAAGGTATAAACCGCTTACACTGCCTATTTAGGATGTTCTTAAACATTTCCCATTTATTATCTGTATTCTTATTTCTGAGGATATTGTCCCAGTCTACCAGATTAAGGGCATCTCTAACCTGGTCAAACTTTGCCTTCCTAAAGTTCAGTGTTTTTGTGACTCCCTGACAAGTCCCCCTAGTGAAAGACAGGTGAAACTGTACAATATTGTGGTCGCTATTTCCTAGATGCCCGACCACCTGCAGATTTGTTATTCTGTCAGGTCTATTAGATAGTATTAGGTCTAAAAGTGCTGCTCCTCTGGTTGGATTCTGCACCAATTGTGAAAGATAATTTTTCTTGGTTATTAGCAGAAACCTGTTGCCTTTATGGGTTTCACAGGTTTCTGTTTCCCAGTTAATATCCGGGTAGTTAAAGTCCCCCATAACCAGGACCTCATTATGGGTTGCAGCTTCATCTATCTGCTTTAGAAGTAGACTTTCCATGGTTTCTGTTATATTTGGGGGTTTGTAACAGACCCCAATGAGAATTTTGTTACCATTTTTCCCTCCATGAATTTCGACCCATATGGACTCGACATCCTCATTTCCTTCGCTAATATCCTCCCTTAAAGTGGACTTTAGACAAGACTTTACATAGAGACAAACCCCTCCTCCTCTCCGATTTTTACGATCCTTTCTAAACAGACTGTAACCCTGTAAGTTAACTGCCCAGTCATAGCTTTCATCTAACCATGTCTCGGTTATTCCCACTATGTCAAAGTTACCTGTAGATATTTCTGCTTCTAGTTCTTCCATCTTGTTTGTCAGGCTTCTGGCGTTTGCGAGCATGCAGTTTAGAGGATTTTGTTTTGTTCCAATCTCCTCGCTGTGGATTGTTTTAGAAATGTTCTTACCTCCCATCTGAGTATGTTTTCCTGGGTCTTCTTTGTTCAAGTCTAATGTTTTTCTTCCCGTCCCCTCTTCTTCTAGTTTAACGCCCTCCTGATGAGTGTAGTGAGTCTTCTGGCGAATGTGTGTTTCCCAGGTTTGTTGAGGTGTAGTCCGTCTCTGGCAAGGAGTCCATCGTACCAGTAATTCACACCGTGGTCCATTACTGAGCCGCTGCTGCCGTATGTGTCCCTATTACTGCAGCTGATACCCCAATACTGAGCCGCTGCTGCCGTATGTGTCCTTATTACTGCACCTGATACCCTGATACTGAGCTGCTGCTGCCATATGTGTCCCTATTACTGCCCCTGATACCCCAATACTGAGCCGCTGCTGCCATATGTGTCCCTATTACTGCAGCTGATACCCCAATACTGAGCCGCTGCTGCCATATGTGTCCCTATTACTGCACATGATACCCTGATACTGAGCTGCTGCTGCCATATGTGTCCCTATTACTGCCCCTGATACCCCAATACTGAGCCGCTGCTGCTATATGTGTCCCTATTACTGCAGCTGATACCCCAATACTGAGCCGCTGCTGCCATATGTGTCCTTATTACTGCACATGATACCCCAATACTGAGCCGCTGCTGCCATATGTGTCCCTATTACTGCCCCTGATACCTCAATACTGAGCCGCTGCTGCCGTATGTGTCCCTATTACTGCACCTGATACCCCAATACTGAGCCGCTGCTGCCGTATGTGTCCCTATTACTGCACCTGATACCGCAATACTGAGCCGCTGCTGCCGTATGTGTCCCTATTACTGCACCTGATACCCCAATACTAAGCAGCTGCTGCCGTATGTGTCCCTATTACTACACCTGATACCCCAATACTGAGCTGCTGCTGCCGTATGTGTCCCTATTACTGCCCCTGATACCCCAATACTGAGCCGCTGCTGCTGTATGTGCCCCTATTACTGCACCTGATACCCCAATACTGAGCCGCTGCTGCCGTATGTGACCCTATTACTGCACCTGATAACCGAATACTGAGCCGCTGCTTCCGTATGTGACCCTATTACTACACTTGATAACCGAATACTGAGCCGCTGCTGCCGTATGTGTCCCTATTACTGCCCCTGATACCCCAATACTGAGCCACTACTGCCGTATGTGTCCCTATTACTGCACCTGATACCCCAACACTGAGCTGCTGCTGCTGTATGTGTCCCTATTACTGCCCCTGATACCCCAATACTGAGCCGCTGCTGCCGTATGTGTCCCTATTACTGCCCCTGATACCCCAATACTGAGCCGCTGCTGTATGTGTCCCTATTATTGCCCCTGATACCCCAATACTGAGCCGCTGCTGCCGTATGTGTCCCTATTACTGCCCCTGATACCCCAATACTGAGCTGCTGCTGCCGTATGTGTCCCTATTACTGCACCTGATACCCCAATACTGAGCCGCTGCTGTATGTGTCCCTATTATTGCCCCTGATACCCCAATACTGAGCCGCTGCTGCCGTATGTGTCCCTATTACTGCAGCTGATACCCCAATACTGAGCCGCTGCTGCCGTATGTGTCCTTATTAATGCACCTGATACCCTGATACTGAGCTGCTGCTGCCATATGTGTCCCTATTACTGCCCCTGATACCCCAATACTGAGCCGCTGCTGCCATATGTGTCCCTATTACTGCAGCTGATACCCCAATACTGAGCCGCTGCTGCCATATGTGTCCCTATTACTGCACATGATACCCTGATACTGAGCTGCTGCTGCCATATGTGTCCCTATTACTGCCCCTGATACCCCAATACTGAGCCGCTGCTGCTATATGTGTCCCTATTACTGCAGCTGATACCCCAATACTGAGCCGCTGCTGCCATATGTGTCCTTATTACTGCACATGATACCCCAATACTGAGCCGCTGCTGCCGTATGTGTCCCTATTACTGCCCCTGATACCTCAATACTGAGCCGCTGCTGCCGTATGTGTCCCTATTACTGCACCTGATACCCCAATACTGAGCCGCTGCTGCCGTATGTGTCCCTATTACTGCACCTGATACCGCAATACTGAGCCGCTGCTGCCGTATGTGTCCCTATTACTGCACCTGATACCCCAATACTAAGCAGCTGCTGCCGTATGTGTCCCTATTACTACACCTGATACCCCAATACTGAGCTGCTGCTGCCGTATGTGTCCCTATTACTGCCCCTGATACCCCAATACTGAGCCGCTGCTGCTGTATGTGCCCCTATTACTGCACCTGATACCCCAATACTGAGCCGCTGCTGCCGTATGTGACCCTATTACTGCACCTGATAACCGAATACTGAGCCGCTGCTTCCGTATGTGACCCTATTACTACACTTGATAACCGAATACTGAGCCGCTGCTGCCGTATGTGTCCCTATTACTGCCCCTGATACCCCAATACTGAGCCACTACTGCCGTATGTGTCCCTATTACTGCACCTGATACCCCAACACTGAGCTGCTGCTGCTGTATGTGTCCCTATTACTGCCCCTGATACCCCAATACTGAGCCGCTGCTGCCGTATGTGTCCCTATTACTGCCCCTGATACCCCAATACTGAGCAGCTGCTGCCGTATGTGTCCCTATTACTGCACCTGATACCCCAATACTGAGCCGCTGCTGTATGTGTCCCTATTATTGCCCCTGATACCCCAATACTGAGCCGCTGCTGCCGTATGTGTCCCTATTACTGCCCCTGATACCCCAATACTGAGCTGCTGCTGCCGTATGTGTCCCTATTACTGCACCTGATACCCCAATACTGAGCCGCTGCTGTATGTGTCCCTATTATTGCCCCTGATACCCCAATACTGAGCCGCTGCTGCCGTATGTGTCCCTATTACTGCACCTGATACCCCAATACTGAGCCGCTGCTGTATGTGTCCCTATTATTGCCCCTGATACCCCAATACTAAGCAGCTGCTGCCGTATGTGTCCCTATTACTACACCTGATACCCCAATACTGAGCTGCTGCTGCCGTATGTGTCCCTATTACTGCCCCTGATACCCCAATACTGAGCCGCTGCTGCTGTATGTGCCCCTATTACTGCACCTGATACCCCAATACTGAGCCACTACTGCCGTATGTGTCCCTATTACTGCACCTGATACCCCAACACTGAGCTGCTGCTGCTGTATGTGTCCCTATTACTGCCCCTGATACCCCAATACTGAGCCGCTGCTGCCGTATGTGTCCCTATTACTGCCCCTGATACCCCAATACTGAGCAGCTGCTGCCGTATGTGTCCCTATTACTGCACCTGATACCCCAATACTGAGCCGCTGCTGTATGTGTCCCTATTATTGCCCCTGATACCCCAATACTGAGCCGCTGCTGCCGTATGTGTCCCTATTACTGCCCCTGATACCCCAATACTGAGCAGCTGCTGCCGTATGTGTCCCTATTACTGCACCTGCTGTGTGGTTCTCTGTGCCCTCTAAATTCTAAAGCACCCTCTATAATATAGTAATGCCGGGTGCAAGTGCCCTAAAAACAGTGCCCATATTTTGCCCTCTAGAAAGTAATATTGCCCTGGTTGCCCATTTGATAGCCACAGTAACCTGAGTTCCCCTATAACAATAAGTGCACACTTTACATTTAATAATGTCCCGAGTCTGCCCATGTACAGCTCCCCTATAATGTATAATGCCAACTCACTGTATAGTACCATCCACACAGTATACTGACCCTTTAGTATCCCGCAAACTGTTTGATGGCTCCAACAATGTATAATGACCCCCACACTGTAATCTCCATACTGTATGATGGCCCCCTAGATAGCCTCCATATACAGTAGCATAATGCACCAAATAGTCCACAATATAGTATAATGCACTCCCCATAGGTCTACTCTATAGCATACGGCAGCCCCCAAAGGCAGACACTGTAGTAAGACAGTACCCCATATGCAGACTCTGCAGTATAAGGCAGCACCCCCATAGGCAGACCCAGTAATAAGGCAGTGGATCACTGCCACGTAAGGGCAATGGGGTACTTGGTACCGGGTCCTTCAGTTCCCTCAGTGAGGATGTCACGGTGGCCCGACTCGGACCGTGGCCCTATGAGGGGCGCCCAATAAAAAGGCAGAGTTTGTAGATAACGGTAGTGTTCGTGACGCCACCTGTGGTATTCGGTCAGGGTGACCAACGCTGCTTAGGGGTCCGCTGGGGTGATGGAATGGCAGCTAGATGGTATACCTTCCCACAGGTGAAGTATGTCCCCAGGGTTTCCCAGAAGTGTAGATGGTGATGGTGGATGGTGAAGGCGTGGTGAATAACGAGGACACAATGGGTGCAGTATCTTTACCTTTACTGAAGGCTTCAGCATCCACAGTCCAGAGTGCCGGATGACAGGGTAGGCAGAGTCCGGCCGGTCTGTTGGCAATTCCAGAGTCCCGTTATCCAGGTGGAAATCAGTAGCCTTCCCCTTGCGCACAGTAACATAGTAGGTCCCTACTTGCATTAGCTACCAACTCTTGTTACTTCTCTCTCTCTCTGTCCCCCAGATGGATAGGACATACCCGTATGACGGTGGTGGTTATTTTATAGGGACCCTAGTGTCGCCCCTCCTCCGCGTTGCCACCTTGTCTGCTTAGGTGTTTAGGTCGGACAGCCAACTTGGAATCGACTGCCCTGTCGGTCGCTGAAGTAAAGCGTAGAGTCTATTACTCCCTCGGTGTTCCGGCCACCGGATCTGCGCTTCAGATGGAGGCAGCCTGCTTCTAGCTGGTCTCCCACTGATGTTTCACTCCTGTTGCTATGACTTCTGTGCTCACTCACTACAGAAAACTTCCTTTCGGGTCCTTTGTTAGGAGGCTGCCGCATGGGTTGCAGGCGCAGCTCCGTGTCCTTCTTTCCTTACTGAGCCGCTGATGTTCTTCCTTTTCACTCTGTCTGCCTGACAGGAATTCCCTGGGTCGAGCCCAGTCTGCTTCTCTCCCTCTCCTTTTCCTTCCGACTCTCTGACTCTGACTATCTCCTTCTCCCTCCAGTCAGCTTCTCTCTGCCTGACTTCCTAACCAACCCACCAGTTTTACTCTATGTGAGGAGTGGCCTAGTAGATAGAACCCTTAGCTCCCCCTGGTGGACCGGCGTGTGAAGTGTGTGTGTGGCTGTGATACATGCCAGGGTGAACTCCTTTGGTGCCATCAGACGTAACATCACTCCCCCTGGTGGAAGAACGACATTACTGCAACGACCAGGACTCTGGGGAGCTGCACTCCCGGGCTGGGAAAAGAACACAACAATTACAGGTTAGCAAAAGACATGCAAATTTTTGAAATGCTATGAAACAAATTAATTTAACAGTGCTTCCCTTTATGGGAGGTGAGAACACTTGAACGTTACAAACAAGAACATATTTACATTGTGCATTTGACTATTAAAGGCAAATTGGAAAACTATTACTATCTAACTATGAAACACAATTACCCATACAGGTATTCTATCTACTAAGTGCTGTTCTATCTACTCTGCTGCTGTCTGTCTATGAAGTGCATTTAGTACATCACCCAGCTTTGCACATAGATTTCCCTCTGCTCCTAGCTTCCACATGGTATGTTCATCCACCCAGCTCTGCTGCTGTCTGTCTATGAAGTGCACATACTACATCACCCAGCTTTGCACATAGATTTCCCTCTGCTCCTAGCTTCCACATGGTATGTTCATCCACCCAGCTCTGCTGCTGTCTGTCTATGAAGTGCACATAGTACATCACCCAGCGTTGCACATAGATTTCCCTCTGCTCCTAGCTTCCACATGGTATGTTCATCCACCCAGCTCTCCCGCTCTCCTGCTATCTGTCTATGAAGTGCACATACTACATCACCCAGCTTTGCACATAGATTTCCCTCTGCACCTAGCTTCCACATGGTATGTTCATCCACCCAGCTCTCCTGCTGTCTGTCTATGAAGTGCACATAGTACATCACCCAGCTTTGCACACAGACTTTCCTCTGCTCCTAGCATTCTCATGGTATGCCTTTCAGCTAACCCCAGCTCTACCCTAGTGTTATTTATGACCTTGTTTACTCAGGCCTGATTGTATGCATCTGGTCCACTCTTAATTCTCTGACCAAGATGAGCAGAGACCACTCCTCTCTGCTTCACACCTGAACACACTTAGTTTTCCATATATTGCATAGCAAAAGTCTGCATTGTCTGCTGTGTGATCCCTTAGAAGTGTGTCCTTAAAAGTCTGGATTACAGTAGAATTAAAACCTGAATTGAACCTTAAGGGAACTGAAGGTAACTAGACACAGTCACTGTAAACAATGTTTCTGTTTGTTTTCACTTTCACCCCTATAATCCTTCACTTTCTGCTACCTCCCCCAATCCCCACACCAAGTAAGGAACTGTTCATCTCCTCTTCAATCCTCCCCATCCACCTCATCTCCTCCTCAGAGCTGTTCCTTAACATACAATGTTCTGTCTCCAAGCACAGACAGCCCCCTCATGCCCTCTCCTGCTCCCACCTGCTAACACTTTCTCTGCTCCTTCTCACTGCTGGTGATATCTCTCCAAATCCTGGTCCTCCTCACCATATTCCCACAGTCATTTCTACCTCCCATCCACGCTCTATCACAAACTTCCGTAACCTCTCTAACCTTATACCCATTCGCCCAGCCCCCGCTTCCCCAGTCCCACTAACAGGAGCTCTGTGGAACACTCGCTCTGTCTGCAACAAGCTTTCCTAACATCCATGATCTTTTTGTTACTACCAAACTTTCCTTCCTCGCCATCACCGAAACCTGGTTCACCCCTTCTGACACAGCCTCCCCTGCTGCACTCTCTTACGGTGGCTTCCACCTTTCTCACACACCCCGCCCCAGCAGCAAACATGGCGGAGGAGTTGGTTTTCTCCTGTCAGATAACTGCTCCTTCACCCCAATCCCACTGCCACCCTCAGTTACCCTCCCTTCCTTTGAGGTGCACTCTGTGCGCATCTACTCCCCCACTAACCTCCAACTGGCTGTCATTTACCACCCCCCAGGGCCAGCCACCACCTTCTTTGACCGCTTCACCACCTGGCTACTTCATTTCCTTTCTGCGGACATCCCCACTATCATCATGGGTGACTTCAACATCCCCATTGACACTTCCCTCTCAGCTGCCACTAAACTTCTAACTCTCACTGCCTCCTTCGGCCTCACTCAATGGTCTTCTGCAGCCACTCACAAAGATGGTCACACAATGGACCTCATCTTCACCCGCCTCTGCTCTCTATCTAACCTCTCTAACTCACCTCTTCCACTCTCTGAACACAACCTTCTCACATTCTCATCTCTCTCAACTCCATGTCTACAATCCCCACCCCACAAACTTTCACACCTTCGCAGAAATCTTAAACATCTTGACCTACACTCATTCTCTGAATCCCTCCTCCCTCTCACAGACATAAGTTCCATACACAATGCGGATGATGCTGCCGCTCTATATAACACCACAATAGCTGTAGCTTTGGAATCTGCTGCCCCACTTACACATACCAAAGCTCGCAAAATCAACAGACAGCCCTGGCACACCAGCCTGACCAAAGAACTGAGGCGAGCTTCCAGGGCTGCTGAGCGCAGATGGAAAAGATCCCACTCTAACGAGCACTTCATCGCATTCAAACAGTCCCTCACTACTTTCAAGACCACACTCGCCACAGCTAAACAAACCTACTTCTCATCTCTCATATCCTCTCTGTCTCACAACCCTAAACAGTTATTCAACACCTTCAATTCTCTCCTCCGTCCCCCAGCACCTCCTCCCTCCCCACTTATCTCCACTGAAGACTTTGCCTCATTTTTCAAGCAGAAGATTGATAGCATCAGAGACAGTTTTGGTCAACAACCCCCAGAGCCCTTCCTCCCGACTTCCCAGCCCTCCACCTCCAAAACCAACTTCTCCACCATTACAGAAGATCAACTCTCCACTCTACTCTCAAGATCGCTTCTCACCACCTGTGCACTTGACCCGCTCCCATCCCACCTCATCCCAAACCTCACCACAGTCTTCATCCCAACCCTAACCCATCTCTTCAACCTATCACTAACAAATGGTGTTTTCCCCTCAAGCTTTAAACATGCCTCCATCACACCTATCCTCAAAAAGCCCTCTCTTGACCCATCCTCTGTATCTAGCTATCGCCCTATATCACTTCTCCCCTATGCCTCCAAACTACTGGAACAACACGTTTACCTTGAACTGTCCTCCCATCTCTCTTCTTGCTCCCTCTTTGACCGCTTACAATCTGGCTTCCGGTCACACCATTCCACTGAAACTGCCCTAACTAAGGTCACCAATGACCTCTTAACCGCCAAGAGCAAGCGACACTACTCTGTCCTCCTCCTCCTCGACCTGTCGGCTGCCTTTGACACAGTGGACCATTCCCTATTATTACAGACCCTCTCATCCCTTGGCATCACAGACTTGGCCCTGTCCTGGATCTCATCATACCTAACAGACCGAACAGTCAGCGTCTCCCACTCACACATCACCTCCTCACCTCGCCCCCTATCTGTCAGAGTCCCACAAGGTTCAGTCCTTGGGCCCCTGCTCTTCTCCATTTACACCTTTGGCCTGGGACAGCTCATAGAATCTCATGGCTTTCAGTATCACCTCTATGCTGATGACACACAGATCTACAAAAGCGCTGCGGAATATGTTGGCGCTATATAAATAAAGATTATTATTATTATTACATCTCTGGACCAGATATCACCTCCCTTCTAACCAGAATCCCTCAATGTCTGTCCACTATTTCATCCTGCTTCTCTGCTAGATTTCTGAAACTTAACATGGACAAAACAGAATTCATCATCTTTCCCCATCTCACACGACCCCCCCCCCCATCGAACCTATCCA
The DNA here is from genome assembly GCF_032444005.1 of Ranitomeya imitator. Taxonomy (NCBI): domain Eukaryota; kingdom Metazoa; phylum Chordata; class Amphibia; order Anura; family Dendrobatidae; genus Ranitomeya; species Ranitomeya imitator. The sequence continues at coordinate 1,198,007,263 of NC_091282.1, read as the reverse complement.
TTACAGTAAATGGCTGCCCACTCTCCCTAGTCCCACAAGCTCGCTGCCTCAGGGTAATCCTTGACGCTGATCTCTCCTTCAAACCACAGATCCAAGCCCTTTCCACTTCCTGCTGACTTCAACTCAAAAATATTTCACGAATCGGTTCATTCCTCAACCATGAATCTGCAAAAACCCTAGTCCATGCCCTCATCATCTCTCGCCTTGACTACTGCAACCTCCTGCTCTGTGGCCTAATCTCTAACACTCTCGCACCCCTCCAATCTATTCTAAACTCTGCTGCCCGACTAATCCACCTGTCCCCCTGCTATTACCCGGCCTCTCCCCTCTGTCAATCCCTTCACTGGCTCCCCATTGCCCAGAGACTCCACTACAAAACCCTAACCATGAGGTACAAAGCCATCCACAACCTGTCTCCTCCATACATCTGTGACCTCGTCTCCCGGTACTTACCTATACGCAACGTCCGATCCTCACAAGATCTCCTTCTCTACTCCCCTCTTATTTCCTCTTCCCACAATCGTATACAAGATTTCTCTCGTGTATCACCCCTACTCTGGAACCTGTTATGATAGGCAATTCAGTATCACAATGGACATAGCGGTCAGAGCACATACAGTGATCTGACAATAACCCAAAATAATAGAACGAGCTCTGAGACGTGGGAACTCTGCAGACCGCAATCCCTGATCCTCTCCAAACACAACTAGAGGCAGCCGTGGATTGCGCCTAACGCTCCCTATGCAACTCGGCACAGCCTGAGAAACTAACTAGCCTGAAGATAGAAAAAACAAGCCTACCTTGCCTCAGAGAAATACCCCAAAGGAAAAGGCAGCCCCCCACATATAATGACTGTGAGTAAGATGAAAAGACAAACGTAGGGATGAAATAGATTCAGCAAAGTGAGGCCCGATATTCTAGACAGAACGAGGATAGGAAAGATAACTTTGCGGTCTACACAAAACCCTAAAGAAAACCACGCAAAGGGGCAAAAAGACCCTCCGTACCGAACTAACGGCACGGAGGTACACCCTTTGCGTCCCAGAGCTTCCAGCAAAACAAATAGACAAGCTGGACAGAAAAAATAGCAACAAATAGCAAAGAAGCACTTAGCTATGCAGAGCAGCAGGCCACAGGAATGATCCAGAGAAACACAAGTCCAACACTGGAACATTGACAGGAAGCATGAATCAAAGCATTAGGTGGGGTTAAGTAGAGAAGCACCTAACGACCTCACCAGATCACCTGAGGGAGGAAACTCAGAAGCAGTAGTACCAGTTTCCTCCACAAACGGAAGCTCCCAGAGAGAATCAGCCGAAGTACCACTTGTGACCACAGGAGGGAGCTCTGCCACAGAATTCACAACAGTACCCACCCCCTTGAGGAGTGGTCACCGAACCCTCACCAGAGCCCCCAGGCCGACCAGGATGAGCCACATGAAAGGCACGAACAAGATCGGGAGCATGGACATCAGAGGCAAAAACCCAGGAATTATCCTCCTGAGCATAACCCTTCCATTTAACCAGATACTGAAGTTTCCGTCTTGAAACACGAGAATCCAAAATCTTCTCCACAACATACTCCAACTCCCCCTCCACCAAAACCGGGGCAGGAGGGTCAACAGATGGAACCATAGGTGCCACGTATCTCCGCAACAATGACCTATGGAAGACGTTATGTATGAAAAAAGAATCTGGGAGGGTCAGACGAAAAGACACAGGATTAATAACCTCAGAAATCCTATAAGGACCAATGAAACGAGGTTTAAACTTCGGAGAGGAAACCTTCATAGGAATATGACGAGAAGATAACCAAACCAGATCCCCAACACGAAGTCGGGGACCCACACGGCGTCTGCGATTAGCGAAACGTTGAGCCTTCTCCTAGGACAAGGTCAAATTGTCCACTACATGAGTCCAAATCTGCTGCAACCTGTCCACCACAGTATCCACACCAGGACAGTCCGAAGACTCAACCTGTCCTGAAGAGAAACGAGGATGGAACCCAGAATTACAGAAAAATGGCGAAACCAAGGTAGCCGAGCTGGCCCGATTATTAAGGGCGAACTCAGCCAAAGGCAAAAAGGACACCCAGTCATCCTGATCGGCAGAAACAAAGCATCTCAGATAGGTTTCCAAGGTCTGATTGGTTCGTTCGGTCTGGCCATTAGTCTGAGGATGAAAAGCCGAGGAAAAAGACAAGTCAATGCCCATCCTACCACAAAAGGCTCGCCAAAACCTCGAAACAAACTGGGAACCTCTGTCAGAAACGATATTCTCTGGAATGCCATGCAAACGAACCACATGCTGGAAGAACAATGGCACCAAATCAGAGGAGGAAGGCAACTTGGACAAAGGTACCAGATGGACCATCTTAGAAAAGCGATCACAGACCACCCAAATGACTGACATCTTTTGAGAGACGGGAAGATCTGAAATAAAATCTATAGAGATATGTGTCCAAGGTCTCTTCGGGACCGGCAAGGGCAAAAGCAACCCACTGGCACGAGAACAGCAGGGCTTAGCCCGAGCACAAATCCCACAGGACTGCACAAAAGAACGCACATCCCGCGACAGAGATGGCCACCAAAAGGATCTAGCCACTAACTCTCTGGTACCAAAGATTCCAGGATGACCAGCCAACACCGAACAATGAACCTCAGAGATCACTTTATTTGTCCACCTATCCGGGACAAACAGTTTCTCCGCTGGACAACGATCAGGTTTATTAGCCTGAAATTTTTGCAGCACCTGCCGCAAATCAGGGGAGATGGCAGACACAATTACTCCTTCCTTGAGGATTCCTGCCGGCTCAGATAAACCCGGGGAGTCGGGCACAAAACTCCTAGACACAGCATCCGCCTTCACATTTTTAGAACCCGGAAGGTACGAAATCACAAAGTCAAAACGGGCGAAAAACAGCGACCAACGAGCCTGTCTAGGATTCAAACGCTTAGCAGACTCGAGATAAGTCAGGTTCTTATGATCAGTCAATACCACCACGCGATGCTTAGCTCCTTCAAGCCAATGACGCCACTCCTCGAATGCCCACTTCATGGCCAGCAACTCTCGGTTGCCCACATCATAATTCCGCTCAGCAGGCGAAAACTTCCTGGAAAAAAAAGCGCATGGTTTCATCACTGAACAATCAGAACCTCTCTGCGACAAAACAGCCCCTGCTCCAATCTCAGAAGCATCAACCTCGACCTGGAACGGAAGAGAAACATCAGGTTGACACAACACAGGGGCAGAAGAAAAACGACGCTTCAACTCTTGAAAAGCTTCCACAGCAGCAGAAGACCAATTGACCAAATCAGCACCCTTCTTGGTCAAATCGGTCAATGGTTTGGCAATACTAGAAAAATTGCAGATGAAGCGACGATAAAAATTAGCAAAGCCCAGGAACTTTTGCATACTTTTCAGAGATGTCGGCTGAGTCCAATCATGGATGGCTTGGACCTTAACAGGATCCATCTCGATAGTAGAAGGGGAAAAGATGAACCCCAAAAATGAAACCTTCTGCACACCAAAGAGACACTTTGATCCCTTCACAAACAAAGAATTAGCACGCAGGACCTGAAAAACCGTTCTGACCTGTTTCACATGAGACTCCCAATCATCCGAGAAGATCAAAATGTCATCCAAGTACACAATCAGGAATTTATCCAGGTACTCTCGGAAGATGTCATGCATAAAGGACTGAATCACTGATGGAGCATTGGCAAGTCCGAATGGCATCACTAGATACTCAAAATGACCCTCGGGCGTATTAAATGCAGTTTTCCATTCATCGCCTCGCCTGATTCGCACCAGATTATACGCACCACGAAGATCAATCTTGGTGAACCAACTAGCCCCCTTAATCCGAGCAAACAAATCAGATAACAAAGGCAAGGGGTACTGAAATTTAACAGTGATCTTATTAAGAAGGCGATAATCTATACAAGGTCTCAGCGAACCATCCTTTTTGGCTACAAAAAAGAACCCTGCTCCTAATGGCGACGATGACGGGCGAATATGCCCCTTCTCCAGGGATTCCTTCACATAACTGCGCATAGCGGTGTGCTCAGGCACGGATAAATTAAACAGTCGACCTTTTGGGAATTTACCACCAGGAATCAAATTGATAGCACAATCACAATCCCTATGCGGAGGTAGGGCATCGGACTTGGGCTCATCAAATACATCCCGGTAATCAGACAAGAACTCTGGAACCTCAGAAGGGGTGGATGACGAAATTGACAAAAATGGAACATCACCATGTACCCCCTGACAACCCCAGCTGGACACCGACATGGATTTCCAATCCAATACTGGATTATGGGCTTGTAGCCATGGCAACCCCAACACGACCACATCATGCAGATTATGCAACACCAGAAAGCGAATATCCTCCTGATGTGCAGGAGCCATGCACATGGTCAGCTGGGTCCAGTATTGAGGCTTATTCTTGGCCAAAGGCGTAGCATCAATACCTATCAATGGAATAGGACACTGCAAGGGCTCCAAGAAAAACCCACAACGCTTAGCATATTCCAAGTCCATCAAATTCAGAGCAGCGCCTGAATCCACAAACGCCATGACAGAATATGATGACAAAGAGCAGATCAAGGTAACGGACAGAAGAAATTTTGACTGTACCGTACCAATGGTGGCAGACCTAGCGAACCGCTTAGTGCGCTTAGGACAATCAGAGATAGCATGAGTGGAATCACCACAGTAGAAACACAGCCCATTCAGACGTCTGTGTTCTTGCCGTTCAACTCTGGTCAAAGTCCTATCGCACTGCTTAGGCTCAGGTTTAAGCTCAGGTAATACCGCCAAATGGTGCACAGATTTACGCTCACGCAAGCGTCGACCGATCTGAATAGCCAAAGACATAGACTCATTCAAACCAGCAGGCATAGGAAATCCCACCATGACATCCTTAAGGGCTTCAGAGAGACCCTTTCTGAAAATAGCTGCCAGCGCAGATTCATTCCATTGAGTGAGCACTGACCATTTTCTAAATTTCTGGCAATATACCTCTATCTCATCCTGACCCTGACAAAGAGCCAGCAAATTCTTTTCTGCCTGATCCACTGAATTAGGCTCATCGTACAGCAATCCGAGCGCCAGGAAAAACGCATTGATATTACTTAATGCAGGATCTCCTGGCGCAAGAGAAAATGCCCAGTCCTTAGGGTCGCCGCGCAAAAAAGAAATAATAATCAAAACCTGTTGAACTGGATCACCAGAGGAACGAGGTTTCAAGGCCAGAAATAACTTACAATTATTTTTGAAACTCAGAAATTTAGTTCTATCACCAAAAAACAAATCAGGAATAGGAATTCTTGGTTCTAACATAGATTTCTGATCAATAGTGTCTTGAATCTTTTGTACGCTTGCCGAGAGCTGATCCACAAATGAAGACAGACATCTAATGTCCATCGCTACACCTGTGTACTGAACCACCCAAATGTCTAGGGGAAAAAAAAGACAAAACACAAAGCCAAGAAAAAAAAATGGTCTCAGAACTTCTTTTTTCCCTCTATTGAGAATCATTAGTACTTTTGGCTTCCTGTACTGTTATGATAGGCAATTCAGTATCACAATGGACATGGAGGTCAGAGCACATACAGTGATCTGACAATAACCCAAAATAATAGAACGAGCTCTGAGACGTGGGAACTCTGCAGACCGCAATCCCTGATCCTCTCCAAACACAACTAGAGGCAGCCGTGGATTGCGCCTAACGCTCCCTATGCAACTCGGCACAGCCTGAGAAACTAACTAGCCTGAAGATAGAAAAAACAAGCCTACCTTGCCTCAGAGAAATACCCCAAAGGAAAAGGCAGCCCCCCACATATAATGACTGTGAGTAAGATGAAAAGACAAACGTAGGGATGAAATAGATTCAGCAAAGTGAGGCCCGATATTCTAGACAGAACGAGGATAGGAAAGATAACTTTGCGGTCTACACAAGACCCTAAAGAAAACCATGCAAAGGGGCAAAAAGACCCTCCGTACCGAACTAACGGCACGGAGGTACACCCTTTGCGTCCCAGAGCTTCCAGCAAAACAAATAGACAAGCTGGACAGAAAAAATAGCAACAAATAGCAAAGAAGCACTTAGCTATGCAGAGCAGCAGGCCACAGGAATGATCCAGAGAAACACAAGTCCAACACTGGAACATTGACAGGAAGCATGAATCAAAGCATTAGGTGGAGTTAAGTAGAGAAACACCTAACGACCTCACCAGATCACCTGAGGGAGGAAACTCAGAAGCAGCAGTACCAGTTTCCTCCACAAACGGAAGCTCCCAGAGAGAATCAGCCGAAGTACCACTTGTGACCACAGGAGGGAGCTCTGCCACAGAATTCACAACAGGAACCCTCTACCACAACACATCAGACTCTCGCCTACCATCGAAACCTTCAAAAAGAACCTGAAGACCTACCTCTTCCGACAAGCCTACAACCTGCAGTAACCACCAATCAACCAAACCGCTGCATGACCAGCTCTATCCTCACCTACTGTATTCTCACCCATCCCTTGTAGATTGTGAGCCTTCGCGGGCAAGGTCCTCTCTCCTCCTGTACCAGTTATGACTTGTATTGTTTAAGATTATTGTACTTGTTTTTATTATCTATACCCCTCCTCACATGTAAAGCGCCATGGAATAAATGGCGCTATAACAATAAATAATAATAATAATAATAAGTGCAATTACCCTCTAAGGGTATACTATCATTAACCCTTAATGTGCAATTCAACATTTTCTTTATTCTTTCTTCATATGCAGGACTATCTGTCTACCCCCACGGGCCTACTGCATCTTCCTTCCTAAAACCTCACTTTTATTTAAAGTACGTTATTAAGCTTTCTACCACTATCTAGACAGCGTCGGACTGGAGCACCTTGGGCCCACCAGAGAAAATCATTCTTGGGGCCCACTATGTAGCTACATAGAAATAGATACAAGACCACCAATTGTGCGGTAAAAAGCGCTAATATCAGGGTATAATATAAGGTAGTTCACATCTTCACATCTTAATAATGTAGCAAGGGTTGGGGTAGCCCCCTCACAGAATATAATGTAGCCCCCTCATAAAATATAATGCAGTCCCCTCTCATAGAATATAATGCAGCACCTCACAAAATATAATGCAACCCTCTCAGGTATGACGCAGTCCCCACCATAGAATATAATGTAGCACCCCATAGGGTATAATGCAGCCCCCCCTCATATAGTATAATGCCACCCACCACAGAATATAATGTAGTCCACTGAGAGAATGCAGTTCCACCACAGAATATAATGCAGCCCCCCCATAGAGTATACTGTAGCCCCCTCATATAGTATGATGTAGTCCCCTGAGAGAATAATGCAGCCCCACCACAGAATATAATGCAGCCCCCCATAGAGTATACTGTAACCCCTCATATAGTATGATGTAGCCCCCATAATATAATGTAGTACCCTGAGTATAATGCAGTCCCCTCACAGAATATAATGTAGCCCCCCAGGGCCGTATTTAGAGTTTCTGCTGCCCTAGGCACTTTTAGTGCTGCCTCCCCCTTTGGTGAGTATGACACTATCGGCAGTGACTTTGGCAAGAATCAATGATGTGAAAGTCGCCTTTTGCAGCAGATCCGGCAGTTTTTCTGCATCTGCCGCGTAACGGATCACTTATGGCAACACTGCGTTCGGCCTCATTCATTCCCTATGGGATTTGCGGCACTTGCCGTGATCTGGCAGATGCGGTACCATACCTCCCAACTTTTGAAGAAGGGAAGGAGGTATAAAGTTTGCGGCGCGCGTAGTGCGCCGTGGCAAATTTTAGGCCATGCCTCTGACTACACCCATTTCACAACTAGTCACACCCATATCCACGTCCCAACCGCAGCCATTTAGCACTGCTGATCACACTGTTTTATATACAATAATTATAAGCAAACAAAAATATGGCCACACAGTGCTCCATACTGTATAATGGCCACACATGATGCTCAATACTGTATAACGGCCACACATGATGCTCCATACTGTATAATGGCCACACATGATGCTCCATACTGTATAATGGCCACACACAGTTCTCCATACTGTATAATGGCCACACACAGTTCTCCATACTGTATAATGGCCACACATGATGCTCCATAGTGTATAATGGCCACACATGATGCTCAATACTGTATAATGGCCACACATGATGCTCAATACTGTATAATGGCCACACACAGTTCTCCATACTGTATAATGGCCACACATGATGCTCCATAGTGTATAATGGCCACACATGATGCTCAATACTGTATAATGGCCACACATGATGCTCAATACTGTATAATGGTCACACATGATGCTCCATAGTGTATAATGGGTATAATGGCCACACATTGCTCCATACTGTATAATGACCACCCACACATAGTGCTCCATACTGTATAACGGCCACACAGTTCTCCATACTGTATAATGATCCCACATAATGCTCAATACTGTATAATGGCCACAAATGATGCTCCATACTGTATAACGGCCACACATGATGCTCCATACTGTATAACGGCCACACATGATGCTCCATAATGTATAACGGCCCCCCTCCTGTATGCATGGCTCATCTCCCTCCCATCCCACATACATAGCTCATATTACCCCTCCTGTATGCATGACTCATATCTCCCCATGTATGCATGGCTCACATTCCCCCTCCTGTATGTATGGCTCATATTCCCCCCCACCTGTATGCATGGCTCATATTCACCCCTCCTGTATGCATGGCTCATATTCCCCCCTGTATGTATGGCTCATATTCCCCCCCCCTCCGTATGCATGGCTCATATCCCCCCACCTGTATGCATGGCTCATATTCCCCCCCTATGCATGGCTCATATCCCCCCCACCTGTATGCATGGCTCATATCCCCCCCTCCTGTATGCATGGCTCATATCCCACCCCTGTATGCATAGCTCATATTCCGCCCCCCTATGCATGGCTCATATCCCCCCCTCTATGTATGGCTCATATTCCCCCCTGTATGCATGGCTCATATTCCCCCTGTATGCATCGCTTATATTCCCCCCTGTATGCATGGCTTATATTCCCCCCTGTATGCATGGCTTATATTCCCCCCTGTATGCATGGCTCATATCCCCCCGTTACTGTATGCATGGCTCATAGTCCGCCCCTGTATGCATGGCTTATATTCCCCCGTTACTGTATGCATGGCTCATAGTCCACCCCTGTATGCATGGCTTATCTCTCCGCATCCGCACCCGCACCCGCTCCCGCTCCTGCTCAGCGTGCCGGTTTATGTCCTCCTTCATCCCCCCGTCCCTCATACAGTACTCACCTGTCCCACTGCACGGCTGTGCCGACATCCCTCACGCTCTGTCCCGACTCCAGGCGCCGGCGCACGGGTGCAGCACCTTCTTCCTGCTTGAGCGGTCATGTGACACTGCTCATTTAAGGTCATGAATATGCGCATATTCATGGTCTTAATGAGCGGTGTCACGTGACCGCTCGTTCAGGACGAGCTGCAGTGCAGACGCCGAGACCATCGCTGGAGCAGGGTGAGTATCGTCTTCAAGGCGGGCGGCGGGGGGGCCCTGGAGACTGGAGCAGTGGGGGCCCTGGAGCAGTGGGGGCCCTGCCAGCAGGTGTCAGAGCCAGGGCCCACCGGAGGATCCTCCGGTTCTCCGGTGGGCCAGTCCGAGCCTGTATCTAGATACATATTATCAGCTATGTAAACATTATTAAGGTGCAACACCGAACATTCCCTTTAAGAGGGAAACTAGTCTTTTCTGAGGTAGTGCAAACAATCAACAAGTCAGTAATCAACTTTAAGACAAGAGAAACTTCCACGTCATCATCAGGAACAGTTTCTTCGCAAAGTCTTCTTGCTTGTAAAACCAGTAGAGAACACCTTTAAGAAGGTGCAAACTATATACAGGACCAGTTTGTGACCATGTTCAGTTCATGATTCCGCAGTTCTTTAAAACCATGATAAACTTGTGTAAAAACTGGAACAAATAGGGATCCCGGGTAAATGAAGGGATCCCTTTAAGGATTAACCCTGGATGGGTTTAAAGCAGCAAAGAAAGAACAGTTTTAAGGAACTATGTACAGGTTGCGGTTTTCCGAGGTTTACTCAAGTTCTGGAGGTAGCAATGGTTGAGGTAGCCCAGCCGGATATTGGCGGCTACCAAGTGCTACATAAGGGGCTCCCTCACTCCAGATGGGGGTTTGCGCAGCTTGGGTATGGGCATTTGATGCAGCAAAGGTAGCGGCTGCTGCAAGATCAGTCACTGGAATAGAGTCAGTAGCGGTGGCACGAGCAGTCGCTAGAGTGGTGTCGGTTATCAGGGCAGGGTCGTTCCTCATACCTGCTTCAGATGTGGTGTGTTATGAAAGGTAATTCAGTACCACAATGGACATAGAGGTCAGCGCACATACAGTGACCTGGCAATAACCCAAAAAACAAGAACGAGCTCTGAGACGTGGGAACTCTGTTGACCGCAATCCCTAATCCTCTCCAACCACACTAAAGGCAGCCGTGGATTGCGCCTAACGCTGCCTATGCAACTCGGCAAGGCCTGAGAAACTAGCTAGCCTGAAGATAGAAAATAAGCCTACCTTGCCTCATAGAAATACCCCAAAGGAAAAGGCAGCCCCCACATATAATGACTGTGAGTTAAGATGAAAAGACAAACGTAGAGATGAAATAGATTTAGCAAAGTGAGGCCCAACTTTCTGAACAGAGCGAGGATAGGAAAGGTAACTTTGCGGTCAACACAAAACCCTACAAAAACCACGCAAAGGGGGCAAAAAGACCCTCCTTACCGAACTAACGGCACGGAGGTACACCCTCTGCGTCCCAGAGCTTCCAGCAAGCAGTAAAAAACAAATTGACAAGCTGGACAGAAAAAAACAGCAAACAAATAGCAAAGAGGAACTTAGCTATGCAGAGCAGCAGGCCACAGGAACGATCCAGGAGGAAACAGGTCCAATACTAGAACATTGACTGGAAGCCAGGATCAAAGCACTAGGTGGAGTTAAATAGAGAAGCACCTAACGACTTCACCACATCACCTGAGGAAGGAAACTCAGAAGCCACAGTACCACTTTCCTCCACCAACGGAAGCTCACAGAGAGAACCAGCCGAAGTACCACTTGTGACCACAGGAGGGAGCTCTGCCACAGAATTCACAACAGTACCCCCCCCTTGAGGAGGGGTCACCGAACCCTAACCAGAGCTCCCAGGACGACCAGGATGAGCCATATGAAAGGCACGAACAAGATCGGGAGCATGGACATCAGAGGCAAAGACCCAGGAATTATCTTCCTGAGCATAACCCTTCCACTTAACCAGATACTGGAGTTTCCGCCTTGAAACACGAGAATCCAAAATCTTCTCCACAATACACTCCAACTCCCCCTCCACCAAAACCGGGGCAGGACGATCAACAGATGGAACCATAGGTGCCACGTATCTCCGCAACAATGACCTATGGAATACGTTATGTATGGAAAATGAATCTGGAAGGGTCAGACGAAAAGACACAGGATTAAGAACCTCAGAAATCCTATACGGACCAATAAAACGAGGTTTAAACTTAGGAGAGGAAACCTTCATAGGAATATGACGAGAAGATAACCAAACCAAGTCCCCAACCCGAAGTCGGGGACCCACACAGCGTCTGCGATTAGCGAAACGTTGAGCCTTCTCCTGGGACAAAGTCAAATTGTCCACTACATGAGTCCAAATCTGCTGCAACCTGTCCACCACAGTATCCACACCAGGACAGTCCGAAGACTCAACCTGCCCTGAAGAGAAACGAGGATGGAACCCAGAGTTGCAGAAAAACGGTGAAACCAAGGTAGCCGAGCTGGCCCGATTATTAAGGGCGAACTCAGCCAAAGGCAAAAAGGACACCCAGTCATCCTGATCAGCAGAAACAAAGCATCTCAGATATGTTTCCAAGGTCTGATTGGTTCGTTCGGTCTGGCCATTAGTCTGAGGATGGAAAGCCGAGGAAAAAGACAAGTCAATGCCCATCCTACCACAAAAGGCTCACCAAAACCTCGAAACAAACTGGGAACCTCTGTCAGAAACGATATTCTCTGGAATGCCATGTAAACGAACCACATGCTGGAAAAACAATAAGACCAAATCAGAGGAGGAAGGCAATTTAGACAAGGGTACCAAATGGACCATCTTAGAGAAGCGATCACAGACCACCCAAATGACTGACATCTTTTGAGAGACGGGAAGATCTGAAATAAAATCCATAGAGATATGTGTCCAAGGCCTCTTCGGGACCGGCAAGGGCAAAAGCAACCCACTGGCACGAGAACAGCAGGGCTTAGCCCGAGCACAAATCCCACAGGACTGCACAAAAGTATGCACATCCCGCGACAGAGATGGCCACCAAAAGGATCTCGCCACTAACTATCTGGTCCCAAAGATTCCAGGATGACCAGCCAACACCGAACAATGAACCTCAGAGATAACTTTATTCGTCCACCTATCAGGGACAAACAGTTTCTCCGCTGGGCAACGATCAGGTTTATTAGCCTGAAATTTTTGCAGCACCCGCCGCAAATCAGGGGAGATGGCAGACACAATTACTCCCTCTTTGAGGATACCCGCCAGCTCAGATACACCTGGAGAGTCGGCCACAAAACTCCTAGACAGAGCATCCGCCTTCACATTTTTAGAGCCCGGAAGGTATGAAATCACAAAGTCAAAACGGGCAAAAAACAACGACTAACGAGCTTGTCTAGGATTCAACCGCTTGGCGGACTCGAGATACGTCAAGTTCTTATGATCAGTCAAGACCACCACGCGATGCTTAGCTCCTTCAAGCCAATGACGCCACTCCTCGAATGCCCACTTCATGGCCAGCAACTCTCGATTGCCCACATCATAATTACGCTCAGCAGGCGAAAACTTCCTGGAAAAGAAGGCGCATGGTTTCATCACCGAGCAATCAGAACTTCTCTGCGACAAAACAGCCCCTGCTCCAATCTCAGAAGCATCAACCTCGACCTGGAACGGAAGCGAAACATCTGGTTGACACAACACAGGGGCAGAAGAAAAACGACGCTTCAACTCTTGAAAAGCTTCCACCGCAGCAGAAGACCAATTGACCAAATCAGCACCTTTCTTGGTCAAATCGGTCAATGGTTTAGCAATACTAGAAAAATTGCAGATGAAGCGACGATAAAAATTAGCAAAGCCCAGGAACTTTTGCAGACTTTTCAGAGATGTCGGCTGAGTCCAATTATGGATGGCTTGGACCTTAACAGGATCCATCTCGATAGTAGAAGGGGAAAAGATGAACCCCAAAAATGAAACCTTCTGAACACCAAAGAGACACTTTGATCCCTTCACAAACAAAGAATTAGCACGCAGGACCTGAAACACCGTTCTGACCTGCTTCACATGAGACTCCCAATCATCCGAGAAGATCAAAATGTCATCTAAGTACACAATCAGGAATTTATCCAGGTACTCTCGGAAGATGTCATGCATAAAGGACTGAAACACTGATGGAGCATTGGCAAGTCCGAATGGCATTACTAGATACTCAAAATGGCCCTCGGGCGTATTAAATGCAGTTTTCCACTCATCGCCTCCCTTAATACGCACAAGATTATACGCACCACGAAGATCTATCTTGGTGAACCAACTAGCCCCCTTAATCCGAGCAAACAAATCAGATAACAGCGGCAAGGGGTACTGAAATTTAACCGTGATCTTATTTAGAAGGCGGTAATCTATACAAGGTCTCAGCGAACCATCCTTCTTGGCTACAAAAAAGAACCCTGCTCCCAATGGCGACGATGACGGGCGAATATGCCCCTTCTCCAAAGACTCCTTCACATAACTCCGCATAGCGGCGTGCTCAGGCACAGATAAATTAAACAGTCGACCTTTTGGGAATTTACTACCAGGAATCAAATCGATAGCACAATCACAATCCCTATGCGGAGGTAGGGTATCGGACTTGGGCTCATCAAATAAATCCCGGTAATCAGACAAGAACTCAGGAACCTCAGAAGGGGTGGATGACGAAATAGTCAGAAATGGGACATCCCCATGTACCCCCTGACAACCCCAGCTGGACACAGACATGGATTTCCAATCTAAAACTGGATTATGGACTTGTAGCCATGGCAACCCCAACACGACCACATCATGCAGATTATGCAACACCAGAAAGCGAATAACCTCCTGATGTGCAGGAGCCATGCACATGGTCAGCTGGGTCCAGTACTGAGGCTTATTCTTGGCCAAAGGCGTAGCATCAATTCCTCTCAATGGAATAGGACACTGCAAGGGCTCCAAGAAAAACCCACAACGCCTAGCATACTCCAAGTCCATCAAATTCAGAGCAGCGCCTGAGTCCACAAATGCCATGACAGAATACGATGACAAAGAGCAGATCAAGGTAACGGACAGAAGAAATTTTGACTGTACCGTACCAGTGGTGGCAGACCTAGCGAACCGCTTAGTGCGCTTAGGACAATCAGAGATAGCATGAGTGGAATCACCACAGTAGAAACACAGCCCATTCAGACGTCTGTGTTCTTGCCGTTCAACTCTGGTCAAAAACCTATCGCACTGCATAGGCTCAGGTTTAAGCTCAGGTAATACCGCCAAATGGTGCACAGATTTACGCTCGCGCAAGCGTCGACCGATCTGAATGGCCAAAGACATAGACTCATTCAGACCAGCAGGCATAGGAAATCCCACCATGACATCCTTAAGGGCTTCAGAGAGACCTTTTCTGAAAATAGCTGCGAGCGCACCTTCATTCCACTGAGTGAGTACGGACCACTTTCTAAATTTCTGACAATATACCTCTATTTCATCCTGACCCTGGCACAGAGCCAGCAAATTCTTCTCTGCCTGATCCACAGAATTCGGCTCATCGTACAGCAATCCGAGTGCCAGAAAAAATGCATCGATATTACTTAATGCAGGATCCCCTGGCGCAAGGGAAAATGCCCAGTCCTGAGGATCGCCACGCAAAAAAGAAATAACGATCCTAACTTGTTGAACTGGGTCACCAGAGGAGCGAGGTTTCAAAGCCAGAAATAGTTTACAATTATTTTTGAAACTCAGAAATTTAGTTCTATCTCCAAAAAACAAATCAGGAATAGGGATTCTGGGTTCTAACATAGAATTCTGAACCACAAAGTCTTGAATACTTTGTACTCTTGCCGTGAGCTGATCCACACATGAAGACAGACCTTTAATGTCCATTGCTACACCTGTGTCCTGAACCACCCAAATGTCTAGGGGAAAAAAAAGGCAAAACACAGTGCAAAGAAAAAAAAAGTGGTCTCAGAACTTCTTTTTTCCCTCTATTGAGAATCATTAGTACTTTGGGCTTCCAGTACTGTTATGAAAGGTAATTCAGTACCACAATGGACATAGAGGTCAGCGCACATACAGTGACCTGGCAATAACCCAAAAAACAAGAACGAGCTCTGAGACGTGGGAACTCTGTTGACCGCAATCCCTAATCCTCTCCAACCACACTAAAGGCAGCCGTGGATTGCGCCTAACGCTGCCTATGCAACTCGGCAAGGCCTGAGAAACTAGCTAGCCTGAAGATAGAAAATAAGCCTACCTTGCCTCAGAGAAATACCCCAAAGGAAAAGGCAGCCGCCACATATAATGACTGTGAGTTAAGATGAAAAGACAAACGTAGAGATGAAATAGATTTAGCAAAGTGAGGCCCAACTTTCTGAACAGAGCGAGGATAGGAAAGGTAACTTTGCGGTCAACACAAAACCCTACAAAAACCACGCAAAGGGGGCAAAAAGACCCTCCATACCGAACTAACGGCATGGAGGTACACCCTCTGCGTCCCAGAGCTTCCAGCAAGCAGTAAAAAACAAATTGACAAGCTGGACAGAAAAAAACAGCAAACAAATAGCAAAGAGGAACTTAGCTATGCAGAGCAGCAGGCCACAGGAACGATCCAGGAGGAAACAGGTCCAATACTAGAACATTGACTGGAAGCCAGGATTAAAGCACTAGGTGGAGTTAAATAGAGAAGCACCTAACGACTTCACCACATCACCTGAGGAAGGAAACTCAGAAGCCACAGTACCACTTTCCTCCACCAACGGAAGCTCACAGAGAGAACCAGCCGAAGTACCACTTGTGACCACAGGAGGGAGCTCTGCCACAGAATTCACAACAGTGGTGGTCAGGTTCCTCATACCTGCTTCAGATGTATTATTTTGGGGGTGGAGATTAATTTAAAACTTATTATAGTGTTTAATTAACTCACATATTACTTCCCGACATTTTGGGATGGGATGGAGACAATCTTTGATCTTCAAAATAATAATATTTAAAATATATATATATACACTATACACATATATACAGTGGCATGTAAAAGTTTGGGCACCCCTAGTCAAAATTACTGTTATTGTGAACAGTTAAGAAAGTTGAAGATGAAATAATCTCTAAAAGCATCCCCCCTACTCTGGAACTCTCTACCACAACATATCAGACTCTCGCCTACCATCGAAACCTTCAAAAAGAACCTGAAGACCCACCTCTTCCGACAAGCCTACAACCTGCAGTAACCACCGATTGACCTAATCGCTGCACGACCAGCTCTAGCCTCACCTACTGTATTCTCACCCATCCCTTGTAGATTGTGAGCCCTCGCGGGAAGGGTCCTCTCTCCTACTGTACCAGTTATGACTTGTATTGCTTAAGATTATTGTACTTGTTTTATTATGTATACCCCTCCTCACATGTAAAGCGCCATGGAATAAATGGCGCTATAATAATAAATAATAATAATAATAAAAGGACTAAAGCTAAAGATGACACACTTCCTTTGTATTTTAGGCAAAAAAATAATATATACTGTCATCTTTTACATTTTAAAATTTGCAAAAAGGAAAATCCACCGATGTAAAAGTTTGGACACCCTTGGAGATTTGTCGCTCAGATAACTTTGACCAAAGTTTCAGACCTTAATTAGCTTGTTAGGGTTATCATCGTTAGGAAAGGCCAGGGTGATGCAAATTTCTCAGCTTTATAAAATCCCAGCCTCCTCTAACCTTGTGCCAAAAAACAGCAGCCATGGGTTTTTCTAAGCAGCTATCTAGCACTCTGAAAATGAAAATGGTGAAGGCCCACAGAGCAGGAGAAGGCTATAAGAAGATGGCAAAGTGTTTTAAAGTTGTTCATTCCTCAGTTCGAATTGTAATTAAGAAAAGGCTGTTACCAGGAACAGTGGAGGTCAAGATAAGGTCTGGAAGACCAAGCAAAATTTCAGTGAGAGCTGCATGTAGGATTGCTAGAGAGGCAAATCAGAACCACTGCTTGACTGCAAAAGACCTTCAAAAATATTTAGCAGACCCTGGATTTGTGGTGCATTGTTCTACTATTCAGAGACTCCTGCACAAATATGGCCATTATGGAAGAAGAAAACCTCTCCTGCGTCCTCACCTTAAAATTCAGCGTTAGAAGTATGCAAAAGAACATATAAATAAGCCTGATGCATTTTGGAAACAAGTCCTGTGGACCGATGAAGTTAAAATAGAACTTTTTGGCCACATTGATCAAAGGTATGTGTGCACTCCGGAACTGGGAAAAACACAAGCCGGTGCACCGCTTACCGAAGATTAGAAGGTGAATGGAGCTGGCTTTCCCACATGAAGTCCTTGCTCCTTTGTTCAGAGGCCTTCGCTTCTCTTTCGTAAGTATCATGGCTTGGCATGGAGAGGGGTGAGTCTCACATGCTGCTCAGCCATGATGGCGCCGATGCTTCCCCTATTACTTTTGGAGCTATGACACAGATAGACTTACAAAGTTTTCATGTCCTGACTAAAGCTTTACCTACTGGGCAAGATCTGGGCGCTATAATTGCTAGAGTAGAAGCTACACAAGAAGGGGCACTTACAGCTATTAAGGCCCCTTCACATTAAGCGACGCTGCAGCGATACCGACAACGATCCGGATCGCTGCAGCGTCGCTGTTTGGTCGCTGGAGAGCTGTCACACAGACAGCTCTCCAGCGACCAACGATGCCGGTAACCAGGGTAAACATCGGGTAACTAAGCGCAGGGCCGCGCTTAGTAACCCGATGTTTACCCTGGTTACCATCCTAAATGTAAAAAAAAACAAACGCTACATACTTACCTACAGCTGTCTGTCCTCCAGCGCTGTGCTCTGCACTCCTCCTGTACTGGCTGTGAGCACAGCGGCCGGAAAGCAGAGCGGTGACGTCACCGCTCTGCTTTCCGGCTGACCGACGCTCACAGCCAGTGCAGGAGGAGTGCAGAGAAGCTGAGCGCCGGGGACAGACAGCTGTAAGTAAGTATGTAGCGTTTGTTTTTTTTTACTTTTAGGATGGTAACCAGGGTAAACATCGGGTTACTAAGCGCGGCCCTGCGCTTAGTTACCCGATGTTTACCCTGGTTACCAGTGAAGACATCGCTGGATCGGTGTCACACACGCCGATCCAGCGGTGTCAGGAGGAGTCCAGCGACGAAATAAAGTTCTGGACTTTATTCAGCGACCAACGATCTCCCAGCAGGGGCCTGATCGTTGGTCGCTGTCACACATAACAATTTCATTAACGATATCGTTGCTACGTCACAAAAAGCAACGATATCGTTAACAATATCATTATGTGTGAAGGTACCTTTAGAAGTGACCTAGATTCCTTATCTACAAGAACTGTGTTTACTGAAGAGGCCTCTACCTCATTGTCAGAGAGGGTCACACAATGTTGTAACCAAGAGAACAGAGGGAGATTAAATAATATCCATATTAAAGGGACCCTTGAAAGTTTTAACAACAAAAATGATCTGCAAAATGTAATTATCTTTTACAACTTAACGACCGCCGATACGCCTTTTAACGGCGGCAGTTAAGGGTACTTAAACCACAGCGCCGTTAATTAACGGCGCTGTGGAAAAAGTGTATAGCGCCCCCCAGAGTCGGAATTTCTCTGGGGTCTCGGTTGCTGGGGGTAGACGAGACCCCAGAGAACATGATTCGGGTTGGTTTTTACCGACCCCCTAGTTGTGATCGCCGGTAAATAACCGTTTACCGGCGGCCGCAAAAGAAGCCAAAAAACGCGATTTCCCATTTAATTTCTCTATCCTCCGATGTGATCGCACATCAGAGGACAGAGAAATGGGTCCCCGATAGCCCCCCGATACTCACCCATCTCCCCCGATGCTCCTCGTGGCTCCCGATGGGCGCCGCCATCTTTTTCTGGGGAAAAAATGACGGGCGCATGCGCAGCGCGCCCGCCGTCCGGAACCCAAAAGATCTTTGGAGTCCCGGCTGCCGGCGGTAGCCAAGACCCCAAAGAACATGATCGGGGTTGGTTTTCACCGACCCCTGTTTTGTGATCGCCGGTAAATAACCGTTTACCGGCGACCACAAAAAGAAAGAAAAACGGCGTGTCATTCTCTGTCCTCTGATGTGATCGCACATCAGAGGACAGAGAAATAGGGGGATTCGGGGACCCTATCGTACTTACCGTGTCCCTGGGTCCTCCTCCGCCCCCTCCTGGCCACCGGCTTCTTCCTCCAAGTAGAAAATGGCGTGCGCATGCGCAGTGCGCCCGCCGTGATGTGCCGGCCGGCAGAGGAAGATTCTTCCTCTTGTCTTATTTTGATCACTGTGAGATCCAATCACAGTGATCAAAATAAAAAAATAGTAAATAACCCCCCCTTTATCACCCCGTTAGTTAGGAAAAAATTATAAAATAAAAAAAATGTATGTATTTCTATTTTCCAATTAGTGTTAGGGTTAGGGTTAGGGTTGGGGCTAAAGTTAGGGTTAAGGCTAGGGTTAAGGTTGGTGCTAAAGTTAGGGTTAGGGTTGAGGCTAAAGTTAGGGTTAGGGTTAGGATTAGGGTTTGGATAAGGGTTGGTATTAGGGTTAAGGTTGGCATTAGGGTTACGTTTGGGATTAGGGTTAGGTTTGGGATTAAGGTTAAGGTTAGGGTTGGGGTTAGGTTTGAGGTTAGGGTTAAGATTATGATTAGGGGTGTGTTGGGCTTAGCGATTTGATTAGGGTTAGGGTTGGGATTAGGGGTATTTTGGCATTAGGGTTGGGATTAGGGTTAGGGGTGTTTTGGGGTTAGGGTTGTGATTAGGGTTATGGATTGGGTTGGGATTAGTGTTAGGGGTGCGTTGGGGTTACGGTTGGAGTTAGAATTGGGGGTTTTCCACTGTTTAGGCACATCAGGGGGTCTCCAAAAGCAACAGCCAGTTTTGCGTTCAAAAAGTCAATTGGTGCTCCCTCCCTTCTGAGCTCTACCGTGTGCCCAAACAGTGGTTTGCCCCCACATATGGGGCATCAGCGTACTCAGGACTGATTGGACAACAACGTTTGGGGTCCAGTTTCTCCTGTTACCCTTGCAAAAATAAAAAAAAATTGGGGGCTAAAAAATCATTTTTGGGGGAAAAAAATGATTTTTTATTTTCATGGCTCTGCGTCAAACTTCTGTGAAGCACTTGGGCGTTCAAAATGCTCACCACATACCTAGATACGTTCCTTGGGGGGTCTAGTTTCCAAAATAGGGTCACTTGTGAGGGGTTTCTACTGTTTAGGTACATCAGGGGCTCTGAAAACACAACATAACGCCAGCAGACAATTCTATCAAAGTCTGCATTCCAAAACCTCACTATTTCCCTTCCGAGCCCTGATGTGTGCCCAAACAGTGCCCCCTCCCCCCCCCCATAGATCGGGTATCACCGTACTCAGAAAAAATTGGACAACAAATTTTGATGTCCAATTTCTCCCGTTACCCTTGGGAAACTAAAAAATTGGGGGCTAAAAAAATCATTTTTGTTGAAAAAAAATATATATATTTTCACAACTCTGCATTATAAACTTCTGTGAAGCACTTCGGCGTTCAAAGTGCTCACCACACATCTAGATAAGTTCCTTGGGGGTCTAGTTTCCAAAATGGGGTCACTTGTGGGGGGTTTCTACTGTTTAGGTACATCATGGGCTCTGCAAACGCAACATAATGCCAGCAGACAATTCTATCAAAGTCTGCATTCCAAAACGGCGCGCCTTCCCTTCTGAGCTCTGCCATGCGCACAAACAATGCCCCCCCACATATGGGGTATCAGCGTACTCAGCATAAATTGCACAATAAATTTTGGGGTCCAATTTCTCCTGTGACCCCTGTGAAAGTAAAAATCTGGGGGTGAAAAGATAATTTTTGAGGAAAAAATATGATTTTTTTATGTTCATGGCTCTACATTATAAACTTCTGTGAAGCAGTTGGGGGTTCATAGTGCTCACCACACATCTACCCCCTTTGGGGGGTCTAGTTTCCAAAATAGGGTCACTTGTGGGGGTTTCCGCTGTTTAGGTACATCAGGAGCTCTGAAAATACAACATGACACCCGCAGACCATTCCATCAAAGTCTGCATTTTAAACGTCACTACTTCCTTTCCGAGCCCAGATGTGTGCCCAAACAGTGGTTCCCCCCCAAATATGGGGTATCAGTGTACTCAGGACAAATGGGACAACACATTTTGAGGTCCAATTTCTCCTGTTACCCTTGAGAAAATAAAAACTTGGGGGCTACATTATCTTTTTTGTGGAAAAAATTTTTTTTTTTATTTTCACGACTCTGCATTCTAAACTTCTAAAAATTCATTTTTGAGGGAAAAAAAAGGATTTTTTTTTTCACGGCTCTACGTTATAAATTTGTGAAGCACTTGGGGGTTCAAAGTGCTCACCACACATCTAGATAAGTTCCTTAATGGGTTTAGATTCCAAAATGGGGTCACTTGTGGAGCGTTTCCACTGTTTAGGCACATCAGGGACTCTCCAAACGCTACATGGCGTCCGATCTCAATTCCAGCCAATTCTGCATTGAAAAAGTCAAACGGAGCCCCTTCTCTTCGAAGCTCTGCCGTGCGCCCAAACAGTGGTTTACCCCCACATATGGGGTATCGGCGTATTCAGGAGAAATTGCACACAAAAAAAAAAAAATTGGTTCTGAATTAAAATGTTTGCAAAAAAAAAGTTAAATGTTCATTTTTCCCTTCCACATTGTTTCAGCTGCTGTGAAGCACATCAAGGGTTAATAAACTTCTTGAATGTGGTTTTGAGCACCTTGAGGGGTGTAGTTTTGAGAATGGTGTCAAGTTTGTGTATTTTCTGTCATGTACATCTCTCAAAGTGACTTTAAATGTGAGATGGTCCCTAAAAAAAAATGATTTTGTAAATTTTGTTGTAAAAATTAGAAATCGCTGGTCAACTTTTAACCCTTATAACTTCCTAACAAAAAAAAAAATTGGTTCCAAAATTTTGCTGATGTAAAGTAGACATGTGGGAAATGTTATTTATTAACTATTTTGTGTGACATATCTCTCTGATTTAAGGGCATAAAAATTCAAAGTTTGAAAATTGCAAAATTTTAAAAATTTTCGCCATATTTCAATTTTTTTCATAAATAATCACAAGTAATATCAAAGAAATGTCATCATTGACATGAAGTACAATATGTCATGAAAAAAAAATCTCTGAATCAGCGGGATCCGTTAAAGCGTTCCAGAGTTATAACCTCATAAAGTGACAGTGGTCAGAATTGTAAAAATTAGCTCGGTCATTAAGTAACAAATTGGCTCTGTCACTAAGGGGTTAACCAAATTACCCAGAGACCCCTGGAAGCTACATATACAATAGATAGAATACATTGGGTCTCTGGAGAGCGCTCCCTAGACTCTGCTAACCTTGAGATGTGTTGTGCAGACTACACTTTTTTTAACTGACAAAGAAACCATACTCAGGCATGCTTGGTCTCATGGGAGAATTTCTATGGAAGGAGTCGAGATCCGCTTGTTTCCTGACATTTTTCGCCGCACTTTATGAGAAGACAACTCCAAACCCTTCTTCATAAAATTAAAGACAGTGGGGCCACATATCACTGTAAGGAAAAATGGTTCACATTATTTTTTGAAAAAAAATGGAGGATCTAGAAGGACTATTTAAATTCTGGGAATTCCTCCTTTTCAAGTCCCCAATTGGATGATCACAGACAGATCCCCTCAAGAGCCCCAAAGGAGGAAGAGGAAAGAACTACAGAATACTATGTCCGCCTCAGACATTTAACCCCTTTATGACCGGAGCTTTTTCGATTTTGCGTTTTGGTTTTTCGCTCCCCTCCTTCCCAGAGACATAAGGTTTTTATTTTTCCATCAATTTGGCCATGTGAGGGCTTATTTTTTTGCAGGATGAGCTCTACTTTTGAACGCCACCATTGGTTTTACCATCTCAAGTACTAGAAAACAGGAAAAACATTCCAAGTGTGGTGAAATTGCAAAAAAAAAGTGCAATCCCACACTTGTTTTTTGTTTGGCTTTTTTGCTAGGTTCACTAAATGCTAAAACTGACCTGACATTATGATTCTCCAGGTCATTACAAGTTCATAGACACCTAACATGTCTAGGTTCTTTTTTATCTAAGTGGTGAAAAAAATTCCAAACTTTGCTAAATAAAAAAATAAAAAAAGTTGCACAATTTTCCGATGACCATAGCGTCTCCATTTTTCGTGATCTGGGGTTGGGTGAGGGCTTATTTTTTGAGTGCCGAGCTGACGTGTTTAATGATGCCATTTTGGTACAGATACGTTCTTTTGATCGCCCGTTATTGCATTGTAATGCAATGTTGCGGTGACCAAAAAACGTAATTCTGGTGTTTTGACTTTTTTTTCTCGCTACGCTGTTTAGCGATCAGGTTAATCCTTTTTTTATTGATAGATCAAGCGATTATGAAGGCAGCGATACCAAATATGTGTAGGTTTGATTTTTTTTTATTGTTTTACTTTGAATGGGGCGAAAATGGGGTGATTTAAACTTTTATATTTTTTAATTTTTTTCATATTTTTAAAAATATTTTTTTTTACTTTTGCCATTCTTCAATAGCCTCCATGGGAGGCTAGAAGCTGGCACAACTTGATTGCCTCTGCTACATAGAGGCGATGCTCAGATCGTCCCTATGTAGTAGGATTACAGACTTGCTATGAGCGCCGACCACAGGGGGGCGCTTATAGCAATCTGGCATCAACAACCATAGAGGTCTTCAGGAGAATTCTGGTTATAATGCCGACGCACCGATGACGCCCGATCACGTGACGGGGGTCACCGGTGCGTGCATTTCCGGCCCGATGACCGGAAGCGCTTGTTAAATGCCGCTGTCAGAGTTTGACAGCGGCATTTACCTAGTTAATAGGTGCGGGCTGATAGCGCATCTGCCCGCGCCTATTGTGGGCACATGTCCGCTGTTCAAAACAGCTGACATGTCCCGGCTTTGATACGGGCTTACCGCCGGAGCCCACATCAACGCGGAGGTTCTGCCATTGGACGTACTATTCCGTCCGATGGCAGAAATGGGTTAAAAAAATGAAGCTGACTCCTCGAGAAATGTGTCCACTACTGCTAGATAATTTCGAAGTCAAGTAGTGCAGTGGTAGCACTCTGTGCAGTGATGAGGCAGTGACCCAGCAAAGTTCAAAGCAAAACGTCTCTTTAATGTTCAACTCACAAAAACTCAGCACAAGATATCCTCTGGATCACAGCCGGGAACCATAGCCTCTGGACTGCAGCCAATAAACACACCAGTCCACCTTCGTGACCGAATGCCGTGAGTGACTGCACCGCCATATTAATGTTCAACTCACAAAAAACACAGCACACGATATCCTCCAGATCGTAGCCGGGAACCATATCCTCTGGATTGCTGCCAATAAACACACCAATCCACCTTTGTGACTAGTTGCCGTGGGCGACTGCACCGCCGTGTTAATGTTCAACTGACAGCACTACACAGTTCACGATATCCTCCGGATCGCAGCTGGGCATCATATCCTCTGGATTGCAGCCGATAAACACTCCAGTCCACCTCCTGAGACCAATTGCCTTCCAGCTGCCTTGGCTGTTTGGCTCCGCTTGCCTGTGTTGCCTGCATTTTGACCCATGGCACAAAATCATGTTAATTTAACTTGAGTTCTTTGAAAGTGGCAAAAAAAGTAATGAATGCAGCACAGATGTGCACTTTATTGATATGTGCACTATTGTCCATAAGAGAGAGAGGTCACTGTGTTGCTGTGAGGGTGGGCCAGAGCGGTAGCCGAGGCTGATAGCATTTGTGTTAGCTCGCCCTGCCCTCCCATCACATGCAAACAGTGTCCACTACTTCTCATACCTGTGGCTTAATTTCTGCTCCGTCAGGGCATAATAGAGTGCAGGGTTGAGTATGTTAGGGCATGTTAGGTTAGGCTATGGGTTGAACTAGATGGACTTATAGTCTTCCTTCAACCTTAATAACTATGTAACTATGTAACTATGTCACCACGGAACAGACAGACTAACTGTTGAAGGGTATTTATTAACAGGGGTAAAGTTCTCCTCGCATGGGAGGAAGCAGGGGGTGAGCAAAGATAAAGCAAGCAGTATAACAGTACACAACAAGTTAACTGAAGGTATGAAACAGTTAAGCAGAATAGAAATGGAAAACGAGTGTTCTTGTAACTTATCAGTCCAGGGAAATCCTGACTGGAGGGTCCTTTTTCCAATGTGGGTACAGTTACCAGCAGCACTTGAAGAGTCTGAAGTCTTTCCTGTCTTCTGAGAACTGGAAACTCCGGGGTTAAACCTTTGCAGTCTGTTCTTCTTAAAGTGAAACTGGAACCAGGAAGTAGCACAGTCTCGGTCACTGCTGCAGGAGTCTCTGTATGTTAACCTGGCAGCTTCTCTGTTGTAACGATGTCACACACACACACACTCAGGGATCTTTGCTTGTCACTGCGGTCACCGGGGCTGCGCTTGAGTCACGGTCTCTGTGCTGTCAGGTGAAGAGTCTTTTCTGATTCAAGAGGCTTCCGAGTCTACACCCTCACATACAGCCTTCACTAAGGTGGGTATCTCAGTCTCAGTGCCCTCATGGGGAGCACTACCTTTAGGGGAGCATGGCGCTGCAGCCTGCTCTCTCTCTCTTTGGCGCGCTGCCCTCCCGCACTTTTTTGACCACACCCCTCTCTCTTCCCAGCAGTCACCTGGTCCCCTCTGTCCAGGGCAGAAAGTCTTCCCCCCAACAACCCAGCTGCCTAAGTGGTTCCAGGTATCCTCGGTATTGCTGAAGGCTCCCTGTAGACGGTTCCTCACGGAGACACAGTCCATTTCAACTTTCAAACTAACAACTTTACTGGTTTCTATACGCAGCACATCCATATTCTTCACAGCATTAACATCAGCTTCCACAATGCACATTCCTTTCTTTTTCCCTGTTCTATTCTTTCTGTCAAATAGCACGTATCCGGGTCGGACCATCTCATACGGTTCCTCGGCGTCCTCCTTTTTCAGCTCTGTCACAGTCAGGCGTCCTGCAGTCGGTTTCGCCCCAGACACAAGAACTTCAGCCCCCGGAGTCAGCTGCAAAATGGTGACCGACCTGCCCTTCTGTGCTGGTGTAACTGCTCCTGCTGTTCTTCCTACGGCCTTCAGTACATTACCGGGCCATACCACCTCTAGCGGTAACGCAGCGTTCTCGCTGTTCAAACTCACTGCGCTAGGGGGTTTCCTCAGCCGTTTTGCACTGGAACTGAGGGCATCAGCCCATGCGATATGTTGCCACATAATGGAGCCACCTGCGTCCCAATACTGTCCTGGCCTTTCCTTCAGCCTCTGTTCCAACACTGCTGTAGCCTGCTGTTGTGGACTTTTCCTGCAGCTCCAATTCTCACTAAACGCTGTCATTGCTGTTGGTTCTGGATGGCTGGGCTTCTCCCTTGGCAAGATTACGGGGCCACTGTGTTGTTTTGGGTATTAAGCCCATCTGGACTGTCAGGGCACTCTGGCCCTCCTGAGCTGTTCAGCTCCCAGGCTACACTGAGCTAAAACAGGAAGCTCTCTGTCTTATCCCACAGTGGTCCCTCCTAACTTAACTATTCACAAGCTAATTCCCTTATTCCTACTATAATGCATACAGTTCACTGATCTCTGTGCCCCCATCTAGTGGCTACATTTAGTACTGTGCTTTCCTTATAATCACACTGTCATGGATCCCTACTCCATGGTGTCACTTATTCGTCATGTGCCTGCTCTCACACATGACTTGGGGTTGTGCCTGCAAGGGTTAATCTGTCTCCCCACTCTCAGTCCCAGCATTCAACCTCTGTCCTATGCTGTAATGGGAGCATAAATCACACACTGACCCAGGCCACACACCCGTTCATACGCGCTGCCACCACTCATCGAATACACAGGCGATGAGTCCTGGAACTAATAATACTAATAAAAATATGTCTATCACTCATAAGGCTCACACACCTTTTGGCTATGGATTCTTTAGAACATTCAAGGTTCAACTTGTTAAAGGTTTATACTTTAATAGCAAAAAGTTCAATGCTTACAATTAGAAAAAAGGTATAAAAATATGATAAAAAGACATACGACTTATGCAAACAATGTCAAAATAAACAGGAAAAAACTTACAGAAATCATCTAACTGGTAGTTTGCTTTCTGCTCCCTGAGGGAGGGGTGAATGGAGTTGGAACACATCAGCTTCTCAGGCTGCCCTCATCATGTGAACACAATTCTCTGTCTGCAGCCTAAATTTATAACTTTGGAGCATGAACAATGCGCAAGAATTAAAGGGGCTATCCAGGACTATTTTTGTATTATTATTATGGCTAACTACCTGCCTGTTGTACCTGATGTCGATCTCTGTGGTCACAGACCGCTACTGCTGACGATTCAATGGCTACCTCTGACATCACGTTGACAGAGCAGCTCCTTTTCTTCCACACTGCTCTATTGACAGGGTGTGACTGCCAATGTCATGCTGATTGACAGCCAGCTCCCTGCTTCCTAACTGCGGGAAGCCATCAATCAATCAGCATGACGGCAGCAGTCCCATCTACAGAGCAGTAGAGGAAGAGGAAACGCTGCTCTGCTGAAGTGGAGCAGCTGAATCTCCGGCAGGGTCGGTCAGTGACTTCTCTGAGCTGGAGCTGGGTACGACAGACAGGTACATAGCAACTATCTGCTGGCTCCTTTCTACGTCCATAGTAATAAAAAAATCCAGGACAACCCCTCTAAGACTGGCATAAGTATATCAAAGCTATGTGACCTGTATAGAATAAGTCTTACTGTGTAGACCGAAATCTTCATGCAATCTCTTCCAAACAACCTTGAGTTATATGCAGGTGTGCTGGTACTTGTAGTTCCCTTGCAGTATCATCATTAGTGCATTATACAGCAGGTTGCATGGTCTCGGTGTTGCATGCAGTATTACTTCTGTTAGTATACGTGATAAAGGACTGGGGTATCCTGCACGGCAGAGAATGACCATCTGGTAATGATCACTTACAGTAAGGCTATGTTCACACTAGGTGTTTTTGCTGCGTTTTTTTTCTGCAGTTTTTTTATTGTAATTTTTTTGCTGTGTTTTTGTAACGCTACCTTTGTCTCTTGTGCATGCTGATAAAGTTTAGTGATAAAAAAAAATCAAATTTTCCACTTCATAAGGTTTTGACACAAAAAACGCAGCAAAACCTGATACTTGCATTTTTTCAGAGTTTTTTCACCACCCATTACTTTCAACGGGTATAAAACACTGAAAGAAGTGACCTGCTCCATGCTGCAAAAACCAAGCAAAGCACAAAATACTGAGGCCAAAAAAAAACCGTGTGCATGAGATTTCTGAAATCTCATAGACAGTGCTAGTACTGTAAAATGCAGCTGAAAATTTGCATTAAAAAACTGCATTAACCCCTTCACCCCGAAGCCTGTTTTCACCTAAGTGACAGGGCCAATTTTTACAATTCTGACCAGTGTCCATTTATGAGGTCATAACTCTGAAACGCTTCAATGGATCCTGGTGATTCTAAGATTGTTTTCTCGTAACATATTGTACTTTATGATAGTGGTAAAACTTCTTCGATATAACTTGCATTTATTTGTGAAAATTATGGAAATTTGGCGAAAATTGTGAAAATTTAGCAATTTTCAAAATTTTAGTTTTTATGCCCTTAAATTAGAGAGTTATATCACATAATATAGTTAAAGGGCCACTGTCACCCCCCTGCAGCCGTTATAAACTAAAAGAGCCACCTTGTGCAGCAGTAATGCTGCATTCTAACAAGGTGGCTCTTTTAGTTTTGTGTTCAGGTTTTACTAAAATAAAGCAGTTTGAAACTTTGCAAAAATACCTGTCTTTGTCCACGGAGGCGGGTCTGAAGCCTCCTCTGTGAAGCGCCCAACTGCCGTCACTCATCTCTTCTGGGGCGATGGTCGCCGGCCCCCTCCGCGCTGTTTTCTTTTCAAATCCGGTGCCGGCGCTGTGTAAATATTTGTGGGGCAGGCGCAGTAAGCTCTGGTGGTCTGACGTCCCAGCCAGGCTTGCAGACTGCGCCTGTGCTGGCAGTGCGGCCACCCACCTCGGTAATCCCTGCCCCGCACTGTGTTATGCATTATGCACAGTGCGGGGCTGGGATTCCTGGGCATGCGCACTGCGTGTGTCAGCGGGGGGACCTGGGTGAGTGGCTGACACATGCAGTGCGCATGCCCAGGAATCCCAGCCCCGCACTGTGCATAATGCATAACACAGTGCGAGGCAGGGATTACCGAGGTGGGCGGCCGCACTGCCAGCACAGGCGCAGTCTGCAAGCCTGGCTGGGACGTCAGACTGCCAGAGCTTACTGCGCCTGCCCCACAAATATTTACACAGCGCCGGCGCCGGATTTGAAAAGAAAACAGCGCGCAGGGGGCGGCGACCATCGCCCCAGAAGAGATGAGTGACGGCAGTTGGGCGCTTCACAGAGGAGGCTTCAGACCCGCCTCCGTGGACAAAGACAGGTATTTTTGCAAAGTTTCAAACTGCTTTATTTTAGTAATACCTGAACACAAAACTAAAAGAGCCACCTTGTTAGAATGCAGCATTACTGTTATGATCAGGTGGCCTTGGAGCAGCATGAAATGACCTTCGCTGGAGCAGTGGTAACTATACTGACCGCAAACCCTGATCCTATCATCGCAACTAGAAGTAGCCGTGGGGTGTGCCTGACCAGACCTAGACACCTCGACACAGCCGGAGAACTAAATATCCCTAAAGATGGAAATAGGAAAACTCTCTTGCCTCAGAGAAGACCCCCAAAGGATAGACAGCCCCCCACAAATAATGACTGTGAGTAGGAGAGGAAAAGACACACGCAGACTGAAAACAGGGATAAGCAAAGGAGGCCACTTCTACCTAGAAAGGAAAGGAAAGTACAGGATACTATGCGGTCAGCATAAAACACTACAAAATATCCACAGCAGAAAAATACAAAAACTCCACCACCTAACTAAAGATGTGGAGAGTATATCTGCGACTCCAGCGAATCCAACTAGACTGAGAAAAACATCAGGCACAGTCTAGCAGGAACAAAATAGAATCAAGATAGCACAGAAAATAAACACACAGCAGTGTGTCTAAAACAAAATGAAGCAAACACTTAACTTTGCTGAATTGGCAGCAAGCAGGAGAGGCCAGGCAGGACCAACACTTCCAAAGGAACAATGGACAACTGGCAGGGACTAAAGAGTCCTGCAAAGCTATATACCCCAGTCAGCTTTGCAATTAGCAGATACACCTGTCCAATCCTGCAGTCCAGGCACAACTGCATTACCCTCTACAACCACCGGAGGGAGCCCAAAAGCAGAATTCACAACACATTACTGCTGCACAAGGTGGCTTTTTTAGTTTATAACGGCTGCAGGGGGGTGACAGTGGCCCTTTAACAAACAACATTTCCCACATGTCTGCTTTACATCAGCACAATTTTGGAAACATAATTTTTTTTTGTTAGGGAGTTATAAGCGTTAAAAGTTGACCAGCGATTTCTCATTTTTACAACAAAATTTGCAAAACCATTTTTTTTAGGGACCACCTTACACTTGAAGTGACTTTGAGGGGTCTATATGACAGAAAATGCCCAAAAGTGACACCATTCTAAAAACTGCACCCCTCAAGGTACTCAAGGCCACATTCAAAAAGTTTATTAACCCTTCAGGTGCTTCAAAGGAATTTTTGGAATGTTTAAAAAAAATTGAACATTTAACTTTTTTTCACAAAATTTTAATTTCAGATCCAATTTGTTTTATTTTAACAAGGGTAACAGGAGAAATTAGACCACAAAAGTCGTTGTACAATTTGTCCTGAGTACGCCGATATCCCATATGTTGGGGTAAACCATTGTTTGGGCGCATGGCAGAGCTCGGAAGGGAAGGTGTGCCATTTGACTTTTCTATGCAAAATTTGCTGGAATTGAGATCGGACACCATGTCGAGTTTGGAAAGCCCCTGATGTGCCTAAACAGATGAAACCCCCCACAAATGACACCATTTTGGAAAGTAGACCCCCTAAGTAACTAATCTACATGTGTGGTGAGCACTTTTAACCGCCAAGTGCTTCACAGAAGTTTATAATGTAGAGCCGTAAAAGAAAATCATATTTTTTTTCACAAAAAATGATGTTTTCGCCCCCAATTTTTTATTTTTCAAAGGGTAACAGGACAAATTGGACCACAAAAGTTGTTGTGCAATTTGTCCTGAGTACGCTGATACCCCGCGTGTGGGGGTAAACCACTGTTTGGGCGCATGGCAGAGCTCGGAAGGGAAGGAGCGCCGTTTGACTTTTCAATGCAAAATTTGCTGGAATTGAGATCGGAACCCATGTTGCGTTTGGAGAGCTTCTGATGTGCCTAAGCAGTGGAAACCCCCCACAAGTGACCCCATATTGGAAACTAGACCCCTCAAGGAACTTATCTAGATGTGATGTGAGAACTTTGAACCCCCAAGTGTTTCACTACAGTTTATAACGCAGAGCTGTGAAAATAAAAAATATATATTTTTCCACGAAAATTATATTTTAGCCCCAAAATTTTTATTTTCCCAAGGGTAACAGGACAAATTGGACCCCAAAAGTTGTTGTCCAATTTGTCCTGAGTGCGCTGATACTCAATATATGGGGGGGAACCACTGTTTGGGCGCATGGCAGAGCTCGGAAGGGAAGGAGCGCCGTTTGGAATGCAGACTTACATGGATTGGTCTGCAGGCGTCACGTTGCATGTGCAGAGCCCCTGATGTACCTAAACAGTAGAAACCCCTCACAAGTGACCATATATTGGAAACTAGACCCCTCAAGGAACTTATCTAGATGTGTTGTGAGAACTTTGAACCCCCAAGTGTTTCACTACAGTTTATAACGCAGAGCCGTGAAAATAAAAAATCTTTTTTTTCCACAAAAATTATTTTTTAGCCCCCAGTTTTGTATTTTTCCAAGGGTAACAGTTGAAATTGGACCCCAAAAGTTGTTGTCCAATTTGTCCTGAGTACACTGATGCCCCATATATGGGGGGGAACCACCGTTTGAGCGCATGGCAGAGCTCGGAAGGGAAGAAGCGTCATTTGGAATGCAGACTTAGATGGATTGGTCTGCAGGCGTCACGTTGCATGTGCAGAGCCCCTGATGTACCTAAACAGTAGAAACCCCTCACAAGTGACCATATATTGGAAACTAGACCCCTCAAGGAACTTATCTAGATGTGTTGTGAGAACTTTGAACCCCCAAGTGTTTCACTACAGTTTATAACGCAGAGCCGTGAAAATAAAAAATCTTTTTTTTCCACAAAAATTATCTTTTAGCCCCCAGTTTTGTATTTTTCCAAGGGTAACAGTTGAAATTGGACCCCAAAAGTTGTTGTCCAATTTGTCCTGAGTACACTGATGCCCCATATATGGGGGGGAACCACCGTTTGAGCACATGGCAGAGCTCGGAAGGGAAGAAGCGTCATTTGGAATGCAGACTTAGATGGATTGGTCTGCAGGCGTCACGTTGCATGTGCAGAGCCCCTGATGTACCTAAACAGTAGAAACCCCTCACAAGTGACCATATATTGGAAACTAGACCCCTCAAGGAACTTATCTAGATGTGTTGTGAGAACTTTTAACCCCCAAGTGTTTCACTACAGTGTATAACGCAGAGCCATGAAAATAAAAAATCTTTTTTTTTCCACAAAAATTGTTTTTAGCCCCCGGTTTTGTATTTTCCCAAGGGTAACAGGAGAAATTGGACCTAAAAATTTGTTGACCAATTTGTCCTGAGTACGCTGATACTCCATATGGGCTAAACCCCTGTTTGGGCGCACAGGAGAGCTCGGAAGGGAAGGAGCACTGTTTTAGTTTTTCAACGCAGAATTGGCTGGAATTGAGATCGGACGCCATGTCGCGTTTGGAGAGCCCCTGATGTGCCTAAACAATGGAAACCCCCCAATTCTAACTGAAACCCTAACCCAAACACACCCCTAACCCTAATCCCAACCCTAATCCCAACCATAAATGTAATCCAAACCCTAATTTTATCCCCAACCCTAACTTTATCCCCAACCCTAACTTTAGACACAACCCTAACCATAACTTTAGCCCCAATCCTAACCCCAACCCTAGCCCTAACCCCAACCCTAACCCTAACCCCAACCCTAACCCTAACCCTAGCCCTAACCCTAACCCTAGCCCTAACCTTAGCCCCAACATTAACTGTAGCCCTAACCCTAGCCCTAACCCTAACCCTAGCCCTAATGGGAAAATGGAAATAAATACATTTTTTAAATTTTTTTTATTTTTCCCTAAATAAGGGGGTGATGAAGGGGGGTTTCATTTACTTTTATATCATTTTTTGGCGGATTTTTATGATTGGCAGCCGTCACACACTAAAAGACGCTTTTTATTGCAAAAAATAGTTTTTGCAACACCACATTTTGAGAGCTATAATTTATCCATATTTTGGCCCACAGAGTAAAGTGAGGTCTTGTTTTTTGCAGGACGACTTGACGTTTTTATTGGTACCATTTTCAGGCACATGACATTTTTTTATCGCTTTTTATTCCGATTTTTGGGAGGCAGAATGAACAAAACCAGCAATTCCTGAATTTCTTTTAGGGGGGGCGTTTATACCGTTCCACTTGTGGTAAAATTGATAAAGCAGTTTTATTCTTCGGGTCAGTACGATTACAGCGATACCTCATTTATATATTTTTTTATGTTTTGGCGCTTTTACACAATAAAAACTATTTTATATAAAAAATAATTGTTTTTGCATTGCTTTATTCTGAGAGCTATAACTTTTTTATTTTTCTGCTGATGACGCTGTATGGTAGCTTTTTTTTGCGGGACAAGATGATGTTTTCAGCGGTACATGTTTATTTATATCCGTTTTTTTGATCGCGTGTTATTCCACTTTTTGTTCGCCGGTATGATAATAAAGCGTTGTTTTCTGCCTCGTTTTTTATTTTTATTTTTTGCGGTGTTCACTGAAGGGGTTAACTAGTGGGATAGTTTTATAGAGCGGGGCGTTACGGATGCGGCGATACCATATATGTTTACTTTTATTGTTTTTTTTTTATTTACATAAATAAATGGATTTATTGGGAATTTTTTTTCTTTATTTGGGGATTTTTAAAAAAATTTTTTTTATATACATTCTATTTTTATTTTTTTTTTACCTTTCTAGCATTGTCCCAGGGTGGGACATCACTATATTTCATCAGATCGCTGATCTGACACTTTGCATAGCACTGTGTCAGATCAGTGATCTGACAGGCAGTGCAGGAGGCTTTCCGGCGCCTGCTCTGAGCATGCGCCAGCTAGCCACCTCACTTTGTGAACCGGAAGGAGTCCAGCGGCCATCTTGGATCTGGGGACTCCTTCCGGATCACCTGAACAACGCGATCGCATCGCGTTGATCCGGTGGGAGAGCGCAGGGAGCCCCCGTCCCTGCGCGATCCCCCTCTATGCCGCTGTCACTACTGACAGCAGCATCAGAGGGGTTAATTGCCCACGATCGGCGCTAGCGCCGATCGTGGGCATTGCTGCAGGGTGTCAGCTGTCATATACAGCTGACACCCGCACCCGATGACCGCGGCGCTCAGCGCAAGACCGCGGTGATCGGTGCGCCGTACTAGTACTGCGGCTGGCACAATTGCAGTTGACGCAGCGCCGTGGCACGAAGGGGTTAATAAAACGCAGCAAAAACGCCCAGTGTGAACATAGCCTAAGGATGTGTGCACACAACCATATTTTCGGTCCGTCGAAAAAAACCAGATCAATGTTGGCCAAATGATATTCACTGGGGCAGATGGACGATCTTTGTCACTGACTGAGCCAGGTTCACACAACGTATAAAACAGCGCTCGGAGTTTCATCCAGAAAAGTTGGAGGATTTTTTACTCTTTGTCCTCCAGGTAAAATCCATTATTAACCCTTAGGCTATGTGCACACATTGCAGATTTGCCTGTGGAATTTGCTGTGAAGATTCTGCATCTCTTGGCAGAAAACGCAGGTAAAAATCCGTGCGTTTATTATCATGCGGATTTGTCTGCATTTTTGTAACCTAAGTAAAGATCTATTATTTAACAAAAAAAAAAAAGAATTGTGATGTCATTTATTTGTCCAACCTCTTATTTTACATACTCCATTGAAGAATAATGTTTACACACAGAGACAGACAGATAATAGATAGATAGATAGATAGATAGATAGATAGATAGATAGATAATAGATAGATAGATAGATAGATAGATAGATAATAGATAGATAGATAGATAGATAGATAGATAGATAGATAATGGATGATGACAGATGATAATAGATAGATAGATAGATAGATAGATAGATCGATAGATAGATAATAGATAGATAGATAGATAGATAGATAATAGATAATAGATAGATGATAGATAGATAGATAGATAGATAATAGATAATAGATAGATAGATAGATAGATAGATAATAGATAGATAGATAGATAGATAGATAGATAGATAGATAGATAATAGATAGATAGATAGATAGATAGATAGATAGATAGATAGATAGATAGATAGATAATGGATGATGACAGATGATAATAGATAGATAGATAGATAGATAGATAGATAGATAGATAATAGATAGATAGATAATAGATAATAGATAGATGATAGATAGATAGATAGATAGATAGATAGATAGATAGATGATAGATAGATAGATAGATAGATAGATAGATAGATGAGATAGATAATAGATAGATAGATAGATGAGATAGATAGATAGATAGATAGATAGATAGATAGATAGATAGATAGATAGATAATGGATGATGACAGATGATAATAGATAACAGATAAATAATAGATAATAGATAAATAATAGATAATAGATAAATAAATAGATAATGGATCGATAGATAGATCTATAGATAGATAAATAATATATAGATGATACATAGATAGAGGATAGATAATAGATAGATAGATAATAGATAGATAATAGATAGACAGATAATAGATAGATAGATAGATAGATAGATAGATAGATAGATAGATAATAGATAATAGATAGACAAATAGATAGATAGATAATAGATAGATAATAGACAGATAGATAATAGATAATAGATAGATAATAGATAGATAGATAATAGATATATAGATAATAGATAGATAATAGATAGATAGATAGATAGATAATAGATAGATACATAGATAGATAATAGATAGATAATAGATAGATAATAGATAGATAGATAGATAGATGATAGATAGATAATAGACAGATAGATAATAGATAATAGATAGATAGATAATAGATAGATAATAGATAGATAGATAGATGATAGATAGATAGATAATAGACAGATAGATAATAGATAGATAGATAATAGACAGATAGATAGATAATAGATAGATAGATAATAGATAGATAGATAAATAGATAATAGATAGATAGATAATAGATAGATAGATAATAGATAGATAGATAATAGATAGATAAATAGATAATAGATAGATAGATAATAGATAGATAGATAATAGATAGATAGATAATAGATAGATAGATAGATAATAGATAATAGATAGATAGATAGATAGATAGATAGATAGATAATAGATAGATAGATAATAGATAGATAGATAATAGATAGATAGATAGATAGATAGATAGATAATAGATAGATAGATAGATAGATAGATAGATAGATAGATAGACCAGTCTCATCAGATTTTTGGAGGATGTTCATGCTGAGATCTGATCCCAACGCAGATTCAGTCAGTGGAAAAACATTTTTCGTCCGCACCGCCCCATTGTAAAACATTGGTCCGAGTGCAATCCGATTTTTTTTTTACCGGAAATATGGTCGGATGGGACGAGCCCATTCAAGTCTATGGGTGCGGGGGAAAAAAATGCAAAAAATTGTCCCACTTTTCGGGATGAAACTCTGAATGATGTGTAGCTGCCCAGGACCCTGTATAGGGGAGGCCATTCCAGCACCCCACCCAGGAGGGATCCCATGGCGGCCGGCGCTAGGACCCGGGAGGCCCGTGCTGCAGGCAGAGCCGGCGTTGCAGCAGTATAAATACCGGTGAGTGCGGAGCACATTCCCTCCTGCTCCGCCGCACAGTCTGCAGCGTCCTCCTCCGTCCTGCGCCCCTCACTCTCTGCGACCCCTTTTTTCTCTCCTCTGGCCATTTGCATGCATTTTATTCCTCCAAAAATGGTTTGTGAGACCGGAATCCTGGCAGACGATCCCAGCTCCATAGCAGGACCCCAGAAAGACCCTGTGCTCGTCTCCTCATCTCCAGTGTGGACCCCCGTGGCCAGTGCAGCCAGCTGCACCACGACCACCACTAGTGCCAGCCCGGGGGGTGCAGCTGATGAGGGCACCAAGGAGCAGCTTTATATTCGGGAATTCCAGCCCTCAGATCAGGAAACTGCGAGGAGAATATTTTATGAAGGGATTAAAGAAAGGATTCCCAGCTCAGCATTTAGAGGGTTAACCCACCAGCCGCTGCTCCAGTGCATCTATGCCCTGCTCACATGTAAGTAGGGGGTCTTATTACTACGGCATTACTTATTAGTGCCCCCCGTGATAGCTGCAGTGCAGGCACCGGGGATGTGACGCTGCAGAGCCTGACAACTTCATACTTGTTCGATTTCTTGTTTTGCTTAGAACTGATACATTGTTACATGGCTGTGATCCTGGTATAGGCAGGCTGAGAGCTGCTGTCACCTGCTGCCCCCTGTCACAGGCAGGCTGAGAGCTGCTGTCACCTGCTGCCCACTGTCACAGGCAGGCTGAGAGCTGCTGTCACCTGCTGCCCCCTGTCACAGGCAGGCTGAGAGCTGCTGTCACCTGCTGTCCACTGTCACAGGCAGGCTGAGAGCTGCTGTCACCTGCTGTCCACTGTCACAGGCAGGCTGAGAGCTGCTGTCACCTGCTGTCCAATGTCACAGGCAGGCTGAGAGCTGCTGTCACCTGCTGCCAACTGTCACAGGCAGGCTGAGAGCTGCTGTCACCTGCTGTCCACTGTCACAGGCAGGCTGAGAGCTGCTGTCACCTGCTGTCCAATGTCACAGGCAGGCTGAGAGCTGCTGTCACCTGCTGTCCACTATCACAGGCAGGCTGAGAGCTGCTGTCACCTGCTGCCCACTGTCACAGGCAGGCAGAGAGCTGCTGTCACCTGCTGCCCCCTATCACAGGTAGGCTGAGAGCTGCTGTCACCTGCTGCCCACTGTCACAGGCAGGCAGAGAGCTGCTGTCACCTGCTGCCCCCTATCACAGGCAGGCTGAGAGCTGCTGTCACCTGCTGCCCACTGTCATAGTCCGGCAGAGAGCGGCTGTCACAGGATGCCAGTCTCACTATACATGTTGCCCATTGATCTGGGTCCACAATGTGTAACTTTTGAATAGAAGCAAAGTCTGGCAGATGCTATAGTCAGACGCTGACGGCTTGTGCTGTTCTGGATGAGACCGTGTGGGCTGCTGTGTGTATGTACGGTATATATTTATTATGACCCATATACTGTGCAGTAAAAATGATCTCAATACGTCTTTTTAGAGGGGGAGTGGATAAAAACCAGTTCAATCCGGTGTAGTCTGCTGCAGCGGATGAGGCGTCCCATAGGGTAATTTGGAAAGTTTTCCTTCTGTGATCATTATAATATACCGGTTATGGATCACTAGAGATCCGCTACACCTGCCGGTGCATTAATGTGACACCCTGGAGCAGGTTGTGCTTTCTAATGGTGCAGAGTATTTAAGCACAGTTTGTACATTGGGAACGTTTGCATGAATATGGACATTATTTCCACTATTGAAACATTTACAGATCTGCTACATCAGACCGCATGCAACACTGCGCAGTAGAGCCACTTTTTACATGTCCCCAGGCTGCAGTGATTACAGCTCGTGATCCTACTCCTAATGGCCAGGAGGGGTTTCCGAGTCCCTTCTGTGGCATCTTGGTGCCAGCCTTGATCTATCATGTGTGACTGGTACTTGTAGTCATATACAATGATGCTGGAGAATTTTTGCAGATAGATAGGGAGAGGAGGTGGTGCGCCCTGGAAGTTTCTGGCTGGCATAGTGACTTCATTGCATACAGCGTGCCATGCTGCAGATCATTTATTGCTGCTGGGTATCCGGCATTTGTGGCCTCTGGGAGAAAAGGAAATTGCATTAGTAAGATCTGCAGTGTTCGTCTGCACCAGAGACACCTTGCGGTTCGGGCATTGCAGTGGGACTTAGGCGGCTGCTGCCTGCAAAAAAACCCCCAGAAACTGCCAGGTTAGCAATGCAGGAAACAGTGTGAACAGCAAGAAGGGTCTCGTCTACAAGCCCCTCTTGTGAAACAGTTACCTAGATACAGAAAGGAATGTAGGCCAATGAGACGCCGGCCAGGCCCCTTCTCCCACCCTAGTACAATGCAGATGTAGAATAATTGTCTCCTTTGCAGCTGCGCAGATACAGCACGTGCAGTTCCATCAATAAGATATATACGGATATAACAGAGATAAGTTTGTCATTGGTTTGGATTTTGCATAGGACTGCCTTATCAGTGCCCCAATCTCCTCCATCTCATATCCTGATTCTGCTCTGATCTGAAGCATTACAATGAAACCCTGCAAAGTGCTCTGGATGAAGCTGCACCTCCTATACATAGAACAACTCGGCACAGACGGCGACAACCGTGGCACACGCTGCAAACACGTTTCCTGTAACGGTGCTCCAGGTGCGCCGAACTTCTGTGGAGAAAATCTAATCTACCCAAAGATTTCATCCATTATAAGTTCATGCTAAAAACATACAACTCTGCCCTTCACCTCTCCAAACAAACCTATTTCAACACCCTCATCACCTCGCTGTCCAATAACCCTATACGTCTCTTTGACACTTTCCATTCCTTACTCAACCCAAGAGTGCAGGCCCCAACCACGGATCTCCGCGCTGACGATCTGGCCAATTACTTCAAAGAAAAAATTGACCACATTCGACAGGAAATCATCTCCCAATCTCTTCATACCATGCACTGTCCTCCCTCCCCCACTGCATCTAGTTCACTCTCTGACTTTGAACCAGTTAGAGTTCTTTCACACTTCAGTTGTGTGGCGTCAGTTAGGTCCGACATCGTGGCGGATCGACGGATCCGTCAAATTTGGTGGAAAAACGGTTCTAACGGATCCGTTTTTTTGACGGATCAGCTGCCCCGATCCGTTTAAAAAACGGATCCGTTAGAACCGTTGCGACCGTTTTTACATCCGTTGTAACCGTTTTTTGACGGATCCGTTTTTTAAAAGGGGAGGATTTCAATGTGATTGGCTACTGGATACTACTGCAAAACTATATATAGCGTGTATTTACACCACATCTTTGAAAGGTTGTAGAGAAAGTGGCAGAAATGGAAGGAGTCCTGGCGAACATTGCAAAGATCTATGCGGATTTTACTTTTGAGGCAAATCAGTTGGCAGTCAGCGTTCGAGAGAGGGAGGAACAAAGACTGCGCATCCTACGGCAGCGGCGGAAGAGAAGGCTGTGGATCCATCCCATCACAGCACAACGTATGACCCGTGGTGTTTATTCCACGCTTTACATGGAACTAAGGGAAAACCCTCAAAAGTTCTTCAATTATGTGAGGATGAGAGCTGAAAATTTCGAGTTTTTATTAGGCTATGTGGAAGACTGTATACGTAGACGAGACACCCAGATGCGATTCTCAATATCACCAGCAGAGCGTCTCATGGTGACTATTCGGTAAGTAATTTTTTTTTTTAAATGATTCTCATTCATCAGACTTATAACTGTAATGTTGTTTTTTGAATTTTTTTATTAATTATTGTCTTTTCGTTTTGTTAACAGATTCCTTGCAACTGGAGAGTCGTTCTCATCCCTCCATTTTCAGTATCGACTTGGGATATCCACCATCTCGGGGATCATCAGAGATACCTGCCGGGCATTGTGGGAGTGCCTACAAGTGGAATACATCCCAGAGCCATCACAGGAGAGGTGGCTGGAGATCGCCCAAAATTTTCATCAAATTTGCCAGTTTCCAAATTGTGTTGGAGCAGTTGATGGAAAGCACATACGGATCGTCAAACCTTCAGGCTCTGGATCACAGTTTTATAACTATAAGAAGTACTTCTCTATTGTGTTGATGGCCATAGCCGATGCACAATGCAAGTTCATCGCTGTTGATATCGGTGCGTATGGACGCGCAAATGATTCACAAATATTTAAAAATTCACCAATGGGGCGCCGTTTATATGGAGAGACATTTGATTTTCCGCCCCCTAGACCTCTCCCTGGTACCACTAGTCCACCATTACCATTTGTTTGTGTTGGAGATGATGCCTTCCAGCTTTCCCCACACTTGCTGAAACCCTTTGGAAGTAGTGGACTGACCCAGAGGAAAAAAATTTACAATTACCGCTTAACCAGAGCACGAAGAGTAGTGGAATGTGCTTTTGGCATCTTAACTGCCAAATGGAGAGTCCTGCTAACTGCAATTAAACTGCAGACTGAAACTGTCGATGATGTGGTCAAAGCGTGCGTTGTCCTGCACAATTTTGTTTTATCAAAAGAACAAGTTTCCCTGGAGGATAATGTTTCTGAAAGCACCTTACGGGATTACCAAAACCCCACTTTTCGCAGTCCAGTAGCAGTCTCCAGAATGCGGGACAGTTTTGCAGACTACTTCATGTCTCCTGCAGGATCAGTTGACTGGCAGTATGAAATGGTGTAAAAAAAATTTTCTTTTTACACTTGTAAAAATACCATTTTTTGTTTGCTTACAAAATCTTTGTACTTTAATGCAGCATTGTATGTTTTGCAACGGTACCCTTTAAACACTGTTATTGTTACTAGGGTTGAGCGAAACGGGTCGAACATTTTCAAAAGTCGCCGACTTTTGGCTAAGTCGGGGTTTCATGAAACCCGATCCGACCCCTGTGCGGGGTCGGCCATGCGGTACGCGACTTTCGCCCCAAAGTCGCGTTTCAATGACGCGAAAAGCGCCATTTCTCAGCCAATGAAGGTAAACGCAGAGTGTGGGCAGCGTGATGACATAGGTCCTGGTCCCCACCATCTTAGAGAAGGGCATTGCAGTGATTGGCTTGCTGTCTGCAACGTCACAGGGGCTATAAAGAGGCGTTCCCGCCGACCGCCATCTTACTGCTGCTGATCTGAGCTTAGGGAGAGGTTGCTGCCGCTTTGTCAGAAGCAGGGATAGCGTTAGGCAGGGTCCATTAACCACAAAACCGCTTGTGCTGCAGCGATTTGCACTGTCCAACACCACCCTCGGTGTGCAGGGACAGTGGAAGTTTTTTTTTTTTTTTTTTCCCCTCAGCGCTGTAGCTCATTGGGCTGCCCTAGAAGGCTCCCTGATAGCTGCATTGCTGTGTGTACGCCGCTGTGCAAACCAACTGCTTTTTTCAAAGCACAAATCCTCTTGTTCCTTCCTTTCTGCACAGCTATCTTTTTTGTTTGTCCACACTTTTTATTTCATTTGTGCATCAGTCCACTCCTTATTGCTGCCTGCTATACCTGGCTGAGATTACTGCAGGCAGGGAGATAGTAGCTGCCTGCCATACCTGGCTGAGATTACTGCAGGCAGGGAGATAGTAATTGTAGGACATTCCCTGTTTTTTTTTTTTTTTTTTTTTTTGGTGGGAGATTAAGATTGGCAATTTGGCATTTCTGCTAGAGTGCCATCCCTGTGTGTGCCATCTCTCTCACATAGTGGGCCATAGAAAGCCTTTTCATTTTTCTGTATTTTTTTTTGTGGGGTGTATAAATTCTCCCTGATAAAAATACAGTGGGAGATTAATATTGGCCTTTGGGCTTGTGTGCCAGTCCTGAGTGTGCCATCTCTCTCACAAATAGTGGGCCATAGAAAGCCTAT
Organism: Ranitomeya imitator; assembly: GCF_032444005.1. Taxonomy (NCBI): domain Eukaryota; kingdom Metazoa; phylum Chordata; class Amphibia; order Anura; family Dendrobatidae; genus Ranitomeya; species Ranitomeya imitator. The sequence continues at coordinate 1,197,963,983 of NC_091282.1, read as the reverse complement.
TTTATTTTTTTTTGGGTTTTATAAATTCTCCCTGAAAAAAAGGGAGATTAATATTGGCCTCTGGGCTTCTGTGCCAGTCCTGAGCGTGCCATCTGTGCCAGTCCTGAGCGTCCCATCTCTCTCACAAATAGTGGGCCATAGAAAGCCTATTTAATTTTTTTTTTGGTTTTATAAATTTTCCCTGAAAAAAGGGAGATTAATATTGGCCTCTGGGCTTGTGTGCCAGTTGTGAGCGTGCCATCTGTGCCAGTCCTGAGCGTGCCATCTCTCTCACAAATAGTGGGCCATAGAAAGCCTATTTAATTTTTTTTTTGGTTTTATAAATTTTCCCTGAAAAAAGGGAGATTAATATTGGCCTCTGGGCTTGTATGCCAGTTGTGAGCGTGCCATCTGTGCCAGTCCTGAGCGTGCCATCTCTCTCACAAATAGTGGGCCATAGAAAGCCTATTTAATTTTTTTTTTGGTTTTATAAATTTTCCCTGAAAAAAGGGAGATTAATATTGGCCTCTGGGCTTGTGTGCCAGTTGTGAGCGTGCCATCTGTGCCAGTCCTGAGCGTGCCATCTCTCTCACAAATAGTGGGCCATAGAAAGCCTATTTAAATATTTTTTTGGTTTTATAAATTCTCCCAGAAAAAAAGGGAGATTAATATTGGCCTCTGGGCTTGTGTGCCAGTTGTGAGCGTGCCATCTGTGCCAGTCCTGAGCGTGCCATCTCTCTCACAAATAGTGGGCCATAGAAAGCCTATTTAATTTTTTTTTTGGTTTTATAAATTTTCCCTGAAAAAAGGGAGATTAATATTGGCCTCTGGGCTTGTGTGCCAGTTGTGAGCGTGCCATCTGTGCCAGTCCTGAGCGTGCCATCTCTCTCACAAATAGTGGGCCATAGAAAGCCTATTTAAATATTTTTTTGGTTTTATAAATTCTCCCAGAAAAAAAGGGAGATTAATATTGGCCTCTGGGCTTCTGTGCCAGTCCTGAGCGTGCCATCTGTGCCAGTCCTGAGCGTCCCATCTCTCTCACAAATAGTGGGCCATAGAAAGCCTATTTAATTTTTTTTTTGGTTTTATAAATTTTCCCTGAAAAAAGGGAGATTAATATTGGCCTCTGGGCTTGTGTGCCAGTTGTGAGCGTGCCATCTGTGCCAGTCCTGAGCGTGCCATCTCTCTCACAAATAGTGGGCCATAGAAAGCCTATTTAATTTTTTTTTTGGTTTTATAAATTTTCCCTGAAAAAAGGGAGATTAATATTGGCCTCTGGGCTTGTGTGCCAGTTGTGAGCGTGCCATCTGTGCCAGTCCTGAGCGTGCCATCTCTCTCACAAATAGTGGGCCATAGAAAGCCTATTTAAATATTTTTTTGGTTTTATAAATTCTCCCAGAAAAAAAGGGAGATTAATATTGGCCTCTGGGCTTCTGTGCCAGTCCTGAGCGTGCCATCTGTGCCAGTCCTGAGCGTCCCATCTCTCTCACAAATAGTGGGCCATAGAAAGCCTATTTTTTTTTGGGGGGGGGTTTTAGAAATTCTCCCTGGAAAAAAAAAGGGAGATTAATATTGCCCTTTGGGCTTGTGTGCCAGTACTAAGCGTTCCATCTCTCTCTCTCTCTCTTAGTCAGTGGGCCATAGAACGCCTATTTTTGGTTTTATTTGTTTTCTAAATTCTCCCTGAAAAAATCATTTTATTTTATTTGGTTTCTAAATTCTTCCTGATAAAATCATATTTTTTTTATTATTTTTTTTTCTAAAGTCTCCCTGAAAAAAAAAAAAAAAAAAAAAAACAGTGGGAGATTAATATTGGCCTTTCTGCTTGTGTGCCAGTCTTGACTCCTGGGTGTGCCATCTCTCTCTCTCTCTCTCTCTCTCTCTCTCCAATTGTGGTCCATAGAAAGCCTATATTTTTTTTCCTTGATTTGGGTTCCAAAATCTACCAGAGAAAATAACTCCATCAATCATTGGTAGAAAAATATTGGCCTCTGGGCTTGTGTGCCACTCCTGATTCCTGTGTGCGTCATCTCTCAGTCAGTGGGCCATAGAACGCCTATTTTTGGTTTTATTTGTTTTCTAAATTCTCCCTGAAAAAATCATTTTATTTTATTTGGTTTCTAAATTCTTCCTGATAAAATCATATTTTTTTTATTTATTTTTTTTCTAAAGTCTCCCTGAAAAAAAAAAAAAAAAAAAAAAAACAGTGGGAGATTAATATTGGCCTTTCTGCTTGTGTGCCAGTCTTGACTCCTGGGTGTGCCATCTCTCTCTCTCTCTCTCTCTCTCTCTCTCTCTCTCTCTCCAATTGTGGTCCATAGAAAGCCTATATTTTTTTTCCTTGATTTGGGTTCCAAAATCTACCAGAGAAAATAACTCCATCAATCATTGGTAGAAAAATATTGGCCTCTGGGCTTGTGTGCCACTCCTGATTCCTGTGTGCGTCATCTCTCACTCAGTGGCCCATAGAAAGCATATAGTTTGTTACATTTGTTTTCTAAATTCTCCCTGCAAAAATCAATTTTTTTTTTTTGGGGGGGTTTCTAAAGTGTTCCTGAAAAAAATAAAAATAAAAAACAAATAATAGTGTGACATTAATATTAACATTTGTGCTTCAGTGACAGTCCTGCGTGTGGGGCATCTCTCTAATTTGCAGCCACCAAAAAAAGAGTGTGTAACATTGTGCCTGATTTTCGCGGTGGTCTCACCAACCTGTAAAGGGGTAGCTAAATCATACTGAAGTTATAGCTCACCGTGTAAGTTGTGTGACTGCAACAAATAACGTTAGTTTGGTTACGTTTTTAAAACAATGAGGAAGTCTAGTGGAAGAGGTCGTGGCCGGGGGCGTTCATTGTCAGCTGGTAATGAGGGTAGTGGTAGTGGTGGAGCATCAGGTGGTCGTGGGGAAAAAAATATTGCACCTAAGTCTGGAGCTGTGGAGCCAGGTTCGTCGTCCGGCTACACAAGGCCTCGAACGCTCCCTTTTCTGGGATTAGGAAAACCGCTTTTAAAGCCGGAGCAGCAAGAGCAAGTTTTGGCTTATCTTGCTGACTCAGCCTCTAGCTCTTTTGCCTCCTCTCGTGAAACTGGTAAAAGTAAAAGCAGCGCGTCGTTAGTGGATGTTCACGGTCAGGGACAAGTCACTTCCTTGTCCTCTTCAGCAAAAACAACAACAGAGAAGAATGCAGCAGGCGACACAACGGGTTACTCCATGGAGCTCTTTACACATACCGTCCCTGGCTTAGAAAGTGAAGCAGTTAACAGTCCATGCCCATTACAAATTGAATCTGACATGGAGTGCACTGACGCACAGCCACAGCCAGACTACTATGCTGGTCCTTTGACTCAGACCACAACATTGCCCTCGCAGGGTGCTGATCAAGAATCAGACCCTGATGAGACTATGTTGCCCCATCACGAACGCTATACCACCGAACGACACGGTGACACAGACGAAGTTGCGCAGGAGGTACAAGAAGAGTTATTAGATGACCCAGTTCTTGACCCCGATTGGCAGCCATTGGGGGAACAGGGTGCAGGCGGCAGCAGTTCTGAAGCAGAGGAGGAGGAGGGGCCGCAGCAGGCATCAACATCGCCACAGGTTCCATCTGCCGGGCCCGTATCTTGCCCAAAACGCGTGGCAAAGCCAAAACCTGGTGGAGGACAGCGTGGCCATCCGGTTAAAGCTCAGTCTGCAATGCCTGAAAAGGTATCCGATGCTAGAAAGAGTGCAGTCTGGCATTTTTTTAAACAACATCCAATTGATCAGCGCAAAGTCATCTGTCAAAAATGTTCTACTTCCTTAAGCAGAGGTCAGAATCTGAAAAGTCTCAATACTAGTTGCATGCATAGACATTTAACCACCATGCATTTGAAAGCTTGGACTAACTACCAAACGTCCCTTAAGGTTGTTGCACCCTCGGCCAATGAAGCTAGTCATCAACGCAACATCCCTTCCGGCAGTGTAGGACCACCATTTAGCGCACCACCTGCTGTATCTGTGCAGGTATCTTTGCCAGGCCAAAGCAGTCAGGGTCAGGGAATCACCAGTTTCGTAGTAGGAAACACTGCATCTAGGGCACCGGCGGCAACAATACCATCTCCCACCGTCTCTCAGTCTGCCATGTCCACCGGCACCCCCGCTAGTTCCACGATCTCCATCTCTCCAGTCCAGCTCACCCTACATGAGACTATGGTTAGAAAAAGGAAGTACTTAGCCTCGCATCCGCGTACACAGGGTTTGAACGCCCACATAGCTAGACTAATCTCGTTAGAGATGATGCCCTACCGGTTAGTTGAAAGCGAAGCTTTCAAAGACCTGATGGACTACGCTGTACCACGCTACGAGCTACCCAGTCGACACTTTTTTTCCAGAAAAGCCATCCCAGCCCTCCACCAGCATGTTAAAGAGCGCATCGTCCATGCACTCAGGCAATCTGTGAGCACAAAGGTGCACCTGACAACAGATGCATGGACCAGTAGGCATGGCCAGGGACGTTACGTGTCCATCACGGCACACTGGGTAAATGTGGTGGATTCAGGGTCCACAGGGGACAGCAAGTTTGGGACAGTTCTGCCTAGCCCACGGTCTAGTAAACAGTTGTCTGTAGCCGTTCGCACCCCCTCCTCCTCCTCCTCCTCCTCGTCCTCCTGCAGAAGCAAGAGCTCGTCCACAGACCGCAGTCGCACAAACACTCCATCCGCACCTGCCACTGTTGCACACCAGGTCTCCCATTATGGGGCAGCTACTGGCATACGTCAGCAGGCTGTATTGGCTATGAAGTGTTTGGGCGACAATAGACACACCACGGAAGTTCTGTCCGAGTTCTTGCAGCAAGAAACGCAGTCGTGGCTGGGCACTGTAGATCTTGAGGCAGGCAAGGTAGTGAGTGATAACGGAAGGAATTTCATGGCTGCCATCTCCCTTTCCCAACTGAAACACATTCCTTGCCTGGCTCACACCTTAAACCTGGTGGTGCAGTGCTTCCTGAAAAGTTATCCGGGGTTATCCGACCTGCTCCTCAAAGTGCGTGGACTTTGCGCACATATCCGCCGTTCGCCTGTACACTCCAGCCGTATGCAGACCTATCAGCGTTCTTTGAACCTTCCCCAGCATCGCCTAATCATAGACGTTGCAACAAGGTGGAACTCAACACTGCACATGCTTCAGAGACTGTGCGAACAGAGGCGGGCTGTTATGTTTTTGTGGGAGGATACACATACACGGGCAGTCAGTAGGATGGCAGACATGGAGTTGTCAGGTGTGCAGTGGTCGAAGATTCAAGACATGTGTCAAGTCCTTCAGTGTTTTGAGGAATGCACACGGCTGGTTAGTGCAGACAACGCCATAATAAGCATGAGCATCCCCCTAATGCGTCTGCTGATGCAAAGTTTGACGCACATAAAGGATCAGGCGTCTGCACCAGAGGAAGAGGAAAGCCTTGATGACAGTCAGCGATTGTCTGGTCAGGGCAGTGTACATGACGAGGTACCGGGCGAAGAGGAGGTGGAGGATGAGGAGGATGATGGGGATGAGTATATTTTTAATGAGGAAGCTTTCCCGGGGGCACGGGAAATTGGTGGCGTGGCAAGGCCGGGTTCTGGTTTTTTGAGGGACACAAGTGACGTAGATTTGCCTGCAACTGCCCCTCAACCAAGCACAACCGCAGATTTGACAACGGGAACTTTGGCCCACATGGCGGATTATGCCTTGCGTATCCTCAAAAGGGACACACGCATTACAAAAATGATGAACGATGACGATTACTGGTTGGCCTGCCTCCTTGATCCTCGCTATAAAGGCAAATTGCAAAATATTATGCCACATGAGAACTTGGAACTAATATTAGCAACAAAACAATCAACTCTTGTTGACCGTTTGCTTCTGGCATTCCCTGCACACAGCGCCCGTGATCGTTCTCACACGAGCTCCAGGGGCCAGCAGACCAGAGGTGTTAGAGGGGCAGAAATCAGAAGTGGCGTTGGCCAGAGGGGTTTTCTGACCAGGTTGTGGAGTGATTTTTCTATGACCGCAGACAGGACAGGTACTGCAGCATCAATTCAAAGTGACAGGAGACAACATTTGTCCAGTATGGTTACAAACTATTTTTCATCCCTTATCGACGTTCTCCCTCAACCGTCATTCCCATTTGATTACTGGGCATCCAAATTAGACACCTGGCCAGAATTGGCAGAATATGCATTGCAGGAGCTTGCTTGCCCGGCAGCTAGTGTCCTATCAGAAAGAGTATTCAGTGCTGCAGGTTCAATACTAACAGAAAAAAGGACTCGTCTGGCTACCCAAAATGTAGATGATCTAACCTTCATTAAAATGAACCACAACTGGATTTCAAAATCTTTTGCCCCACCCTGCCCGGCTGACACCTAGCTTTCCTATGAAAAGGTCTTGCCTGTGGACTATTCTGAATGACTTTTCCAATCTCGTAATTTTCTTCACCTGATTGTCCAGCATACGACATGTTTCCACCTCACGAAATGGCCAAACTCCCCACACGGGGTCGTGCTATCGCCACTTTGCGCTTGGACCCTTGAGAGTGCTGTTTGTCTGAAGAGGTGGGTGTGGCCGCTTTTGGTCGACGGCACTGCCACTGGGTCCCTCATAGTACAATAAAGTGTCTCTGGCGGTGGTGGTGCGCACCCAACGTCAGACTCACCGTTGTAATATGAGGGGCCCTGTGCCTGTACCGCCGGCCACAAGCCAGTTCCCCCCCCCCCAGCTCAAACAGTGCTCTACCACTAGCAAAATTATCTCTCACAGCTTCACCAATGTGTAGTCTAGGCGCTGACATCCTTCAATGCCTGGCACTGACAATACCATTGTTTTGACATTTTTGTTATGTTAGGCCTTCGAAGCCTGTCTGCGGTCACTCCTTCCACTAGACTTCCACTGACCAGACCACTGCTGCCCGTGTACCCCTGGAACCAATTTAAAATTGCCTACAGCCATGTGTTAATATTTTAGGCCTTCGATGCCTGTCTGTGGTCACTCCTTCCACTAGGCCTCCACTGACCACACCACTGCTGCCCGTGTACCCCTGGAACCAATTTAAAATTGCCTACAGCCATGTGTGATTATTTTAGGCCTTCGATGCCTGTCTGCGGTCACTCCTTCCACTAGGCCTCCATTGACCACACCACTGCTGCCCGTGTAACCCTGGAACCAATTTAAAATTGCCTACAGCCAGCCCAATTTTTTTATTTTAGGCCTTCGATGCCTGTCTGCGGTCCATTCTTTCAACTACTACTACACTGACCAGGGCACTGCTGCCCAAGTACCCCTGGAACCAATTTAAAATTGCCTACAGCCATGTGTTAATATTTTAGGCCTTCGATGCCTGTCTGTGGTCACTCCTTCCACTAGGCCTCCACTGACCACACCACTGCTGCCCGTGTACCCCTGGAACCAATTTAAAATTGCCTACAGCCAGCCCAATTTTTTTATTTTAGGCCTTCGATGCCTGTCTGCGGTCCATTCTTTCAACTACTACTACACTGACCAGGGCACTGCTGCCCAAGTACCCCTGGAACCAATTTAAAATTGCCTACAGCCATGTGTTAATATTTTAGGCCTTCGATGCCTGTCTGTGGTCACTCCTTCCACTAGGCCTCCACTGACCACACCACTGCTGCCCGTGTACCCCTGGAACCAATTTAAATATGAGTATATTTTTAATGAGGAAGCTTTCCCGGGGGCACGGGAAATTGGTGGCGTGGCAAGGCCGGGTTCTGGTTTTTTGAGGGACACAAGTGACGTAGATTTGCCTGCAACTGCCCCTCAACCAAGCACAACCGCAGATTTGACAATGGGAACTTTGGCCCACATGGCGGATTATGCCTTGCGTATCCTCAAAAGGGACACACGCATTACAAAAATGATGAACGATGACGATTACTGGTTGGCCTGCCTCCTTGATCCTCGCTATAAAGGCAAATTGCAAAATATTATGCCACATGAGAACTTGGAACTAATATTAGCAACAAAACAATCAACTCTTGTTGACCGTTTGCTTCTGGCATTCCCTGCACACAGCGCCCGTGATCGTTCTCACACGAGCTCCAGGGGCCAGCAGACCAGAGGTGTTAGAGGGGCAGAAATCAGAAGTGGCGTTGGCCAGAGGGGTTTTCTGACCAGGTTGTGGAGTGATTTTTCTATGACCGCAGACAGGACAGGTACTGCAGCATCAATTCAAAGTGACAGGAGACAACATTTGTCCAGTATGGTTACAAACTATTTTTCATCCCTTATCGACGTTCTCCCTCAACCGTCATTCCCATTTGATTACTGGGCATCCAAATTAGACACCTGGCCAGAATTGGCAGAATATGCATTGCAGGAGCTTGCTTGCCCGGCAGCTAGTGTCCTATCAGAAAGAGTATTCAGTGCTGCAGGTTCAATACTAACAGAAAAAAGGACTCGTCTGGCTACCCAAAATGTAGATGATCTAACCTTCATTAAAATGAACCACAACTGGATTTCAAAATCTTTTGCCCCACCCTGCCCGGCTGACACCTAGCTTTCCTATGAAAAGGTCTTGCCTGTGGACTATTCTGAATGACTTTTCCAATCTCGTAATTTTCTTCACCTGATTGTCCAGCATACGACATGTTTCCACCTCACGAAATGGCCAAACTCCCCACACGGGGTCGTGCTATCGCCACTTTGCGCTTGGACCCTTGAGAGTGCTGTTTGTCTGAAGAGGTGGGTGTGGCCGCTTTTGGTCGACGGCACTGCCACTGGGTCCCTCATAGTACAATAAAGTGTCTCTGGCGGTGGTGGTGCGCACCCAACGTCAGACTCACCGTTGTAATATGAGGGGCCCTGTGCCTGTACCGCCGGCCACAAGCCAGTTCCCCCCCCCCAGCTCAAACAGTGCTCTACCACTAGCAAAATTATCTCTCACAGCTTCACCAATGTGTAGTCTAGGCGCTGACATCCTTCAATGCCTGGCACTGACAATACCATTGTTTTGACATTTTTGTTATGTTAGGCCTTCGAAGCCTGTCTGCGGTCACTCCTTCCACTAGACTTCCACTGACCAGACCACTGCTGCCCGTGTACCCCTGGAACCAATTTAAAATTGCCTACAGCCATGTGTTAATATTTTAGGCCTTCGATGCCTGTCTGTGGTCACTCCTTCCACTAGGCCTCCACTGACCACACCACTGCTGCCCGTGTACCCCTGGAACCAATTTAAAATTGCCTACAGCCATGTGTGATTATTTTAGGCCTTCGATGCCTGTCTGCGGTCACTCCTTCCACTAGGCCTCCACTGACCACACCACTGCTGCCCGTGTAACCCTGGAACCAATTTAAAATTGCCTACAGCCAGCCCAATTTTTTTATTTTAGGCCTTCGATGCCTGTCTGCGGTCCATTCTTTCAACTACTACTACACTGACCAGGGCACTGCTGCCCAAGTACCCCTGGAACCAATTTAAAATTGCCTACAGCCATGTGTTAATATTTTAGGCCTTCGATGCCTGTCTGTGGTCACTCCTTCCACTAGGCCTCCACTGACCACACCACTGCTGCCCGTGTACCCCTGGAACCAATTTAAAATTGCCTACAGCCATGTGTGATTATTTTAGGCCTTCGATGCCTGTCTGCAGTCACTCCTTCCACTAGGCCTCCACTGACCACACCACTGCTGCCCGTGTACCCCTGGAACCAATTTAAAATTGCCTACAGCCAGCCCAATTTTTTTATTTTAGGCCTTCGATGCCTGTCTGCGGTCCATTCTTTCAACTACTACTACACTGACCAGGGCACTGCTGCCCAAGTACCCCTGGAACCAATTTAAAATTGCCTACAGCCATGTGTTAATATTTTAGGCCTTCGATGCCTGTCTGTGGTCACTCCTTCCACTAGGCCTCCACTGACCACACCACTGCTGCCCGTGTACCCCTGGAACCAATTTAAAATTGCCTACAGCCATGTGTGATTATTTTAGGCCTTCGATGCCTGTCTGCGGTCACTCCTTCCACTAGGCCTCCACTGACCACACCACTGCTGCCCGTGTAACCCTGGAACCAATTTAAAATTGCCTACAGCCATGTGTTATTATTTTAGGCCTTCGATGCCTGTCTGCGGTCACTCCTTCCACTAGGCCTCCACTGACCACACCACTGCTGCCCGTGTACCCCTGGAACCAATTTAAAATTGCCTACAGCCAGCCCAATTTTTTTATTTTAGGCCTTCGATGCCTGTCTGCGGTCCATTCTTTCAACTACTACTACACTGACCAGGGCACTGCTGCCCAAGTACCCCTGGAACCAATTTAAAATTGCCTACAGCCATGTGTTAATATTTTAGGCCTTCGATGCCTGTCTGTGGTCACTCCTTCCACTAGGCCTCCACTGACCACACCACTGCTGCCCGTGTACCCCTGGAACCAATTTAAAATTGCCTACAGCCATGTGTGATTATTTTAGGCCTTCGATGCCTGTCTGCGGTCACTCCTTCCACTAGGCCTCCACTGACCACACCACTGCTGCCCGTGTACCCCTGGAACCAATTTAAAATTGCCTACAGCCATGTGTGATTATTTTAGGCCTTCGATGCCTGTCTGCGGTCACTCCTTCCACTAGGCCTCCACTGACCACACCACTGCTGCCCGTGTACCCCTGGAACCAATTTAAAATTGCCTACAGCCATGTGTGATTATTTTAGGCCTTCGATGCCTGTCTGCGGTCACTCCTTCCACTAGGCCTCCACTGACCACACCACTGCTGCCCGTGTAACCCTGGAACCAATTTAAAATTGCCTACAGCCATGTGTTATTATTTTAGGCCTTCGATGCCTGTCTGCGGTCACTCCTTCCACTAGGCCTCCACTGACCACACCACTGCTGCCCGTGTACCCCTGGAACCAATTTAAAATTGCCTACAGCCAGCCCAATTTTTTTATTTTAGGCCTTCGATGCCTGTCTGCGGTCCATTCTTTCAACTACTACTACACTGACCAGGGCACTGCTGCCCAAGTACCCCTGGAACCAATTTAAAATTGCCTACAGCCATGTGTTAATATTTTAGGCCTTCGATGCCTGTCTGTGGTCACTCCTTCCACTAGGCCTCCACTGACCACACCACTGCTGCCCGTGTACCCCTGGAACCAATTTAAAATTGCCTACAGCCATGTGTGATTATTTTAGGCCTTCGATGCCTGTCTGCGGTCACTCCTTCCACTAGGCCTCCACTGACCACACCACTGCTGCCCGTGTACCCCTGGAACCAATTTAAAATTGCCTACAGCCAGCCCAATTTTTTTATTTTAGGCCTTCGATGCCTGTCTGCGGTCCATTCTTTCAACTACTACTACACTGACCAGGGCACTGCTGCCCAAGTACCCCTGGAACCAATTTAAAATTGCCTACAGCCATGTGTTAATATTTTAGGCCTTCGATGCCTGTCTGTGGTCACTCCTTCCACTAGGCCTCCACTGACCACACCACTGCTGCCCGTGTACCCCTGGAACCAATTTAAAATTGCCTACAGCCATGTGTGATTATTTTAGGCCTTCGATGCCTGTCTGCGGTCACTCCTTCCACTAGGCCTCCACTGACCACACCACTGCTGCCCGTGTACCCCTGGAACCAATTTAAAATTGCCTACAGCCAGCCCAATTTTTTTATTTTAGGCCTTCGATGCCTGTCTGCGGTCCATTCTTTCAACTACTACTACACTGACCAGGGCACTGCTGCCCAAGTACCCCTGGAACCAATTTAAAATTGCCTACAGCCATGTGTTAATATTTTAGGCCTTCGATGCCTGTCTGTGGTCACTCCTTCCACTAGGCCTCCACTGACCACACCACTGCTGCCCGTGTACCCCTGGAACCAATTTAAAATTGCCTACAGCCATGTGTGATTATTTTAGGCCTTCGATGCCTGTCTGCGGTCACTCCTTCCACTAGGCCTCCACTGACCACACCACTGCTGCCCGTGTACCCCTGGAACCAATTTAAAATTGCCTACAGCCAGCCCAATTTTTTTATTTTAGGCCTTCGATGCCTGTCTGCGGTCCATTCTTTCAACTACTACTACACTGACCAGGGCACTGCTGCCCAAGTACCCCTGGAACCAATTTAAAATTGCCTACAGCCATGTGTTAATATTTTAGGCCTTCGATGCCTGTCTGTGGTCACTCCTTCCACTAGGCCTCCACTGACCACACCACTGCTGCCCGTGTACCCCTGGAACCAATTTAAAATTGCCTACAGCCATGTGTTAATATTTTAGGCCTTCGATGCCTGTCTGTGGTCACTCCTTCCACTAGGCCTCCACTGACCACACCACTGCTGCCCGTGTACCCCTGGAACCAATTTAAAATTGCCTACAGCCATGTGTTATTATTTTAGGCCTTCGATGCCTGTCTGCGGTCACTCCTTCCACTAGGCCTCCACTGACCACACCACTGCTGCCCGTGTACCCCTGGAACCAATTTAAAATTGCCTACAGCCAGCCCAATTTTTTTATTTTAGGCCTTCGATGCCTGTCTGCGGTCCATTCTTTCAACTACTACTACACTGACCAGGGCACTGCTGCCCAAGTACCCCTGGAACCAATTTAAAATTGCCTACAGCCATGTGTTAATATTTTAGGCCTTCGATGCCTGTCTGTGGTCACTCCTTCCACTAGGCCTCCACTGACCACACCACTGCTGCCCGTGTACCCCTGGAACCAATTTAAAATTGCCTACAGCCATGTGTGATTATTTTAGGCCTTCGATGCCTGTCTGCGGTCACTCCTTCCACTAGGCCTCCACTGACCACACCACTGCTGCCCGTGTACCCCTGGAACCAATTTAAAATTGCCTACAGCCATGTGTGATTATTTTAGGCCTTCGATGCCTGTCTGCGGTCACTCCTTCCACTAGGCCTCCACTGACCACACCACTGCTGCCCGTGTACCCCTGGAACCAATTTAAAATTGCCTACAGCCAGCCCAATTTTTTTATTTTAGGCCTTCGATGCCTGTCTGCGGTCCATTCTTTCAACTACTACTACACTGACCAGGGCACTGCTGCCCAAGTACCCCTGGAACCAATTTAAAATTGCCTACAGCCATGTGTTAATATTTTAGGCCTTCGATGCCTGTCTGTGGTCACTCCTTCCACTAGGCCTCCACTGACCACACCACTGCTGCCCGTGTACCCCTGGAACCAATTTAAAATTGCCTACAGCCATGTGTGATTATTTTAGGCCTTCGATGCCTGTCTGCGGTCACTCCTTCCACTAGGCCTCCACTGACCACACCACTGCTGCCCGTGTACCCCTGGAACCAATTTAAAATTGCCTACAGCCATGTGTGATTATTTTAGGCCTTCGATGCCTGTCTGCGGTCACTCCTTCCACTAGGCCTCCACTGACCACACCACTGCTGCCCGTGTAACCCTGGAACCAATTTAAAATTGCCTACAGCCATGTGTTATTATTTTAGGCCTTCGATGCCTGTCTGCGGTCACTCCTTCCACTAGGCCTCCACTGACCACACCACTGCTGCCCGTGTACCCCTGGAACCAATTTAAAATTGCCTACAGCCAGCCCAATTTTTTTATTTTAGGCCTTCGATGCCTGTCTGCGGTCCATTCTTTCAACTACTACTACACTGACCAGGGCACTGCTGCCCAAGTACCCCTGGAACCAATTTAAAATTGCCTACAGCCATGTGTTAATATTTTAGGCCTTCGATGCCTGTCTGTGGTCACTCCTTCCACTAGGCCTCCACTGACCACACCACTGCTGCCCGTGTACCCCTGGAACCAATTTAAAATTGCCTACAGCCATGTGTGATTATTTTAGGCCTTCGATGCCTGTCTGCGGTCACTCCTTCCACTAGGCCTCCACTGACCACACCACTGCTGCCCGTGTACCCCTGGAACCAATTTAAAATTGCCTACAGCCAGCCCAATTTTTTTATTTTAGGCCTTCGATGCCTGTCTGCGGTCCATTCTTTCAACTACTACTACACTGACCAGGGCACTGCTGCCCAAGTACCCCTGGAACCAATTTAAAATTGCCTACAGCCATGTGTTAATATTTTAGGCCTTCGATGCCTGTCTGTGGTCACTCCTTCCACTAGGCCTCCACTGACCACACCACTGCTGCCCGTGTACCCCTGGAACCAATTTAAAATTGCCTACAGCCATGTGTTAATATTTTAGGCCTTCGATGCCTGTCTGTGGTCACTCCTTCCACTAGGCCTCCACTGACCACACCACTGCTGCCCGTGTACCCCTGGAACCAATTTAAAATTGCCTACAGCCATGTGTGATTATTTTAGGCCTTCGATGCCTGTCTGCGGTCACTCCTTCCACTAGGCCTCCACTGACCTGTCTACTGCGGCCCGTGTACCCCTTGAACCAACCTAATAAAATATTTAAAAAATTAATTTGATTATAAAAAATAAGATCGTGTTGAGATCTCAAATGCAGACATTTTAACAATCAAAACAAACACACAACAAATATCTGGAACTGTACTACAAAGGTCCAACAGCTACAATTTCTTTCTCCTGCAAGAAGTTAACTGAAAGTTTTTTGGAGTTGTTAACACAGATATGGCATCCACCGAGTGTTGTCCTGTCGCGTCTCCTTTAAATTATTTCCAATAAGATGTTAAACTATTAATTTAATAAAATCAATAATTAAAAAAATAATTGAGTAAGTCAAAAGCACATTGCAAATAAACATTAATTACAAATCAAGAAGCATGGCGCGTCCGAGGGTGAGTAGATACCGAATAAGAATATAATCACCCTCGGGCGCGCAATGCTTATTTACAACAGCCTTCCTTCCTAAGAATCAGCCCTTCCGTGGTGTAGAGAGAGGTTGTTGTTACACTCCAAGGTGTTCCCCAGGTTGCCTTTCCTGAGCTTCGATCTTCCGGCTCTCGTTTAGTAGCTGTTGGAAACTACGCTGCATTAGGCCTACTAATTGTGTATGGGTGAAACAGTGGCGCATCTGCGGTCCCTCCTTCCACTAGGCCTCCACTGACCTGTCTACTGCGGCCCGTGTACCCCTTGAACCAACCTAATAAAATATTTAAAAAATTAATTTGATTATAAAAAATAAGATCGTGTTGAGATCTCAAATGCAGACATTTTAACAATCAAAACAAACACACAACAAATATCTGGAACTGTACTACAAAGGTCCAACAGCTACAATTTCTTTCTCCTGCAAGAAGTTAACTGAAAGTTTTTTGGAGTTGTTAACACAGATGTGGCATCCACCGAGTGTTGTCCTGTCGCGTCTCCTTTAAATTATTTCCAATAAGATGTTAAACTATTAATTTAATAAAATCAATAATTAAAAAAATAATTGAGTAAGTCAAAAGCACATTGCAAATAAACATTAATTACAAATCAAGAAGCATGGCGCGTCCGAGGGTGAGTAGATACCGAATAAGAATATAATCACCCTCGGACGCGCAATGCTTATTTACAACAGCCTTCCTTCCTAAGAATCAGCCCTTCCGTGGTGTAGAGAGAGGTTGTTGTTACACTCCAAGGTGTTCCCCAGGTTGCCTTTCCTGAGCTTCGATCTTCATGCTCTCGTTTAGTAGGTGTCGGAAAGTAGGCTGCATTAGGCCTAAAAAATGGGGAATGGGGTGGAGAGAGATGGTGTGTTACACTCCAAGGTGTTCTCCAGGTTTCCTCGCCATTGCTTCGATCTTCCGACTCTCGTTTAGTAGTTGTAGAAAACTACACTGCATTAGGCCTACAAAATGGGTATCGGGTGGAGAGAGATGGTGTGTTACACTCCAAGGTGTTCCCCAGGTTTCCTTGCCATTGCTTCGGTCTTCCGACTCTCGTTTAGTAGTTGTAGAAAAGTACACAGCATTAGGCCTACAAAATGGGTATGGGGTGGAGAGAGATGGTGTGTTACACTCCAAGGTGTTCCCCAGGTTGCCTTTCCTGAGCTTCTATCTTCAGGCTCTCATTAAATTGTGGTTAAATGGAACAACTGCATTTGGCGTACTAGTTGGTTTGGGGCCTACTATCGGTGTCTGCCACTCCTTGCTGTTCTCCTGGTTTCCTGTCCTGAAATTCCATTTTCAGCCTCTCGTTAAGTAGTTGTTAATGTTAGACTGCATTTGGCCTACTAGTTGGGTTGGGGCCTACTATCGGTGTCTGCCACTCCTTGCTGTTCTCCTCCACTGAACAAAGCTGTGCCGCCTGTTTACTACGGTTGCCAATTTTGAACTGCATTTCGACTACTTACTGATTTGGCCCTACTCTCTGTGTCAGCCTCTCATTCCAGTTGTCCTCCACTGCAATGCCCCCTGGTTATTCCTGTGTTACCAATTTTGAACTGCATTTAGCCCACTTTATTCTTTGGGCCTATATCTGTGTTTCCACTTCATCGTGCCCATTGCCCAGCCAGTGATAGATGAGTCTGCTGGTACATTGACCCATAACGCAACATTCCCCGTGCACGCTACACAACAACATTGTGACCCTGCTGAAAGTCAGGTTGCTCTTCCCGCATAC
Organism: Ranitomeya imitator; assembly: GCF_032444005.1. Classification (NCBI taxonomy): domain Eukaryota; kingdom Metazoa; phylum Chordata; class Amphibia; order Anura; family Dendrobatidae; genus Ranitomeya; species Ranitomeya imitator. The sequence continues at coordinate 1,197,947,494 of NC_091282.1, read as the reverse complement.
CATACCACCTTACACGGGGACAAAGAGGAAGGTGCAGATGAAAGTGCAGGTTCCTTCATCAGGTGGGGGGAGGAATACTAGTTGGCGACGTCACTGGCACAGGGCCTCTCATAGTACGCAAAAGTGTTGCTGCCGGTGGGAGGCGCCCCCGCCGTGCAAACACACCGCTGTACTTTGAGGGGCCCTGTGCCAGTGCCAATGCCAACGAGTGGGCCCCCCCTGCTTGCTCAGGATCACAGCACTTGCAAAGTTGAAATACTTACCTCTCCCTGCTCCACTGCCGTGACGTGGTCCAGATTTACTGGGCCCACTAATTACTTGAACCAGCCCTACCCCCCACAACTTTAGCCAAATGACCCCCAATTTCAAATGCCTTCCAATTATTTTAAGGTAAATTACGCTTGACAAGCTTCATTAAGAAGAATGGATGGTTTTGACATTAAAATGGGCACTCTAGGTGTTTTCCTGGCCCCCACTCACTGCCGACTATGCTGCCCCATTGACTTGCATTGGGTTTCGTGTTTCGGTCGATCCCGACTTTACGTCATAATCGGCCGATTTCACTCGACCCGACTTTGGACATAGTCGGGTTTCGCAAAACCCGGCTCGACTCTAAAAAGGTCAAGGTCGCTCAACTCTAATTGTTACTATTGCCATAACCTTGGTGATTTAAAAACTTTACAAAAAAAAAAGAGAAAGACAATAAAATTGTTTTTAAACCAAAAAACTGTTTATTTATTTACAGATTCTCATAGTTTGGGGTGGAGATAGTAGCGGAGGGGCTGACAGGGCGGACCACGTCGAGAGTGGGGGACAGGACATCACGGGGAGGAACAGAAGTAGAATGGGTGGTGAAAACATGAGGTTGTGTAGAGAGTTGAGGTGCTGATGTGGTGTGTGGGAGGTATGAAGGTGTTGGTGGGATTGGGAACGGAGAAGTTAAAGGGGAAGAATGGAAGGGGGACGGTAAAAACTGGGAAAGACTAAGGGGGGAAGGAACAAATGACGAAGGAGTAGAATGGACGGGAGGAGGACGGACAGGAGGAGGACGGACGGGAGGATAGACGGTGGATTGAGAGGGGAAAGGTGTTGACACATGAAGGGTAGGTGGAGGGGCATGGGACATCGCCTGCGCTAGAGCAGTGTGGCAGCCTTGCATCACATGCATCTGCAGGTCAGGAGTTAGATTTTCCATGTGCCTGAGTACCGACTGAAAAAAACAGTGCCTTGGTGACTGATTTGCATCTGATTGCATCCTATCAAGACGACTGCTGAGTTCAAGTATGCTTTTGTTAAGCATATTGTACCCAGCAGACGTTTGCTCACTCAAAAGCTTGATGGCACTGTGAAAGGATGCATTCAGCTGCAAAAAGTCAGGCGCATAGCTCCTTTCCTGACCTCTCTGGCGCTGCCGTCCTGACCACAAAGTTGGTCTAGATGTTGTGGCAGAGGGGTGGGGTAAAGGGAACTCTAACTCATCACCTGCAGCTTCAAGTGACGAAGTCCGCCCTGCTGCTCCAGCGCTGGTGGATGAGGCTGAGGGATCAAACGAAAGGGAAGGTGCAGAAACAGAGGGGTTGACGTGGTCCCCGGTGGCGGACTCTTGAGGGATCGCTCCAGAGGGGTGCAACTCTGATGCAGGCTCCCGAGTGCTGCAGAAAGTGCTGTTAAAGAAGAAAAAAAAAATTAGTATCTGGATATTACAATTGCCCTTGCTGCAAAAAAAATTGAAGGTTACACATTTTTACAGTTTGACTGAAAATATGTGGTGTTGAATATTTACCTTCTGCTCAGCAGCGTCGACCGGAGGAACGACAGGGCTCTGGCATGTTTGTATCTGCTCCTGCGTCCTCTAGATCCACTCGGGGCCTGCATCTCCTTATTAAACTCCCTCTTGAAGCGATCCCTGAGTGACCGCCACCGCACGATAATCCTGTTACCTGGAAAGAAAAAGCAAAAATTGGTTACTATACACCACATTAAATCATGCCTAACATAAGGTTATGAAGTGTGAATACTTACGCGCTAGATCCTGGGCCCCAGCATCGAGTTCCTCCCAGTTATCCATAACAGCACTGCACACTTCCTCCCATAGCCGTCGGGTGATTAACTGGTCAGCATGGCGGCGGTCCGACATGTTCCACAGCGGCTCCCGACTTTGTACTGCTTCGATGAGGGTGTTCACATCTATGCCCTCCTCTTCGTCATCCTGTTCGGGAGCACGCTGTGAAGCCTAACAAAAAGATAAGAATAAAAAGGGAAAGATTACAACACATGAATTTTACATTTTACTAAACACCAAACCAAAAAGGAACTTACTCTTCGGCGACCGCCGCGATTATCATTCCGACGACTATGGGAGGTGCTTTGAGGAACTCTACGTCGAGCCCCGGATTGTGAAGACTAATTTAAAAAAAAAAATAAAATTAATAATGTTCTTTGATCGAGGCATATGTATTGTGTGCTGTGCTGAATGTTTGTGTTGGGTGTAGTGCATTGTATGTGAGGATCGGTCTGTTCAAAACTTACACTATGCGCTCCCGCTCCTTGTATTTCTCCACCCTGTCCGTCTCCTTCTGTTAGCCCCTCTGCTTCATATTCCTGTGAATACAGAATAAACACATAAAGGCTTAAAATACAATTGCCATTGTTGCACCAAAATAAAAAATTTATGAAGAAAAAAAATTAACACCTCAGTTTGCTGATGATGTGCTGGGGGGCTCTCAGAAGAAGACATTATGATCTTGCGTCTATCTTGGGTTGGTCGGTCCCTTGCTTGGGTCCTCTTGGTCCCTAGAATCTGTAAGCATAAAGGGAGTTCTAAGCTACTATACAAAAGGATAGATAGATAGATGCAGCTTTCAGGACTTTACACTTACATCTGTTTCCAAAACTTGGGGCTTGCGTATAGCTTGGGTCGGTCGGTCCCTTGCTTGGGTCCTCTTGGTCCCTAGAATCTGCAAGCATAAAGAGAGTTCTAAGCTACTATACAAAAGGATAGATGCAGCTGTAGGGACTTTACACTTACAACTTTAAAAAAAAAATGGGGAGCCTGCTTGTGTACGTCTTGGCTCAGTACCTACTACAGTACCTACAGTGCCAACTTATTTTTGATTTCCCCCACCACAAAAGAAAAAAAAAATTCTACCGTCAAACTTGATGCACAAGCTGCCAAACCCTCTACCTCCTGTTTCCCCACAAAAAAAACCCCCAAAAAATCCCTTTAAAACAACACCAAAACTACTTAGAACTTGATATGCGCAATGCGCATGCTGGTAAAACCCACCTAAACAAAGTTTAACCTTATAAAAAATGTTCCTCATTCGAAATTAAAATACCAATCCCCAAAATTGTTAATTATGATTACCCTACAGTTTGTATTTTCTAAAACCAGATAACATATTCTATAGCAAAGATTTGCATTACACATTTGTATATATAACCTTTACTGCATGTTTACCCAATATTACATTTATCTTGAAATGAGACTACTGACAGTTTTGTGAAATTTTTATTACTATATTTTTTTAAATTTTCTTTTTTTTAGGGTACAGTAGGAGCTACACTGCTCTTTATTTGAAATACAAGTATATTATGGAAAACAACAAAGATGCAGAACACATCACACATCATTTATACACACACACAAAACAAATTTTACACCACAGCTATTCAAAATACCAGCATAGTATGAAAAACATATAAACAGGGCAGGCAGGCACACGCACGCACGCACGCACGCACACACACACAGCCACCTTCTGTCTGTCCCTCGGCACTCTGCTTCTCTGCCCTGTGTAAGCACAGCGGCCGGAAAGCAGAGCGGTGACGTCACCGCTGTGCTCTGCTTTACGGCTGGCTGGCGCTCACAATGCAGAGAAGCACAGCACGGGGACAGACAGCGGAATTTACCTTTTTTTTTTTACTTTTACACTGGTAACCAGGGTAAACATCGGGTTACTAAGCGCGGCTCTGCAGTTAGTAACCCGATGTTTACTCTGGTTACCGGCATCGTTGGTCGCTGGAGAGCTGTCTGTGTGACAGCTCTCCAGCAACCAAACAGCGACGCTGCAGCGATCCGGATCGTTGTCGGTATCGCTGCAGCGTGTGACGGTACCTTTAGTAAATACATCAAAAATCAACATTAACCAATATGGCATTGACAAATGCACATGCAACCAACAAGATGCACACAAACATACCTGCAAGCAGAGTCATAACGCAAGCATAACACATGAACAGGCGTAATATTGACGAAGGCATAATAAGGTGCAGGCACATGAACACATACATACAAAAGCACACAGCAGTACAAAAATACACACACACACGGCCATCAGTCCTCCGGCTGGAGCTTGATGTCTTCACAGTGGCAGGCCTCGGGGTGGATCTGGACTGTAGCAGGGCACTGGCTGTTGCAGGACGACGGCAGGCCTCAGGTTGGATTCAGGTTTTAAAAGCTCTTGCTGTACTCAGTACGTCATACACAAATGCGCACACACACACACACACACACACACACACACACACACACACACACACACACACACACACACACACATGCACGCTGGATGTCAGTACTCACATGGCTGTCTCAGGCAGGGTCTGGCTGGCACGGCCTCTCTGGCTGGCTGGCAGGGCCTCTCTGGCTGGCTGGCAGGGCCTGGCTGGCAAGGTCTTGCTTGCAGGGTCTGGCAGTGTGTCTCTGGCTGGCAGGGCCTCTCTGGCTGGCAGGGCCTCTCTGGCTAGCTGGCAGGGCCTCTCTGGCTGGCTGGCAAGGTCTTGCTGGCAGGGTCTGGCTGGGTCTCTCTTGCATTGAAGGGTCTGTCTTGCTGGCTGGTACATTTGGGAATGACCTGTCCTCTTTATATAGTTTTTGGGTTGTCTGGGCAAAGTATCCACTTTTTGGAGCATGCTCAATCAAAAAAAGCGGATTGAGGCGACGGATCCGCCAAAAAGCGGATCGCGACGGATCCGTCACCCATAGGCGCCCATTCTAAAAAAAGGCGGACACGACGGATCCGCCGCGGTCCGCCTTTTCGGCGGCGCCAAAAAACGTTACAAAGTCCGTCAATGTCTAGACAACGTCCGCCAAATATCGACGGATCCGTCGCATGGCGGATGGAACGGACGGCCATCCGCCACAATCCGTCTCTAATGCAAGTCAATGGGAAAATAGCGGATCCGCCAAAAAAAAATGGCGGATCCGCCATTTCACGAAAATGGCGGTTTTTGACTGACGCCGAAAGACTGAAGTGTGAAAGAGGCCTTACAGAAGAAGAAGTAGTCAGGCTCCTTGCATCTTCTTGCCTGACCACTTGCCAAAGTGACCCCATTCTGTCACATCTCCTCCAGTCCCTTTCCCCAGCTGTCACCTCTCACCTAACAAAAATATTCAACCTTTCTCTCTCTTCTGGTATTTTTTCCTCCTCATTTAAGCATGTCATCATACATCCATTACTTAAAAAACCATCCCTCGACAAAAACTGTGCCGCTAACTATAGACCTGTCTCTAATCTTCCCTTCATCTCTAAACTCCTCGAACGCCTGGTCCACTCCCGTCTTACCCGCTATCTCTCAGATAACTCTCTTCTCGACCCTCTTCAATCTGGTTTCCGCTCTTTACACTCTACTGAAACTGCCCTCACTAAAGTCTTTAATGACCTACTAACAGCTAAATCTAATGGTCACTACTCCATGCTAATTCTCTTGGATCTCTCCACAGCATTTGATTCTGTGGATCATCAGCTCCTCCTCACTATGCTCCGCTCCATCGGCCTCAATGACACCGTTCTCTCCTGGTTCTCCTCCTATCTCTCTGACCGATCATTCACTGTATCTTTTGCTGGTTCCTCCTCCTCTCACCTTCCCCTTACTGTTGGGGTTCCTCAAGGATCAGTCCTAGGTCCCCTCCTCTTCTCTTTGTATACTGCCCCTATTGGACAAACAATCAGTAGATTTGGTTTCCAGTACCATCTCTATGCTGATGACACCCAATTATACACCTCTTCTTCTGTTATCACGCCGACCTTTTTAGAAAACACCAGTGATTGTCTTACCGCTGTCTCTAACATCATGTCCTCCCTCTATCTGAAACTGAACCTGTCAAAAACTAAACTCCTCGTGTTTTCTCCCTCTACTAACCTACCTTTGCCTGACATTGCCATCTCCGTGTGCGGTTCCACCATTACTCCCCACCAACATGCCCGCTGCCTTGGGGTCATACTTGATTCCGAGCTTTCATTCACCCCCCACATCCGATCACTGGCTCGCTCTTCTTATCTGCATCTCAAAAACATTTCTAGAATTCGCCCTTTTCTTAATTTTGACTCTGCAAAATCTCTTACTGTTTCACTTATTCATTCTCGTCTGGACTATTGTAACTCTCTACTAATCGGCCTCCCTCTTACCAAACTCTCCCCGCTCCAATCTGTCCTGAATGCTGCTGCCAGGATCGTATTCCTCGCCAATCGTTACACCGATGCCTCTACCCTGTGCCAGTCATTACACTGGCTACCCATCCACTCCAGAATCCAGTACAAAACTACTACCCTCATCCACAAAGCACTACATGGCTCAGCACCACCCTACATCTCCTCCCTGGTATCAGTCTACCACCCTACCCGTGCCCTCCGCTCCGCTAATGACCTCAGGTTAGCATCCTCAATAATCAGAACCTCCCACTCCCGTCTCCAAGACTTTACATGTGCTGCGCCAATTCTTTGGAATGCACTACCCAGGTTAATACGATTTAATCCCCACAGTTTTAAGCGTGCCCTAAAAACTCATTTGTTCAGATTGGCCTTCCGCCTCAACGCATTAGCCGAACTATGCCTGTGTGGCCCATTAAAAAACAAAACAAAAAAAAAACTTAAACCACAACCAGGTTCCTCGCATCATGTTCTCATATACTTTATGCAGTTAATAGCCCTCTGTGTCTGTACTGCTACATACTTAGGCAGTTAACCGGTTCATGCAGCTTTACATGAACACCCGAGCCTTACACTATAGCTGGTCCGACTAAAGCAATTGTTACCATCCACCTCTCGTGTCTCCCCTTTTCCTCATAGTTTGTAGCTTGCGAGCAGCAGGGCCCTCATTCCTCTTGGTATCTATTTTGAACTGTGATTTCTGTTATGCTGTAATGTCTATTGTCTGTACAAGTCCCCTCTATAATTTGTAAAGCGCTGCGGAATATGTTGGCGCTATATAAATAAAATTATTATTATTATTAAACTAGATGGTGGCCCGATTCTAACGCATCGGGTATTCTAGAATATGCATGTCCACGTAGTATATTGCCCAGTTACGTAGTATATTGCACAGGACGTAGTATACAGCACAGAGCCACGTAGTATATTGCCCAGTCACGTAGTATATTGCCCAGCCACGTATGTCACAGGTTAAAAAATAAAAAAGAAACATATACTCACCTTCCGAGGGAGCTCTTTTAGTCATGTCGCCTGTGTGCGGTGCACTCGGCAGCTTCTGGGTGACAGGATTGGTAGCGCAGGACCCTTGATGACGTCGCGGTCACATGACCGTGACGTCATGGCAGGTCCTTGTCGCATACCATCCTTGCCACCGGAACCTGCCGCTTGCATGGAGCGGTTACTGGAGCGTCGCGAGGAGCGGGAAAGGTGGCAGAAGAGTATATAATGATTTTTTGTTTTTTTATTATTTTTAACATTAGATCTTTTTACTATTGATGCTGCATAGGCAGCATCAATAGTAAAAAGTTGGGGACACACAGGGTTAATGGCAGCGTTAACGGAGCGCGTTACCCGCGGCATAACGTGGTCCGTTACCGCCGGCATTAACCCTGTGTGAGCGCTTACTCGAGGGGAGTATGGAGTGGGCGCTGGGCAGTGACTGTGGGGAGTAAGGAGCTGCCATTTTTCCACCGGACTGTGCCCATCGCTGATTGGTCGTGGCAAAATCAGCGACTTGGATTTCCATGACAGACAGAGGCTCCAACCAATGAATATCTGTGACAGAAAGACTGACGGAAGTGACCCTTAGACAATTATATAGTAGATGCCGCCTTGATAGGTGCAGCTCTAACTTACACAATATCTGTATCTGATCTGATTTGTATAGCGATGTTGCAGTATAGATGACGGCCAAATTTTCCATCTCTCCATAGAGTGAGGACCTTATCCCTCCTCGCTGTAATGAATGGATCCTTTTATTTGCTTCAGTTACTGTCCTTGCCTATTGAGTGATATGGATTGAAGCCGCTGACATTTCAGTTTTCACCACGTTACATTCCCCCCCCCTCGTCCCGTGATTACTCCTGCCATAACCGTTTACAACAGAGTTGGTGAAGTTATGGGATGTTTACACTGAGTTTTTATCGTGCATTTTCTGTGCCAAAATCCGAATGAAAACGGACCACATTTTGGGGAATTGTTTTAGTGAGAAATCCACATATTGTCCTGCCAACCATAAACTACGTCCGGTAACCACGTGTAGATTAACCCTAGTGCATGGAGAAATCAATGGATGAAGTTGATGGACAATAGACCATATTCTAGAAGTGATGCTCCTAGGGGAAAAATATGATGCATCATGGAAGTAATATGTGGTGGTGCTCAAAGCGCCTGTAGGCTGATAATAAAGGCTTATGTGCCTCCATGCTGCCACAAACATAACTTTAGTAATAGTAAGCACCCTACGACGACCTTCTAAATCCGCCGAGTGCTATCTGTGGCTGTGACGGATCGCGCTCGTACCTATGTTATTCTATGGGGCCTTGCACATGTCTGATTTTTTTTTTCCTTGGGATGAATGGTCCAAGAAACTTTTTTTTTTGGCTTTCTCCATCTCTGACCAAATCAGATCCCACTCTGATCACACTCTGATTAGCATAATCGGACAGATTTCTCAGATATGTCCAGCGTCGTTCTTCTCCTCTCCATGTCATTTGTGACTCTCAGCTCTCTCTATGCTCTGTGTGAGCAGGAAGTCTCTGTCACCATGTGAGTCTATGGGGCCTCGTTCTGATGCTTTAAAGGCTAAAGAGACTTCCTGACAGTCTGTGGAGCGTTAATGTCGCACAGAAGCAGAGAAGAATGGAGCTGGGCACCCAAGAGAGCTGTAGGGGAGGATATTAATCCGCTTGTCTTGTGTAACATCTGTGTTACTACGGAATGCTGGATGCAGAATGAGTTAACCGAGAATCCATCAGTGAGTCTGCCATGACAGTCTAAGACTATGTTCATAAGTTGCTTTTTTTTCTGCAGGAAAACCCTGCTCTCTTAGCAGCAAAGAAGCTGCTTAGAAAAAAACAGGTGTGGCTGAGTTTATTGCTGTGTTTTTGTTGCTTTTTTTTATCAGGCACACTTTTTTTCTCTTGTGCATGCTGATAAAGTTTAGTGCATACAAAGAAACATGATGCAAATTCCTGAGGTTTTTGCAGCAAAACCTGATACCTGCGTTTTACTATCGAGGGAGTTTACATCCACCTTATCGATCACTGACAGGCCATAAATATTTCACTGGAGGCAGTCAGGATAACTGGTGAGTTGGGCTGAGTGAGGGTGTGTTTCCACGTTCAGGAAACGCTGCGTGTTTCACGCTGCGTTGTGTCGCAGCGACAAACACGCAGCGTCCAGATGTTACAGCATAGTGGAGGGTATTTTATGAAATCCCGTCTCCACTATGCGTGGTAACACGCATCTGGCGGCCCTGCGACTCCAGACATGCGGCGCATCTTTTTAGATCGCAACATGTCCTTTTACCTTGCAGTGACTCTGCGCCGCCGCAAGGTAAAACACCGGGCCCTATGTGTGGGGTGCGATGATTCCGGATGTGTGCTATGAACACATCCAGCATCATCGCGTTTATGAAGGGGGCAGAGCGAGTTTTCCGCTCCGTCCAAAGTGCCGGCCATCCTGAACGTGGACACGTACCCTTACAATACCAGGTACTGCTGTAAAGCCTGAAGCTGCACCATCAAACACTACAAACGTATCCTAAGGAAAGACCTCAATGTTTTAATGTTACTTTTGGCATATTGATTATTCTTCATTAATATCAATGGGAGATACGTCTGTTTCCACACATCGCACAGGCTGCAATGGAGGGTATTTGTAAATCTGCTGCTCCACCTGTGAGGCTATGTGCACACGTTGCGGATTAGGCTTAGGAATTTCTGGGGCAGATTCTGTCTCTCCTGTCAGAAAACGCACCTGCGGATTTGTTGCCTTTTTTGTGCGTTTTTTCTGCGGTTTTCTAGCGGATTTGCTGCGTTTTTTAATCCTGCGGTTTTCTATAATGGAATGGGTACAAAAACGCTGCAGATTCAGTAGCAGGGAGGAGAGACAGTGAGGAGCTGTCAGTCAGGAGATGTGGATGGAGATTCAGTAGCATGGAGGAGAGACAGTGAGGAGCTGTCAGTCAGGAGATGTGGACAGATTCAGTAGCATGGAGGAGAGACAGTGAGGAGCTGTCAGTCAGGAGATGTGGACAGATTCAGTAGTATGGAGGAGAGACAGGAGCTGTCAGTCAGGAGATGTGGATGGAGATTCAGTAGCATAGAGGAGAGTCAATGAGGAGCTGTCAGTCTAAAGATGTGGACAGATTCAGTAGCATGGAAGAGAGACAGTGAGGAGCTGTCAGTCAGGAGATGTAGATGGAGATTCAGTAGCATGGAGGAGAGACAGAAGAGCTGTCAGTCAGGAGATGTGGACAGATTCAGTAGCATGGAGGAGAGACAGTGAGGAGCTGTCAGTCAGGAGATGTGGACAGATTCAGTAGCAGGGAGGAGAGACAGGAGCTGTCAGTCAGGAGATGTGGATGGAGATTCAGTAGCATAGAGGAGAGTCAATGAGGAGCTGTCAGTCTAAAGATGTGGACAGATTCAGTAGCATGGAAGAGAGACAGTGAGGAGCTGTCAGTCAGGAGATGTGGACAGATTCAGTAGCATGGAGGAGAGACAGTGAGGAGCTGTCAGTCAGGAGATGTGGATGGAGATTCAGTAGCATGGAGGAGAGACAGAGGAGCTGTCAGTCAGGAGATGTGGACAGATTCAGTAGCATGGAGGAGAGACAGGAGCTGTCAGTCAGGAGATGTGGACAGATTCAATAGCATGGAGGAGAGACAGTGAGGAGCTGTCAGTCAGGAGATGTGGACAGATTCAATAGCATGGAGGAGAGACAGTGAGGAGCTGTCAGTCAGGAGATGTGGACGGAAATTCATAGGCATGGAGGAGAGACAGTGAGGAGCTGTCAGTCAGGATATGTGGACAGATTCAGTAGTATGGAGGAGAGACAGGAGCTGTCAGTCAGGAGATGTGGATGGAGATTCAGTAGCATGGAGGAGAGACAGTAAGGAGCTGTCAGTCAGGAGATGTGGACAGATTCAGTAGCAGGGAGGAGAGACAGTGAGGAGCTGTCAGTCAGGATATGTGGACGGAGATTCAGTATCATGAGCATGGAGGAGAGACAGTAAGGAGCTGTCAGTCAGGAGATGTGGACAGATTCAGTAGCATTGAGGAGAGACAGTAAGGAGCTGTCAGTCAGAAGATGTGGACAGATTCAGTAGCATGGAGGAGAGACAGTGAGGAGCTGTCAGTCAGGATATGTGGATGGAAATTCAGCAGCATGGAGGAGAGACAGTGAGGAGCTGTCAGTCAGGAGATGTGGACAGATTCAGCAGCAGGGAGGAGACAGTGAGGAGCTGTCAGTCAGGAGATGTGGACAGATTCAGTAGCATGGAGGAGAGACAGTAAGGAGCTGTCAGTCACGAGATGTGGATGGAGATTCAGTAGCATGGAGGAGAGATAGGAGCTGTCAGGATATGTGGATGGAGATTCAGTAGCAGGGAGGAGAGACAGTGAGGAGCTGTCAGTCAGGATATGTGGACGGAAATTCAGCAGCATGGAGGAGAGACAGTGAGGAGCTGTCAGTCAGGAGATGTGGACAGATTCAGCAGCAGGGAGGAGACAGTGAGGAGCTGTCAGTCAGGAGATGTGGACAGATTCAGTAGCATGGAGGAGAGACAGTAAGGAGCTGTCAGTCAGGAGATGTGGATGGAGATTCAGTAGCAGGGAGGAGAGACAGCGAGGAGCTGTCAGTCAGGAGATGTGGACAGATTCAGTAGCATGGAGGAGAGACAGTGAGGAGCTGTCAGTCAGGAGATGTGGATGGAGATTCAGTAGCAGGGAGGAGAGACAGTGAGGAGCTGTCGGTCAGGAGATGTGGACGGAGATTCAGTAGCAGGGAGGAGAGACAGTGAGGAGCTGTAAGGAGATGTGGACGGAGATTCAGTAGCAAGGCAGAGGGACTGTGAGGAGCTTTTAAATAAGGATATGTGAGCAGAGATTCAGCAGCAGTGAGGAGGAACAGTGAGGAGCTGATAATCAGGATAGATATGGAGATTCAGTAGCATGGAGGAGAGAGAGTGAGGAGCTGACAGGATATGAAGCTGGGCACATAACCCTACTACTGGCTGGTACAGACAGAAGAGGGTCCCTGTGAAATAACAATATATGGGCCCCTTGCAGCCCAATAGCTCCTCATAATGCACAATTCTACCTTTTTGGAGGTAGAAAGAAGCCCCTTTACCTCTTGGGTCTGTGTACACCTGCCCAGGTTGCCCCAATGATGTGTGCGCCCCTGAATCTTACCCATCTAAGCAAATATAGCCTCTCTAACATTTTTAGGGAGTAGTATATAGTGCTGACCCCATCTGTATCTGAAGTGGATGTGGCATACTGGATGTTTTTCAAAAACTCCCTAAACTGATTCCATAAAATCCTGCGACAGTGAGAGAAGTGTTCAGGAGCTGTCAGACGTAATGTAACAGATCTGTTCTAACAAACCGAAGTGACAGCGGCCACATCTGACAGCAGCACTCGCCGCAAACTCTCCAGGAATGAGCGCTCACCTGTCAGACCTTACCGGTATAAAGCAAATTAGATAGAAACCCGGGTGGACGGGTTCAGATTCTGCAAGAAACGTTACCGTAGCCAGCAACTGGAGCAAGTTTGTTGGAATTTACACCTCTCTTGTGGCATAAACTATGTTGAATTTTTCGGTTATACACCACAAGGTATCCACCCAGCTAAACGTTACCCACTTTTGAAAAAGATGGCAGAGCCTAAACGCCACAAGTTAGAAAATGCGTGCACAACTATGAGACATTTCAATAAATTTTAACCATGAATTCTGGCAAAACTGATCTATCCGAACCTTTAATCAGAGGGTTCCTTTAGGACATGATGGACATCTTTGAAGATGTTGTACAGGATTAGAAAGTCATTGCTACTAGCATTTAAAAAAACAGCGCCACATTTGTGTACAGGTTGAGTGTGGTGTTTCCGCTCAGTCCCATCTATAGAGTTAAGTTGTAATATGAGATAAAACCCATTGGTTTTTTTTAATCCTGTAAAATAGTTTTTAGGAATGATAAAAAAAACTTTGGGATTTGAAGGGTTCAGTGGCGTCTGGTCGGTCATTGTGGTGAGTGGTCCACCAGTCGTGGACAGTTGGAGATAACTGTTATGACCTGGTGGTCAGGACAATAATGGACCTGGAGGTTAAGAGCACACGGAATGACCTGATAGTTACTGATAATAAGGACGAGCTCTGGGACGTGGGAACTCTGCTGACCGCAATCCCTAATCCTATCACACACACTAGAAATAGCTGTGGATTGCGCCTAACGCTCCCTATGCATCTCAGCACAGCCTAAGGAACTAGCTAGCCCTGAAGATAGAAAAATAAAGCCTACCTTGCCTCAGAGAAATTCCCCAAAGGAAAAGGCAGCCCCCCACATATAATGACTGTGAGTAAAGATGAAAATACAAACACAGAGATGAAATAGATTTAGCAAAGTGAGGCCCGACTAACTGAACAGACCGAGGATAGGAAAGGTTGCTGTGCGGTCAGCACAAAAACCTACAAAAAGACCACGCAGAGGGCGCAAAAAGACCCTCCGCACCGACTCACGGTGCGGAGGCGCTCCCTCTGCGTCCCAGAGCTTCCAGCAAGCAAGACAGCAATAAAAATAGCAAGCTGGACAGAAAAATAGCAAACCAAAGAAAAACAAACAGGAACTTAGCTTCTGTTGGGAAGACAGGTCACAAGAACGATCCAGGAGAGAACTAGACCAATACTGGAACATTGACAGGTGGCATGGAGCAAAGATCTAAGTCGAGTTAAATAGAGCAGCCAGCTAACGAATTAACCTCGTCACCTGAGGAAGGAAACTCAGAAACACCCACCAGAGAAAGTCCATGGACAGAACCAGCCGAAGTACCATTCATGACCACAGGAGGGAGCCCGACAACAGAATTCACAACAGATAACCCTCAGCTGGAGCAAATGATTGTGACTGTATCTGCAGACTGTTATAGGATGTTTCGCCCCCAGGTACATCCTGTTTGTGACCCCAAGTTGAGTCGCCTGCCAGGGCAGTGGGTTACTCTGTACCTGGACCGTACCGGGTCCAGGTACTGCGACCCGGTCCATGGCCCTGGGCACCCAAGTAAAGGGAAAGGTCTTTAAAGGGAGTTTAAGAATAAAGTTTGTTCGTGACGCCACCTATGTTATTCGGTCAGTAGGGACCGATGATGCTTAAAGAGGTCCTCTGGGGTGATGGTCTGGCAGCTGGATGGTATAACTTCCCACAGGTGAAGTAAATGTACCCGGTGGCGAACTGCTGGGGGCGAAACATCCAAATCCCCTGCAGACAATTGGTCATTTTTGGGACTGTTTGCCCACAGTATGAATGAAAAATGTTTTTTTTTTTTTTGTTAAGACCCAATGTGGAGGATCGGACACCACAACCGACCAGGCTTTCATTGCTTGTTATCCTGATACTTTATATGGGTGACAAATAAAGGCAAAAAATTATGATCCGATAAGAAAAAAACTTTCCATGATACAAATTCACTTTTAATTCAAATATTAAACATTTCTATCAAAACATATACAGACAAGAAAAAAAAAATACACAGCTGACCTGTGCGCTTCGGCATTCAGCTACTATACCGTAACTAAAGCTGAACACCGAAACGCGTTAGTGTTTTTTTTTCTTCTCTTGTGTGGGCTGTATATATTTTGATGGAGTTTCTTGTTATCATGGAAGATTTGTTTTCCTTGCTGGACTGCACTTGTTTCCTCCATTTGGATTACTGGCGTGGCTCTGAGTAGTCTCTGCAATGTCTTCTGCGATTTTGAAGCATAGATGCGAGGCACGGAGAGCCGAGTCTCACTTTTTTTCTGCATATCTACATGCATATGGATGATCGAGCATGCAAGCTGCTGAGTATGCATAGGCGCTGAGTATACACGCTGATTAGTGTGCATGCGTGCGATGAGCATGCATATGCTCTTGAGTGTACATGCATGCTGATGATCGAGCATGCCAGCTGATGAGGGTACATGCACACTCATGAGAATTCATGCACGCTGATGAGCATATGCGCTAATGAGTGAGCTGATGAATGAGTATGCAAGCTGCTGGGCATGCATGGGCGCTGATGAGGATGCATGAGCACTGATAAGGATACATTTGCACTGCTGAGCATGTATGCCGATGAGTGTGTATGAGCGCTGATGGTGAAGATGCTGCCACATTCCTTGCTATCAAAGGATTGTAATATTGAAGTTAAACAAGCCCAATATTTCTGCCCAGTCCTTCTTTCCTATGATTTCTGCCAATGGGTAACTGTCAAAATCATTTTTGAGATCCCCTGTCTCATGTATATGGAAAGCTTTATATTGCTAAAAAAAAAACCATCAAAATTGACCGGATCTTCCAACACATCTCCAGTTTATGAACGGTTGGATCAGAAATTCTGGGAATATTTCCAAAAAGCACTGCAAAATAGTTGACGACACTAATACCAACCAATCGGAGGTCAGCAGCCACGTCTAGTTATAACCAAACTATCAAAACAGAAAAAAGTGTATAAATCAGTGACGTATCTTCGGATCCACTGACTTAGTGATGTAGCAGATCTGTACTTGTCACTTACTCTTTGCGGCTGCATCTTGAGTAATTCCTAAGTTGAGTAATCATGTGCATCACAATAATTGGTGCAAAATGACACACTTGGCACTGCTACATCTGTGCATTGATGATGTGTATAAATGTTTGCTCTTTTGTTATTGCATTGTTATTGTCTGTTGCCTTTTGTCCTGTAACCTGTACTCTCTGTTTCTTGTTGTTTGGGATTTTTCTATTCCGAAATCAACACTAAATTCTCTTTTCTGACAGGTATCGTTTATTTCTCTTCCTTATCTCCATAGTAATATGCTTTGTTGTGACCAACTCCTTGGTGCTGGCGTCCTGTATGCCCATCATTCTATTGGGCATGAGATACCACTACAGTAGGAAAATAATCCTCCACCATCTGGAGTGTGCGCTCCACACGGACATGTCTGATATTGAGCAATATTACATGAAACAGCCAGGTGAGTATAATCCCCCCTACCATAAAGGAACATTCTCCGCTGAGACCCCTATCGCCCCCAAGACAGGCATTTTATTCTTGCTTCGAGTCAACGCTGAGAAATGGCAAAGACGTCTTCTTCTTTTTTTTTTTTTTTTCTTTAACTAAGCCCAGGAATCTCCATGCATGTTGTTCTATCTAGCGTAGGAAAGCGGCCATGATTGTATGGTTATATTCTGTGTATATCCACCTGCAAGATAAAGCTGCCGGCGACCACGTGTCCTGGAGGCTGGAGGAGCCGACAAGGTAGGTATGGCTTCTCTTATTCATGGGTAGTATTGATGTATGTGTCATGTATGTGTGATGTGGTCACTGGAAGAACTGGGAGCTTCTTATCTGTACAGCGAGGATCCCACAAGTCACTGGAATGTGTTACTGTGTGTGCCCTACAAATATATCCATGTATTATGGATCATGTCAATATCTATTGCTACAGGGAAATCTCTGCACCCGAGAGGGCACTCAATGGTGGAGGAACCGAAAACTGGTCACAGGAAATCTGATCAGGATCTTCCCATAGGATTATAGAAGTGGTGATAGATAGAATGTTAGGTTTGTCATAGATAGATAATAGATCATAGATGGATAGATCATAGATAGATGATAGATAGAATGTTAGGTTTGTCATTTGTCATAGATAATAGATCATAGATGGATAGATCATAGATAGATGATAGATAGAATGTTAGGTTTGTCATTTGCCAGGATATAATTCTTTACTCCTTGATGTTACATAATAGAACATAAGGCTCTCATACACCATATATATTAGTTATCAGCTGGACACGCCGACTGTCTAATAATGGGTTTGGGGGCTCCTGAGTGTCCCTAACAGATGACGTCTGGGGAAAAAACATTTCTGGCAGTTCTCCAAGGAGATAAACTGCTGCCAGAGGATATATCTATCTTTTAGATTTATCTGTTTAATATGTTTGCCTTCAAATCTATCTATCTATCTATCTATCTATCTATCTATCTATCTATCTATCATCTGTCTATTGTCTATCATAATCTTTATTATAATAAATATTTTGACACATTACTTTGAAATATATATTGCGGATATAATTGTTAAAATACGATCATTACTAATAATAATAACACTAATAATAATAATTATTGATATCTATCATCACTCTTCTTACCTCCATATTTATCTCTCCCGCTATTTCTTGTTTTTCTCTCTATTGATTCATCTACAAACTTCCAGATAAGAAACAAAATAGAAAATGTTAGAATTTGTCTGTCCATCAAACGAAGTATAAGACATGTATTGCACCTACTAGCTGACATTTTGCTGCACCCAGCCCCTTCTCGGTGCAGTCTTGCTGATGATTGAAAGCATTGCTCACTGATGCAGAACATGTAAATACCAAGTGACATATTTTAGGACTTGTCAAGGTCTGGGAAATTCTACATGTCTTTATTTATCATTGTTATTACCATCGATAGATCCATAACTCACTGAAACCGCTAGCAGCTAAACGCAACGAGTGCAAAGAGTGGATTTCTCTGTAAGCGGGTCATGTAATTACTCCGTGTTTACACTTATTAGAATCCCCATGATGTGGGGGGGACCTCCTGATCATTGTGTATTTAGTTGGAGATTCATACAGTGAGCTAGGGATAAAAATAGTTTTCATAATTCTAAGAAAAGGGGAGGTTTCAGCCTCTAAGTGAGGTCACCACAGGGGGAGTACCTAGGCTTTGGGCTGGTGAGACAGCAGTCTGGCAGTGTCTTTGTCCCGGGTCTAGCTGCTATACAGAGGGGGTGCTATACATCTGGATATATGCTCGCCCTTCCCCCCCAGCACACGGCCAGCCATGATGATGCAATAACATAACGACCTGTAAGTGTTCTTTTCAAATTTAATCCCTTTTTTATTTGTAATTGTATTGTACATATGATTTGTATATTTTATAATATCTTTTTATACCTCTATAAACACTGCCTACCTTTTTTTGAGTAAAGTATAAAATTACTACATTGTCTCTCCTTGTTCTATAACAAACTGTCGCGTCCTCTGAGGTGAATTATGCTACTGGTTTGTATTGGCTCTGGACTCGTTATCAATTAAGAAAATCAGAGCTGGTGGCAGCAGAATTTGTCTTGTGCAATTGGGAGGCTTTGTAGCGATGGCGGCGTTGATTATTGTTCCCGCCTGAGTAGGAGTAGTTATATCGCCCTCGCTGCAGTGTGCCCATTAGCCAGTACAAAGTAAGACAGCCCTCCTGGCGTCTAATTATCCTAGGTGCAGTACCTGGTCTGACCTGAGGGTAAGGGGGGGGTGCCAGAGAGCTGGAAGTTCCAAACCGGAAGTGGGATATAGATAAATCCCCTTCAGAAAGAACCAGGGGAAACAAAATACCCCCAGTTCATGACAAATTGGTGTGAGTGGTGAGGATGATTAAGGTATCCTCCCCGTGAACCGTGACATATCCGTGGGATCCCTGACATATCCGGTGGGATTTGTGACACCGGGACTTTACAAAAAGAAAAAAAACAGGCAGGTATCTGCAGGCACAGAGCGGTCTCAGACTTCCCCTGACGTCACATCAACAGAATTTTTCTCCCTGGTGACAAGGTGGGACTACTGGTGTCATGCTGATTGACAGCCACCTCTCTGCTGTCCAATTGGAGAAGCCAGATGTCTATCAGCATGACACCAGTAGTCCCGCCCCTGTCAACAGGAAGACAAACTGCTGCTCTGTTGACAGAAGCAGCTGAATCTCTGGCATGACCGGCACCCAGTACAACATAAAGGTAGTTAACTCTTTTAGCAACTACATGCCTCTTTTTAAACTCCCGGATATCGTCTTTAACAGAAAATGTCTCTGTTAATAGACAAAGTGGGTGCTACCTTCAGCTAACTTCATGGCACAGGGGTCCACAACATTTGATAGTTAAAATCCATAATTGCCATTGGAGACCAATAATTTCAGTTGGAGTTTGTGTTATTCTATATGAGCTAACTCTCCTCTACTGGTATAGTAGATGAATTTACATGTATAATAGCTCTGTGAAGTGAAGGAAGGGGTTTAAAGGTAACACCACTAGAATATATACGGGTGTCTCTTTAATATACTTTTTGCCTTGGCTCAACATATCCTGAGATGAGCCGTACTAGATGACCAGCTTTGAAGAAAAAAATTATAATGATTTTTTAATACTCTGCCATGAGAGGTTTATGCTTTAAGGGTCTATATGTGGGCACTCCCCCAGTGGTTGAAATGTGAATTGCAGCATGTTGAGGGTTTTATGAGCAGGTCGTTGAGCATACAGTACAGACCAAAAGTTTGGACACACCTTCTCATTTAAAGATATTTCTGTATTTTCATGACTATGAAAATTGTAAATTCACACTGAAGGCATCAAAACTATGAATTAACACATGTGGAATTATATACTTAACAAAAAAGTGTGAAACAACTGAAAATATGTCCTACATTCTAGGTTCTTCAAAGTAGCCACCTTTTGCTTTGACTGCTTTGCACGCTCTTGGCATTCTCTTGATGAGGTAGTCACCGGAAATGGTTTTCACTTCACAGGTGTGCCCTGTCAGGATTAATAAGTGGGAGTTCTTGCCGTATAAATGGGGTTGGGACCATCAGTTGTGTTGTGCAGAAGTCAGATGGATACACAGCTGATAGTCCTACTGAATAGACTGTTAGAATGTGTATTATGGCAAGAAAAAAGCAGCCAAGCAAAGAAAAACGAGTGGCCATCATTACTTTAAGAAATGAAGGTTAGTCAGTCCAAAAAATTGGGAAAACTTTGAAAGTGTCCCCAAGTGCAGTTGCAAAAACCATCAAGCGCTACAAAGAAACTGGCTCACATGAGGACCGCCCCAGGAAAGGAAGACCAAGAGTCACCTCTGCTTCTGAGGATAAGTTTATCTGAGTCACCAGCCTCAGAAATCGCAGGTTAACAGCTGCTCAGATTAGAGACCAGGTCAATGCCACACAGAGTTCTAGCAGCAGACACATCTCTACAACAACTGTTAAGAGGAGACTTTGTGCAGCAGGCCTTCATGGTAAAATAGCTGCTAGGAAACCACTGCTAAGGACAGGCAACAAGCAGAAGAGACTTGTTTGGGCTAAAGAACACAAGGAATGGACATTAGACCAGTCGAAATCTGTGCTTTGGTCTGATGAGTTCAAATTTGAGATCTTTGGTTCCAACCACTGTCTTTGTGCGACGCAGAAAAGGTGAACGGATGGACTCTACATGCCTGGTTCCCACCGTGAAGCATGGAGGAGGAGGTGTGATGGTGTGGGGGTGCTTTGCTGGTGACACAGTTGGGGATTTATTCAAAATTGAAGGCATACAGAACCAGCATGGCTACCACAGCATCTTGCAGTGACATGCTATTCCATCCAGTTTGCGTTTAGTTTTACCATTTATTTTTCAACAGGACCATGACCTCAAACACACCTCCAGGCTGGGTAAGGGCTATTTGACCAAGAAGGAGAGTGATGGGGTGCTACGCCAGATGACCTGGTCTCCACAGTCACCAGACCTGAACCCAATCGAGATGGTTTGGGGTGAGCTGGACCGCAGAGTGAAGGCAAAAGGGCCAACAAGTGCTAAGCATCTCTGGGAACTCCTTCAAGATTGTTGGAAGACCATTCCCGGTGACTACCTCTTGAAGCTCATCAAGAGAATGCCAAGAGTGTGCAAAGCAGTCATCAAAGCAAAAGGTGGCTACTTTGGAGAATCTAGAATATAAGACATAATTTCAGTTGTTTCACACTTTTTTGCTAAGTATATAATTCCACATGTGTTAATTCATAGTTTTGATGCCTTCAGTGTGAATGTACAATTTTCATAGTCATGAAAATACAGAAACATTTTTAAATGAGGTGTGTCCAAACTTTTGGTCTATTCTGCATATTGAATTTGAGATTGAGGGATATAAAAGGTTGGCATATCTGTAATAGGAGCCACAGTGGAGTCCCCTTATCACTTCTGCCTCCCTTAGATCCTCTGTGGTGTAGATGAACATTACGGATCTAGTAACAGATCCCATTTCTTCAGCGCATTTATCGATGTCTTAGCATTGCTACTTAAGATGTAATGTGTATCTGGGTTTCTTCAAATTCCCCTGTCATCACCAGGAACAGCTAAAACATTTCCGTCTACATTGGATAATTCTACTCCCATCCAGTGCCTAAGAGTAGTAGAAAGAGGGGGCTTACAGCTTTTCTGTTTGTGTGCCGTTGCCGATATAACACCAATATATTTTGGCACGTTGTACAATGGTAGGGAACCACTAGGTGTCATTTTAAAGGGGTATTCCCATCTCTTAAAGTGATGTGTAATAGCTAGGATATGCCCGAGCACAGACTTCTCCTTGAAGCCGTTTTACAGTTCGGTGAGGAAAGATGTTTAAGCTCCAAAGTTCGGGTCACAATTTATTTCTATGGGGTTCAGGTTCAAGTATAGTAGAATAAACAAAGAGCTAGCACTCGACTGTAGATGGGATGTAGGTGGTGCAAGTGAACGGAGTCAGATGACCCCCAATACTTGAAGGAAACGAATCACTGCACACGTCAGGACAAGTCAATTTTGCTGAAGTGAAAGTTTTTATTCAAGGTGCAAAAGTTGAGGACGTAACAAGGCAACAGTTCAAATTCTTGAACCAGACGAACCCGGACTTCCAGGGGTCCGCTCATCACTAATCCACACCCGTCCTGGGAATGAAGGGGCCCCAGCACGATTGCTAGAAACGTTTGGGGTCCCAGATATCAGACTCGGAATGATCATAAAGTGATGGCATAAAATGACGCTACTACCAAGTTCAGCTTCATCGGGGGTCCTGCAAACTTCCTCAGCCGAAACTCGATTGTTGGCAGCCTGGGTGCCTCTGGTGTTTTCTATATCTTTGTGACATCATAGGGGCTTTGTAAATGCCATTTGAGTGCCGGCTGAGGAAGCTTTTACGAGCCCCCAGTCCGGCATACACGGACCACCGGCATAGAGGCCAACCAAATCTTTTTGCTCGACTAGTGATCTTCAGAGCTCAGTCCTCCTCTGTGGTGGACACAATGTCATGAATTGATTTTACAGTAGCTGTAAAAGGTGCTGGGGTCAGATACACCCATTATAAATGAAAGCTGGTTGGATGATCATCTCGTCACTGTTGGTCGGGTTTTTCTAAGCCCTGTCGATTGGCTGCATTGTAAGGAGGGAATCTGGCCAAACATTCCAACTGCAGAGGCCACTGCTGGTGAAAAGTGGTATTACATGACCACATCTAATCCTCTCCATAAAGTAGAAGTGATACTTGGAAACAAACTGGCACAGTTTGGGACAAAACAGAAAATCGAAAATGTCAATAGACACAAGAGATTTGTTTTGATTTCTGATCCCTTCTGATTAAAAGTTGTCATTTATACTTGTATTTAAACAATAAATGGACTCTCCGTTATTGGAGTGGAGACTGGCTGCAAAAAGCATCTCTCTATCTGTCTCGCTCTCTCTTTCTCTCCTATAACAGACAATGGGAAACACACTTCGTTTCCCCTGCGGGGGTGCTGCAGGAATATTGAAAACCAGTTTAATCACCTCTGATCACTGTGGTTCTCAGCTTCAGCACATCCTGTGATTAGCTTATCAATGTATCCCTTATTAAATTGGACTGTCCGATGGGGGGAAAAAAAACCTAAAAATAAGAAAAAAATGACCATAAAATAGCCATGTACAGATTATATTCTGTAGGGACCAAACTGATACAAAAAATGCATTAATTTTCCAATCCTTTGTTTTGTTTGCCATCCTTTTATTAAGGTTTTTTTTTGTTGTTATTCCTTTCAACGTAGTTATTTCTATTTCAGTAAGGCATAGAATATCACATATCCAACCTCTGGGACCCCCAGCCATCCTGAGAATCAATAGGCCTCAACTCCGGTTTAGCGCTGCGCCATATGATTGATTTTCCTTGCACAGTGGGACATTTGGACCCCCGGATTTGTATTTGGCCCCAGACCATACAATAAGAACCCTACTCCTTCTGCACAGATACGCAGCAACAAGGCATCTGCCCATCTTTCTCTCTTCAAATATCTGTCCAATTAAGGTTGGGGCTACACCGTGGCAAGAAAGTCATAAAATATCCAACTGGGTCTGACTTTTTCCAACTTGATAGTCGTGGACGCAGTACCGTTACACCTGTATTACGTGGCAATGTAGCTGTGCCGTGGCCAATGCCTGGTAGCCCCAGACTTAACTGACATGTGCTGTGGAGCTGGGGGACTGCTGACCAGTATCTCCTGTCTATCGCCAGTTTTTCCCAGTGGATATCTCAATAAAGAGCACATCAGTGGACTCTTTGGCATCCATTGCTAATACTGGGTAACCTAACTCATTCTTTGTCCTATATAAACAGATCCTAAAAGGGGTCGTCTGCGTTCAGTAACCAAACGACCTCTCGGGACGTCAGGGAGAATGTGTAATGTAGTGGTCCTGACTCAGCCGTCCATTGGTACTGCTCATCCAGCATACGCGTCCTCATCTCAGTGATGCCCTGAAGACATTCATCTGTTTCTGCAGAAGGCGAGTGAATTGGGTTGTAAATGTGATCTTTACTCCTGAGTACTACCCTAATGAGTTTATTTTAATACTTGCAAGCTTAAGAAGGAGAAAAAATCTTTAAGTGTCAGGATCTCGGTAATCTTACATATTGGTGTCACTTTCCGATTCCCACATGTTTGGAACTCATCTGTAACTTCTGTCACAAATCTAATTTTTTATATATTTTGACTTGTTAAATACATTTTTATAATAAAACTTGTATTTGTTTTTACCACCGTCCTTATTACAGAGGGTCCTGTAACTGTAATATTGGGGTTTTGGTAGCACCCAGGATAGTTGCCTGTTCTTCTGGGAGGTTTCCCCTTTTTTCCCAGAAGCCTTCGAATTACTTGGAAAGTTGATCTTAAAGGGTTTGTCCAAAGGGTTCCTTATAGGTAGAGTTTAACTAAAAGATTTGCAAGACCCTTTCCCAGCAGCCACATTGGTAGTCTATGGCCACCAGACCCGCGAGACTCCTCTTCCTGACAGCATCTCCAGTCCAATATCATCATTGCGTCTTGACCCTGGTGCCACATCTACTAATCAGAAGACTATTCATGTGTCCATTGGCTCAAGTCCTTGCGAATCCTTTCACCTAACTCTAACATTAGACCAGCTGTTGGCGACCATCGGTCATGCAACATTTCGAGAGCTGCTCTCCACTCCAGACATGTAGAGGTGGGTCCTCGATGACATCCATATGGTCTTATAAGGCAGATAACCAGGTGATGCCCCGAGGATACAGCCAATTTAAGACTATGAAGACCAGGTTTTATTACACGACCATGTCGCCAACCATCTGTATTCAACATGCTTTGCCTTGTGAAACTCAAACCTATCTGCAAAACAACAGTGGACACAATTGGGATAAAGTAAAGTGGGCACCCAAAAGTCCTACGTCAACCCAACCAAGGCCAAAAATACACTCGTATAGCCTTTGTCGGGTAAAAACAGCTCTATGGACATACTTGCCATGTACGCCGGGACCTTTATCCAAAGAACACGACAAATGTAGATAGCTAGTGCAATGTAAACAGGTAGGTTCTTTGTCTAGGTCAAATTCTTAGATTTTTTTCTTTCCCTGAGAGATGAGCAGTGCCTGATTATCTTTATCCTCCCCACCATTATATATTTAGTCACCTGAAAACATCAAGGAAATCAAGAAGTTATGATCTCTTGTCTATGGCCCACATGAGAAACAAGGAATCTAGGTTCATGACTACGGATTTTACCTGTAAATTGAGTGAATGATTAGTCCAGGAGGAGAAAGAAGCAGATTTCTCTAAGATATCTTACAAAGTTTCTTATTTTAATGTATTATGGATTTATGACATAAAAATTAAAACGATTAATGCCTCACCAACATGAAATGCCTCATTTACTCAGCTTGTCTTATGGTGTCAGATCTTAGGTTTAAAAAAGTGGTGTTTCTACTGAACCTCTCCTGGCCGAGTCTTATAACCTTTCATCTTCAATCTGAATATAAAATCAGGGGATTAACTAAGGACAAACTACACCGGAAGCCTTATATGCTGATTTACAGAACATCGAGCATCGGTAGATTAGTTATTCCAAGAAACGGCTTTCATTGTGCCTGTTAATTGCTAACTAAAGTGAAGACCTGAGAAGCAACCTCGGTAACATGTCCTGCAGCTGCTGCACTGTCACAGCGCCGAGAAGTGTGTGAATCGTATACCGACTGCAGATGCATCAATATATCAGTAATCAGGAGCTCTGGTCAGAGGTTCTCAGCGTTATGTATAAGGTCGGGGTCACACTAGAGAGAAATACGGACAAGTGAAAGGCGCAAAAACAACGCATTGCACTCGGACCAATGTTTGTCTATGGGGCAGCTCCTATCTGCTGTATATTTCTCGGCCATATTTAACAGGCTGAGAAAATCGCAGCATGCTGCGATTGTCAACGTATTCCTCCAAAAATACGCCAATGCAAGTCTATGGGGGCGAGAAAAATACGGATTACACACGGACCACACGTCTGACTTGCGAGAAATACGCACCCATGTCCTATACAAAAGCCGGTAATTCAGTGCGGTGTACAGTAAAATCACACTGACAGGTTAGAATAGAATAGATGGAATAAAAGTCTACACATAGTATAGGTAGAAATAGAAAAAAAAAAATTATACACACAGTACAGACCAAAAGTTTGGACACCTTCTCATTTAAAGATTTTTCTGTATTTTCATGATTATGAAAATTGTACATTCACACTGAGGGCATCAAAACTATGAATTAACACATGTGGAATTATATACTTAAAGGGAACCTGTCACCCCGAAAATTGCGGGTGAGATAAGCCCACCGGCATCAGGGGCTTATCTACAGCATTCTGTAATGCTGTAGATAAGCCCCCGATGTTACCTGAAAGAGGAGAAAAAGACGTTAGATTATACTCACCCAGGGGCGGTCCCGCTGCTGGTCCGGTCAAATGGGTGTCTCTGGTCCGCTCCGGCGCCTCCCATCAGTGTGAATTTACAATTTTCATAGTCATGAAAATACAGAAAAATTTTTAAATGAGAAGGTGTGTCCAAACTTTCGGTCTGTACTATATATACCGTATATACAGTGGGGCAAAAAAGTATTTAGTCAGTCAGCAATAGTGCAAGTTCCACCACTTAAAAAGATGAGAGGCGTCTGTAATTTACATCATAGGTAGACCTCAACTATGGTAGACAAACTGAGAAAAAAAAATCCAGAAAATCACATTGTTTGTTTTTTTAACATTTTATTTGCATATTATGGTGGAAAATAAGTATTTGGTCAGAAACAAACAATCAAGATTTCAGGCTCTCACAGACCTGTAACTTCTTCTTTAAGAGTCTCCTCTTTCCTCCACTCATTACCTGTAGTAATGGCACCTGTTTAAACTTGTTGTCAGTATAAAAAGACACCTGTGCACACCCTCAAACAGTCTGACTCCAAACTCCACGATGGTGAAGACCAAAGAGCTGTCAAAGGACACCAGAAACAAAATTGTAGCCCTGCACCAGGCTGGGAAGACTGAATCTGCAATAGGCAAGCAGCTTGGAGTGAAAAAATCAACAGTGGGAGCAATAATTAGAAAATGGAAGACATACAAGACCACTGATAATCTCCCTCGATCTGGGGCTCCACGCAAAATCCCACCCCGTGGGGTCAGAATGATCACAAGAACGGTGAGCAAAAATCCCAGAACCACGCGGGGGGACCTAGTGAATGAATTGCAGAGAGCTGGGACCAATGTAACAAGGCCTACCATAAGTAACACACTACGCCACCATGGACTCAGATCCTGCAGTGCCAGACGTGTCCCACTGCTTAAGCCAGTACATGTCCAGGCCCGTCTGAAGTTTGCTAGAGAGCATTTGGATGATCCAGAGGAGTTTTGGGAGAATGTTTTATGGTCTGATGAAACCAAACTGGAACTGTTTGGTAGAAACACAACTTGTCGTGTTTGGAGGAAAAAGAATACTGAGTTGCATCCATCAAACACCATACCTACTGTAAAGCATGGTGGTGGAAACATCATGCTTTGGGGCTGTTTCTCTGCAAAGGGGCCAGGACGACTGATCCGGGTACATGAAAGAATGAATGGGGCCATGTATCGTGAGATTTTGAGTGCAAACCTCCTTCCATCAGCAAGGGCATTGAAGATGAAACGTGGCTGGGTCTTTCAACATGACAATGATCCAAAGCACACCGCCAGGGCAACGAAGGAGTGGCTTCGTAAGAAGCATTTCAAGGTCCTGGAGTGGCCTAGCCAGTCTTCAGATCTCAACCCTATAGAAAACCTTTGGAGGGAGTTGAAAGTCCGTGTTGCCAAGCGAAAAGCCAAAAACATCACTGCTCTAGAGGAGATCTGCATGGAGGAATGGGCCAACATACCAACAACAGTGTGTGGCAACCTTGTGAAGACTTACAGAAAACGTTTGACCTCTGTCATTGCCAACAAAGGATATATTACAAAGTATTGAGATGAAATTTTGTTTCTGACCAAATGCTTATTTTCCACCATAATATGCAAATAAAATGTTAAAAAAACAGACAATGTGATTTTCTGGATTTTGTTTCTCAGTTTGTCTACCATAGTTGAGGTCTACCTATGATGTAAATTACAGACGCCTCTCATCTTTTTAAGTGGTGGAACTTGCACTATTGCTGACTGACTAAATACTTTTTTGCCCCACTGTATGTGTTCACGAATATTTGAGACCATGAATCCATTATATGGATCTTCTCCAAGTCCATCGGAGCACATCAAATAGCGCCTGCCGAACAGAGCTGGGCAGATTCCCACTACACATCGCAATAAAGAAGAAGGCACTGTTATTCAAGGCTCATCTACAAAGTAGCAGTCCCAGCTCCTACCATCACAAAGCCCTCCTACACCAGGAAGCCTCCCAAGAAAAAGTACCCAAAGCCAGTCTGACCAAGCCATCAACCTACATGGCCTGATAAAAGCTGAAATCCAGAAGATGGTACACAAAGTCAGAGGAATATCTCCGCATCTGGGGGAACGACATAAACAAATCCCAGAAACTGACAATATACCAGAATCTACAGAGGGAGTACAAACTGGCCCCATATTTAGAGAAACTAGAAAACCCCAAAGATCGACAGATCCTGAGCCGGTACAGACTAAGCGCCCACAGCCTACTCATCGAATCCGGGTGGCACCGACAGAACTACAAGCCCCGAGAGAGCAGACTCTGCCAGCAGTGCCCCCAGGAGGCCGTGGAGGATGAGGCCCACTTCCTGTTGAGGTGCCCCAAATACTCCGCAGTGAGGGACACTCACTTCAAGAGACTGTCTGATCTCCTCCCAGACTTCAACTCCAAGGAGGAGGAATAGAAACTACCGATAATACTGGGGGAAGAGGAAAGTGCAGTGGCCGTAGCAGCGGAATATGTCAGTGCCTGCCACAGACTAAGAGGAGCCTGATATGTCATGGACTCCCGTACCCCAACACTGGACATATCCCTATTCCCCCGACTGAAGAGCCTGATATGTCATGGACTCCTATACCCCACCCTGGAAACATCCCCTATCCTCTAAAAGGAGTCTGATATATCCTGGACCTCTATATGCCTCCCTCCCCCACCCCCGTATTTTTACCATATGCTTTGGCAATGCTAACGTGTACTTAGTCCTGCCAATAAAGCTCAGTTGAATTGAATTGAATATGTCCATTATGCAAGCCGGCGAGAAAATCTCGACATACAGATGACCATTTACTTTTTGGAGAAAAAAAGTTGCATCCTCGCATTGAATACAATCACTGTTCAGGACCTTTTCTGCGTATCTCGGCCGTAAAAAACGGACCGTATTTTTATACGTTAGGTGTGACCCCCGGCCTTACTGATGAGTGAACGTGCTGGAATAAGGTGCTATCCGAGCATGCTCGAGTGCTAACCGAGTGACTTTGGCGTGCTTGAAAAATATGTTCGAGTTCCCTCGGATGTTCAACAGACGTCACACATACATGGATTGCATAACAAACAGGCAGTCCCTGCACGTTCATCTATCATTATTATGTATGTTTTAGGCAAAAGAGAGAACATACAGCCAACAGATGCTCCACCTACAACGTTTCATTCATAAATTCATAATACTAGCGGCTTCCTATATGGCAGAGGGGCCTTAGGACCCCCTATGTTCCAGGGTTTTCATATAACCACTACATCTAGCGGACACAAGCAGAAGAAGACCCCTGTACGAAAAGAGTCCAATAATGTATCTGTGATGGAAGCCACTTGCTGCTTTGGAGGTGGTAGTGCCCCCATT
Organism: Ranitomeya imitator; assembly: GCF_032444005.1. Lineage (NCBI taxonomy): Eukaryota > Metazoa > Chordata > Amphibia > Anura > Dendrobatidae > Ranitomeya > Ranitomeya imitator. The sequence goes on along the minus strand of NC_091282.1, from coordinate 1,197,917,670 downwards.
ACCTCTCGGGCTCCTGGTTGCATCAGTGCTCTGCCCCGCCATACCTAGAACTACCCCTGCGTGCATTAGAGAATTGAACCTACAGAAGCAAACCAAAGCTGGAGCACGTGGCGTATGGGCACAAGCAGCTTTTAAAGCAGAATCTCGCTTTTTCAGGCGGATTCCGGAAAGAGGATATATGAAAAAGTGAAATGCCCCTTCTTTGCACGGCTTCCGCTGGTACACCGCCCGCTCTATACTTTACAGTATAGAATGCAGCTGCAACGTCTCGGAAAACTCCTGGTCTGTGCCAGCACCATGTGCACGTACCCACTGAGCGGAAAATTTCCAAATCCTCCCCAAAAACTTAAAAGCTGTTCTTTCACAAAGGCGCTTCAGGAAAAAGCTGGCACATTTTTTCCTAAGGCTGTTATACCATTTTCGCTTAGTCTTTTCCTTGTATGTTCTGTTGAGAGAGCGAACAGAAGCCGCCTAAAGAAGGATCGTGATAGCTGCTGTTGACGGATCTAATTATGGATTCATTCTTCTAATTCAGGATTGTGTGTATACTAGGAAAGCTGAGCCTAATAATATATGAACATGAAGTCTCACTAGGCTATGGATAGAGAAGAATATGTTAAAGAGCACCTGTCAATATGTATTTTTTTTTTTAACCTGGTGTAAAGGCCGCTGTTCTCCTGAATCCGGCGCTGTTTTTCTTTTGTTCCTGCGCCTCTCCGTTCCTGAGATATGGCCCCATCTTCCCTGTATATAAACATAGTCTTTTTTAGCCAATCAGGCTTGGTCCCGATGAACACGCCCACAAGGAAGTGTTGAGGATCACGCCTACTTGGCTAGCGAGACTAGATTTATATACAGGGAAAAGGAGGCCGTATCTTAGGAACAGAGAGGAGCAGGAACAAAAGAAAAACAACGCCGGATTCAGGAGAACAGCGGCATTTACACCAGGTAAAAACATTACATATTTATGATGAGAAAAATGTCCTTTTTAAAACTCATGGTTCCCAATGCAAAGTTTGGAACAGGGTTCATACCTCCCGTGGGCCATTTGTAATACTGGCATCTTATGTTGTAGAAGTGCCTTTGGGCTCCTCGACCAACAGGGTCTTTTTGTGACTTCTCCGCCGTGTCGCCATCTTTCGACTATCTAGTTTCCAATTGTTAGATGGTTTACATTGTGCCACAAATTGTTTTTGCAAAAATTTTGGTCCATTTTTTTTTTTTTTTGACAAGTAGTTTTGTACATTGACCCAAAGTTTTTTTAGCAGCAGCAAATTGTACATTTAGCTTGATAAATCTGCCCCTCTGTCCTTTTTTCGGCTAGTGTAGACTGTCTGAGCCCCGTGTTTGGCACGTACACTGGAGAAATCTATGCATCAAACATATCCACGGGGCTCCATTCACATGACAGGGACAGAATTTGTATCCTTTTGACCTGTGAAAATACGAAAAAAATGGCACTATGGATAAAAGTGGCCATTTGGGTGAATTATTCCGCCGTACACCTATACAGCACATTGATATACGCTGTGCATGAATGCAGACTACACAGAGTGCGCAGTAGGGGGCGCCATGCCCTCTGAACCCATACATAACATGCAAGCTCTGTGGAGTATGTCTGAGTAATGCATGAAAGCTTCTATCAGGGAGAAGAAGTGGCACGATTAATGAGGCGCGCGCTCGCTCGGAGCAATTTTCATTATTCTCTCTAAGTGCAGAGTGCTCCGTCCATTATTCTTCATTCACAAGGCGGAAAATACTGAAACGACAATCACATCTTCGTAGTGGATGCTTTCCTGAAACGGAAAGTACTTGCAAGCAGCATAATACAAAGAATAGCAGGTTTACCCAGAATCCTTTGCAGTAGGCGGAGCTATGCAAATCATCTCTTTCCACCCCAGTCTAATCCACAGTGCTTGGAACCGCCAAGCGTGCAATGCTGCGGATTAGTTTCTAAATTTACACAGCCAACCAATTCCTACCTGTGGACACGTGTTTCGGGCTTTAGGCCCTCATCAGCACAGGGCTGGAATTGGTACTTCAGCGCTAATGGAGAGGGAAAATAAATGCATATCTCTGCTTGCTGTGCATGGAAACACTTATCATTTACATCAAAATCATGTCCAGCTGACGGTGGTGTCGGGCGGCGTTCATACATGATCATTCCGATGCAGTCTGTAAAAATCGGTCCCTTTTTTTCCCTGTCCGTAAAAAAAAAAAATGAAGGCGTTCGGGATTTTTTTTTCAAAGCAGAAGAAACTTCTACAGATTTTGTCCGTAATTATCATGATTTTACAGTGAGTGCCGCAAAGTAAAGTTGGCAACCCTGCTGGTTTTACCATAAGGGGAAAGTGGGGAAATCCGCAATATAAGTTGACATTCTGTGTGTGACAAATTTTGCAAAAAAAATTCTTAAAAAAAAAAAAAGTTGCGCTAATTTTTCTGATAAAATTAAGGCCACCAAAACGAATTTGATGGCTCCATCTGTGACCGTCGTGGGACAGATCCGCTCCTTGCAGAAATTTCTTATATAAATAAATCTCTATTGTCCTAATTCGCTGATTACTTTAGAATCGGATCCGTTTTGTGGATTAAGAACAAATGCTTTCGGATGATCCATTTCTTGAATCCTTTTTTTTTTTTTTTTTTTTAGAGGCAGTTTTTATCTAGAAATTATAATCCGATTATGAATGCTACGGTTTAAACAAAAATCGGATTCCAGCTCTGTGTTGGCTTAAGTTTTTGCAATTTATCATCCAAATGGGGTCATTGACTAATCAGTTCAGTCTGAATTGTAATCTGCACCCAAAAAAACGCTGCAAAAATGAAAAAAAGGAGGCTGTAAAAAGAACGCAGGTTTAGGCTGCAGATAAAAAATGCTGCATGTGAACTATAGGATAGTTTGACTGACAGCTATCGCTCCTGACTCCCCCATATACAGGGGGATCGGCTCAGTTGAGCGCCCCAGATTCATCATGCAGTCAAAAAGATGGAAACTTCTCTCCCACGAAATCATCCGATTGCCAGCCCCACTGATATCGACAGGATCAGCTGACTTTAGTCTGACTTGTATTAGGATATTTGGACGTTATCCCCTATCTATTAATAGGGCAAATTTTGCTGTGGTCCGACTGCTGGAACCCCCACCAATCCCAAGATCCGGGGCTCTGAATGGAGCGGTGGTTGATCATGCGCAGTGCCGCTCCGTTTGGGACCGCCGGAGATGCCGAGTACTGAGATTGGCCGGTCTTCTGACACTCACTCCTATAAGAATCAATGGAGCGGATGTGAGCATGATCAATCTCCACACCAGACAGCCCTGGTTCTCGGAATCGGTGGGGTCCACCAGTCGGACCACCAACAATTGGGAAGTTTTTTCCTACCTTTAAAGTTCAATACAAGTGATCGCTCTGATACATTATAAACAAAATATCATCAGAACAATAGTTTGTTACATAACAGCGAGCAGAAATCTGAAAGTGGTCGGCCTTGAAACAAAATGGGGGGGCACATTTTTCTGTAGCGCCTTAAAGGGGTGGTCTAGGATGTTACAAATGTGATGAAATAAGAAAAATAGAACAAAACAGTCATTTTAATCCCCAATAGGTGGCGATAGAGTTCTAGTCCTCTTTCTCTCTGAAGAGACAATTTGCATATTTAATTTCCCAGAAGAGCATGCATGTCCTAAAAGTCTCCTCACTCTGACATGCCAGGCTTGGCTTGACACTCCCACAAGGATAAATGTTACCCCTTAGACCCAAACCCCCAGCCTTATGTCCACTAACCCTCGGCCACCAACCACAGGATTCGGCTCTTTTGTAGATATTGCCGTTAAAGTCAATGTATCCAGGTATGCTGGGTGGAAGTCGCCTTGTGGATTACCATGTGAACTTTTAGCTTCCTAAAAGCTGCAGAACACGTCTCCCTGTTTCTGGGGTGTAATCTTCAGATGTGCATTATTAGCCATTAGGCGTGAAATAGATGCGGAGTGGGGTTTTCTTTAGCTCTGGAGCAGATTTCTCCTGACAGCGGGCGGGTGAGCAGTATATCTCTCTCCAGCCTCATGTTCTCCGAATGTGCTGCAGGTATTCTATTAAATCCGCAGGAGGTTTAATCAGAGATTCTAGCGGCTTTATATAGTGGAGCATTGTGTGCTGCCTGTGCACGCTCTCTATTTTAGGCTCTCACTCCCTATTTTAGGCTCACTTGTGACAGAGCAGAGTATGACCAGCCTGCACATAAGGAGTCTGCTCACAAATATACAGTGCATTAATGCAATTTCCTAAAAAAAAAACACAATTTTGTGGCAATTAAAAAGGCTGCCTTGTGCCACAATCTTTTCACCCCTAAAGGTTACAAATCCTCAATAAATTTGTACGGTTCCAAGGAGAAAACTGTCTCCATTTCCATCATATATCCCCAGCTACCAATCTTGGATCAGTAACGATTTGACCCCCATCACCAATGAGCTGCATCCTAATTGGTAGTCTGAGATCCCCATAGATCTCCAGAACACAACGGTGGTCGATCATGCTCACTACCATTCCATTCATTCTCTTGAGGAACACATTAGATAATAGGTGAAAAGGGTCCCCCATTCTGGTGATTGGCTGAGCGTTGTTACCCCACTGACCTAGAACTTATTATGTATCCTTTAATAGATGATAACGTCTTATTGCAAAAATATCCTTTTAAAGAGAACTTGACATTTGCCATAAATGTGCTTTTTTTTTAGCCGATGTTCTCCTGATTCCGGCAATGTTTTTCTTTTGTTCCTGCGCCTCTCCGTTCCTGAGGTACGGCCTCCTCTTACCTTTCTATAAATCTAGGGGGTTTTAGCCAAATGGGTGTGGCCAATCTACTCCCAGTTGACTAAAAAAGACAAGGGAAGAAGGGGCCGTATCTCAGGAACGGAGAGGCGCAGGAATAAAAGAAAAACAACGCCGGATTCAGGAGAACGGCGGAAGCGGGAATAACATAAGAGCAAAAAGTGAGCATTCTTTGACCTTGTGGCAGGTCCTTATTAAAGAACCTTTACTCTGATCTAATAAGCTATATCAGTCTCTGCGCCCGTGCTGATTTATACAGGTTGATTTGCTGCTGATAAAAATTATAATCAAGGCTACACACAAGATATGATCACCGATGAATGAGCGCTTGCTGATTGCTTCCATGTTTACACGGGCCAATAATCACAGCCAGCATTATGCTGATTATCAGCCCTCTGTATCGAGAGTTTTATCAGATGATAAGGGAGCGGGCTAAACATCAGTGCCTCAAGGGTACAGCAATAATATACTGACATTATGTCATTGAAAAAGAGCTAAATTGGATAAATTAAGGCATAATCTGCATTCACCGACCGATCTGCATTGATTTTGCCTTTTTTTTTTTTCCTCCCCCCCCATTTTCTAGGTTTACGCTGACGCCCGAGTTTCTCTAGAACACACTTAGACAATATATGGGTTGCACAGAAAACAATCTTAATGAATTTACCTGTTTTCTTGATACTGGAGCTTGGGATCTGAACCAGGAAATCGTTTTAGTTCGTTCATTAAATCCTAAATGATTGCAATCCCCGGTCTTAATTTCCACGGGGAAAGTAACTTTGTGAGGATTTAACTCCCCGGGGTTCGGAGCTGCAAAAGTGATTATAAAGTAAAGTAGATTAAGCCTCCTAATGAGAGAAAAACCAATACAAACATGCAGAAGTCTGTAACTAAGTCTTTTAAAGGGGTAGATATAATTTTTTATTTTTTTTGTTTACATACTTATATGAATGTATTTGGAGCTGAAAATACATTTTGCAATTAGGTTTCTTTAAAAATGTTGCACCGTTTGGTTTTTACAGGCTCGTTGTTTCCCTGTACATTCTACTTCAATGTGGACTGTGGTTATAAATCAGCTGACAGGAGCTCAGAAAAAAAACAGCTATAAGGCCGGCCTCACACTAGCAAGTTTTACGGATGTATGAGAGGTGCAGAAAATACGGATTGCATACAGTACAATGATTCTCTATGGCCCAGCTCCTATCTGCCGTATTTTACTGATCCGTATTATACGGTCTTCTACGGCCGTAGAAAATTGCAGCATGCTGCGTTTGTCACTGTATTGCGCAGAAAATACGCCAATGAAAGTCTATGGGGGCCAGAAAAATACGGATTACACACTGACCAACAGCCTGATTTGCGAGAAATACCCAGCAGTGATCTATAGAAAAGCCGGCAATTCAGTGCGGTGTACAGTAAAATCACACTGACAGGTTAGAATAGAATAGATAGAATAAATGTCTACACATAGTATAGGGGTATATATATACTAGCTATTGAACCCGTTCTACGCCCGGGTGGCGAGCATTTATATTGGTATATGGTCTCAATTCTGGTATGTGCTGCTCCCATCTTGCTCCCCCATCCTGTCATGTGCTGCTCCATCCTGCGTCCCCATCCTGTCATGTGCTGCTCCCATCCTGCATCCCCATCCTGTCATGTGCTGCTCCCATCCTGCATCCCCATCCTGTCATGTGCTGCTCCCATCCTGCGTCCCCATCCTGTCATGTGCTGCTCCCATCCTGTCATGTGCTGCTCCCATCCTGCGTCCCCATCCTGTCATGTGCTGCTCCATCCTGCGTCCCCATCCTGTCATGTGCTGCTCCCATCCTGCGTCCCCATCCTGTCATGTGCTGCTCCATCCTGCGCCCCCATCCTGTCATGTGCTGCTCCATCCTGCGTCCCCATCCTGTCATGTGCTGCTCCATCCTGCACCCCCGTCTTGTCATGTGCTACTCCCATCCTGCACCCCCATCCTGTCATGTGTGCGCCCCCATCCTGTCATGTGCTGCTCCCATCCTGCACCCCCATTCTGTCATGTGCTTCTCCCATCCTGCCTTCATCATGTCATGTGGTGCTCCCATCATGCGCAACCATTCTGTTGTAGGGTGCTGCACCCATTCTGCCTGTTCCTGTTTCCATTCAGCCATATGTTGCTCCCATCTTTCTCTCTTCGGCTCTACTGTCTGAGTGCGGCTCTACTTCGTGCAGTTGAACTGCCTGAGTGTGGCTTTAATGCTTGAGTGTGGCTATACTGAGTGCGGCTATCCTGCCTGAGCGAGTGTGGCTGAGTGTGGCTCTACTGCGTGAGTGCGGCTGAGTGTGGCTGTACTGTGTTAGTGCGGGCGAGTGTGGCTGTACTGTGTGAGTGAGGCTGTACTTACTGCCTGAGTGCGGCGCTGGCTATAATGGATACAGCACCCCTGCAGCCAGCACAGCGAGGGCTGACTCCGCCCACTCGCGTCACTGGTCACATGCTGGTGATATCATTGAAGGTCCTGGAGCTCCGCTGGGCTCTACATCTACCCTGACCGGAGCTGCAGAGCATGGAGCCCCCATGGCCGCTATATTATGGGGGATACACGGGTGTGTGGAGCCCCCATGGCCGGTATATTGGAGGGGGATAAGTAAGTTCGGCTGCGTCACTCTGGTCCAGACTGCGCAGGCGCGGTCATCGCGCTTGCGCAGTCTATAAAGGCTTCGGACAGAGTGACGCTCCCACCGTTATATCATAGATATATATGTCAGTGAGACACATATACGGATATATATTAATATTTCATACAGCGCTAATTAGCTTAAAAGCCGGTAATTCAATTGCCGGCTTTTCCTATCTCCTTCTCAAACCCGACATGATATGAGACATGGTTTACATGCAGTAAACCATCTCATATCCCTTTTTTTTGCATATTCCACACTACTAATGTTAGTAGTGTGTATGTGCAAAATTTTGGCGCTCTAGCTATTAAATTAAAGGGTGAAATCGCGGAAAAAATTGGCGTGGGCTCCCGCGCAATTTTCTCCGCCAGAATGGTAAAGCCAGTGACTGAGGGCAGATATTAATAGCCTGGAGAGGGTCCATGGTAATTGGGCCCCCCCTGGCTAAAAACATCTGCCCCCAGCCACCCCAGAAAAGGCACATCTGGAAGATGCGCCTATTCTGGCACTTGGCCACTCTCTTCCCATTCCCGTGTAGCGGTGGGATATGGGGTAATGAAGGGTTAATGTCACCTTGCTATTGTAAGGTGACATTAAGCCAGGTTAATAATGGAGAGGCGTCAATTATGACACCTATCTATTATTAATCCAATAGTATGAAATGGTTGAAAAAACACACACATTATTACAAAGTATTTTAATGAAATAAATACACAGGTTGTAATATTTTATTATACTGGTAATCCACCTGAAGACCCTTGTCACCTGGAACAAATGTAAAAAAACAAACAATATTCCATACCTTCCGATGATCAGTCTCGTCCCACACTGTAAATCCATCTGAAAGGGTTAACTAATTTTACAACCAGAAGCCTGATAATGCAGCTGCCCCTGCCTGTAAAAACCCGCGAATGAATGGAATGTAGGTGAATGACCTGTAGTTACCTCGAGTTGCGGTGATGCGCCCTCTGCTGGATGTCCTCATATAAACTCGAGCGTGGGAAAATATTCTGAAAAGTTCCCAGGCTCGAGTTCATATGAGGACATCCAGCAGAGGGTGTATATATATATATATATATATATATATATATATATATATATATATATATATATATATATATACATACATATATATATATATATACAGTCATGGCCAAAAGTATTGACACCCCTGCAATTCTGTCAGATAATACTCATTTTCTTCCTGGAAATGATTGCAAACACAAATTATTTGGTATTATTATCTTCATTTAATTTGTCTTAAATGAAAAAACACAAAAAGAATTGTCCTAAAGCCAAATTGGATATAATTCCACACCAAACATAAAAAAGGGGGTGGAGTGGACAAAAGTATTGGCACTGTTCAAAAAATCATGTGATGCTTCTCTAATTTGTGTAATTAACAGCACCTGTAACTTACCTGTGGCACCTAACAGGTGTTGGCAATAACTCAATCACACTTGCAGCCAGTTGACATGGATTAAAGTTGACTCAACCTCTGTCCTGTGTCCTTGTGTGTACCACATTGAGCATGGAGAAAAGAAAGAAGACCAAAGAACTGTCTGAGGACTTGAGAAACCAAATTGTGAGGAAGCATGAGCAATCTCAAGGCTACAAGTCCATCTCCAAAGACCTGAATGTTCCTGTGTCTACCGTGCGCAGTGTCATCAAGAAGTTTAAAGCCCATGGCACTGTGGCTAACCTCCCTAGATGTGGACGGAAAAGAAAAATTGACAAGAGATTTCAACGCAAGATTGTGCGGATGTTGGATAAAGAACCTCGACTAACATCCAAACAAGTTCAAGTTGCCCTGCAGTCCGAGGGTACAACAGTGTCAACCCGTACTATCCGTCGACATCTGAATGAAAAGGGGCTGTATGGTAGGAGACCCAGGAAGACCCCACTTCTTACCCCGAGACATAAAAAAGCCAGGCCGGAGTTTACCAATACTTACCTGAAAAAGCCTAAAACGTTTTGGAAGAATGTTCTCTGGTCAGATGAGACAAAAGTAGAGCTTTTTGGGCAAAGGCATCAACATAGAGTTTACAGGAGAAAAAAGAGGCATTCAAAGAAAAGAACACGGTCCCTACAATCAAACATGGCGGAGGTTCCCTGATGTTTTGGGGTTGCTTTGCTGCCTCTGGCACTGGACTGCTTGACCGTGTGCATGGCATTATGAAGTCTGAAGACTACCAACAAATTTTTTCAGCATAATGTAGGGCCCAGTGTGAGAAAGCTGGGTCTCCCTCAGAGGTCATGGGTCTTCCAGCAGGACAATGACCCAAAACACACTTCAAAAAGCACTAGAAAATGGTTTGAGAGAAAGCACTGGAGACTTCTAAGGTGGCCAGCAATGAGTCCAGACCTGAATCCCATAGAACACCTGTGGAGAGATCTAAAGATGGCAGTTTGGAAAAGGCACCCTTCAAATATCAGGGACCTGGAGCAGTTTGCCAAAGAAGAATGGTCTAAAATTCCAGCAGAGCATTGTAAGAAACTCATTGATGGTTACCGGAAGCGGTTGGTCGCAGTTATTTTGGCTAAAGGTTGTGCAACCAAGTATTAGGCTGAGGGTGCCAATACTTTTGTCTGGCCCATTTTTGGAGTTTTGTGTGAAATGATCAATGTTTTGCTTTTTGCTTCATTCTCTTTTGTGTTTTTTTTCATTTAAGACAAATTTAAATGAAGATAATAATACCAAAGAATTTGTGTTTGCAATCATTTTCAGGAAGAAACTGAGTATTATCTGACAGAATTGCAGGGGTGTCAATACTTTTGGCCATGACTGTATATTTACAGTATATATGTTTTTACGATTATTTGAGCACATGGATCCATTGTATGTCCGTATGTCGGTTTTGCAAGCCTGTGAGAAAATCTCGCAGTACGGATGCCATACAGATTACATACGTAGGATGCCATGCGCAAAATACGCTGCCTCACCCTGCCTACGGAGGAGATACGGACCACTATTTTGGGGACTTTTCTGCATATTACGGCCGTAAATAACGGACCATATTTTTATTCGCTGAGTGTGAGGCCGGCCTAAGGGTTACAAACTTGTGGTCAGGGTGTCATAGTGAGCTCACTGATGGATTCTCAGTTAACTCATTCTGCAGCCAACAATAAACATTGTAAGGCCGGAGTCACACTAGAGAGGAATACGGCAAGAAAAAAATCGCATAGCACTCGGACCAATGTTAATCTATGGGGCAGCTCACATCACCATTTTTTTTTTCCAGCCGTATTATACGTGCGAGTGAAAATCGCAGCATGCTGCGATTTGCACCGTGTATCGTCTGAGACTCGCCAATGCAAGTCTATGGGTGAGGAGCCATTCAGTGTCTATGGCGCTGACGGACACAGCGAAGTAGAACAGCAATAAGTCTCTAACGCCATGAATGAAGCTACGACTGCGGTGAAAAAGAAACCAGAGATCGGGACCCAGGTCCTAGTGATCAGTGGGGCTTTCAAGGACCAGCACTGATTCGATCATTTGGTCATACATATGCGACCTCTGCAGCCAATCATTAGCCATACCAGTAATGCATTGGTCAATGGTGTAGTGAATAGATCCATGTTCAATTTGTCATTAAATAGTCTCACACAGTCAGCACAGTGTCCCAGTGTAGAGACGCACCCCTTTAATGGCGACTGAAAAACACCCAGTTTTATATTTGTTTGTATGTTACCAGAAGTAATTTTAGGGGAACGGCACAAGGCAGAGTTCTAAGAATGCGTAATTATGACAAATAAACATCAAGAGAGGTTTTCTGTAAGAGAACCTCTTCAGCAAATCAAAGTGATCAGTTTTTGCGCTTATTTATCCTGGCTGTATAGTATTCTGCTTTTCGTCATGTTCTTAAATTCAGAGATGTGGGATTTTTTGTTCAAAAGATCCTTGGGGGCGTGTCTTTAGGTTACACTACATAATTATCATGTGAACCACACCCCATTAGTAAAGACCATAAAAGTGATCACTAAATAATATCTTCTGAGACCATATGCCTGAATAAAAGAGAAAAATTTTCACAGGAGTAGAAATTAGACTCACCTCAATTGTAAGGTACCATGGATGTAGCGAACTGGGTCACAGAACCTCTCTTGCATTGTTTGAATGGCTGAGGGGGCTCCTAGTGGGCGGGGATAGATGACCATCAATGTTCTAGCCCCTGAGGTACAATTGTATCCATTGCTTCCTCTTTATTATGTGCTAATGGATGTTTATTGATTCTCTTTTTCTTTTTTTTTTTTGCAAGAATGTTATAATTCCTTCACAAGAAGCTATGTTATTCCAAGCATATTCAAAAAAAAAAGGGACACTCCTTAAAATCTAAGCTTGGCATATAATCTATCACTTCACAAAGAGCATCGAGGATTGTTTTAGTTGCCTCTATTTCTTTATTCCCTATTATTATTTTTATAGTTTTTTTTTTTAACTAAAGTTTGTTTTTCCCAAATGTCCATAATATATATTCCCAAGAATTAACTAGGATTTCATAGATGAACAGCATGCATACGGGTTTATATATCGTACATCCCTGTAAAGTTTATGTATAGTACATAATCTGAATCGCTTGGCTCTTTACTTGTTGGGTTCTTTGTTCTGCAGTCTTCCGATATATTGATGTTGGATCTTGTATGACGCATTGATCCCCCTTAGTATGCATTACCACTCCTTGAATGTCTTGGAGGCTTCTGGAATAAAGGAGGACCTCTAGGACTAGAAGTGTTGTCAAGTCTCCATGGAAAGCATCACTCTTCCATCTTAGATGACACTGAGTCCTGAGACATGTTAAAGTGGCGGGATGGGGGTCGTGTGACTATTTAAATAACATTTCCTAGTAAACAATTTAGAAAATTTGTCAATGTGTGCTACTTACCAGAAGGCCCCCAATGTGGTGCTAAATACAGATTTTGAAGTATAGTATCAGCCTATGGCAGACTATGGGCGTCATGAAGAAATGAGCAAATATCTGGAAATCTGTGTAGCAGATTCCGTTTGGTCCAAATTGAACCTAAAAATATGTTTACTGTGCTCTGAAGTCTCTCAAGACCCTAAAGCATAGTTCATAGAGTCAGGAAGGTGTTAAAAACCCAAAATGATGCTCACATGTCCCGGCAGCTTGCCGCCCGGTCCTTCATTCACTTCGGATTCGTATTTGGTTTGGATCTAACATGGTTGTTTAGGCCTCATGTGGGACGCAATACACATCCTTGATGTTAATGACACATATCATGCTTCATGTGACCACATGAGGTCCAGTCAGTGCCAGGACATCTGATAAGACAAATCTGAAGTCATTAGCTAGAGCGCCTTGGTCAACAGAATGTTCCGATTTCTCACTCATGTGCTCGTGGTTGTGTTTTGCAGGATCATATTTCTGGGTGGCTGTCCTAGAAGGAAATGTAGTTGGAATAGTGGCAGCTAGAGGCAACGAAGAAGACAACGTCGTTGAGTTACGCCGGATGTCGGTGGATTCCAACTACCGCGGGAAGGGCATTGCCAAAGCCTTGGGACGTAAAGTGTTGGAATTCGCCATGTTAAACCACTACTCTTCCATTGTGCTCGGAACAACGGCTGTGAAAATAGCCGCTCACAAGCTGTACGAGTCCTTAGGGTTCAAGCACGTGGGTGTCGTGGAGCATCACACCGTTCCAGGGATGACGCATTCATTACTGGAAAGAATGTTCTTTCAGCTCCGCTACCATCGCTACTGTCTCCAGCTCCGTGAAGAATAAAGGAACTCTGCTCATCCTCCCTGTTCCTGCATTAATTTTCTATTAACCCATTCCTGCAATGACAGCAGATTTTTTTTTTTTTATCTTCTGGTTTCTCCTCCTTCCTTCATCTCATTGAATTTATTCTCATTCTCAAATGTGCAACCAGCTCTCCCTAGCATGCAGTGAGATGGAAACTGCCCCGTCGTCTTCTTCATGGGTCACCTATCAGTTAGGTAAAGCTTACCTAGGCGTTGTGTCTACATAAGCACACGGACTCGAGCGGCGACCGGGTGGAAATGTCGTACTATTTTTTTAAAATTGTAAAAAAATAATAATTATGAATTACCTTTCAGGTACAGGGATGGGAAGTCAACTTTGAATGCAATGCATTACACCAGTAGTGGGCGCTATTGTTAGATCTATCAGTTAACCTATTGTCAATGTGAACACTGATGCTTGGTACATACAATGCATGAAAAGGAAGCGTCTGCACGTTCACGCACACACACAGCACTGCCAGCAAGGCACCGAGGTTGCACTTTTCTTGAGATGCGCTTTATAATTCTGCCAAACCCGAATGGATTTTTAGCGCATCCAAATTTAGGTGACCTTCCCTAGATGTTATACACCTTTTAAGCCAGCAGACAGCCTGTTATGTCTAAACTGAGCCCGTTTGTAAAAATATTCTGTAGGTATGTATATAACCCTCCAAAAAAAAAAAAAAAATGTTTTCACTTAGTAATTGATAGGACTTATATTTGGAAGGGCAAGTGTCCACATGGGTATGTAAGGTTTCTGGTGGTCCGCGCTCTAATTCTCTGGCTCGTAGAAGATGTCATTGAAGCACAAGAGACGCTATTCTCACCGATGTATTTGCACATTTTTTTTACCAGGTGCAATGATTAATTCCTAGCAGCAAGGAACATATAGTGATGAGTGAACGTGATGGGATAGTGTTATCTGAGCAAGCTCCGGTGTTAACAGAGCATCTACGGCGTGCTCGAATACTATGTTCGAGTCACCGCGGTTGTTCAACAGGCGCAACAAATGTAGGGTTCCTTGTTTGTTAGGCAATCCCTACATGTGTGGCGGCTGTCGAACAGCCGTGAGACATGCAGCCGCAAGGACTCGAACATGGTATTCGAGCACGCCGAAGACACTCGGTTAGCACCAGATCATGGTCAGATAACACCTTATCCCAGCACATTCGCTCATCACTAATAGACACCAATCGACTCCTTACTCAAATAATGTATATAGACCCTACACCTCTGATTCCCCTGTAAATGTGACCGCTGTACCTCCCCTGCAAGAATCCTGACTTGTCTAATGCAAATAGCAATGCAAAGCAGATTTGGCATGTGTCTGTACTTGGTGTGCCTGTACAGTGCCTGCCGAAGCACTGAATCAAAGTCAGCGGCTTCTTCTGTCTTGAAATATAGAGATATTTTGTAAAATATATGGGAAATCTAGATTTTGCATGTAGAATGTGTAGGGAGGGGACTGGAGGTGTGGAAAGGATAGATAATTTAAAACAAAAAATTGTAAAAAAAAATCTAGATTGCAGATGCATTTGATATGAATGTAGAGCAAATAGTTTTAGTAACTTTTTTAGAAAACGATAGATATATTTCTAGTTACCGTACATTTTATTTCTTACTTTTTGGTAAATATGGACACGTGGTGATGGATGAGGTCGTTAGGAGGGTATTTGTAAAATTACAGAGACTGGGGCATCTATGCATTTACTGAACTTCTTAGAAATAGGGGCATGTGCCACAAGCAGCGCCAACAAGCCACTTTGCCGTGTCCGGGGTGCTCAGACACAGGACAGTCAACCGATTTAGGGCGAACAACTGAACCTTGGCTCCAGCTAAGCTATGCCTCTGACATATTATGGGGATTCTCAGGAACCAAATCCTTTTTTTTTTTTTTTACCCTTTTTCATGCTGGAAATATCCCCTGTAGCTTCAAGGCATGCACTGAATGTATAAATAATCAAAGAGAAAGTTCATGGCGATAATCACCCACCTTAGCTCAGCCCAATGTACCATGCTTTGTAAGGTACCTCCTTGGAAAGGTACCCTCCATGGTAAGGTACCCTCCTTGGTAAGGTACCATCCTTGGTAAGGTACCATCATTGGTAAGGTACCTGCTTGGTAAGATACCATCCATGGTAAGGTACCATCCTTGGTAAGGTACCTGCTTGGTAAGGTACCATCCTTTGTAAGGTACCCTCCTTGGAAAGATACCTCCTTGGAAAAGTACCATCCTTGGAAAGGTACCATCCTTGGAAAGGTACCATCCTTTGTAAGGTACCCTCCTTGAAAAGGTACCCTCCTTGGTAAGGTACCTCCTTGGTAAGGTACATCCTTGGTAAGGTACCCTCCTTGGTAAGGTACATCCTTGGTAAGGTACCATCCTTTGTAAGGTACCCTCCTTGGTAAGATACCATCCTTGGTAAGATACCTCCTTGGAAAGGTACCATCCTTTGTAAGGTACCCTCCTTGGTAAGGTACCTGCTTGGTAAGGTACCATCCTTTGTAAGGTACCCTCCTTGGTAAGATACCTCCTTGGAAAGGTACCATCCTTTGTAAGGTACCCTCCTTGAAAAGGTACCCTCCTTGATAAGGTACATCCTTGGTAAGGTACCCTCCTTGGTAAGGTACATCCTTGGTAAGGTACCCTCCTTTGTAAGGTTTGGTCGATATTAGTCTAACGTGTATGAAGAGCTTAAAGGGGTATTCCCATCTCCAAGATTCTGCCCAATATGTAGTAGGTGTAATAATAGTAATATTAGCAAGTAGCTCCAATTAGAAATGTAGTATAGTTTTTCTGATTCGCTATGTCTCTTTCCTCATGTTCAGGTATTGCAGGACCTTAGGTATCCATGGTTACTTCCACTGATGAAGTGAAAGCTAGTTGTTAGTGGACGTAACCATGGATACCTAAGGTCCTGCAATACCTGCTCATGAGGAAAGAGACACAGCAAATCAGAGAAACTATACTACATTTCTAATTGGAGCTACTTGCTAATATTACTATTATTACACCTACTACATATTGGGGTAGAATCTTGGAAATGGGAATACCCCTTTAAGCCTCTGCTTTGTTTTCACTGAGATTGTCTAAATAAAGTTTGTTGAAGGTTACAGTTTAGGCGGCCATGGATTCAGCAGTGTCCATGGAGAATAAACTTTTCTTTTCAATAAACCTTATTTATGCATAAACAATAAATATTGCCATAAATGCACCCAAGAAAACATAGGGTGTTATTTTCAATAAACTTTATTGATATATACAATAGAAGACAAATTTGTTTGAGGAAAACAATCTATTAAAAAAAAACACGCTTCTGCATGTCTTACAGCGAATAATCTATATGGATATATATATATCAAATCATTTTCTGTAAAAATTGTATTTAGTACCAGCATGAAGGAACTTGAATGGTTAAACCAATAATTATGGAAACAGCGCCACTCTTGTCCATAGGCTGTGCCTGATATTGCAGGTCAGCCTCATTCAATTGAAGAAAAAAAATATTTTGTGGGGGGAGACTAGGGGGGAGGATTATCTTACTTTTTTAACGTTAAAAAAATGTACTTCAAAAAGAAATGAGAAAATGAAAAACGTATATGTGATTTAAACTTATTATATTAATATGTACACCCCACATAAACGGAACTGGTACCTATGTCTGCGCAGACCTCCAAGGTATCTTACAATATGGCCCATTATAGAGCCTAATACTGGAAACATATCCACACAGGGATGTAATCTGCTATGAATACAGACTGTGCATATTCGTCCATAATGGGGCACACAATTCGGCACCATATTGTAGGCCACAACCTGCCCCAACATCAACTGATTAACATGACAGAGAACAAATATTCTGCATATTTTTATATGATGGTGTTTATGACTCCATTAAAATGTATAACTACCATATGTGCATAAGGTCATATTCAAAGTCCATGTGATATGGTCATGTGCTTTGAGGCCTATGACCTCGTTGTTCAAGGTCTATGTGATATGGTCACATGCAAGAGGCCTGCGACCTCCATGTTCAAAGTCCATGTGATATGGTCATGTGCTTGAGGCCTATGACCACCAAATTCAAGGTCCATAGGATATGGTCATGTACACAAGGTCTATGACGGCCATGTTCATGGTCCAAGTGATATGGTTGTGCACATGAGGCCTATGACCAATGTATACGAGGTCCATGTGATATAGTCGTGTGCATGAGGCCTATGACCACCATATTCGAGGTCCACGTGAAATGGTTGTGTGCATGAGATCTATGATCATCATATTCGAGCACCATGTGATATGGTCATGTGCATAAGACCTATTATCATCATATTCAAGCACCATGTAATATGGTCGTGTGCATGAGGCCTATGACCACCATATTTGAGGTCCATGTGATATGGTAATATGTACATGAGACCTATGACCTCAGTATTCAAAGTCCTTGTGAGGTGGTGTGCATGAGGTCTATGACCACCATATTCGAGGTCCATGTGATATGGTTGTGTTCATGAGACCCTATGATCACCATATTCAAAGACCCTGTGATATGGTCGTGTGTATGAGTCTTATGATCTCAATATTCGAGGTCTATGTGTTATGGTCATGTGCATGAGACCTATGATCATCATATTTGAGGATCATGTGATGTGGTTGTGTGCATTAGACCTATGAGTACCATATACGAGGTCCATGGGATCTGGTCCTATGCATAAGATCTATGACCACCATATTTGAGGTCCATGTGAAATGGTTGTGTGCATGAGATCTATGATCACCATATTCGAGGTCCATGTGATATGTTCGTGTGCATGAGACTTATGACCTCAATATCCGACGTCCATGTAATATGGCTGTGGGCATGAGGCCTGTGACCACCATATTTAAGGTCCATGTGATATGGTCATGTGCACAAGAGCTATGACTACCATATTCGAGATTCATGTGATATGGTCATGTGCATAATCCTTATAACCACCATATTCAAGGTCCATGTGAAATGGTCATGTGCATGAGGCCTATGATTGCCATATTTGAGGACCATGTGATATGGTAGTGTGTATGAGGCCTACGACCTCAATATTCGAGGTCCATGCTATGTGATCATGTGAATGAGGCCTATGACCACCAATGCTTGAGATCCATGGGACATGGTCGTGTGCATAAGACCTATGGTCGTGTGCATGAGGACGATAACCACCACATACGAGGTCCATGTGATACACTTGTATGCATTACAATCTCCTGAAATATGTGGATCCCAAGCTACTGTATAATTACAAGTCTCCGCAATTTATGCCAGTCTGGGCTGAGACCAATGATGCATTAGTAAAAGTATTGGAAACTTATTTTTTTCCTTCCTGGGTGTATATATATATATATATATATATATATATTATTTTTTTTTCTACAAATTCAAAGTGTACATAATAATGGTCAGTATTGTACGAGGTTTGCAAGTAAGTGACACAACTTCTGCTGGTTTATATTCTTCTAGTCCGGTGTGTACTATGTATAATGACATACATAGACAATGTGTACAATGACATATGCTATACATATAGATACACACACACTGCAAAATATGCATTGAGCGAGTGCTCCGCCGCCTGCTCTCGTGGATTTTACATTTACTTGATACTCAAGTGGTGCGGCCAGCAGGAGATCACTGTATTAAGGGAATAATCTTGCATGCTGAAAAGTGCCGGCGGGTGCAGTAATATTTACTAACTCTGTATATACAGCTATGTATACACCAATGTCTGCTGCCTATTATTGTATATGCTTTTGCAGCTAGTATACATTTTTCTTTTTCCACCTGATGACAATATAACAAATTTACAGAGGCTCCTGTAATGTAAAGGATTTTGTACAGTGTATAGAAATTGAAAAAAATTATTTTTTTGTTGCTTTTTAGCCACAGATAAGTATATATAAACAGGTGGGAGATTGCACGCCTGGCGAAATCAGTTTGTGCCTTTCTGCTTTCCCTGGACTGGTGCGATCGCAGCATTGATCATTGCCAGTGTATGTTTCTCCCATGTACATGCTCATTTGCCGGCAGCATGTAGAATATTGACATGTTTCCTTCTGATGAAATTGAATGTTATGTCCAGATTGTCAGGCGATGTTCACACAGAGTTTTTTTTTTTTTACGATTTTTTGGGGCGCAAAATACTATCCATAAACAACTTGGAAATTTCATATTTTTCAAGCACGCTGAATTTTGCACCCGAGCATGGCGGATAACACCTTATCCGAGCACGCTCGCTCATCACTACTAGGCACTGTCCTATCAAAAGACTACAAACAAAAATTTCAGGAAACAGCTCTTCCAAACCACGTCAGGAAAAATGAAAAAGTCTTCCCTAAAAAATGAGACTTTCTACTTAAGTTTCTACTTAAAAAAAAAAAACCACAGGCCTCGATTCATTATTGTTGTTTCCCAACATTTCTGGAATAATTTGCTCTTTGTGGTTTTAGTATTTGTGCTTTAATCTCTACGAGTTTTATAAAGCTTGTCTTTTTTTTTTTGTATTTGTCCAATTTTTCTTATCCAGCTATCTTTCGATAGATTCATGAATTGTGACTTTTTCAAATATGGCATTATTATTATTATTATTATTTTACTTAATTTTTTTTTTTTTTTGGCGCATCTAACGCCAGTCCCTGCCTGAAATAAGTTTTCTGGTTGATTTTTTTTTTTTTTTTCAGTTTGGTGCAGATGTAATTTTTTTAAAAGATTTTACGACTTTTTGAGCTTAAACATTACAAAAAACGGTTATTGAAATAAGAAATTAGAAAAAAAAAATTAGCTCCAAATTCATGAATTGTGTGTGTCATTTTGAAGAATTTGGTGACAAGTATTACAAGACGTAAAGAAAAAAAAAAAAGTGGCCTTAATAAATCCCAAATGATGAATCGGGGCCATAGTTTTTGAATGTCTTATAAAAGACCTGTGAAAAATGGCCTTATTAGGATAAAAGCATTATATTGCCAATCAACATTTAGTATCCTATTAAAAGGGAATTTAATACAATTTTGTATTAAAGAGGCTCTTTAGTGTGTTTGAAAGTGATAAAAAATGAAATACTGTCTGTGTCCATATGACAACACTTACTGGTCTTAATGGCTGATCAGTGACATCAAGGGAATACGGGGTTTTGAAGCAACTGATCACATCCTTTGTTTTTCTTTCTTTACCTATGTTATATCTGACTAGTTATTATCGATGTGAGAACACTGGATAGCCAAAGCACAGGGACAGGAAGTGTTGTCAGGAGGACTACACGTGTGTTTGCTACGTTTTTGTTTTTTTTTTGCTTTTTTTAATTCAAATTTTCAGTTGCATTTTACAGTACGAGCAAAAGCTATGAGATTTCAGAAACCTCACGCACACACTGTTTTTTTTTTTTTTCCTGACTGATTTGGAAAACTGTAGAAACCAACCACCAGAGCTAAAGACCTACAGGTCCTTCTCAAAAAATTAGCATATAGTGTTAAATTTAATTATTTACCATAATGTAATGATTACAATTAAACTTTCATATATTATAGATTCATTATCCACCAACTGAAATTTGTCACGTCTTTTATTGTTTTAATACTGATGATTTTGGCATACAACTCCTGATAACCCAAAAAACCTGTCTCAATAAATTAGCATATCAAGAAAAGGTTCTCTAAACGACCTATTACCCTAATCTTCTGAATCAACTAATTAACTCAAAACACATGCAAAAGATACCTGAGGCTTTTATAAACTCCCTGCCTGGTTCATTACTCAAAACCCCCATCATGGGTAAGACTAGCGACCTGACAGATGTCAAGAAGGCCATCATTGACACCCTCAAGCAAGAGGGTAAGACCCAGAAAGAAATTTCTCAACAAATAGGCTGTTCCCAGAGTGCTGTATCAAGGCACCTCAATGGTAAGTCTGTTGGAAGGAAACAATGTGGCAGAAAACGCTGTACAACGAGAAGAGGAGACCGGACCCTGAGGAAGATTGTGGAGAAGGACCGATTCCAGACCTTGGGGAACCTGAGGAAGCAGTGGACTGAGTCTGGTGTGGAAACATCCAGAGCCACCGTGCACAGGCGTGTGCAGGAAATGGGCTACAGGTGCCGCATTCCCCAGGTAAAGCCACTTTTGAACCATAAACAGCGGCAGAGGCGCCTGACCTGGGCTACAGAGAAGCAGCACTGGACTGTTGCTAAGTGGTCCCAAGTACTTTTTTCTGATGAAAGCAAATTTTGCATGTCATTCGGAAATCAAGGTGCCAGAGTCTGGAGGAAGACTGGGGAGAAGGAAATGCCAAAATGCCTGAAGTCCAGTGTCAAGTACCCACAGTCAGTGATGGTGTGGGGTGCCATGTCAGCTGCTGGTGTTGGTCCACTGTGTTTCATCAAGGGCAGGGTCAATGCAGCTAGCTATCAGGAGATTTTGGAGCACTTCATGCTTCCATCGGCTGAAATGCTTTATGGAGATGAAGATTTCATTTTTCAGCACGACCTGGCACCTGCTCACAGTGCCAAAACCACTGGTAAATGGTTTACTGACCATGGTATTACTGTGCTCAATTGGCCTGCCAACTCTCCTGACCTGAACCCCATAGAGAATCTGTGGGATATTGTGAAGAGAAAGTTGAGAGACGCAAGACCCAACACTCTGGATGAGCTTAAGGCCGCTATTGAAGCATCCTGGGCCTCCATAACATCTCAGCAGTGTCACAGGCTGATTGCCTCCATGCCACGCCGCATTGAAGCAGTCATTTCTGCCAAAGGATTCCCGACCAAGTATTGAGTGCATAACTGAACATTATTATTTGTTGTTTTTTTTGTTTGTTATTAAAAAACACTTTTATTTGATTGGATGGGTGAAATATGCTAATTTATTGAGACAGGTTTTTTGGGTTATCAGGAGTTGTATGCCAAAATCATCAGTATTAAAACAATAAAAGACCTGACAAATTTCAGTTGGTGGATAATGAATCTATAATATATGAAAGTTTAATTGTAATCATTACATTATGGTAAATAATGAAATTTAACACTATATGCTAATTTTTTGAGAAGGACCTGTAATTCCAAGAAATTAGTGGCAAGGATATACGTATTATCACAATAGTACTTTATTTGTAATGGTAACAACATATTTATATGTGCACATGTTTGAAAGGTATAAAAAACATATAATAAATGACATAAATAAAATCACCAATAATATATATAAAAACCTAAATAGGTATAAGGTACACCATAAAAGGAAGGGTTAATCTCAGGACTCCTATTACAAATCAATAAAGAATAGTAAAAAGTAGTAGGTGCCATGAGTGCTAAAAAATGGGATTAAAAAAAATATATAATATGTAGGCGTGTAACACCAAAAAACGATGGGGTTAAATTATATAACCCACAATGTAACCAATTCTTATGGCCAAACACCATGCAAAAAAGTGCAATGTGCAATCGTGGCAAAAGAACCAAAGTGCAAAGTGTGCAAAAATAGCTATATATAAAAAAGGGGGTAGTGAGAGGAAAGTATATAGGAGTTCCTGTACCTTAATGGCGTCACCAAATCCAAACAATGCGCACCCCGACGCGCGTTTAGGATATAAAATCCTTCGTCAGGGGGAGAACTGCAGCATGTCACTTGTTTCAGCGCTTTTTTTTTTTAACCCATAGAAAGCAATGAGTAAGTGCAAAAATGCAGCAAAAAACACAGGTATCGGGATTTGCCGCATTTTTGGTGCAAAAACCTCAGGAAGTTGCATCATGTTCTTCGGCAGCATTTATAAGTAAGGCTCCCAATGTTGCATGGTTTGCTCAGTCAATGACATCTTGAATATTATGGATAAAAAAATAAAAGCTTAAAAATTTGGGTGGCAACGTTCCATACAGAATTAGAAATGGTCCACCTCTATGAAGCACTGAAATCCTTTCTGGGAGGCTTACTTAAAAGATGTATGGGGGCTCATGTATCAATCTGCATAATGCAGAAAGGGAAAAAACAATTAGGAAAATACGGTTGTGTTGCAAACAGGCGCCCAAGTTCGACCAATGGATCATTTCATACTGAAACAATGTGCAATAGAATTGGCGCTATTGATACTTGGTCCCATCCGGGAGCATTGTTGCCATAGACTGTGACATGATTTCTTATTCCAGTATTACACGTGTGCAGCTCATTCATGTAACGTATGCCAATCATGATGGGACTTGGAATTTTATTTGAAATATTTGACAACGACGAGATGTGACATGATGGTAGACACGTGGCGATGTTGCTATCTGTTGCCTTACAGTGCTTTTCGAATGATTAATTTCATCCTTGTGCCTTGTTATTCTCTTAGTAGCTGAAACTTCATGGCCTTGAAGAGGTTTCATACCTAGACATAAGTCTTAGTGATGAGCATACGTGCTCGGCTAAGGCGCTATCCGAGCATGCTTGGGGGCCAGCCGAGGGTCTTTGTCATGCTCGGATAATATGTTCGAGACCCCACGGCTGCATGTCTCGTGGCTGTTTGACAGCATGCAGCGATAGTTTAAAAAACAGACAATTCATACATGTATCGCGACTGTCGAACAGCCATGAGACATGCAGCCGCGGAAAATCAGACGTATTTTTCGAGCACGACGGTTAGCACCCAAGCATGGCGGATAACCCCTTATCCGACCACATTCGCTCATCACGAATAAGTATGGTAAATGTAGAAGTACAAAATAAGGGATGTCCTACCAGGACTGATGGACACTTTCTTGCAAAGGTGCAACTCTCAAGATCTTCGCAATCCCAGACAGATTGGTTGATAAAGAAGCAGTACATGAAGATTTTTCTAATATTAAACTTTGGGTGTAACACTAATAAAAGCTGTAGAGTTTATTTCAAGAGTGATAAAGGAAAATAAGACTAATATGGATAGATAGGTATAAAAAAAGGAGATAAGGTAACTTGAGTTAAACTAAGTCTCCCTAAGACACATGGGTGATGTGCTAGCCATACACAGCCAGATTGTATTGTCTGAAAAGGTGATATG
Source organism: Ranitomeya imitator (assembly GCF_032444005.1). NCBI lineage: Eukaryota > Metazoa > Chordata > Amphibia > Anura > Dendrobatidae > Ranitomeya > Ranitomeya imitator. The sequence continues at coordinate 1,197,893,385 of NC_091282.1, read as the reverse complement.
AATGAGTTCATAAACTGAGAATCTAGGAAAAAGGGTCTTAAGGCAATTAAAATTACATCTTTAGGCAAGTAATATTGCACTGTTGTTGCTGACAACCGAAATAACCAAGAAATGACTAATTATTGCTCCTGGATGTAAGCACTGTTTAGATTAATATTTACATACTGTACTTTCCAGACAGTGTATTACTCCTGTCCCGAAATTGTCTAGTGTTGCCATTAAGACCAAGTCAAGTGAAGATAACTCCATTAACGTTAGGACAGAGGTTAAGAGAGCAACTTTCTTTATATCAGAGTCTCCTTTAGACTCAATATGAAAAATATAGTCTTCTATGATCGTCTATATACAGTCATAACCAAAAATGGTTGCACCCTTAAAATTGTTCCAGAAAATTAAATATTTCTCCCAGAAAATTATTGGAAGTACACGTTTTGTTATACGCGTGTTTATTTCCTTTGTGTGTTTGCACCCTCAACTTAATATTTGGTTGCACACCCTTTGGAATAAATAACTGCAATTAATCGCTTCCTATAACCATCAACAAGCTTCTTACACCTCTCAAATTAAATTTTGGACACTCTTCTTTTGTAAACTGTGCCAGGTCTCTCATATTTGAAGGCAATGGGATTTAGATCTGGAATCATTGTTGGCCACTTCATAACTCTCCAGCACTTTATTTCTATCCATTTCTGGATTCTTCTTGAAGTATGTTTGAGGTCATTGTCAGGCTGGATGACCATTAACCTAGGACTCAAACTCAGCTTTCTGACCCTGGGCACGAAATTGCGACCCAAAATCCATTGGTAATCTTCAGATCTCATGATGCCTTGCACACAGAGGCAGCAAAACAGCCCCAAATATTTTTGAACTTCCACCATATTTAACTGGAGGTACTGTGTTCTTTTATTTGTAGGCCTCATTCTATTTTCAGTAAACAGTAGATTGGTGTGTTTTACCAAAAAGCTCAATCTTGGTTTCATCTGTTCATAACATGCTTTCCCAGATGAATTTTGGCTTGTACATGATACAGGAAAGAAATATATCTTGGTACCGTGTTAGCCAGTAGATAGAAAAATATTTTTCTATCTACTGGCTTATACATGTACATTTGGCAAACTACAGTCTAGCCTTTTATGTCTCTTTCTCAGCAGTGGAATCATCATGGGTCTCCTGCCATAGCATTTAATTTAATTCAAATGTCGATGGTTAGTTCTCGCTGACACTGGTGCACCCTGAGCCTGCACAACAGCTTGAATTCTTGGGAACATATTTGGGGCTTCTCATCCATCATGTGGACTATCTTGCGTTGCAATCTTTCAGCAATTTTTCTCTGCAGTCCACATCCAGGAGTTTAGCTACAGTGCCAAGGGTTGTAAACTTCTTGGTTATGTTGGCACAGTGGACAAAAGAACATCAAGATCTCTGGAGATGGACTTGTAAACTTGGATTGTTGATATTTTTCAATAATTTTGGTTCTCAAGTCCTCAAACAGTTCTCTTTCTGTTCTCCATGCTTACTGGGGCACACACAGACACACAATGCAAAGATTGAGTCAACCTATCCCCTTTTTATCTGGCTTCAGGTGTGGTTTTCATATTGCCCACACCTGTTACTTGCCACAGGTGAGGCTGAACGAGCATCACATGCTTGAAACAAAGTTGTTTACCCACAATTTTAAAACGGTGGCGAAAATGTTCCCCACCCATTTTTGAAGCTGTGTGTGAAATTATGTCGAATTTACCTTTTTTTCTCTGTTTTTTTGTGTTGTTCCAATATACTCAAAGGAAATAAACATGTGTATTACAAAATGTGTAACTGCAGTAATTTTCTGGAAGAAATACTTCTTTTTCAGGAACAATTTCAAGGATGCCAACACTTTTGACCATGAAGGTACATTAGCCAGATGTCAGCATAATCTAATAATCTAAAGTGTATGGAGGCAACGCCAATGTTTGTCAACAGGGGACATCAACATACATGTGGCATGATTGTTACTTGCCCATTAATAGTAATAAAAAAAGTCTTTGGGTTGTACAGTGGTGATCAACATTATTGACACACTCAATCATTAATTATAAAAAAAAAGGCAAATGGGAGCAATTCATTAAAGCTTTTTTGCCAGATTTCAGCTATATTGCGAAAAAAATTAGACTTTTGGTGTTTCTATGCCATTTTTACCCCAGATCCAACAAAGTGGGTGGAACAGGGCGTGGCGCCCCACGCCTGTGAAATTTGTGACAGGCGAGAGCGTTTACTCCAGCAGAGGCCTCTTACTGAATCAGGAGCATTCACTCTAACTCATCAAAACCAGTGAGAGAATTACCAGTCTTGATGAATCTTGCCCAGTATTTTCAGAAATATTTTGCCTATGCACCAACTATGTCTCATTAGAATATTTTAATTGCATGTTCAAATACATTCAACAATTATGTTGACGTGTCACCATTCATGCAGTACTTAAAGAAAAAAAAAGAAATGAAGTATCATAGTATATGACATGAACAGGGTTAATGGCACCCTTTCCTAATATTTGGTTGCATAACCTTTTGTAACAATAGCAGACTCCAAACACTTTTTTTTTAAGCCATATGTTATCGTTTTGCACTACTCAACTGGAAATTTTTTCTTCTGCAATTCTTAGCTCTTGAACGTTTTCAGGTTTGTTTTCCCTGTAGCAAATTTCAACTGTCTCCAAAGAATTGAGATCCTTTCTCATTTCTGGCCAGTGTAACGATGTCCATTTTTCCTTCCTAACCATTCTTGTGTACTATTAGATGTGTGCTTTAGATTAATATTCTGCTGTAGGACCAATTTTATTTAATATAAACCTTGTTCTCTTACATTTAAAAGCACATTTTGTTATAAAATGTTCCGCTAATCCTCTTAATTTCTTGCAACTGAAACATGTTCAAGTTCCTCCACTCCCGGAGGCAGCAAAACAGTCCCAGCATATTATTGATCTTCCACCATGCTTCACTGTAGGTAGGAGGCACTCTTCTTTATAGGCTTAGTTTGATACCATATGTTCATATAACATTCCCAAAGGATTGTTGTTTGTCTATGTAACTTTTGGCAAAATTCAATCACTTTTCTTTAGGCAGTGTGGGGTGTTATTTTGCATGCAACCGGTTAAAATCATCACTTCCGATGTTTCCAGACCAGCCTCAAGTTCTTTAGGTGTTGTCTATGGTAGGATTCTGTAATCCATTTTCCTTTTTCCACCATGTCCTGGTTTATATATCTGATACATGAATGGCAATCTTCTTTCAGCCATTTCATACAGTTGAAACAAGAATGCCAAAGATTTTGGAGATGGTCTTGTACTGTTTTGTGGCGTGCCCACACCGTTCTCTTGTCTGTGCCCTAATGAACAAAGAACATATAATAAAACTGACCTTTTTAAACATCAAAGCAACAATTTTGAGGGCTCATTCAGACTTTCTCGCACATCGGTCTGAGATTGGACCACTAATGTACGGACTGGCTGTGGGTCTCTTGACACGAGTGTGACAGCCTCATGTATTTCTATGAGGCTATCCCGCTTGGCTCGGGGAGTCAAGGCCGATTCGTGCATTGTGGTCCGATCTTGGAACGATTTGCACAGACATCTGATGAGCTCTAAGGCTAATAAAAGTTATGTGAGCACTAACAAGGTAGGGACAGGAGAATTTAATTTGCAATTCATTACAGGTTAGTCTAACATTGTCCTTTGCTAAAAAAAAAAAAAAATTGAGCCCTGGGTGCCTTTAAATGTGTATTAGCATTGTTTCCAATTTTGCATCCTTTTTTCCTACCAAACTTTCCTTGTATTATTTTTATGCCAGGTTCTTTTTTTATATTACATACAAGATTGTCTCTCAAAGCAGTTTTACTAGACTGTTGTGAATTCTGTGGCTGAGTTCACTTCTGTGGTCACAAGTGGTATTGCAGTCTCTGGGCTTCCTCCCTCAGGTGTTTTTGGTGAGCTCGTTGGCTGCCTTGCTATTTAGCTCCACCTGAGTCTGTCTTCCTTGCTCCTTGTCAATGTTCCAGTGTTGGATCTGAGCTACTGCATCTTTCCTTGGGCCTGCTGCTCTGCTAGATAAGTGCTTCTAGTTTGTTTTCTGTTTTTTCTGTCCAGCTTGTTATTATCTTTTGCTGGAAGCTCTGAGAAGCAAAGGGGTGCACCGCCGTGCTGTTAGTTCGGCACGGTGGGTCTTTTTGCCCCTTTGCGTGGTTTTCGTTTTAGGGTTTTTTGTAGACTGCATAGTTCTCTTTGCTATCCTCGCTCTGTCTAGAATATCGGGCCTCACTTTGCTGAATCTATTTCATTCCTACGTTTGTCTTTTCATCTTGCTAACAGTCATTATATGTGGGGGCTGCCTATTCCTTTGGGGTATTTCTCTGAGGTAAGTCAGGCTTGTATTTCTATCTTCAGGCTAGTCAGCTCCTCAGGCAGTGCCGAGTTGCATAGGTAGTTGATAGGCGCAATCCACTGCTGCTTCCAGTTGTGTGAGGATAGATCAGGTACTGCAGTCTACAGAGATTCCACGTCTCAGAGCTCGTCCTATTGTTTTGGGTTATTGCCAGATCTCTGTATGTGCGCTGATTACTGCACGCTGTGTTGCCTGATTGCCAGCCAGAACAGTACAAGGAGCCATTCAATGATTTCCAATAGAGGGAAAAAAGAAATCCTGACATCATTTTTTTTTCTTAGCTCTGTCTTCAGTCTTTTTTTTCCCCTAGACATTAGAGTGCTTCAGGACACAGCTGTGGACATGGATATTCAGGCTCTGTGCTCCTCAATGGATAATCTCGTTGTAAATGTACAAAAGATTCAAGATACTATTGATCAGAAATCGATGCTAGAACCAAGAATTCCGATTCCTGATTTGTTTTTTGGTGACAGAACTAAGTTCCTGAGCTTCAGAAATAATTGTAAGCTATTTTTGGCCTTGAAACCTCATTCTTCTGGTAATCCTATTCAACAGGTTTTGATTATTATTTCTTTTTTGCGCGGCGACCCACAGGACTGGGCGTTTTCTCTTGCACCAGGAGATTCTGCATTGAGTAATGTTGATGCATTTTTCCAGGCGCTGGGATTGCTTTACGATGAGCCTAATTCAGTGGATCAAGCTGAGAAAAATCTGCTGGCTTTATGCCAGGGTCAGGATGATGTAGAAGTATATTGTCAGAAATTTAGAAAATGGTCAGTACTCACTCTGTGGAATGAATCTGCACTAGCGGCTTTGTTCAGAAAGGGTCTCTCTGAAGTTCTTAAGGATGTAATGGTGGGATTTCCTATGCCTGCTGGTTTGAATGAGTCTATGTCCTTGGCCATTCAGATCGGTCGTCGCTTGCGCGAGCGTAAATCTGTGCACCATCTGGCGGTATTGTCTGAGAGTAAGCCTGAGCCTATGCAGTGCGACAGGACTATGACTAAAGTAGAACGGCACGAACACAGACGTCTGAACAGACTGTGTTTCTATTGTGGTGATTCTACTCATGCTATTTCTAATTGTCCTAAACGCACTAGGCGGTTCGATAGCTCTGCCGTTATTGGTACTGTACAGTCCAAATTCCTTTTGTCCATTACCTTAATGTGCTCTTTGTCATCATATTCTGTCATGGCGTTTGTGGATTCAGGCGCTGCCCTGAATCTGATGGATTTGGATTATGCTAAACGTTGTGGATTTTTCTTGGAGCCTTTGCGGTGTCCTATTCCGTTGAGAGGAATTGATGCTACACCTCTGGCCAAGAATAAGCCTCAGTACTGGGCCCAGCTGACCATGTGCATGGCTCCTGCACATCAGGAAGTTATTCGCTTTTTGGTACTGCATAATTTGCATGATGTGGTCGTGTTGGGGTTGCCATGGCTACAAACCCATAATCCAGTATTGGATTGGAACTCTATGTCGGTAACCAGCTGGGGTTGTCAGGGAGTACATGGTGATGTTCCATTTTTGTCTATTTCGTCATCCATTCCTTCTGACATCCCAGAGTTCTTGTCGGACTTTCAGGATGTATTTGAAGAGTCCAAGTCTGATGCCCTTCCTCCGCATAGGAATTGTGATTGTGCTATCGATTTGATTCCTGGTAGTAAATTCCCTAAGGGTCGTTTATTTAATTTGTCCGTACCTGAACACACCGCTATGCGCAGTTATGTGAAGGAGTCCCTGGAGAAGGGACATATTCGCCCATCGTCGTCACCATTGGGAGCAGGGTTCTTTTTTGTAGCCAAGAAGGATGGTTCGCTAAGACCGTGTATTGATTACCGCCTTCTTAATAAGATCACTGTTAAGTTTCAGTATCCCTTGCCATTGATTTCTGACTTGTTTGCTCGGATTAAGGGGGCTAGTTGGTTTACTAAGATTGATCTTCGTGGTGCGTATAATCTGGTGAGAATCAGGCAGGGAGATGAATGGAAAACGGCATTTAATACGCCCGAGGGTCATTTTGAGTATCTGGTGATGCCGTTCGGACTTGCCAATGCTCCATCTGTTTTTCAGTCTTTTATGCATGACATTTTCCGTGAGTATCTGGATAAATTCTTGATTGTTTACTTGGATGACATTTTGATCTTCTCAGATGATTGGGAGTCTCATGTGAAGCAAGTCAGAATGGTTTTCCAGGTACTGCGTGCTAATTCCTTGTTCGTGAAGGGATCAAAGTGTCTCTTCGGTGTGCAGAAAGTTTCATTTTTGGGGTTCATCTTTTCCCCTTCTACTATCGAGATGGATCCGGTTAAGGTTCAGGCCATCCAGGATTGGACTCAGCCGACATCTCTAAAAAGTTTGCAGAAATTCCTGGGCTTTGCTAATTTTTATCGTCGCTTCATCTGTAATTTTTCTAGTATTGCCAGACCATTGACCGATTTGACCAAGAAGGGTGCTGATTTGGTTAATTGGTCTTCTGCTGCCGTGGAAGCTTTTCAGGAGTTGAAGCGTCGTTTTTGCTGTGCCCCTGTGTTGTGTCAACCTGATGTTTCTCTTCCGTTCCAGGTCGAGGTTGATGCTTCTGAGATTGGTGCAGGGGCGGTTTTGTCACAGAGAGGTTCTGGTTGCTCAGTGTTCAAACCATGTGCTTTCTTTTCCAGGAAATTTTCTGCTGCTGAGCGTAATTATGATGTGGGCAACCGAGAGTTGCTGGCCATGAAGTGGGCATTCGAGGAGTGGCGTCATTGGCTTGAGGGTGCTAAGCATCGCGTGGTGGTTTTGACTGATCATAAGAACCTTACTTATCTTGAGTCTGCCAAGCGCTTGAATCCTAGACAGGCCCGTTGGTCGTTATTTTTTGCTCGTTTTGATTTTGTGATTTCATACCTTCCGGGCTCTAAAAATGTGAAGGCGGATGCTCTGTCTAGGAGTTTTGTGCCCGACTCTCCGGGGTTATCTGAGCCGGCGAGTATCCTCAAGGAAGGAGTCATTGTGTCTGCCATCTCCCCTGATTTGCGGAGAGTGTTGCAGAAATTTCAGGCTAATAAACCTGATCGTTGTCCGGCCGAGAAACTGTTCGTCCCTGATAGGTGGACTAGTAAAGTTATCTCTGAACTTCATTGTTCGGTGCTGGCCGGTCATCCAGGAATCTTTGGTACCAGGGAGTTGGTTGCTAGATCCTTCTGGTGGCCATCTCTGTCACGGGATGTGCGTGCTTTTGTGCAGTCCTGTGGAATTTGTGCTAGGGCTAAGCCCTGCTGTTCACGTGCCAGTGGGTTGCTTTTGCCCTTGCCGGTCCCAAAGAGGCCTTGGACACATATTTCGATGGATTTCATTTCTGACCTTCCCGTTTCTCAAAAGATGTCTGTCATTTGGGTGGTCTGTGATCGCTTTTCTAAAATGGTCCATCTGGTGCCCTTGGTTAAATTGCCTTCCTCCTCTGATTTGGTGCCTTTGTTCTTCCAGCATGTGGTTCGTTTACATGGCATTCCTGAGAATATTGTTTCTGACAGAGGTTCCCAGTTTGTCTCGAGGTTCTGGCGAGCCTTTTGTGGTAGGATGGGCATTGACCTATCTTTTTCCTCGGCCTTCCATCCACAGACTAATGGCCAGACCGAACGAACCAATCAGACCTTGGAAACATATCTGAGATGTTTTGTTTCCGCTGACCAGGATGATTGGGTGTCATTTTTGCCGTTGGCTGAGTTCGCCCTTAATAATCGGGCCAGCTCGGCTACCTTGGTCTCTCCATTTTTCTGCAATTCTGGGTTCCATCCTCGTTTCTCTTCAGGACAGGTTGAGTCTTCGGACTGTCCTGGTGTGGATTATGTGGTGGACAGGTTGCAGCAGATCTGGACTCAGGTAGTGGACAATTTGACCTTGTCCCAGGAGAAGGCTCAGCTTTTCGCTAATCGCAGACGCCGTGTGGGACCCCGACTTCGTGTTGGGGATCTGGTTTGGTTATCTTCTCGTCATATACCTATGAAGGTTTCCTCTCCTAAATTTAAACCTCGTTTTATTGGTCCGTATAGGATTTCTGAGATTCTCAATCCGGTGTCTTTTCGTCTGACCCTCCCAGACTCCTTTTCCATACATAATGTATTCCATAGGTCGTTGTTGAGGAGATACGTGGCACCTATGGTTCCATCTGTGGAGCCTCCTGCCCCTGTTTTGGTGGAGGGGGAATTGGAGTATATTGTGGAGAAGATTTTGGATTCTCGTGTCTCTAGACGGAAACTCCAGTATCTGGTCAAATGGAAGGGTTATGCTCAGGAAGATAATTCCTGGGTTTTTGCCTCTGATGTCCATGCCCCAGATCTTGTTCGTGCCTTTCATGTGGCTCATCCTGGTCGGCCTGGGGGTTCTGGTGAGGGTTCGGTGACCCCTCCTCAAGGGGGGGGTACTGTTGTGAATTCTGTGGCTGAGTTCACTTCTGTGGTCACAAGTGGTATTGCAGTCTCTGGCCTTCCTCCCTCAGGTGTTTTTGGTGAGCTCGTTGGCTGCCTTGCTATTTAGCTCCACCTGAGTCTGTCTTCCTTGCTCCTTGTCAATGTTCCAGTGTTGGATCTGAGCTACTGCATCTTTCCTTGGGCCTGCTGCTCTGCTAGATAAGTGCTTCTAGTTTGTTTTCTGTTTTTTCTGTCCAGCTTGTTATTATCTTTTGCTGGAAGCTCTGAGAAGCAAAGGGGTGCACCGCCGTGCTGTTAGTTCGGCACGGTGGGTCTTTTTGCCCCTTTGCGTGGTTTTCGTTTTAGGGTTTTTTGTAGACTTCATAGTTCTCTTTGCTATCCTCGCTCTGTCTAGAATATCGGGCCTCACTTTGCTGAATCTATTTCATTCCTACGTTTGTCTTTTCATCTTGCTAACAGTCATTATATGTGGGGGCTGCCTATTCCTTTGGGGTATTTCTCTGAGGTAAGTCAGGCTTGTATTTCTATCTTCAGGCTAGTCAGCTCCTCAGGCAGTGCCGAGTTGCATAGGTAGTTGATAGGCGCAATCCACTGCTGCTTCCAGTTGTGTGAGGATAGATCAGGTACTGCAGTCTACAGAGATTCCACGTCTCAGAGCTCGTCCTATTGTTTTGGGTTATTGCCAGATCTCTGTATGTGCGCTGATTACTGCACGCTGTGTTGCCTGATTGCCAGCCAGAACACTAGACACTTTTATTCAGCGATGAAAATATTGTTGACCACAACTGTAAGTTTCTTAGTTATCTATAGGAAAACGGTTATATGAGCAAGACTTATTGTGACGTATGAAGAATGCAACTTAAATCTCTGCCTAATTCAAATTTTTGTCCACAATTTGTAAAGCACAAAACAAGTGAATGAAACAGTGAAAATTCTGCAGTACTTCACTCATCCATATCCTGCTCACAGATCCTCGCTAGTGATGACCGGGTGCAAACCGAGTGTCTTCGGTGTGCTCGAAAATATGTTCCAGCCTCCATGTTGAACAGCCGAGAGACAGGCAGCTTTGGGAACTCGAACATATTTTTTGGGCACGCCGAAGTCACTGTGTTAGCACCTGAGCATACTCGAATAACATGAATCCGAGCGGCCCGGGGAATTTGTCCCCGAGTTTTTCTGTGATTATGTAACCAAAGCGCTCTGCATAAAACAAGAAATAGCTTTTATTATACTCACCTATTCGGCAGTCCGGTGTGATGGACATCACTGTTCATGATCCGGCGCCTCCTCTCTTTGTACTACACATGGGTGACATGTTCTACATCATCCACGCAGTGTTATCAGCATGGTGATCCCGCGCAGGCACATGACTCTGCCCTGCAAAGTACTGCAAAGCGCAAGTGCAGGGAATGGCCGAAGAGCGCCGACATATGCGCCCTACAATACTTTGGGCAGAAAAGTGCACTTGTGCAGGAGCGCGATGCTGAGGGAACTGTGTGGGTGACGTAGAATGCGTCATCCACACTAAACAAGAAGAGAGCATGCGCCAGATCAAGAACAGTGACTCCCACCGGACCAGACCTCCCAGTAAGTGAGTATAATAAAAGTTATTTTTTGTTTTATGGAGAGCGCATTGAAGACATATAGACAGTATTCTAGAATGCTATATATAAGGGCGTACAGGTGCTGGCCCTACTTTATATGGGAAAAACCTGGTGACAGGTTCACTTTAATTAATTTCCTAATATATATTTTTAGTAGCTGGTGCTCCATTTTTCTGATACTGGGTTCCAAATTTTAATATAATACAGTGTGTCTGTAGCCACCACTAGAGGGAGCTTAGAAGCGTTCAGCAAATCTATACAGTTTGCCATTTAGCTCCCTCTGGTGGTGGTTGCAGGTGGTGGAATTGAGTCACTTTACTCCTTGATTAAGTAGGGAACTGTAATAAAAAAAAAATCCAACTATTATAAAGGTGTAGTAATTAATAATTGTCAATTTTAGCCCTATTTTAGATTAAAAGGCATTGTCCAGGATTTATATATTGATGACCTATCCTCATGAATAGCAGATATGTGGAGATCGATACCGAGCCCTCCCCCCCCCCCCAATCTGCTGGTAGCAGGGGTTGTGCTGAACTGTAGGTTCATACTATGCATCTGGTTCTCTTTTGGCGGTAATAAAGTTTTATGCATTCACTAGCGTTACCTTTTTCAAAAGTGTTTACTGCTGAATACAATCAGTATAGAAAGTATCTAATAATGTTTACAAATTTAGGCCTTAAAGGGGTAGAGTACTGGGAAAATATGTATTTACATTGGCCATTATGGATGCCAATTAGAACGTGATTTTTGAATCATGGAGCGAATGCCGCAGATACTTTTATAGTAGGCAGATTTTTTTCTCTTATTTTCAGCACACACTTTCTAATTGTATCACCGAGGTGTCAAATATGCTGGTAAAGTTAACAAGAAGAGCACAGGAAGAAGCGAGTGCCATGTTCTAACCATTACTGTGTAGCACAGTGTTAAGTCTCTTCCAGGTGGGAGAAATACTGTCACATTGTAACATTCACAAAACCCAAAGCTAATTTGGTTCTACAGGACATAAAGTAGATTAATTTAGAACCTTATGTCGGAGAGTCATTTGACCGGCAGCAGACTTGTTATCTGTCAGGATAAGTTTTCAGCCATGTTCAGCTGAAATGACATTTTTCAAGTGCTTAATCTTCCAGTTTGGTCCTCCATGTCGCTCTGAGGATCATGCATACAGACCAATCCACGAATAACAGGTTGCTGACATTCCTGCCGCTCATGGCCTCGCGTGTGTGGCTAGCCTAAAGGCTATAGATGCCTTTAAAATATAAAAATTTCTACATGTTAATAGTTACATTAGTTAATAAAATTGCCCTATGTTTGAGTCTGCAACCTTAATTTGTTCATTTTCAGAACCCATGATATGCAGTTTGCAGCATGATCCAAGTTGAAGATTTTTTTCTCTCTTTTGTGAGTGTCTCTCCTTGTAATATAGGCTGGATGTGACTCATGCTCTGTGTGTATTTAGGGTTATGTTTTCATTAGCTCATATAACTAAACAGCTTGTATATTCCACATATATCCTCTTTCTGTGCTTTCCTCCCTATCTAAAACCGTTTTTCTCTGCCCTCTGTGAGATATGGTACTTTCTCCCCTCTCCATGCTGTGGAGTTATGTGTAAAACACCAGAGTTCCTGGTGTTGTGACTGTGAAGGCATTTGCACATCCTTGCTAGCTGTCAGCAGAACCAGAATGGTTTCAATAGAGAGAAAGCAGAGTAAGCTGCTGCCAGACACCTTTTCTATGGAAAACAAAAGGATCATGTGGGAATTCACACTGTCTGATCTTTCTTCATTATGAGACCCCATCAAAATCAACATGTATGGCCAATTTTAATCTATATGAGGACCTTAATACACGCTGTGAATTCAAGACATATTGCACCCACCTAAAATGTGACTAACTGGCAAAACACCTACAGGGTCCACAGCTGACCTGAATTTTGTACTCCTCATGCTGCTCTGCAACTACAGCATCGGAAGATGGCCAGGATCAGGAGCTAACAATTTGCTTCTGCCTCTCCAGCCAGCTTCCTCAGCCTGCTTCTCCAGACAGCTTTCCCAGCCAGCTTCCCCAACCAACTTCCTCAGCCAGCTTCCTCAGCCAACTTCCCCAGCCAGCTTTTCCATCCAACTTCCCCAGCCAGCTTCTCCATCCAACTTCCCCAGCCAGCTTCCTCAGCCAACGTCTCCAGACAGCTTCCTCAGCCAACTTCCCCAGCCAGCTTTTCCATCCAACTTCCCCAGCCAGCTTTTCCATCCAACTTCCCCAGCCAGCTTCCTCAGCCAACGTCTCCAGACAGCTTCCTCAGCCAACTTCCCCAGCCAGCTTTTCCATCCAACTTCCACAGCCAGCTTCTCCATCCAACTTCCCCAGCCAGCTTCCTCAGCGAACGTCTCCAGCCAGCTTCCTCAGCCAACTTCCCCAGCCAGCTTTTCCATCCAACTTCCCCAGCCAGCTTCTCCATCCAACTTCCCCAGCCAGCTTCCTCAGCCAACGTCTCCAGACAGCTTCCTCAGCCAACTTCCCCAGCCAGCTTTTCCATCCAACTTCCACAGCCAGCTTCTCCATCCAACTTCCCCAGCCAGCTTCCTCAGTGAACGTCTCCAGCCAGCTTCCTCAGCCAACTTCCCCAGCCAGCTTTTCCATCCAACTTCCCCAGCCAGCTTCTCCATCCAATTTCCCCAGCCAGCTTCCTCAGCCAACGTCTCCAGCCAGCTTCCTCAGCCAGCTTCCTCAGCCAACTTCCCCAGCCAGCTTTTCCATCCAACTTCCCCAGCCAGCTTCTCCATCCAACTTTCCCAGCCAGCTTCCTCAGCCAACTTCCCCAGCCAGCTTTTCCATCCAACTTCCTCAGCCAACGTCTCCAGCCAGCATCTCCTTCCAACTTCCCCAGCCAGCTTCTCCATCCAACTTTCCCAGCCAGCTTCCTCAGCCAACTTCCCCAGCCAGCTTTTTCAGCCAACTTCCCCAGCCAGCTTCCTCAGCCAATTTCCCCAGCCAGCTTCCTCAGCCAACGTCTCCAGCCAGCATCTCCTTCCAACTTCCCCAGCCAGCTTCTCCATCCAACTTCCCCAGCCAGCTTTTCCATCCAACTTCCCCAGCCAGCTTCCTCAGCCAACGTCTCCAGCCAGCATCTCCTTCCAACTTCCCCAGCCAGCTTCTCCATCCAACTTCCCCAGCCAGCTTCTCCATTCAACTTCCCCAGCCAATTTTGGTGCAGTGTTTACAAGCTCTATTGGAAAGAGCTTGTAAGCACTGCACATTTTTGGCCACTACTTCTAGACCACAGCGGTGGCAAGTCCCCTAAGGCAACAGGCTGTGAAGCAAAGAACAGTGTCAAATTTTAATAAATAGCAAAATGGAAAGTTGTTCATTTTACAAGCACTTTCTAATTATACCCTCTTTGAAGATAGGAATAAACCTTTAACAAAAAAGGGACCATCCAAAAAGTGAGAAAGCACTGTAAAATGTGGCATTTTAAAATAATCCAGCATAGTTCACTCTATATATTTTTACCAAATATTTTTGCTAAAAAGTAAATTATGGGAAAGAATTTAGAAAATCTGTTTCTGGAAAAAGAAAATGCTGAATAATGTTTGATAGGGATATCATTTCCTGCCATAATAATAAATAATAATCTTTATTTTTATATAGCGCTAACATATTCCGCAGCGCTTTACAGAGGTTGCACACATTATCATCGCTGTCCCCGATGGGGCTCACAATCTAAATTCCCTATCAGTATGTCTTTGGAATGTGGGAGGAAACCGGAGTACCCGGAGGAAACCCAGGTTTTCTCTAAAGTTTAATGTTCGCATGTTTGATTAGTATTGTGTCATTTGCTGCCGATGCTTGAAGCTCATCTAAAATTGGCTGTGGAATAAAATAAGTTTTATTTTAGCCTTTGGCTCTCAGTGCAGTTAGATTACAGGCGTGTGAGACCGTCTGTGAATGTACTTGTGTACATAGCAATAAGGACCCTATTCACATGAGGCCATCATGAATGTGCTCCGGAAGAGCTCACTCTGTCTATCCACTCATCGGTCTGATTTTATTTGCTTATTCATATGCAAAAACTGTTTATTAGCTAGCTGGTCCTGTTCACTCTCCCGAAGGGTATAGCGCCACCAGTGTGACATGCAGGGCTGCCACTAGAAATTTCGGGGCCCCATACTGGCAAAATTTTTGGGGCCCCCTTGAGACTCCGCGCAGGCTCCACCCCAGCCCCGCCTCCATGCTCGACCCCTCGAACTGTCCACAGTCCCACCGCTCTCTCTTGGAAAAACTCCACTTCTCACCTATCACACATTAACAGTTCCCATCACCAGATCATACATATAGCCGGCAGCTTTTGATTTGGCCAAAAGATTTTTTTAAGCCGCCACCATAACACGGTAGACACTTTGGGCCGGGCCCTACTCTGCTGTAACCTACTAAATATTTGTTAAAATATGCAATACAATTTAGGTATATTTTTACTTTTCAATTTTTAAAATGACCAATAATATCAAATACAAGGAACAAATACCACCGCACCATGTCCAGACCACATATTACCACCACAGTGATCGAATAATATCACATGCAAAGAACAAATGCATACTGAGAAATAGCGAGGGTGAGGGGAGTGCAGGTGGACGACGGCCGTTTCGTGCAATCAGCACTTCTACGGGTCCATGTCATGGACCCGTAGAAGTGCTGATTGCACGAAACGGCCGTCGTCCACCTGCACTCCCCGCACCCTCGCTATTTCTCAGTATGTGCTTTCAGATAATCTGCATATTGGATTAAACACATCGAAATCAGCAAACTGGTGAGTGCCGCTGTCTTCTATTTTTTCGTTTGATATTTGATATACAGTGCTTCAATCAAGCTGAGCACCTGAAATCCAGTTGCTTCTGACTGTGTGCAAGTGAATGGGGAAACGTGATTGTAGTGTCTCCTGCTGTGAGTTCTATGGACCTAGTGCCATTCCGTCTCTGAAGATTTAAAAGAACAAATACCACCGCACCATGTCCAGACCACATATTACCACCACAGTGATCGAATAATATCATACAAAGAACAAATACCACCGCTCCATGTCCAGACCACATATTACCACCACAGTGATCGTATAATATCACATACAAAGAACAAATACCACCGCTCCATGACCAGACCACATATTACCACCACAAAGTGATCAAATAGCACATACAAGGGACAAATACCGCAACACCATGTCCAGACCACATATTACTACTACAATACTGATCAGCAATAAAAAAAACCACAATACTAATATCACCATGAGAGCCATTATACACAGGAGATCTGTACTATGTGTACTGTAGTATGCAGTGTCTTGTACAGGTAATAGTGATCATCACTGGTGGTATTATATACAGGACCTCTGTATATAATGTATAGGTAATTCAGTGATCACTGGTGGAATTATACACAGGAGCTCTGTATATAATGTATAATAATAATCTTTATTTTTATATAGCGCTAACATATTCCGCAGTGCTTTACAGTTTTGCACACATTATCATTACTGTCCCTGATGGGGCTCACAATCTAGAATCCCTATCAGTATGTCTTTGGAATGTGGGAGGAAACCGGAGTGCCCGGAGGAAACCCACGCAAACACGGAGAGAACATACAAACTCTTTGCAGATGTTGTCCTGGGTGGGATTAGAACCCAGGACCCCAGCGCTGCAAGGCTGCAGTGCTAACCACTGCGCCACCGTGCTGCCCAATGTATAGGTAATACAGTGAACACTGGTGACATTGTACACAGGACCTCTGTATATAGTATACAGTGTATAGTGTCAGTGTATAGGTAACAAACTGACTCACCAGTGATGTCTCTAGGTGAAGTCCTTCATCTTTGTTTTTCATCTTTCATCCAGCACAGACCACCATCACTTCTTCCAGCCAGGGCTCGTCTCTGCAGGAAATAACACAGTTATCTCACAGCTCTGCTTGCAGAACACATTACTTAATTTTTCCCAACTTCTACATTACACCACATGAAGAAAAAGAGGCGACATAGTATCACTCTACACAGTAACAGGACCGCCCACCCATTTAAAACAGTATCCTCAAAAAATAAAATGAATACATGACTGCATAATTTCCCTTAATTAGCCCCTATGGTAATAATATTCCCCATCCTGGGCCCCGTCTCTCTCATTCCTGGCTCCAGCCATATGTTCTCCCATCCTGCCCTCATGAGTATCCACTCTGCCCCATATGATCTCCCCATCCTGCCCCATCTGTCTCCATCGTATCCATCCTGCCCCATGATCCAATCCTGCCCCCATGTCTTTCATTCTGCCCCGTATCTCCATTCTTGCCCCACCTGTCTCCAGCATTATGCCCCCAGTGTGTCCAGCATTCTGCCCCCAGTGCTCCAGCATTCTGCCCCCAGTGTGTCCAGCATTCTGCCCCCAGTGCTCCAGCATTCTGCCCCAGTGTGTCCAGCATTCTGCCCCAGTGCTCCAGCATTCTGCCCCCAGTGTGTCCAGTATTCTGCCCCCCGTCTCCAGCATTCTGCCTCTAGTGTCTCCAGCATTCTGCCCCCAGTGTGTCCAGCATTTTGCCCCCCGCCCCATGTCTCCAGAATTCTGCCCCAGGCCCCCCGGATCGCTGCTCTCAATAGTAAAAAAAAAGTTCTTACCTGGCCGCGCTCCTGCGGCGAAGGCGAAGCTCCCTCCACTCAGCTGAAGTGTGTACTTTCTGGACACTGACGTCAGATGCCGGCAACGTGTGCGCTGCGGCTAACATCCGATTGGCTGGCAGCTGTTAAATATTGATGTGCGGGCCGGCACCCGCACGTCAATAGTGTTGCTGCACCGCCGCTAAGGGCCCGGTTCAGCCTGCCGGTAGGAGCCCGGTGAGCAGATGAGACGGGGCCCGATGCGGGCCCCCTCTGCCCACCGGCCCCATACACCAGTCAGGGCACTAATGCCCTGATGGCAGCCCTGGTGACATGTCACAAAGGAAACATTTGATGATCAGAATACATAATCACTGCTTGGCTAGTAGTAATCATCTGGTTGAGATACTAATAATATTTTTGCATATTTTTTTTAAAGATGTTAATTTTTTAAGATTCTGAAAGTTATACCTCGCTGTCCCTAAAATATCAGTAGATAATAGAAGCAATAATCCTGACATTCCCCTTTAAAAATGTATCTGCACGGTCGATCAGCGGGACCGAGTCTGGTTACTTCCCCACATTTCTCCTACAGCGGCCACTGCTGGTGGAATGTGGTATTACACAGAACCCAATTTATCAATGGGTGACTGTGTAATATATAGTCCTCCACAGAAGTGCACCCTTTGCAGTGACTTTCTGCTGTAGCTTATAGAAGTGGGGGGCTCTATGATGTCCATATGGACAACCCCTTTAATTTTATAGAAGAAATGCCTTCCATAGCTAATGATAGTGGAGTAGTGATGAGCGAGTGTACTCGTTACTCTTTAAACCTGCCCCCAAAAAGCGCAGAAAAACACTAAAAAGAATGAACATATGCATAGTAATGTCAAAACGACTTGCTGTACAAGTTTCTTTTAGCATCTTTAGGCTTCTGTTAGCCGCAAAGAGGCTAAAAGAAGTGACCCGACCATTCTTCAAAGTATAATTTTATCTACAGTGCCTTGCAAAAGTATTCGGCTCCCTGGAACTTTTCAACCTTTTCCCACATATCATGCTTCAAACCAATCTACCAAAAAAGAAAAACGCAGCAGCACAGCCTGAAGCGAGGTTCGGTACACACTCAGTCCTTAATAATGGAACACTACACTGACAGTCTCGGGAGGTGCTCGCGTAGAAAAACAGGAACATACCATATAACACTAGTAGAAAGAACGCGGCAACACTCACCGGCCTGTGATCAAGTCTTGTCTTTATTAGAAAGCATGTAGAACCATCTTCACGGCACGGGGGAGTGGAGGAGCAAAGGAGGTGAGCGGGGAAAGGACGACGGCCGTTTCACGCCAAACCGGTGGACCCGTAGAAGCGCCTGTTTGGCGTGAAACGGCCATCTTCCTTTCCCCACTCACCTCCTTTGCTCCTCCACTCCCCCGTGCCGTGAAGATGGTTCTACATGCTTTCTAATAAAGACAAGACTTGATCACAGGTCCGGTGAGTGCTGCCGCGTTCTTTCTACTGGTCTTACATGCTCCAAACATAGATACCAAATGTCAATTTTTGGTGAAGAATCAACAACAAGTGGAAAACAATTGTGAAGTTGAACGAAATTTATTGGTTATTTTACATTTTTATGGAAATTTAAAAAGTGAAAAGTGGGGCGTGCAATATTATTCAGCCCCTTTAACTTAATACTTTGTTGCGCCACCTTTTGCTGCGATTACATCTGCAAGTCGCTTGGGGTATGTCTCTATCAGTTTTGTACATGGAGAGATTGAAATTCTTGCCCCTTCTTCCTTGGCAAAGAGCTCGAGCTCAGTGAGGTTTGATGGAGATCGTTTGTGAACAGCAGTTTTCAGCTCTTTCCACAGATTCTCGATTGGATTGACGTCTGGACTCTGACTTGGCCATTCTAACACCTGGATACGTTTATTTGTGAACCATTCCATTGTAGATTTTGCTTTATGTTTGGGATCATTGTCTTGTTGGAAGACAAATCTCCGTTCCAGTCTCAGGTCTTTTGCTGACTCCAACAGGTTTTCTTCAGGAATGGTCCTGTATTTGGCTCCATCCAACTTCCCATCAATTTTAACCATCTTCCCTGTCCCTGCTAAAGAAAAGCAGGCCCAAACCATGATGCTGCCACCACCACCATGTTTGACAGTGGGGATGGTGTGTTCAGGGTGATGAACTGCGTTGCTTTTACGCCAAACATATAATTTGGCATTGTTGCCAAAAAGTTCGATTTTGGTTTCATCCGACCAGAGCACCTTCTTCCACATGTTTGGAGTCTCCCAGGTGGCTTGATGCAAACTTTAAACAACACTTTTTATGGATATCTTTGAGAAATGGCTTTCTTCTTGCCACTCTTCCATAAAGGCCAGATTTGTGCAGCGTGCGACTGATTGTTGTCCTATGGACAGACTGTCCCACCTCAGCTGTAGATCTCTGCAGTTCATCCAGAGTGATCATGGGCCTCTTGGCTGCATCTCTGATAAGTCTTCTCCTTGTTTGAGATGAAAGTTTAGAGGGACGGCCGGGTCTTGGTAGATTTGCAGTGGTATGATACTTCTTCCATTTCAATATGATCGCTTGCACAGTGCTCCTTGGGATGTTTAAAGTTTTGGAAATCATTTTGTATCCAAATCCGGCTTTAAACTTCTCCACAACAGTATCACGGACCTGCCTGTTGTGTTCCTTAGTCTTCATGATGCTCTCTGTGCTTCAAACAGAACCCTGAGACTATCACAGAGCAGGTGCATTTGTACGGAGACTTGAGTACACACAGGTGGATTATATTTATCATCATTAGGCATTTAGGACAACATTGGATCATTCAGAGATCCACAATGAACTTCTGGAGTGAGTTTGCTGCACTGAAAGTAAATGGGACGAATAATATTGCACGCCTCACTTTTCAGTTTTTGAATTTCCACAAAAATTTAAAATAACCAATAAATTTCATTCAACTTCACAATTGTGTTCCACTTCTTGTTGATTCTTCACCAAAAATTTACATTTGGTATCTTTATGTTTGAAGCATGATATGTGGGAAAAGGTTGAAAAGTTCCAGGGGTCGAATACTTTCGCAAGGCACTGTACATGATTAAGAAAAAAGAAAAAGCCACAGAGAAGGCAGCTAGGAAAAACGCCACCAACTTTTCCTTTCAAAAACTCTGCGGGTACACCAGTGTCTAGAAGACAGCGTGTACACCTACCCTAATAGAGAAAAATCTGATGCTTTTTTTCATCTATAGCGCCACACTTTTCCATGGTTGTGTCTTGAATTGTTTTTCCAATCCTCTGCAGCCCCGTTTAATGCTTCTATACATGTCCTGATCTCGTAATGAGCTACTTCATCTTACGTCATAGAAGACGAGTACAGTTAGGTCCATATATATTTGGACAGCGACAACATTTTTCTAATTTTGGTTATAGACATTACCACAATGAATTTTAAACAAAACAATTCAGATGCAGTTGAAGTTCAGTCTTTCAGCTTTCATTTGAGGGTATCCACATTAAAATTGGATGAAGGGTTTAGGAGTTTCAGCTCCTTAACATGTGCCAACCTGTTTTTAAAGGGACCAAAAGTAATTGGACAGATTCAATAATTTTAAATAAAATGTTCATTTTTAGTAATTGGTTGAAAACCCTTTGTTGGTAATGACTGCCTGAAGTCTTGAACTCATGGACATCACCACACGCTGTGTATCCTCCTTTTTGACGCTCTGCCAGGCCTTCACTGCGGTGGTTTTCAGTTGCTGCTTGTTTGTGGGCCTTTCTGTCTGAAGTTTAGTCTTTAACAAGTGAAATGCTGCTCAATTGGGTTGAGATCAGGTGACTGACTTGGCCATTCAAGAATATTCCACTTCTTTGCTTTAATAAACTCCTGGGTTGCTTTGTCTTTATGTTTTGGGTCATTGTCCATCTGTAGTATGAAACGACGACCAATCAGTTTGGCTGCATTTGGCTGGATCTGAGCACACACTATGTCTCTGAATACCTCAGAATTCATTCGGCTGCTTCTGTCCTGTGTCACATTATCAATTAACACTAGAGACCCAGTACCACTGGCAGCCATGCATGCCCAAGCCATCACACTGCCTCCGCCGTGTTTTACAGATGATGTGGTATGCTTTGGATCATGAGCTGTACCACGCCTTCGCCATACTTTTCTCTTTCCATCATTCTGGTAGAGGTTGATCTTGGTTTCATCTGTCCAAAGAATGTTCTTCCAGAACTGTGCTGGCTTTTTTAGATGTTTTTTAGCAAAGTCCAGTCTAGCCTTTTTATTTTTGATGCTTATGAGTGGCTTGCACCGTGCAGTGAATCCTCTGTATTTACTTTCCTGCAGTCTTCTCTTTATGATAGATTTGGATATGGATACGCCGACCTCCTGGAGAGTGTTGTTCACTTGGTTGGCTGTTGTGAAGGGGTTTCTCCCCATCATGGAGATTTTTCTGGGATCATCCACCACTGTTGTCTTACGTGGGAGCCCAGGTCTTTTTGCATTGATGAGTTCACCAGTGCTTTTTTTCTTTCTCAGGATGTACCAAACTGTAGATTCTGCGCCTCCTAATATTGTAGCAATTTCTCGGATGGGTTTTTTCTGTTTTCGCAGCTTAAGGATGGCTTGTTTCACCTGCATGGAGAGCTCCTTTGACCACATGTTTACTTCACAGCAAAACCTTCCAAATGCAAGCACCACACCTCAAATCAACTCCAGGCCTTTTATCTGCTTAATTGAGAATGACATAACGAAGGGATTGCCCACACCTGTCCATGAAATAGCCTTGGAGTCAATTGTCCAATTACTTTTGGTCCCTTTAAAAACAGGGTGGCACATGTTAAGGAGCTGAAACTCCTAAACCCTTCATTCAATTTTAATGTGGATACCCTTAAATGAAAGCTGAAAGTCTGAACTTCAACTGCATCTGAATTGTTTAGTTTAAAATTCATTGTGATAATGTCTATTACCAAAATTAGAAAAATGTTGTCTTTGTCCAAATATATATGGACCTAACTGTATATCTGATGAGCTGAAACAATAAATATTAAAATGTAAGAAAAAGCACTATGCTATTTCCGTGTCTGGATCACTAGGATGCAGCATAGCAAGATGGCAGGTGGGATCCGTGTTCTAGAGATTCTGAGCTCTAGAACAATGGGATCACAATGTGGCTCCATGGGAATGTGCTGCGGTTCCCTGTAGACTCACACATATTATTCAAGCACGCCGAAGATACTCTGTTAACACACGAGCATGCTCAGATAACATCTTATCCGAGCATGCTCGCTCATCATTAATAGCAACGTAAGATAATTTAGTCTACACCGTGTCAGTACCTGGGAAATGTGAACATTTTACATTCGATTCCAAAAGATTCCATAGTGTCTGCTCCATTTTATAACATTACTGTGTAGCCAGCGTCACTGTGCTCCCAAGAGGATTTCTATTAAGGTTCTGGTCATTACCTTCATGTTCTCGGTCATTATATATGCATAAAAGTGTATTCGATGTGGATTGCCTTCACTTTGTAAGGCTATGTTCACACTGGGCGTTTTTGCTACTTTTTTATGTTAATTTTCAGCTGCATTTGGCAGTACCTGCTATGTCTATGGGATTTCAGAAATCTCATGCACTCACCTTTTTTTTTTTTTGTCGTCAGTATTTTGTGCTTTGCTGCGTTTTTTGAACATATGGCATGCCACTTCTTTCAACGTTTTTCACCCATTGATTTGAATGGAAAAAACATATGAAAAAATAAACAAAGCATAAAAAACATAAAAAAAGCTGCAAAACCTGCGTTTTTGCTGCACAACCTGCGTTTTTGCAGCAGCGTCTTTCCTGCCAAGCACTCAGGATTTGCTGCAGAAAAAAAAAACGCAACAAAAACGCCCAGTGTGAACTTAGCTTATGAAGAAATGATCCGTGGGAACTCATCTGTCTCCCCATCTCCGGCTGTGCAAGGGGAATGCGCGACCCCGATGGCCGATGTTACTGTGAATATCGGATTAGCTGCGATGTTTAATTTTCATTTTGCTGCATAACATTTCAGTGTTTAGTTTTCTACAAAGAATCAGATGCTTACAAAAATGATATGTACGTATTCTGCTGATGTACATAATGTTACAATAAATCTTCAAAGCTGAACCTGCCTGATGGGATTTATTCCATAATATTATTAGACAATCACCGCTGTCATTTTTCAAGTTTTTTTTGTTTGTTCCTGGAATGAAAAATCTAACTTTTAGGCTGCCGTCACACTAGCAGTAATACACGGATAGGCACACGTTCAGACACAGGGTCTCAGATATAGATTCAAGTACTGGACGCACAGGGACCAGGGACTACTGGTTCAGGACTGGCCAAGCAAGGACCAGGGACTACGGGTTCAGGACTGGCCAAGCAAGGACCAGGGACTACGGGTTCAGGACTGGCCATGCAAGGACCAAGGACTATGGGTTCAGGACTGGTCATACTAGGACCAGAGACTTCAGGTTAAGGATACTGACCACACCAATACACGGGGACCTAACAACTCACTAGTTGCTCCACCAGGGGCAGATTATAATAGGGTCAATCTGGGCGTTAGTCCAGGGCGCAGTGGTGTAGGGGGGCCCTGGGCTACCGCTCAGATTGCAGCCGCCATCAGGGCATTACTGCCCTGACTGGCGTATGGGCCCGATGGGCAGAGGGGGGCCGCATCGGGCCCCGTCTCATCTGCTCATCAGGCCCCTACCAGCACTGCGGCAGTTAAACGCTATTGATGTGCGGGCGCGCGCCCGTACGTCAATAGTTAACAGCCGCCAACCAATCGAAGGCTGGCAGCTGCCATCAGCCGCATTGCGCACATTGCCAGCGTCTGATTTCATTGTCAGTCGCCGGCGAGTGCGCGATTCAGCTGCGAGGAGAGAGTTTCACCGAAGGAGCGTGGACAGGTGAGGAGAACTTTTTTTTTATTGCGAACGGCAATCCGGGGGTCCCGGGTCAGAATGCTGGACACTGGGGGCAGAGATGCTGGACACACTGGGGGCAATATGCTGTAGACACTGGGGGCAGATTGCTGGACACACTGGGGGCAATATGCTGGAGACACTGGGGGCATATTGCTGGACACACTGGGGGCAGAGATGCTGGACACACTGGGGGCAGAGATGCTGGACACACTGTGGGCAGAGATGCTGGACACACTGGGGGCAGAGATGCTGGACACACTGGGGCAGAGATGCTGAACACACTGGGGGCAGAGATGCTGGACACTGGGGACAGGATGCTGGACACACTGGGGCAGAGATGCTGGACACTAGGGGAAGAGATGCTGGACATTGGGGGCAGAGATGCTGAACACACTGGGGGCAGAGATGCTGGACACATTGGGGGCAGAGATGCTGGACACACTGGGGGCAGAGATGCTGGACACACTGGGGTCAGAGATGCTGAACACACTGGGGCAGAGATGCTGGACACTGGGGACAGGATGCTGGACACTGGGGCAGAGATGCTGGACACATTGGGGGCAGAGATACTGGACACACTGGGGGCAGAGATGCTGAACACACTAGGGGCAGAGATGCTGGACACACTGGGGGCAGAGATGCTGGACACTAGGGGAAGAGATGCTGGACATGGGGGGCAGAGATGCTGAACACACTGGGGGCAGAGATGCTGGACATTAGGGGCAGAGATGCTGGACACACTGGGGGCAGAGATGCTGGACACTGGTGGCAGAGATGCTGGACACTAGGGGCAGAGATGCTGGACACTGGGGGCAGAGATGCTGGACATTGGGGGCAGAGATGCTGGACACACTAGGGGCAGAGATGCTGGACACTAGGGGAAGAGATGCTGGACATTAGGGGCAGAGATGCTGGACATTAGAGGAAGAGATGCTGGACACTGGGGAAGAGATGCTGGACACTGGGGCAGAGATGCTGGACACACTGGGGGCAAAGATGCTGGACACTAGGGGAAGAGATGCTGGACACTGGTGGCAGAGATGCTGGACACTGGTGGCAGAGATGCTGGACACTAGGGGCAGAGATGCTGGACACTAGGGGCAGAGATGCTGGACACTAGGGGCAGAGATGCTGGACATTGGGGGCAGAGATGCTGGACACATTGGGGGCAGAGATGCTGGACACACTGGGGGCAGGACTGGAGACAGATGGGGCAGGATTGGAGACATGGGGCAGAATGAAAGACATGGGGCAGGATTGGAGACAGATCGTGCAGGATCATGGGGCAGGATGGATACGATGGAGACTGATGGGGCAGGATGGGGAGATCATCTGGGGCAGGATGGGGAGATCATATGGGGCAGGATGGGGAGATCATATAGGGCAGAATGGATACTCATGAGGGCAGGATGGGAGAACAGGAATGAGATACATGGGGCCCGGATGGGGGATATTATTATTACCATAGGGGCTAATTAAGGGATATTATTACTGCAGTGATGTAATTATATTATTTTTTGAGGACACTGTTTTAAATGGGGGGGGGGGGGCGGTCCTGTTACTGTGCAGAGTGACACTATGTCGTCTCTTTTTCTTCATGTGGTGTAATGTAGAAGTTTTGAAAAATTAAGTAAGGTGTTCGCAAGCAGAGCTAGAGATAACTGTGTTATTTCCTGCAGAGACGAGTCCTGGCTGAATGAAGTGATGGCGGTCTGTGCTGGATGAAAGATGAAGGACTTCACCTAGGGACGTCACTGGTGAGTCAGTGTTACCTATACACTGACACTATACACTGTATACTATATACAGAGGTCTTGTGTATAATGTCACCGGTTATTACTGTATTACCTCTACACAGACACTGCATACTAAGCACAGATCTCCTGTGAATACTGGCACTTATGGTGATAGTATTGTGTGTTTTTTTTCTTCCTAACTGAAGGGTAAATTGACTAGATCAATGGATGTTTGACAGGTTATAGTTTCACACAGCAACTATTTTTCTGGAATAATCTGGTTCAGGTATATGATGACCCCGTCGCATGACCCCTTCACATGACCGGGAGCCCACAGTGTCTGAACAGCCTGGGGCCCTGGCTACCCTTAATCCACCCCTGTACACCACTAACACACTAATGAAACTTGTTGCTTTAGCACCTTGTCACGATTCCCCTGACCGCTGTCACCAATTGGTAACGATTCGGGGTGACTTTAGGCCAACAGACAACTATCACATGTGCAGGGGGGCTTATCTTAGTTGTCCCTCCACTGCTAACAATGTGATGAGAAAACACACACAAGGCTATTGACCTCTTAGTTTACAGCAGGGGCTTATTTTAGGTATCCCACTGCTTTTCTATATACCACGAACTGCAGGGATTTATGTATATCCCGCTTACAGTTCCACTTAACACTTGCAGCTCTCTGGCGCCCCCCTTACTCTCAGGTCAGATTAGGTACTGCACCCTAGGTAATTAGTCGCCAGAAAGGCTGCCTGCTATGTACTGGCTATTGGGCACGCTGCAGCGACGCGATAACTACTCCCACTTAGGCAGGATCAATAATTATCAATGCCGCAGTCGCTATAACGCCACCCAACTACCCGGTACAAAACGTATGCTGCCACCAGCTTCGATTAAACGGGTCCGAAGCTAACCCAACACAGTAGCGTAATTCTCTTCAAGAGACTTAGGGTACGGTTTAGAACAGGAGAATGAACTAACATATAATAGTATATCCCATTGAAAAATTAGGCAGTGCTTTATCAAAAATATTTTATAAAGATGTTACAAATGAGACAATTGCAAATATGTGCAAGGGTAATTATAACATAAAGGGAATAAATGAGAAAAAGCAACACTTACATGTTCAAAGCATGACAGGCAACCAGGCTAGTGGAGTTTTTCCCATACGTCCCAGCTCATTTGGACGTGAGCAGGGCTCTTCCAGGAGAAGACAAGAAATCAAGCAGAAAGAGCCTCCTCAGAGCCTGCCAGACACTTAAAACATTAAGGCTGTGACATCACAGAAAGGCTGGCTTATCCAGACCCTCCTCTCTCTACATTCTGCCTAAACTTTAAACTATTCTCTCTAATTTCTATAACTTCACTACAAAACATGTCAGAGTCCTAAAAAACTCATCATTCCTCTCAGATTAACGTGGGCATTCTAATGAGATCAAATATGTCCTATCTGGGATACATATTTACAGAGAAATCCCTACTTCTTTACCAGATGGAGTTAGAAGCCCGAGTTTCAAGGGATGTGTAGATACACCGAGTGGGAATACGAATATATATTTTCATGTTCCTAACGTAAACATGGTGCATAATATCGTACAAAAACCAAACAAAGGATCTTTCATGAATTTTGGAGCCATTTTTCCTGTTCTAGCTGGTGCAGGTGGGAGGGGTGAGGGACTTTCGTCCGAGCCTGGAATTTATGACCCCAGGGCAATAAAACCCCCTTCTAGCATACAGTCCATAGCCCAGAGAAAAACAAGGAGAGTCAGCTAGTGAAGGGGGGATTTAGCCCACCTCATGAGCTGAAGAGCAACTAAACTTATGTATTTCATAACATATCCTCCATCTTTTGGTGTGCGCTAGGGAGGCAGTACCCCACGGTATGCCTTCATGGGCACCTCAGTAGGTTCACCCTGGCGGGAGAGTCCATCTGCATTCCCATGCTCTTTGCCAGTTTTGTGTTCAATGGTGAAGTCAAACTGCTGAAGGGCAAGGCTCCAGCGTAGCAACCTGCCGTTGGTTCCACAAATGGCGTTTAGCCAGCGCAAAGGGTTGTGGTCGGTCACCACAGTGAAGGGGCGACCGTACAAGTAGTGCTGCAAGCGCTGCAGGGCCCAGACTATGGCCAGGCACTCCTTCTCGATTGTGGAGTAGGCCACTTCCCTCGGCAAAAGTTTCCGGCTCAGGTATAACACGGGGTGCTCTTGGTCCTCCGAGTCAACCTGGCTGAGCATAGCACCAAGGCCAAACTCGCTGGCGTCGGTCTGCACCAAGTACGGTCGACTGCTGTCGACTGCTTTCAACACAGGGGCGTTGCACAGTGCGGTTTTCAACGCCTGGAAGGCCCCCTCACAGCCATCTGTCCAGTTGACGATGTGGGGTAGCTTCTTCCTGGTGAGGTCCGTCAAAGGTTTTGCCAGGCTACTATAGTGCTGTACGAAGCGCCTATAGTACCCTGCAGTGCCCAAGAAGGACATCACCTGTTTCTTGGTCACGGGAGTGGGCCAGTTCACGATCACTCCCACTTTGTCAGGCTCTGGCTTCAGGGTGTTCCCGCCTACCCGGTGCCCCAGGTAGTGAACCTCCCTCATGCCCATCTGGCACTTTCCGGGCTTGATAGTCAGTCCTGCTTGGTGAATTTGCCTGAGCACCTCCTCGAGATGCTGCAGGTGTTCCTCCCAGGAGAGACTGAAGATGGCAATGTCATCCAAGTACGCCACGGCGTACTTCTCCAGTCCCTGAAGCAGGAGG
Organism: Ranitomeya imitator; assembly: GCF_032444005.1. Lineage (NCBI taxonomy): Eukaryota > Metazoa > Chordata > Amphibia > Anura > Dendrobatidae > Ranitomeya > Ranitomeya imitator. Next base: position 1,197,864,864 of record NC_091282.1, on the reverse strand, counting down.
TTGACCATCCGCTGGAAAGTGGCAGGGGCATTCTTCATGCCGAAGGGCATGACCGTGGACTCGTACAGTCCAAAGGGTGTGATAAAGGTGGACTTCTCCTGCGCCTCGGGGCTCAGGGGAATCTGCCAGTATCCTCGACTCAGATCCATTATTGTTAGGTAATTTGCGCCAGCTAACTTCTCAAGCAGCTCCTCGATGCGCGGCATTGGGTGCGCATCCGAGGCTGTGATGGCGTTGAGCCCCCTGTAGTCCACGCAGAACCAGGTGGTCCGGTCCTTCTTTGGCACGAGAACTACAGGTGATGCCCACGCGCTCTTTGACCTTCGAATCACCCCCAGCTGTAACATCTCATCGATCTCTTGGCGCATAATCTGCTGCACCTGGTCAGAGATTCGATAGGGTGTTCGCCGTAGTGGGGCGTGATTCCCGGTGTCCACCTCGTGGACGGCTAACTCAGTCCTCCCAGGTCGGTTGGAGAACACGACCCGGAAGGGTTCCAGTGTGGTTTGCAACTGCACCCGCTGGGGTTCAGTTAACGAAGCGCTTACCTCCACGTCCTCGATGGACCCATTGGCCTTGGCTTGGGCCAGCATGTCCAGGAGGGTGTCTTCCTCCCCGTCTTCGGGCAAGCTGCAGACCGGTAGGACGAAAGGTTCACGTTCGTGATGAGCCTTCATCATGTTGACGTGAAAGGCCTTTCGCCTACCCCGAGCGTGGTCAAGCGTGACCACGTACGTGACTGGGTTGAGCTGTTGGTGGACGACGTACGGGCCCTCCCAGGCTGCCTGAAGCTTATCCGTTGGTACGGGGACCAGCACCCACACCTTTTGACCCACGTGGTAGGTCCGCTCCCGGGCGTTCTGGTCGTACCAGTGCTTCTGATTAGCCTGAGCCTGCGTCATGTTGTCATGCACCAACTGCGTCAAGGTCTGCATCTTGTCACGGAAGCGCATGACATACTCCACTATGGACACTTCCGAAGGGTTCAGCTCCTCTTCCCAGGATTCTCTTACCAACCCTAGGGGTCCCCGGACTCGCCTGCCGTACAGGAGCTCGAAGGGGGAGAACCCCGTCGAGGCCTGCGGAACCTCTCGGTAAGCGAACAGCAGGTGTGGGAGGTACCGCTCCCAGTCGCGCCCTTGAGTCTCAACCAGCATGCATAGCATCTGTTTAAGGGTACCATTGAAGCGTTCACACAGGCCATTGGTCTGTGGGTGATACGCACTCGATACCAGGTGCTTCACCTGCATTCTCTTACAGAGAGCCTCCATTAGGCGAGACATAAATTGGGTCCCTTGATCAGTAAGCATTTCCTTGGGAAACCCTACACGTGAAAAGATGGCCAACAGGGCATCCGCCACCTTATCCGCCCTAGTTGACGACAGAGCTACTGCCTCTGGGTACCGGGTAGCATAGTCTACCACAGTAAGGATGTATTGCTTTCCAGAGCTGCTGGGGACGGCCAGCGGGCCCACAATGTCCACCGGGATCCTCTGGAAAGGCTCCTCTATCACTGGCAAAGGGATCAGGGGAGCCTTAATAGCAGGCCCCGCCTTCCCCACTCTTTGACAGGTGACACAGGAGCGGCAGTAGTTTGACACATCTGTCCCCATCTTAGGCCAATAGAAGTGTTGAGACAGCCGGGCCTTAGTTTTGCTGATCCCCAAGTGTCCAGCTAGCAGGATCTCATGGGCAATCCGCAACAACTCACCCCGGAATTGCTGCGGGACGACCAGCTCTTTCCCTCAACCACTCCTTTTGTGATTCTCCGGGTACTGTCTCCTGGTACAACCTTCCTTGTTCCCAGAACACCTTCTCCTTATCAGCCTCGGAGAAGTGCGTCCCGGCAAGTTGTCTCAAACTCTCTAGGCTCGCATCTGTGTGCAGAGCGGCCTGAAACTCCTGGCTAGGGGAAGCCAGAAGCGACGTCAGGGTCCCTTCCCCACGGGAACCCTCTTGGACCTGCTCTGGGTCCACCTCTGGTTCAGTCACAGTGGTGACTGAGGAGGGTCCGGAAGGCAGACAGTTATCTGCGTTCCGGGCACTCTGACTGCGGGTGACAGCAGCTACGTAGGCTGTCTCCCCGGGGGTTTCTACAGTCCCATCAGCCGGCGCTGCTATGGGCTCTACCTCCCCATCCACCCCCAACACTCCAGGGGCAGTGCTATATGGGCCAGTTACCTTCCTCGGTGGCACTGGTCACTTTCATGGCCTCACCTTCCTCACGGTTCCCATGCATCTCCCCATTTCCTGTAGCACCGACACTTGCCCCTGTTAGGGGTTCCTCAGCCGTCTCACTCCGCAGAGCGACGTGGCTGGGCACGCCTGTACCTATGGACACATTAACCTTCACAGCAAAATCATTATCAGGTTCAGCTGGCACAGGTACAACATTTTCACCATCAATCCTAGGAAAAAAATGGTTAATAGATGCATCATTAGAAGATAAAGCATGGTCAGGTAACACATGCGATGTCCCATCATCATCATCATCAGGGTTAACGTTACCCTTATTAGTAGATTGGGGAGGGGTATCAGTGACGTAGTGGGCAACCAACCTCCCCAAATCAGTCCCCAACAAAACATCAGTGGGCAAATTATCAGACAGCCCCACTTCCTTCACCCCACTCCCAGCACCCCAATCAATAAAAACCCGGGCCATCGGTAAGGGACAGCTGATGCCCCCAATCCCAGTGACAGTTAGGGTTTTCCCCGGAATGATTTCTTCAGGGGCCGCCAGTTCGGGTCGGATGAGGGTTCGTTCAGCCCCGGTGTCTTTGAGGCCTGTAGCAACATGGCCTCCCACAGTGACGGGCTGTACATTGTCACACACCCTCCCAACCACACCACCCACCAAAAGAACTGCTGCATTAGGCCCTGGGGCCTTGGCTTGGGTGTTCTTCTGCTTGGTTGGGCAGGAGGGACTGAGATGACCAGTCTTATTGCAGGTGTAACACTTGCGAGGTTCAGTGGTAGGTCTGGTGCTGTTGGCCACGGGGCCAGGACCTCTGGTGTGTTGGCTGGCAGGGGTACTGGCGTTGGTTGCAGGCTTACCCCCTCTCCAGCTGGTGGTGACTGGCTTCCGCACTTCCGATCTACGGTTGGCCTCATAGGCATCGGCAATCTGCGCTGCTTTCGTCACATCTTTGGGTTCTCTGTCCATCACGAACTGTCGCACCTCAGCTGGGCAAAGATGAAAGAACTGGTCTTTGATCATCAGGTCTCGCAGCTGTGCAAAGGTGGTCACTGACAGTCCTTGGGTCCACTGGTCAAAGTGGGTCCCCAGTCCATGCACCACATCACTGTAGCTGTCGTGTGGGCCACGTTGGAGGGTCCGGAACTTTCTACGGTACACCTCGGGTGTAAGCTGGTACTTGGCTATCAGAGCCTGCTTGATGGCCTCATAGTCACCATCTTGTTCTTGAGGGAGGGCAGCAAACGCCTCCAGAGCTTTACCTCTCAGCCCTGGTGTCAGGTATCGTGCCCATTCATCTGTAGGCAGCCGGTACTGTCTGCAGGCTTTCTCAAAGGCCCGCAGAAAAGTGTCCAAGTCTCCGTCATGCTCCATAACAGGGAAGTGATCGGGCCGGGGCTTCGGTATCTGAGCGCTGCTGGGCTCACGTCTCTGGGCGGTGGAGGGCATCCCCCCTGCCGGAGCATCTCCAGTTCATGTTCTCGCTGGGCTTGGCGCTCGGCTCTCTCGGCCTCTCGCTGGGCCTCTCGTTCGGCTCGGGCCTCCTGCCGATACTGCTGAATCAGCCGTAGGCGTCCCTCATGGTCATCAGTGGGGAGTTCTTCCAAGGCCGCCTGCAGGTGGGGGTCCAATTCGCCCGGATTGCTAACAGGGCCGGCATTCAGTGGTTGGACCTCTGCTGCAGCACCATGTTCGCTGGTGCTGGCTTCTGCGGCCTCTGGGCTCTGTGACCTGGCTTGGTCGGCTTCAAATTGCACCAGTTCAGCGACCATTTGAGTCTTGGTCTTACCCTGGGGGTTCAGGCCATGGTACATGCATATCCCAGCAAGAATGTCCTTCTTCTGCTGGTTGTACCAGGCTTCCCCTTTCGCAGCCATGGTTGCCAAATAAAAGATAGGATAGAAAAACGAAGAGAAAGGGAGGGGATAATTACCCGTACGCAATTGTTTCAAGACTAATAAAACACTGAGTTCGTTCTCCAAACTTTCTGCAAGTTTTTAGTGAGAGGAATGATTGCTCAAACCAAATCACTAATGCTCTAAGATATCCCACCGCCTTGCCACCAATTGTCACGATTCCCCTGACCGCTGTCACCAATTGGTCACGATTCGGGGTGACTTTAGGCCAACAGACAACTATCACATGTGCAGGGGGGCTTATCTTAGTTGTCCCTCCACTGCTAACAATGTGATGAGAAAACACACACAAGGCTATTGACCTCTTAGTTTACAGCAGGGGCTTATTTTAGGTATCCCACTGCTTTTCTATATACCACGAACTGCAGGGATTTATGTATATCCCGCTTACAGTTCCACTTAACACTTGCAGCTCTCTGGCGCCCCCTTACTCTCAGGTCAGATTAGGTACTGCACCCTAGGTAATTAGTCGCCAGAAAGGCTGCCTGCTATGTACTGGCTATTGGGCACGCTGCAGCGACGCGATAACTACTCCCACTTAGGCAGGATCAATAATTATCAATGCCGCAGTCGCTATAACGCCACCCAACTACCCGGTACAAAACGTATGCTGCCACCAGCTTCGATTAAACGGGTCCGAAGCTAACCCAACACAGTAGCGTAATTCTCTTCAAGAGACTTGGGGTACGGTTTAGAACAGGAGAATGAACTAACATATAATAGTATATCCCATTGAAAAATTAGGCAGTGCTTTATCAAAAATATTTTATAAAGATGTTACAAATGAGACAATTGCAAATATGTACAAGGGTAATTATAACATAAAGGGAATAAATGAGAAAAAGCAACACTTACATGTTCAAAGCGTGACAGGCAACCAGGCTAGTGGAGTTTTTCCCATACGTCCCAGCTCATTTGGACGTGAGCAGGGCTCTTCCAGGAGAAGACAAGAAATCAAGCAGAAAGAGCCTCCTCAGAGCCTGCCAGACACTTAAAACATTAAGGCTGTGACATCACAGAAAGGCTGGCTTATCCAGACCCTCCTCTCTCTACATTCTGCCTAAACTTTAAACTATTCTCTCTAATTTCTATAACTTCACTACAAAACATGTCAGAGTCCTAAAAAACTCATCATTCCTCTCAGATTAACGTGGGCATTCTAATGAGATCAAATATGTCCTATCTGGGATACATATTTACAGAGAAATCCCTACTTCTTTACCAGATGGAGTTAGAAGCCCGAGTTTCAAGGGATGTGTAGATACACCGAGTGGGAATACGAATATATATTTTCATGTTCCTAATGTAAACATGGTGCATAATATCGTACAAAAACCAAACAAAGGATCTTTCATGAATTTTGGAGCCATTTTTCCTGTTCTAGCTGGTGCAGGTGGGAGGGGTGAGGGACTTTCGTCCGAGCCTGGAATTTATGACCCCAGGGCAATAAAACCCCCTTCTAGCATACAGTCCATAGCCCAGAGAGAAACAAGGAGAGTCAGCTAGTGAAGGGGGGGTTTAGCCCACCTCATGAGCTGAAGAGCAACTAAACTTATATGATATTTCATACCATATCGTGACACACCTCCCTATTGAGGAGTGTGCCTTTTATACTAAACACCTCCCAGCTATTGGCTGGTGACCATCTTGCAGGTGCATGCACTGCACCTTAAAGAACAGGGCCGCACACGCGCATACTAGGCGCACAGCTGGAAAAACAGAGAACCAGGAAGCATGCCAAGGCACATGCTACGCGGCAGGGGCAGTGAGTATACCAGCGTCCCAGCTGGCATTAGCATTACACAGAGAGACAGAGACCCTACACACCTTGTAATCAGCCTCAATATCTCTGCTGCTAGGCACAGATTACTTTCGACAACAGGCAGTAACCAGCAAGTTACAAGAGTGGGTGATTTTTGGGGAGATTTTTTTTCCAAGGAGGGCACAACTTTAATTATAAAGTGATTTGTTGATCGTCTACGTATCACTATCTAATAAGCGATAGTAGTCTTTAAAGTACAGTAACCATTTATATCATCATCAGGAATTGCCGAGATTAGAAAAAATGGTCTACTTTTTCATTCCAAACACAGCACCACCTTATCCGCAAGTCCCACTTAAGTGCAAGGTTGGCAATATTTCTAGGAAAAAAAGTAAACATTTATTTCTAATCTCAGGCAGCCTGTTTAACGCATCCTCAGCATATCATAAGACATGATTTCAGACTTTGCACTCCGTAGGACAGAATCATTTGTGTCTGATGTCCGTAACATTTTCTTTAATCACAAGATTTAGGTTCATAAAGTTTTTAAGAGAAACATGGTGTCCACCTCCTACTGGTTTTTAATGACAACCCAGGAGACAATATTTTGCAGTGCCTAGTACATTTAATATTGCAAACGTCTTCACAACGCTTTTCATTTCCACTACCAATAGATACAGATGAAGAAGATGCTTAAATTCCTCATAACACTTCATGAAATCATTAGTGTCACTAACAAGAATGGACTAATCAAAGAGTGATAAATATAGTGTTAGTGAAAATAACACAAATAGAGCACAGTACAGTACATGTAGTACAGGTAGAGAGCAGTACAGTACATGTAGTACAGGTAGAGAGCAGTACAGTACATGTAGTACAGGTAGAGAGCAGTACAGTACATGTAGTACAGGTAGAGAGCAGTACAGTACATGTAGTACAGGTGGAGAGCAGTACAGTACATGTAGTACAGGTGGAGAGCAGTACAGTACATGTAGTACAGGTGGAGAGCAGTACAGTACATGTAGTACAGGTAGAGAGCAGTACAGTACATGTAGTACAGGTAGAGAGCAGTACAGTACATGTAGTACAGGTGGAGAGCAGTACAGTACATGTAGTACAGGTGGAGAGCACTACAGTACATGTAGTACAGGTAGAGAGCAGTACAGTACATGTAGTACAGGTAGAGAGCAGTACAGTACATGTAGTACAGGTAGAGAGCAGTACAGTACATGGAGTACAGGTAGAGAGCAGTACAGTACATGTAGTACAGGTAGAGAGCAGTACAGTACATGTAGTACAGGTAGAGAGCAGTACAGTACATATAGTACAGGTGGAGAGCAGTACAGTACATGTAGTACAGGTGGAGAGCACTACAGTACATGTAGTACAGGTAGAGAGCAGTACAGTACATGTAGTACAGGTAGAGAGCAGTACAGTACATGTAGTACAGGTTGAGAGCAGAACAGTACATGTAGTACAGGTAGAGAGCAGTACAGTACATATTTAATATATTTCAGGAAGAAAGCATTGTAGCACATATAGTGCAGAAAGGGAGCAGTCCAGAACATATAACATAGGCAGATCACAGTACAGTACATGCAGTATAGGAAGGGAGCAGTCCAGAACATATAGCACAGGCAGAGAGCAGTATAGCACTGTACATATAGTTAGTGATGAGCGAGTATACTCGTTGCTCAGGTTTTCCCGAGCACGCTCGGGTGGTCTCCGGGTATTTGTGACTGCTCAGAGATTTAGTTTTCATCGTGGCAGCTGCATGATTTACAGCTACTACCCAGGCTCAGTACATGTGGGGGTTGCCTGGTTGCTAGGGAATCCCCACATATGTTCAAGCAGGCTAGTAGCTGTAAATCATTCAGCTGAGGCGATGAAAACTTAATCTCCGAGCAGTTACAAATACCCGGAGATCACCCGAGCGTGCTCGGAAAAACCCGAGCAACGAGTATACTCGCTCATCACTACATATAACACAAGATGACAGCACTACAGAACATGTAGTACAGGCAGAAAATGGGAACATACACATAGTATAGGCAGAGTGGAGCACAGTACATATATTACAAGTAGAGAGACATATTGTAAAATAAAAACAAACCTCTAAAGAACAAGTGCAAGACATCAGTATAGTTGGTAAAAAAAACTACTTTTATTACATATAATTAAAAAGTACTTTAAAGGGCCTCTGTCACCCTCTCCAGCCGTTATAAACTAAAAGAGCCACCTTGTGCAGCAGTAATGCTGCATTCTGACAAGGTGGCTCTTTTAGTTATTGAAACAGGAACACATGGGCTACTTGCACAGTGAACAAGTCTGTATGATCATGTTCACACACCACCAAGAAACCTGAAGACACAAAAGAGAATAGTAAAACCAAAAACACTCAGTTTGAAAAAATGTTGCAGTAATCCGCAAGTGCTAGTAAAAGATGTAAAAAACAGGGTATTTGGTCGATACGTTTTTTGCAAAAAATGTATACTAAGCTGCTCTACCAATCTTCACGGTATACCCTTATCAGAGCAGTCCTAACTAATGTATGCAATCCCTATCTGATGTATTTAAAAACCTGATCATCTGTATATAACCTGTGTGAACAGGGTTCAGAGAGGAAAAATCCATGTGTGCATACAGGGTAGAACAGCTTTTGTGCAGATAGCCCAAGAGGAGTGGTGGAACTCCCCAGTCTTGTAGACACAAGAGAACAATTATGGAAACAGGAACACATGGGCTACTTGCACAGTGAACAAGTCTGTATGATCATGTTCACACACCACCAAGAAACCTGAAGACACAAAAGAGAATAGTAAAACCAAAAACACTCAGTTTGAAAAAATGTTGCAGTAATCCGCAAGTGCTAGTAAAAGATGTAAAAAACAGGGTATTTGGTTGATACGTTTTTTGCAAAAAATGTATACTAAGCTGCTCTACCAATCTTCACGGTATACCCTTATCAGAGCAGTCCTAACTAATGTATGCAATCCCTATCTGATGTATTTAAAAACCTGATCATCTGTATATAACCTGTGTGAACAGGGTTCAGAGAGGAAAAATCCATGTGTGCATACAGGGTAGAACAGCTTTTGTGCAGATAGCCCAAGAGGAGTGGTGGAACTCCCCAGTCTTGTAGACACAAGAGAACAATTATGGAAACAGGAACACATGGGCTACTTGCACAGTGAACAAGTCTGTATGATCATGTTCACACACCACCAAGAAACCTGAAGACACAAAAGAGAATAGTAAAACCAAAAACACTCAGTTTGAAAAAATGTTGCAGTAATCCGCAAGTGCTAGTAAAAGATGTAAAAAACAGGGTATTTGGTTGATACGTTTTTTGCAAAAAATGTATACTAAGCTGCTCTACCAATCTTCACGGTATACCCTTATCAGAGCAGTCCTAACTAATGTATGCAATCCCTATCTGATGTATTTAAAAACCTGATCATCTGTATATAACCTGTGTGAACAGGGTTCAGAGAGGAAAAATCCATGTGTGCATACAGGGTAGAACAGCTTTTGTGCAGATAGCCCAAGAGGAGTGGTGGAACTCCCCAGTCTTGTAGACACAAGAGAACAATTATGGAAACAGGAACACATGGGCTACTTGCACAGTGAACAAGTCTGTATGATCATGTTCACACACCACCAAGAAACCTGAAGACACAAAAGAGAATAGTAAAACCAAAAACACTCAGTTTGAAAAAATGTTGCAGTAATCCGCAAGTGCTAGTAAAAGATGTAAAAAACAGGGTATTTGGTTGATACGTTTTTTGCAAAAAATGTATACTAAGCTGCTCTACCAATCTTCACGGTATACCCTTATCAGAGCAGTCCTAACTAATGTATGCAATCCCTATCTGATGTATTTAAAAACCTGATCATCTGTATATAACCTGTGTGAACAGGGTTCAGAGAGGAAAAATCCATGTGTGCATACAGGGTAGAACAGCTTTTGTGCAGATAGCCCAAGAGGAGTGGTGGAACTCCCCAGTCTTGTAGACACAAGAGAACAATTATGGAAACAGGAACACATGGGCTACTTGCACAGTGAACAAGTCTGTATGATCATGTTCACACACCACCAAGAAACCTGAAGACACAAAAGAGAATAGTAAAACCAAAAACACTCAGTTTGAAAAAATGTTGCAGTAATCCGCAAGTGCTAGTAAAAGATGTAAAAAACAGGTTGATATTGGTGCAGTTAAAGCCAAAATAAAGCGTTTTATAATTTCGCCAAAATACCTGTCTTTGGTCCTGGAGGCAGGTCTTAACCCCCCTGCTGCACATGCCACACTTCAGTCACTCAAATCTTCTTCGGCGCCGGGTGCCACCCCCTCCGCACTGTTTTCCAATGAAATCCGGCGCCTGCGCTGTTTAGTGCTGGCTGGGGCAGGCGCAGTGAGCTCTGGCCGTCTGACCTCACATGCAGTCTTGCAGACTGCGCCTGTGCGGCGGCCCACCTTGTGAATCCCAGCCCCGCAGTGTGTTATGCATTATGCAGAGTGCGGGGCTGGGATTCACAAGCAGGGCGGCCGCACAGGCGCAGTCTGCAAGACTGCATCAGAGGTCAGACGGCCAGAGCTCACTGCGCCTGCCCCAGCCAGTACTAAACAGTGCAGGCGCCGGAGTTCATTGGAAAACAGCGCGGAGGGGGCGGCGCCCGACTCAATACTGAGCAAAGGGGCTGAAGACTTTGTTTTTTTTTTTTATAAATTTGCAAAAATCTGAGATTATTTTTTTCGTGACATATTGTACTTCATGAGATTGATTAAAGGTAGTAACCAAGCTCCACTTCGCAAATTCAGAGGTCCCAGATTTAGCACCCCGACTAGTTTTACTTTTAATTTTCTGTATACATTCATATTGGGACAATATTCCTGTTTTAGAAAGGGCGTCTTGAACCAGTTTTTTAGGGTAGCCTTTTTGTAAAAAACGTTGCTCTAAGACTTTGGCCTCTTCAAAAAAATCCTTGTCTCTTGTGCAATATTTTCTTATGCGCCAATACTGCCCATACGGGATGTTACGGATCCATTTGGGAAGGTGTCCACTATTAAAATTCAAGTAACTATTCACATCCACCTTTTTAAAGTGTGTAGTGGTGGAGAAACAGCCCTCAGTGTCAACATGTACCATTAGATATAAAAATTGAATTGAGGAGCGTGAGAAATTAGCTGTGAAGGTAAGACCCCAAGAATTAGAGTTGAGACTGTGAACAAATTCAAGGGCTTCCAATTCAGTGCCTGTCCAAATTAAAAAGAGATCATCTATGAAGCGATGATAAAAAACAAGCTTACCAGCAGCCACACGGGACTGCGCGATGAGGACGGACTCAAAAGCCCCCATAAACAGATTTGCGTAACTAGGGGCGAATCTCGTCCCCATCGCGCAGCCCTTTATCTGGCGATAAAAGAAATGCTCAAAAGTGAAAATATTATTATGTAGAACAAACTTAATAGCATCCAACAAAAAAGTTCTTTGCAGTTCAGGCATTTGATCATCCAAAGACAAGAAATGTTCAACCGCCTCTACACCCCGATCATGGGGTATATTGGAGTAGAGGGCTTGAACATCCATTGTTATGAGGACACAATTAGGGACACGGGGGAAAGCCTGGAGAGTATCAATCAGGTCAGATGAATCTTTAAGGTATGACCCAAGACTGACAACATATTTCTGCAAAAATAAATCTACGAAGTGAGATAAGTTGCTGGTGATTGAGTTAATACCGGAGATAATGGGGCGACCTGGGGGATTAGAGGGATTCTTATGTATCTTGGGCAAAAAATAAAAAAATGGAATTCTGTAACGAGAGATATTAAGAAATCTGAATTCTTTCTTATTAAAAAGACCCAAAGAATAAGCTCCTTTTATAAAATTATTGTACTCAGAAAAAGTTATTGCGGAGATATCTTGGTCCAATCTTACATAGAATTCACAATCATTTAGAATTCTAAAACCCTCCTGAGTATACCAGTTTCTGTTCATGACCACCACTCCTCCCCCTTTGTCAGCATTCTTGATAATAATATTCGCATTTTCCCTTAGGGATTTCACGGCCGCTTTCTCACCTATAGTAAGGTTACCATTTTTCTTTTTAAATAAAGGTAATGACCGAATTTCTTTAAAGATGAGCTGCTGGAATGTTTCAATGTGCGATCCCCTGTGATGGAGGGGATAAAAATGGCTTGAGGTGGTTTTGGGGTCTACATGTAGAAAAGAGTCAGCCTTATTAGTTGTCAAATTAGATACAGAGTTCATTGGCTTATTCTTACCATCAATCAAGAAGTGTCTCTGTACTGTAAGTTTCCTAATAAAATCATTCAAATCCTAATAAAGACTAAAAGCATTAAGGGGCGAGTCAGGACAGAAGAATAGACCACGTTCAAGCAGTGACCTTTCATCGTTATTGAGACTATAGTCTGATAAATTGAAGATGCTTGTTAGTTCAGTAGCAGATTTAGGGAGAGCCCGAAGGTTTTTTTTGGATTTTCTCTTGCCCCTACATCCTCGTGCTCTCGTTTTCTTTTTATTTTTGACTGGTTGCCGGGTGCCAACTGAAAAAAATGAGTGATTTTGGTATTATGCAGAATTTTGTTAGAGATAGGAGAAACTGAAAGGGTACTCACAAAGGAAGAATCAACCAAATTATTTATTGGCAGACTAATTGGTTCAATAGTGTAGACTACTGGTAAAATCGGGGGTGTAACAAGAGAGGTTGGTTCAGTAATGCCAACTACAGGCAGTCCCGTGTGGCTGCTGGTAAGCTTGAATTTTATCGTCGCTTCATAGATGATCTCTTTTTAATTTGGACAGGCACTGAATTGGAAGCCCTTGAATTTGTTCACAGTCTCAACTCTAATTCTTGGGGTCTTACCTTCACAGCTAATTTCTCACGCTCCTCAATTCAATTTTTATATCTAATGGTACATGTTGACACTGAGGGCTGTTTCTCCACCACTACACACTTTAAAAAGGTGGATGTGAATAGTTACTTGAATTTTAATAGTGGACACCTTCCCAAATGGATCTGTAACATCCCGTATGGGCAGTATTGGCGCATAAGAAAAAATTGCACAAGAGACAAGGATTTTTTTGAAGAGGCCAAAGTCTTAGAGCAACGTTTTTTACAAAAAGGCTACCCTAAAAAACTGGTTCAAGACGCCCTTTCTAAAACAGGAATATTGTCCCAATATGAATGTATACAGAAAATTAAAAGTAAAACTAGTCGGGGTGCTAAATCTGGGACCTCTGAATTGGCCAAGTGGAGCTTGGTTACTACCTTTAATTAATCTCATGCCACTATCCATAGACTTTTGAAAAAATATTGGTTCATATTGGAAGGTGACCCGATATTCTCAGGTCACATCCCTACCCACCCCAGAATAATTTATAGGCGGAATCGCACACTCCGCAACCTAGTTGCACCCAGCAATACAGTTATTAGCCCCAGTGCCACATCCGCGACCCAGCTAACAAAAAATCCCGGCTGTTTTGCTTGCAGATCTGCAAAATGTCTGTGTTGTAACTCCATCAAAAATGGTGTTAAAGAATTCACATCCAATACTACTAATATTAATTACAGAATCAACTACCATGTCAACTGTCAATCCTCATTTGTAGTATATCTAATAGAATGCGGATGTGGGCTCCAATATGTTGGACGGACTATACAGACCATGCACGCAAGACTGAACAAGCATCGCCAAAATATTAGGAATGGTTTTATGTTGCATAGCCTATCAAAGCATTTTTTAACCAAGCACCAAAAAATTTTAGAATCTCTGAAACTGACGATTATAGATTTTATACCAGAAAATGTATCTGATCGGTATGGGAGCTTGATTAATAGGGAAAGTTTCTGGATTTTTAAGTTGGGGACTCTGGCGCCTGAAGGGTTAAATCTTACCATTGAAAGGGTTAACAAGTGATCTCTCTGTTTTTAATCAATTTATAGTTGTTTTATAGTGTAATTTTATTATATGTTGTCTTATTTTTTGCATTTTACCATGTTTTATATTTTAATCAGGTCTAGGGGCTTTATTTAATCTTTTTTTATATATACATAGTTTTGTTCCAATTGTGATTTTATCATGTGACCTTACTATTTTTTCATGTGACTTGTTCTTATCATGTGACCTGCTGACTGCAAATTTTATTGGTTGCTATTTGTTTAAATACCCCTTCCTGTTCTCCTTTAATAAACTTCCACCTGATGAAGACGGTTTAACCGTTGAAACGCGTTGTGGTTCAACACTAAAATCCTTGTTTTGGTCTCATTTCCAGCGCTCCTAGGACCGTTATTACTATTTACTGCATATTGTACTTCATGTTAGTGGTAAAACTTCGATACGACTTGCATTTATTTATCGAAAAAACAGAAATATGGTGAAAATTTTGAAAATTTTGCAATTTTCAAACTTTTAATTTTTAATCTTAATAAATAACATTTCCCACATGTCTACATTACATCAGCATGGAAACTAATTTTTTTGTTAGGAAGTTATAAGGGTTAAAAGTTGACCAGCGATTTCTTATTTTTACAACACCATTTTTTTTAGGGACCACATCACATTTGAAGTCACTTTGAGGTGTGTACATGACAGAAAATTCCCAAAAGTGACACCATTCTAGAAACTGCACACCTGAAGGTGCTAAAAACCACATTCAAGAAGTTAATTAACCCTTTATGTGCTTCACAGGAACTGAAGCAATGTGGAAGGAAAAAAAATGAACATTTAACTTTTTTTTCACAAACATTTTATTTCAGAACCAGTTTTCTTTATTTTAACAAAGGCAAAAATAGAAAATGAACCACAAAGTTTGCTGTGCAATTTCTCCTGCATACACCGATACCCAGGGAAGGACTGGGACTGAAATTCAGCCCTGGCATTTTTAAGAACACAGGCCCACCTCTTGCAACTTCTGTAATCTTGCTCTCTAGATAGTTTAAAGGGAATATTTTGCAGCATTTCAAGGTCTTTTACACCAGAAAACTGGTGAAAACACCTAAATGAATTGGGCCCTACTGTATGTTTTTATTTTGTGAGTCTGCCATCACCCCATGTGTGAATATTGCCACAGCCATGTCAGATCTCCTATAATATTGACTTCTTTCTGGTGATCCTAATGCATTTCAATGGGCCTGTGACAGCACACCATGTACTTATCTGCAGCCTATTACAACTTATTAGTTCCTCTATACCTCTCCATAGTGCACCTGCAAGACCATAAAGACAGAGCAACAAGACTATTGAAGAAATTCACAGTTTCAATGTAAACCAATACTCAATGGCGTAACTAAAGTTGTATGGACTGCGGTGCAAAATTTACATGGGGCCCACATCAATATGTTGGTCAGATGTCCTCTGTTTTGGCTCCTTCCTGTAATAATGTCCACCATTCTGTAATAATGTCCCACGTTCTGGCCCCTTCCTGTATTATTGTCACCCATCTTGGCCCCTTCCAGTAACAATGTCCCCCATCTATATATATAATTGTCTAAGGGTCTGTTTGTCTGTAACCGAAATCCCGCGTCGCTGATTGGTCTCGCCCGGCCGGCCTCGACCAATCAGCATTCATAAATAAACTACATACATATACTAGAACGAGAATAACATGAAGGACAGTCTGTGAGGGAGAGAATAACATGGAGGACAGTGTGTGAGGGAGAGAATAACATGGAGGACAGTGTGTGAGGGAGAGAATAACATGGAGGACAGTCTGTGAGGGAGAGAATAACATGGAGGACAGTCTGTGAGGGAGAGAATAACGTGGAGGACAGTCTGTGAGGGAGAGAAAAACATGGAGGACAGTCTGTGAGGGAGAGAATAACATGGAGGACAGTCTGTGAGGGAGAGAATAACATGGAGAACAGTCTGTGAGGGAGAGAATAACATGGAGGACAGTCTGTGAGGGAGAGAATAACATGGAGGACAGTCTGTGAGGGAGAGAATAACATGGAGGACAGTCTGTGAGGGAGAGAATAACATGGAGGACAGTGTGTGAGGGAGAGAATAATATGGAGGACAGTCTGAGGGAGAAAATAAAATGGAGGACAGTGTGTGTTTGAGAGAATAACATGGAGGACAGTCTGTGAGGGAGAAAATAACATGGAGGACAGTGTGTGAGGGAGAAAATAAAATGGAGGACAGTGTGTGTTTGAGAGAATAACATGGAGGGGACAGTCTGTGAGGGAGAGAATAACATGGAGGACAGTGTGTGAGGGAGAGAATAATATGGAAGACAGTCTGAGGGAGAAAATAAAATGGAGGACAGTGTGTCTTTGAGAGAATAACATGGAGGACAGTGTGTGAGGGAGAGAATAACATGGAGGACAGTGTGTGAGGGAGAGAATAACATGGAGGACAGTGTGTGAGGGAGTGAATAACATGGAGGACAGTCTGTGAGGGAGAGAATAACATGGAGGACAGTCTGTGAGGGAGAGAATAACGTGGAGGACAGTCTGTGAGGGAGAGAATAACATGGAGGACAGTCTGTGAGGGAGAGAATAACATGGAGGACAGTCTGAGGGAGAGAATAACATGGAGAACAGTCTGTGAGGGAGAGAATAACATGGAGGACAGTCTGTGAGGGAGAGAATAACATGGAGGACAGTCTGTGAGGGAGAGAATAACATGGAGGACAGTCTGTGAGGGAGAGAATAACATGGAGGACAGTGTGTGAGGGAGAGAATAATATGGAGGACAGTCTGAGGGAGAAAATAAAATGGAGGACAGTGTGTGTTTGAGAGAATAACATGGAGGACAGTGTGTGAGGGAGAGAATAACATGGAGGACAGTCTGTGAGGGAGAAAATAACATGGAGGACAGTGTGTGAGGGAGAAAATAAAATGGAGGACAGTGTGTGTTTGAGAGAATAACATGGAGGACAGTCTGTGAGGGAGAGAATAACATGGAGGACAGTGTGTGAGGGAGAGAATAATATGGAGGACAGTGTGTGAGGGAGTGAATAACATGGAGGACAGTCTGTGAGGGAGAGAATAACATGGAGGACAGTCTGTGAGGGAGAGAATAACGTGGAGGACAGTCTGTGAGGGAGAGAATAACATGGAGGACAGTCTGTGAGGGAGAGAATAACATGGAGGACAGTCTGAGGGAGAGAATAACATGGAGAACAGTCTGTGAGGGAGAGAATAACATGGAGGACAGTCTGTGAGGGAGAGAATAACATGGAGGACAGTCTGTGAGGGAGAGAATAACATGGAGGACAGTCTGTGAGGGAGAGAATAACATGGAGGACAGTGTGTGAGGGAGAGAATAATATGGAGGACAGTCTGAGGGAGAAAATAAAATGGAGGACAGTGTGTGTTTGAGAGAATAACATGGAGGACAGTGTGTGAGGGAGAGAATAACATGGAGGACAGTCTGTGAGGGAGAAAATAACATGGAGGACAGTGTGTGAGGGAGAAAATAAAATGGAGGACAGTGTGTGTTTGAGAGAATAACATGGAGGACAGTCTGTGAGGGAGAGAATAACATGGAGGACAGTGTGTGAGGGAGAGAATAATATGGAGGACAGTCTGAGGGAGAAAATAAAATGGAGGACAGTGTGTCTTTGAGAGAATAACATGGAGGACAGTGTGTGAGGGAGAGAATAACATGGAGGACAGTGTGTGAGGGAGAGAATAACATGGAGGTCAGTGTGTGAGGGAGAAAATAACATGGAGGACAGTGTGTGAGGGAGAAAATAACATGGAGGACAGTCTGTGAGGGAGAGAATAACATGGAGGACAGTCTGTGAGGGAGAGAATAACATGGAGGACAGTCTGTGAGGGAGAGAACAACATGGAGGACAGTGTGTGAGAGAATAAAAATTTTCCCCGTTTTTAAGTTTATCATATGGTAAAATAAATGGTGTCTTTGAAAACTATAAGTCATCCTGTAGAAAACAAGCTGTCATACAGCGATAGATGACTAATAAAGTTTTGACTCTTAAAATAAAGACAGGAGAAAAACAATGGCAGTGTGTCTAATGGGTAAAACATAAATGTAAGCACCAATGTTTATATGAATACTAGATGGTGGCCCGATCCTAATGCATCGGGTAACTACTATATAATCGTCTAATTCTGTCTGTTTTTCTGTAATGAAAATCCCGCATCGCTGATTGGTCTCGCCAGCTGTCCGCGATTAATCAGCGACATTGGCACGGGATTTAAACCATGCTTTGCTGATTGGTTGCGCCCGGCCGGCTGCGACCAATCAGCGACAGGCGCAGTGCGGCCGCGAATTAGTGTGGCATTTGAACCATGCTTTGCTGATTGGTTGCGCCCGGCCGGCTGCGACCAATCAGCGATGTTGGCGCAGTCCGGCCGCGAATTGGCATGGGATTTGAACCACGCTTCGCTGATTGGTCGTGCCCGGCCGGCCGCAACCAATCAGCAATATTGGCTCGGGATTTAAACCCCACTGCACTGATTGGTCGCGCCCGGCCGGATGTGACCAATCAGCGATATTGGTGTTGGATTTAAACACCGCTTCACTGATTGGTTGCGCCCGGTCGGCCACGACCAATTAGCGAGATTTAAACCCCGCTGCGATGATTGGTCTTGCCCGGCTGTCCACGACCAATCAGTGATCTCGGCGCGGGATTTAAACACCGCTTCACTGATAATGTATATATTTTACTTGGAAATCCTGTGTATTCATTGCATTATTCTTAAATCTTCATAAATAAACTACAGTCATGGCCAGAAGTTTTGAGAATGACACCAAAATTATATTTTCACATGATCTGCTGCCCTCTGGTTTTTATTAGTGTTTGTCTGATGTTTATATCACATACAGAAATATAATTGCAATCATATTATGAGTACCAATAGGTTATATTGACAGTTAGAATGAGTTAATGCAGCAAGTCAATATTTGCAGTGTTGACCCTTCTTCTTCAAGACCTCTGCAATTCTCCCTGGCATGCTCTCAATCAACTTCTGGACCAAATCCTGACTGATAGCAGTCCATTCTTGCATAATCAATGCTTGCATTTTGCCAGAATTTGTTGGTTTTTGTTTGTCCACCCGTCTCTTGATGATTGACCACAAGTTCTCAATGGGATTAAGATCTGGGGAGTTTCCAGGCCATGGACCCAAAATCTCTATGTTTTGTTCCATGAGCCATGTAGTTATCACCTTTGCTTTATGGCAAGGTGCTCCATCATGCTGGAAAAGGCATTGTTGGGCACCAAACTGCTCTTGGACGGTTGGGAGAAGTTGCTCTTGGAGAACATTCTGGTACCATTCTTTATTCATGGCTGTGTTTTTAGGCAAGACTGTGAGTGAGCCAATTCCCTTGGCTGAGAAGCAACCCCACACATGAATGGTTTCAGGATGCTTTACAGTTGGCATGAGACAAGACTGGTGGTAGCGCTCACCTCTTCTTCTCCGAATAAGCTGTTTTCCAGATGTCCCAAACAATCGAAAAGGGGATTCATCAGAGAAAATGACTTTGCCCCAGTCCTCAGCAGTCCACTCCCTGTTCCTTTTGCAGAATATCAGTCGGTCCTTGATGTTTTTTTCTGGAGAGATGTGGCTTCTTTGATGCCCTCCTTGAAACCAGGCCTTGCTCAAAGAGTCTCCGCCTCACAGTGCGTGCAGAAGCACTCACACCAACCTGCTGCCATTCCTGAGCAAGCTCGGCACTGCTGGTAGTCCGATCCCGCAGCTGAAACAGTTTTAAGATACGGTCCTGGCGCTTGCTGGTCTTTCTTGGGCGCCCTGGAGCCTTTTTGACAACAATGGAAGCTCTCTCCTTGAAGTTCTTGATGATGCGATAGATTGTTGACTGAGGTGCAATCTTTGTAGCTGCGATACTCTTCCCTGTTAGGCCATTTTTGTGCAGTGCAATGATGGCTGCACGTGTTTCTTTAGAGATAACCATGGTTAACTGAAGAGAAACAATGATACCAAGCACCAGCCTCCTTTTGAAGTGTCCAGTGATGTCATTCTTACTTATTCATGACTAATTAATCGCCAGCCCTGTCCTCATCAACACCCACACCTGTGTTAATGGATCAATCACTAAAACGATGTTAGATGCTCCTTTTAAGGCAGGACTGCAATGATGTTGAAATGTGTTTTGGGGGTTAAAGTTCATTTTCTGGGCAAATATTGACTTTGTAAGTACAGTAATTGCTGTTAAGCTGATCACTCTGACATTCAGGAGTATATGCAAATTGCCATTAGAAAAAATGAAGCAGTAGACTTTGGAAAAATTAATATTTGTCTCATTCTCAAAACTTTTGGCCATGACTGTACACACATATTCTAGAATACCCGATGCGTTAGAGTCGGGCCACCATCTAGTCTTGTAATAATAATGTCCTCTGTTCTGGGTCCTTTCCTGTAATAATGTCCCCCATCCTGTAATAATGTCCCACATCCTGGCCCCTTCCTGTAATAATGTAATCCATCCTAGCTCCTTCCAGTAACAATGTCCCCCATGTTGTAATAATGTCCCCCATCCTGGGTCCTTTCCTGTAATAATACCCCCCATTCTGTAATAATGTCCCAAGCCCTGGCCCCTTTCCTATAATAATGTCCCCCATCCTGTAATGTCCCAAGTTCTGGCCCCTTTACTGTAATAATGTCACCCATCTTGGCCCCTTCCAGTAAAAATGTCCCCCATCCTGGGTCATTTCCTGTAATAATGTCCCCCATCTTGTAATAACTGTCACGATTCACACCGTTACCATCACCCCTACGTCACGGATCGGGGTGACTTTAGGCCAACAGACGGCTATCACATGTGCAGGGGGGCTTATCTTAGTTATCCCTCCACTCCACAATGTGATGAAAAAACACACACAAGGCTATTGACCTCTTAGTTTACAGCAGGGGCTTATTCTAGGTATCCCACTGCTCTTCAATATACCACGAACTGCAGGGATTTATGTATATCCCGCTTACAGTTCCACTTAACACTTGCAGCTCTCTGGCGCCCCCCTTACTCTCAGGTCAGATTAGGTACTGCACCCTGGGTAATTAGTCGCCAGACAGGCTGCCTGCTATGTACTGACTATTGGGCACGCTGCAGCGACGCGATAATATACTCCCACTCAGGCAGAAACAATAATTATCAACGCCGCAGTCGCTACAACATCACCCAAAAGCCTGCACACGGTATCGCTGCCACCAGCTTCGATTTAACGGGTCCGAAGCTAACCCAAAACAGTAGCGTAATTCCCTTCAGGAGACAGGGTACGTTTAGAACAGGAGAACGAATCTAGTATATTAATTATTGTATCTAGTATATTAATAATTATTATTATTTTGTTTTATCAAAATTATTTTACAAGGATGTTACAAATGAGACAATTGCAAATATGTACAAGGTAATTATAACATAAAGGGATTACAGGAGAAAAGATAACACTCACATGTTTTCAAAGCATTGCAGGCAACCAGGTTAGTAGAGCTTCCATACGTCCCAGCTCATTGGACGTGCTCAGGGCTCTCCAGGAAAAAGACAAGAAGACTCTGCTGGGAGCCTGCCAGGAACTTAAAAACCTGCAGCCTGTGACATCACAGAAAGGCTGGCTTATCCAGACCCTCCTCTCTCTACATTCTGAGTACTTCAACCTTAAATTTATCTACTTTCTATAACTTCACTACAAAACATGTCATAGTCATAACAAACCCAGCATTCATCTCGGATTAACGTGGGCATTCTAATGAGATCAAATATGTCCTATCTGGGATACATATTTACAGAGAAATCCCTACTTCTTTACCAGATGGAGTTAGAAGCCCGTGTTTAGAGTGATGGGTAGATCCACCGAGGGAGATTAAGAATATATATTTTCGTGTTCTTAACTTAAATGTTTTGCATAATATCTTACAAAAACAGAACAAAGAACTTCCATGGATTCTAGAGATTTCTAATCCAGTTCCTGCTGGAGGAAGATTCTAGCCTGGTCGTAAAAATTCCTAGGGACAATAAAACTCTCTTCCCCCATGTACATTGGCAAGGAAAGCTCTTGGCTGAGTGAAAGGGAAGGGGGGCTTTTTTTTAGCCCTCAGCCTGCTAACAAGAGAAACTACTTATATGATATTTCATACCATATCGTGACAATAACGTCCCACATCCTGGCCCCTGCCAGTAATAAAGTCCCCCATTGTGTAATAATGTCCCGCGTTCTGGCCCTTTCCTGTAATATTGTCACCCATCTTGGCCCCTTCCAGTAACAATGTCCCCCATCTTGTAATAATGTCCCCTGTCCTGGGTCCTTTCCTGTAATAATGTCCCCCATCCTGTAATAATGTCCCACATCCTGGCCCCTTCCTGTAATAATGTCACCCATCCTAGCCCCTTCCAGTAACAATGTCCCCCATCTTGTAATAATGTCCCCCATCCTGGGTCCTTTCCTGTAATAATACCCCCCATCCTGTAATAATGTCCCATGTTCTGGCCCCTTTACTGCAATAATGTCACCCATCTTGGCCCCTTCCAGTAACAATATCCCCCATCTTGTAATAAAGTCCCCCGTCCTGGGTCTTTTCCTGTAATAATGTCCCTCATCCTTTAATAACGTCCCACGTCCTGGCTCCTGCCAGTAATAAAGTCTCCCATCCTGTAATAATGTCCCAAGTCCTGTCCCTTTCCTGTAATAATGTCCCCAATCCTCTTCAGCAACACATTAATAAATACAAAAAATGATTCCTCTCACCTGTCTCTGTTCCCACGGCGAGTAACGTGCTCTTCCTCCTCTATAGCTGGTGCAGGGGGCGGGTGATATTTGGCAGTAACATCATGCGCCACCCACAATAGGCACGCCATCAGCTGCCAGCCTGTGATTGGTCGGTAGTCTGTCTGCCTATTGTGGTGCAGCTACTGTGGTGCCAGGGAGCCAGTGGTTCTCTGCGCTCCAATAAATTCTGGCTGATAGTGTGTCTGAGGATGCATATTAGGCCGGTGTCCCACTTGCAACTGCAATGTGAGAAACTCGCGCGAGTCTCTTGCTTCACTACCCGACACTGCCACCGGCGGTTCGGACCGGAGCGTTCAGCTGCAAAGAAATACATGCAGCCGCACACTCTGGTCTCGAGTGCCGGCGGCAGTGTCGGGTATTGAGGTGAGAGACTCACGCGAGTTTCTCGCATTGCAGTTGCAAGTGGGACACCGGCCTTTAAACTGAAAATGGTGCTGACGTTGGAGGGGGTTCCCTGACTCCATGGGCCCAGTTGTGGTCGCACCCTTTGTTATTCTACTGCTGATATGTAATGCAATCATGAGAACTAATACCTTTAAAATCAGCTTATCAGTATGCAGTAACCTATCCGTAATCATATCAGAAAGCAAAGCATCTTCTTGATATATATTTCTTCAGTGATAGGAAATAGTGATGTACTTACACAGCCAACACTTAATTTAGCTTTTATTTAATAACCATAACTCCTGTCTAGGTACCATGACTACAAAAAGTACAATGCGCTGGTATCTCAGGCTACAGAGGGAAGTATATAAGAGAAATTTACATGCCACCTATTAGGTTCTGATGAAAGACCCAGCTGAGTAATGGCTTAGTGATTCATAACAGAATCAGTGCAGGCCGGGTAAGTATGAGGTTACCAAATAAGACATGTGTACGCCGTTCTTCTACTGCACTTGAAGCTCGGTCATGCTTCCCCAGGATTTTCCAGAGCTTAGCGTTACTTTCAAAGGGACCTAGGGAGACATGAATGTCTGGTTCTTAGGAGGCGTTAAACGAAACTGCATCAGTGAAACGTACAAATACTTAAAATCATGGTAAAGAAGATTTCCAATATTTTTTACATTTTGTATTAACAGTGAGAACCCTCTTTATATGTTAAAACAGATCTTCCAAAATACATATTTTCTTTTTTTCTGAGGGGTGGTGCAAATTTCTGATTATTCTGATGTTAACCCTCTCCCCTTAGGTTTGTAGTCACATTTCTGGTCATGGCAGTTTGCTGTACTGACAGAGTACTTATGTGTCTGTGATAGGACAGTCATTATCTTACAAGGGATCTCTGCAAATACAATGCGGAACTGAAGCTCAGCATGCTTCTGGGAAGCTGACCAGCTCATGAAAAAAGTTAGTTCACTAATTCATATAAGGAGCCCTTTAGGAAAGGGAGACTGAAGTCAGGGCTCTCTGGTGTCTCACTATTTTACCACAAGTGTGAGACTTTCTGCTTCCAACCTGGAAGATAAAACTGTTTCAGAAGGTGGAGAATGGAAGTGCAATGTGGAAACATGGGAAATCTGTGCGGCTGTCAGCTGAATGTTATCAAAGAGGCAATATTAGATTAATCCTTGTGTGAAGCAGCAGGAGAAGAAGGTTGGAAACAGCAACTGTGGCAAATTCTTACTGCCTCCTGTTGCTGTTTTTGTCCCCTATATCTAACCCTTTACAGGCATCGAATTCTTTACTTTGCAAATTAACCCTTTACATGCAGCTATTTCCTCCCCTTACAGCTTAAGCCTTTACAAGCAGCTACGGCCTCCTTAACCCTATAAAAGCAGCTGTATCTTCCTTCATTATCTGGGCTGCATAATACACAGGGACATCTTATTAAATTGCTGATAGATACAATATTCTGTGCGAAACAAAGTTCAAGCTCCTGGCTGAATGTGTAGAACATTTTCTCTTGATTTGCGTTTTTGCTCGATTTGCGTTTCGCTGATTCACTGTCTGTTGGAATGCATTAATTCACTATGTTTGTGATTTTCTTTTGGTGAATTTATGTGAAAAAATGGGGATGTCAATTCCTCCATTGTATTCTATGGACCAGCAAGATTACGAAATAGCAAAACAGGATAAACCAACTTTGCCATTTAGTTGCTGTATATAATTAGCCTCTCATCCCCTTGCAGAGAAGAGAATCTCATCAGATTTTCATAAAATAAAAAGTGAAATCTGTGTCACTATAATACTGGGGGAAATCGTCTGATTTACTATAAAAATGTCTTATAATTCCACCTACTGTCACGGTTTTATGTTCCCATAAGTGATCCTTTTTAATTTGTACAATGTCACCTTTATTGATCTCCATTGTAGCAACTCTTTTACCTTTAGATCAATGCCGTCGGCGTGTTGTAAGGATTCCATTATGTGTTTAACAAGTTCTAGAAACATAAGGGAAATGCACTTATTAAAAAAAGGCATTGTGCAATAAATATTAACCTTACATATGATTTCCCATTAGTCTGACTACATAACCTGTTAAATAAAGTGGCAGAAGTGCTAGGAAAGCACAATGCTGTGTCACCTTGTCTCCAGATTTTTACGGGCTGTCTTATGAACAGTTCAATAGCCGATCATGCAGTCTCGTGCAGATGACAAGTGACAAATGACGCCTTCCTAATACTGCAGAACACTATGGTAGGACACCAACTTTTTGAATAGATATTGGTGCCAGTTAATAGTGATATACCACCATATATACAGTACAGACCAAAAGTTTGGACACACCTTCTCATTTAAAGATTTTTCTGTATTTTCATGACTATGAAAATTGTACATTCACACTTAAGGCATCAAAACTATGAATTAACCATGTGGAATTATATACTGAACAAAAAAGTGTGAAACAACTGAAATTATGTCTTATATTCTAGGTTCTTCAAAGTAGCCACCTTTTGCTTTGATGACTGCTTTGCACACTCTTGGCATTCTCTTGATGAGCTTCAAGAGGTAGTCACCGGAAATGGTCTTCCAACAATCTTGAAGGAGTTCCTAGAGATGCTAAGCACTTGTTGGCCCTTTTGCCTTCACTCTGCGGTCCAGCTCACCCCAAACCATCTCGATTGGGTTCAGGTCTGGTGACTGTGGAGGCCAGGTCATCTGGCGTAGCACCCCATCACTCTTCGTCTTGGTCAAATAGCCCTTACACAACCTGGAGGTGTGTTTGAGGTCATTGTCCACGCCATACCGCTCATTATCCCCGCACCTCTGCCGTCGCCACACCACTGCTGCAACCCCCCATGGACACCAGGCCATGGCGTCGCCCAACTAAGCAGGAAGGGACCCTGCTCAGGTGCACGCCATACCGCATCACCCCACCTCTGCCGACACCATGCCTCCTGTGACCCTGCTCTGCAACAGCCAGCCCTCAGGTAAGATACTGTAAATTCGGACAATAAGACAGACCCCCATCTTATAAAAAATCTTTTTTTCTGCAATTTTCACCCCAAATTTGGGGTGCGTATTATGGTCCGGTGCGTCTTATAGTCTGAAAAATACGGTATTCCCTTTTGCACTTTTTTTTGCAATTTTGCACATATATATATTTACTTATATATTTTTTTTACCGCACATGGTTATTTATATCTTTGATTATACATTTGATTGCACTGTTGCTTGCACTATTTGCTTGCTATTATTATATATTCTTTTGCACATACATATATGCCCCTGAGTGCACAGTTATATGCACTATTAGATTGCTATTGTGTTGGCTGTCTTTTCTTTTTTGCATATACATATATGCCCCTGAATGCCTAGTTGCACGCATCATGGTTCAAGTGATTGATTGATTTTTTTTTCTGCTGATGAAATTTTTTTCTATATTTTTTTTTCTATGTATTTATTTCTCCCTTTTGTTTGTGTCCGTTCTATTTGTGCTACTTATATATTAGATATATTTTTTACATATTCATATAAAAAATTGTTTTCTAAGCACAAATTTGGTATTTGTCTCCAAGTACAGGCACAATTTTGTAGTGCCACTCTCTTACCATTAAATTTAATAAAGGTATTTTACACTCTACTATGCTTCTGTTTCATATGATTATTGAACCCTATTGATATATGTGCAAATATATATATTTTCATTTTTTTGATCTCGATCTCCATATATGGGGTTCTTTGTTGTTTAGGTTCTTCAAAGCAGCCACCTTTTGCTTTAATGACTGCTGTGCACACTCTTGGCATTCTCTTGATGAGCTTCATGAGGTAGTCACCAGGAATGGTCTTCCAACAATCCTGAAGGAGTTCCCAGAGATGCTTAACACTTGTTGGCCCTTTTGCCTTCACTCTGCGGTCAAGCTCACCCCAAACCATCTCCATTGGGTTCAGGTCTGGTGACTGTGGAGGCCAGGTCATCTGGCGTAGCACCACATCACTCTCCTTCTTGGTAAAATAGCCCTTACACAGTTTGGAGGTGTGTTTGGGGTCATTGTCCTGTTGAAAAAGAAATGATGGTCCAACTAATCGCAAACTGGATGGAATAGCATGCCGCTGCAAGATGCTGTGGTAGCCATGCTGGTTCAGTATGCCTTCAATTTTGAATAAATCCCCAACAGTGTCTCCAGCAAAGCACCACCACAACATCACACCTCCTCCATGCTTTACGGTGGGAACCAGGTAGAGTCTATTCGTTCACCTTTTCTGCGTCGCACAAAGACACGGTGGTTGGTGTTGTGAATTCCGCTCTTGGGCTCCCTCCAGTGGTTGTAAGTAGCATTTTTGTGAGTTCTGCTCTTTGGCTCCCTCCTGTGGTTTTGAGTGGTATGGCTGTTTCTTGGATTTAGCTTCAGCAGCTGTTTTCACTGATCGTCTTTCTGGCTCGGCTATATTAGTCTGGCCTTATCCCTCATTCAATGTCAGTTGTCAATTGTTCCTGCCTGGAGTTATTGCTCTTAGGACTTTCCTGACACTCTGACCAGTTCATCAAAAGCTAAGTCCTAGCTTGTCCTTTTGCGGTTCTCTTGTTGTGGACTTGTTGTTCAGCACTTTCTTTGTTTTTGTTCATTTGTCCAGCTTTTCAGTATGGATCTATTCAGTTAAGCTGGAAGCTCTGGGCAGCAGAGTTTGCCCTCCACACCTTTAGTCAGGTGTGGAGATTTTTGCATTTCTCTGCGGTGGACTTTTTCTAGTTTTTTTTTTACTGACTGCACAGCGTTCTGTTCTGTACTATTTATATTTAGCTAGAAGTGGCCTCCTGTGCTAAATCTTGTTTCATACTACGTATGTCATTTCCTTCTCCTCTCACAGTCATTATTTGTGGGGGGCTAATCTATCCTTTGGGGATTTTCTCTGAGGCAAGTTAGTTTTCCTGCTTCTATCTTTAGGGGTAGTTAGCTCTTAGGCTGTAACTAGATGCCTAGGCCGAGTTAGGAGCATTCCACGGCTGCTTCTAGTGTTGTGTTGAGCTTAGGGACTGCGGTGAGTATAGTTGCCACCTGCTCAGAGCTAGACGCATGTCGCCCCCTAATCACCAGATCATAACAGTACAACTGGCCAAAAATGAGCTGAATGCCTCTCAAAAGAAGGAAGAGAAAAAGAGTTCTGAGCCATTTTTTTTTTCTTTAGTTTGTTTTGTCTTTTTCCTTCCTCTTGATCTCTGGGTGATTCGGGATTTGGATGCAGGCATGGATGTTCAGGGTTTGTTTTCTCGTGTGGATCAGCTTGCTGCAAGAGTACAGAGTATTCAAGATTATGTGGTTCAGACTCCGGCCTTAGAGCCTAGAATTCCGACTCTGGATTTGTTTTATGGGGATAGATCTAAGTTTTTGAACTTTAAAAATAACTGCAAATTGTTTTTTGCTCTGAAACCCCGTTCCTCTGGTGACCCTGTTCAGCAAGTAAAGATAGTTATTTCTCTACTACGTGGCGACCCTCAGGACTGGGCATTCTCACTTGAGTCAGGGAATCCGGCATTGCTTAATGTAGATGCATTTTTTCAATCGCTCGGATTATTGTATGACGAACCTAACTCTGTAGAGCATGCTGAGAAAACACTGTTGGCCCTGTGTCAGGGTCAGGAAGCGGCAGAATTATACTGCCAGAAATTTAGAAAATGGTCTGTGCTCACTAAATGGAATGAGGACGCTCTGGCAGCAATTTTCAGAAAGGGTCTTTCTGAAGCCCTTAAAGATGTTACGGTGGGGTTTCCCACGCCTGTTGGTTTGAGCGAATCTATGTCTCTGGCCATTCAGATTGATCGGCGCCTGCGCGAACGCAAAGTGGTGCACCATATGGCAGTATTCTCTGAGCAAAGTCCTGAGCCCATGCAATGTGATAGGATTTTGACTAGAGCGGAACAGAGGGGATACAGACGTCAGAATGGGATGTGTTTTTACTGTGGTGATTCTGTTCATACTATTTCTGATTGCCCTAAGCGTATTAAGAGGGTCGCTAGATCTGTTACCATTACTACTGTGCAGCCTAAGTTTCTCCTGTCTGTGACCCTGATTTGCTCATTGTCATCTTTTTCTGTCATGGCATTTGTGGATTCAGGCGCTGCTCTGAACTTAATGGACTTAGAATTCGCTAGGCGCTGTGGTTTTTCTTTGCAGCCTTTGCAGAGTCCCATACCCTTGAGGGGTATTGATGCTACACCATTGGCCAAGAATAAACCTCAGTACTGGACGCAGATGACTATGTACACGGCTCCTGCACATCAGGAAGATTGCCGTTTTCTGGTGTTGCATAATTTACATGATGTTGTTGTACTGGGTTTTCCATGGTTACAAGTACACAATCCAGTGCTGGATTGGAAATCAATGTCTGTGACTAGTTGGGGTTGTCAAGGGGTACATGGTGACGTTCCTTTGATGTCAATTTCCTCTTCCCCCTCTTCTGATGTTCCTGAATTTTTGTTAGATTTCCAGGATGTATTTGATGAGCCCAAGTCCAGTTCCCTTCCACCACACAGGGACTGTGATTGTGCTATTGACTTGATTCCTGGCTGTAAGTTCCCTAAGGGCCGACTTTTCAACCTGTCTGTGCCAGAGCATGCTGCCATGCGGAGCTATGTTAAGGAGTCTTTAGAGAAGGGGCATATTCGGCCGTCTTCGTCACCATTGGGAGCGGGATTCTTTTTTGTTGCCAAGAAGGATGGCTCCTTAAGACCCTGTATTGATTATCGCCGCCTTAATAAGATCACGGTCAAATTCCAATATCCTTTACCTTTGCTCTCTGATTTGTTTGCTAGGATTAAGGGGGCTAGTTGGTTTACCAAGATTGACCTTCGAGGGGCATATAATCTTGTTCATATTAAACAGGGTGACGAATGGAAGACTGCATTTAATATGCCCGAAGGCCATTTTGAATACCCTGTGATGCCATTTGGGCTCTCTAATGCTCCATCGGTGTTCCAGTCTTTCATGCATGATATTTTCCGCAATTATCTTGACAAATTCCTGATTGTGTATTTGGATGATATTTTGATTTTTTCCAATGATTGGGAGTCTCATGTGAAGCAGGTCAGGATGGTATTCCAGATCCTTCGTGATAATGCTCTATTTGTGAAGGGGTCTAAGTGCCTGTTTGGAGTTCAGAAGGTCTCTTTTTTGGGGTTTATTTTTTCTCCTTCGTCTATAGAAATGGATCCTGTTAAGGTCCATTCATGACTGGATTCAACCCACATCTGTGAAGAGTTTTCAGAAATTTTTGGGCTTTGCTAATTTTTATCGCCGTTTCATTGCCAACTTCTCTAGTGTGGTTAAACCCCTGACCGATTTGACGAAGAAAGGCGCTGATGTGACTAATTGGTCCTCTGAGGCTGTTGAGGCCTTTCAGGAGCTTAAATGCCGATTTACTTCTGCCCCTGTTTTGCGTCAACCGGATGTTTCTCTTCCTTTTCAGGTTGAGGTTGACGCTTCTGAGATTGGGGCAGGAGCCGTTTTGTCTCAGAGGGATTCTGATGGTTCTTTGATGAAACCGTGTGCTTTTTTTTCCAGAAAGTTTTCGCCTGCGGAACGCAATTATGATGTCGGCAATCGGGAGTTGTTGGCTATGAAGTGGGCATTTGAGGAGTGGCGACATTGGCTTGAGGGAGCCAAGCACCGCATTGTGGTCTTGACCGATCATAAGAATTTGATTTACCTTGAGTTGGCCAAGCGGCTGGACCCTAGACAGGCTCGGTGGTCCCTGTTTTTCTTCCGTTTTGATTTTGTGGTCTCATATCTTCCAGGATCTAAGAATGTTAAGGCTGATGCCCTCTCTAGGAGTTTTTTGCCGGATTCTCCTGGAGTCCTTGAGCCGGTTGGCATTCTTAAGGAAGGGGTGATTCTTTCTGCCATCTCCCCTCATTTGCGGCGGGTGCTTCAGGAATTTCAGGCTGATAGGCCTGACCACTGTCCTGTGGGGAAGCTGTTTGTTCCTGATAGATGGACGAGTAAGGTGATTTCTGAGGTCCATTGTTTAGTGTTAGCTGGTTATCCTGGGATTTTTGGTACCAGAGATTTGGTTGCTAGGTCCTTTTAGTGGCCTTCCTTGTCGTGTGATGTCCGTGTTTTTGGGCAGTCCTGTGGGACTTGCGCCCGAGCCAAGCCTTGCTGTTCCCGCGCTAGTGGGTTGCTTTTGCCTTTGCCCGTCCCGGAGAGGCCTTGGATGCATATTTCCATGGATTTTATTTCGGATCTTCCTGTGTCCCAGGGGATGTCTGTTATTTGGGTGGTTTGTGACCGGTTCTCTAAAATGGTCCATTTGGTACCTTTGCCTAAATTGCCTTCCTCCTCTGATTTGGTTCCATTGTTTTTTCAGCATGTGGTTCGTTTGCATGGCATTCCGGAGAATATTGTGTCTGACAGAGGTTCCCAGTTTGTTTCCAGGTTTTGGCGGACCTTTTGTGCTAGGATGGGTATTGATTTGTCTTTTTCTTCGGCGTTCCATCCTGAGACCAATGGCCAAACTGAGCGAACTAATCAGACCTTGGAAACCTATTTGAGATGCTTTGTGTCTGCTGATCCGGATGATTCGGTGACTTTCTTGCCGTTGGCCGAGTTTGTCCTTAATAATCGGGCCAGTTCGGCTACTTTGGTTTCGCCTTTCTTTTGTAATTTTGGTTTCCATCTTCGTTTTTCTTCAGGGCAGGTTGAGCCTTCTGATAGTCCTGGTGTTGATTCTGTGATGGACAGGTTACAGCGGATTTGGGCTCATGTGGTAGACAATTTGATGTTGTCCCAGGAAAAGGCTCAGCGTTTTGCTAACCGCCGTCGGTGTGTTGGTCCTCGGCTTCGTGTGGGGGATTTGGTTTGGTTGTCCTCTCGTCATGTTCCTATGAAGGTTTCTTCCCCTAAGTTCAAGCCTCGGTTTATTGGTCCTTATGAGATTTCTGAGATTATCAATCCTGTGTCTATTCCGTTTGGCCCTTCCAGCCTCTTTTGCCATCCACAATGTTTTCCATAGATCTTTGTTGCGGAGATATGTGGTGCCCGTTGTTCCATCTGTTGATCCTCCTGCCCCGGTGTTGGTTGAGGGGGAGTTGGAATATGTGGTTGAGAAAATTTTGGATTCTCGTTTTTCGAGGCGGAAGCTTCAATATCTTGTCAAGTGGAAGGGTTATGGCCAGGAGGATAATTCTTGGGTTGTTGCCTCCGATGTTCATGCCGCCGATTTGGTTCGTGCTTTTCATTTGGCTCATCCTGATCGGCCTGGGGGCTCTGGTGAGGGTTCGGTGACCCCTCCTTAAGGGGGGTACTGTTGTGAATTCCGCTCTTGGGCTCCCTCCAGTGGTTGTAAGTAGCATTTTTGTGAGTTCTGCTCTTTGGCTCCCTCCTGTGGTTTTGAGTGGTATGGCTGCTTCTTGGATTTAGCTTCAGCAGCTGTTTTCACTGATCGTCTTTCTGGCTCGGCTATATTAGTCTGGCCTTATCCCTCATTCAATGCTAGTTGTCAATTGTTCCTGCCTGGAGTCATTGCTCTTAGGACTTTCCTGACACTCTGACCAGTTCATCAAAAGCTAAGTCCTTGCTTGTCCTTTTGCGGTTCTCTTGTTGTGGACTTGTTGTTCAGCACTTTCTTTGTTTTTGTTCATTTGTCCAGCTTTTCAGTATGGATCTATTCAGTTAAGCTGGAAGCTCTGGGCAGCAGAGTTTGCCCTCCACACCTTTAGTCAGGTGTGGAGATTTTTGCATTTCTCTGCGGTGGACTTTTTCTAGTTTTTTTTTTTACTGACTGCACAGCGTTCTGTTCTGTACTATTTCTATTTAGCTAGAAGTGGCCTCCTGTGCTAAATCTTGTTTCATACTACGTATGTCATTTCCTTCTCCTCTCACAGTCATTATTTGTGGGGGGCTAATCAATCCTTTGGGGATTTTCTCTGAGGCAAGATAGTTTTCCTGCTTCTATCTTTAGGGGTAGTTAGCTCTTAGGCTGTGACGAGATGCCTAGGAGCATTCCACGGCTGCTTCTAGTGTTGTGTTGAGCTTAGGGACTGCGGTCAGTATAGTTGCCACCTGCTCAGAGCTAGACGCATGTCGCTCCCTAATCACCAGATCATAACAGGTTGGAACGAAAGATCTCAAATTTGGACTCATCAGACTAAAGCACAGATTTCCACTGGTCCAATGTCCATTCCTTGTGTTCTTTAGCCCAAACAAGTCTCTTCTGCTTGTTTCCTGTCCTTAGCAGTGGTTTCCTAGCAGCTATTTTACCATGAAGGCCTGCTGCACAAAATCTCCTCTTAACAGTTGTTGTAGAGATGTGTCTGCTGCTAGAACTCTGTGTGGCATTGACCTGGTCTCTAATCTGAGCTGCTGTTAACCTGCGATTTCTGAGGCTGGTGACTCGGATAAACTTATCCTCAGAAGCAGAGGTGACTCTTGGGGCTGTCCTCATGTGAGCCAGTTTCTTTGTAGCGCTTGATGGTTTTTGCCACTGCACTTAGGGACACTTTCAAAGTTTTCCCAATTTTTCGGACTGACTGACCTTCATTTCTTAAAGTAATGATGGCCACTCATTTTTCTTTACTTAGCTGCATTTTTCTTGCCATAATACAAATTCTAACAGTCTATTCAGTATGACTATCAGCTGTGTATCCACCAGACTTCTGCACAACACAACTGATGGTCCCAACACCATTTACAAGGCAAGAAATACCACTTACTAAACTTGACTGGGCACACCTGTGAAGTGAAAACCATTCCGGGTAACTACCTCTTGAAGCTTATCAAGAGAATGCCAAGAGTGTGCAAAGCAGTCATCAAAGCAAAAGGTGGCTAATTTGAAGAACCTAAAATATAAGACATAATTTCAGATGTTCCACACTTTTTTGTTAAGTATATAATTCCACATGTGTTAATTCATAGTTTTGATGCCTTCAGTGTGAATGTACAATTTTTATAGTCATGAAAATACAGACAAATCTTTAAATGAGAAGGTGCGTCCAAACTTTTGGTCTGTACTGTATATATATTAATGTACAGCAGTTTTGTCATTTCTGTAGTGGCCACTGCCGTGCACTGCAGATCATTACCTTATTCTATAGTTTTGACAGCGCAGCTATATTCAGAAGGTATCCGAGAACTTACAACCACTGCCGATGCTGATCCTCGGGGGTACGGAGTGTGGCACCCCCAACTGATCATTTATTGTTGGCCTTTCCTTATGATAGGCTTTCAATAAAAAAGTAGTGGCCTACTTCTTTAAGATGGTGACTGGTATGCCTCTATAGTGACCGACATCACAGATTAAAATATCAAACTAATACATTTGTTAATATTTTGCCAGGTTATATCTTTGATTTTACCGGCAAATTCTTGTAGCTGAGAATCTTGCACTTCAAACAACAATTCGTCGTGAATCTGTGCAATAAGCCTGGAAGAAATTTATTAAGCATCAGTAAAATTATTGGTCACAGTGTAAATCCATTTTTGAAGCAGCTTTGAATAACTGAGATACAACATGCTCATAGAACTTGCATTAATAAAAGATTTACTTTTGTCAGTGTTTTATGTTTTGCTTGTTCCTGTGTGTGGCTGGCACTCATACTCAAGTCAAAACTGATTTTTTTAAAATTATTTATTTGCATATCATTAACATATCTATCCAACCTGTGATTTCCATAATTCCAGTGTATACCTGCCTCAATAAAAATAAATGATGTGCATTTTTTTACACCATGAAGTCTTCTTTTATTTTTATCACTCCGTTTTCTCCTGAAACTGTTCTATGTAACGTGTAAATGATTTGCACTAGTTACAGGTACAGATTTCCATTGCCAACCAGAAATAATAATAAAATAAGCGAAACTGATTTACATTTATATTAACGTCTACTAACCTCGCCGTTATGTGGAAAGATGATGTGAGTGACGCAGAAATTTTAATCATAGCCAATTTGCACAAATCAGCGGCAGATCCTGGAAAATAAAATCACATTGAACCCCATTCAGAATAATATATTAAAACCAAATGTAGAAATATATTATTATACACAGAAATGTAATTAAGTGATTGCTCTATATAATCTGCTGCCTTCAGGTTTCCGTTTGCTAACACCTTCCTTTTTTGGAAAATGTGTTTTATTCCTCAGCATTTAAATAGGTCTGCTTGTAAGAGGACTGAGAGAGTCCGCTACCATCCCAAAAAAACTCACATGTTACGTGGTCCCTCAGGTTATGTCCATAGCATTTGTTGGTGGCTATGGATTACCACTGACCCTTTGCCATGCAAATGTCTTCTGTTCACCTGAGTTGCATTTTTACCCTGTAAATGTCATACTGAAGAATTATACAATCATGGCCTAAAGTGTTGGCACCCTTGAAATTATTCCAGAAAATTAAGTATTTCTGCCAGAAAGTTATTGCAATTACACATGTTTTGTTATACACATGTTTATTTCCATTATGGTTTTTTTTTTTAACCCCTTAACCCCTTCATGACCCAGCCTATTTTGACCTTAAAGACCTTGCCGTTTTTTGCAATTCTGACCAGTGTCCCTTTATGAGGTAATAACTCAGGAACGCTTCAACGGATCCTAGCGGTTCTGAGATTGTTTTTTCGTGACATATTGGGCTTCATGATAGTGGTAAATTTAGGTCAATAAATTCTGCGTTTATTTGTGATAAAAACGGAAATTTGGTGAAAATTTTGAAAATTTCGCAATTTTCACATTTTGAATTTTTATTCTGTTAAACCAGAGAGATATGTGACACAAAATAGTTAATAAATAACATTTCCCACATGTTTACTTTACATCAGCACAATTTTGGAAACAAAATTTTTTTTTGTTAGGAAGTTATAAGGGTTAAAATTTGACCAGCGATTTGTCATTTTTACAACGAAATTTACAAAACCATTTTTTTTAGGGACCACCTCACATTTGAAGTCAGTTTGAGGGGTCTATATGGCTGAAAATACCCAAAAGTGACACCATTCTAAAAACTGCACCCCTCAAGGTGCACAAAACCACATTCAAGAAGTTTATTAACCCTTCAGGTGCTTCACAGCAGCAGAAGCAACATGGAAGGAAAAAATGAACATTTTACTTTTTAGTCACAAAAATTATCTTTTAGCAACAATTTTTTTATTTTCCCAATGGTAAAAGGAGAAACTGAACCACGAAAGTTGTTGTCCAATTTGTCCTGAGTACGCTGATACCTCATATGTGGGGGTAAACCACTGTTTGGGCGCACGGCAGGGCTTGGAAGGGAAGGAGCGCCATTTGACTTTTTGAATCAAAAATTGGCTCCACTCTTTAGCGGACACCATGTCACGTTTGGAGAGCCCCCGTGTGCCTAAAAATTGGAGCTCCCCCACAAGTGACCCCATTTTGGAAACTAGACGCCCCAAGGAACTTATCTAGATGCATAGTGAGCACTTTGAACCCCCAGGTGCTTCACAAATTAATCCGTAAAAATGAAAAAGTACTTTTTTTTCACAAAAAAATTCTTTTAGCCTCAATTTTTTCATTTTCACATGGGCAACAGGATAAAATGGATCCTAAAATGTGTTGGGCAATTTCTCCTGAGTACACCAATACCTCACATGTGGGGGTAAACCACTGTTTGGGCACATGGTAAGGCTCGGAAGGGAAGGAGCGCCATTTGACTTTTTGAATGAAAAATTATTTCCATCGTTAGCGGACACCATGTCGCGTTTGGAGAGCTCCTGTGTGCCTAAACATTGGCGCTCCCCCACAAGTGACCCCATTTTGGAAACTAGACCCCCCAAGGAACTTATTTAGATGCCTAGTGAGCACTTTAAACCCTCAGGTGCTTCACAAATTGATCTGTAAAAATGAAAAAGTACTTTTTTTTCACAAAAAAATTCTTTTCGCCTCAATTTTTTCATTTTCACATGGGCAGTAGGGTAAAATGGATCATAAAATTTGTTGGGCAATTTCTCCCGAGTACGTCGATACCTCATATGTGGGGGTAAACCACTGTTTGGGCACTCGGCAGGGCTCGGAAGGGAAGGCGCGCCATTTGACTTTTTGAATGGAAAATTAGCTCCAATTGTTAGCGGACACCATGTCGCGTTTGGAGAGCCCCTGTGTGCCTCCAAGGAACTTATCTAGATGCATATTGAGCACTTTAAACCCCCAGGTGCTTCACAGAAGTTTATAACGCAGAGCCATGAAAATAAAAAATAATTTTTCTTTCCTCAAAAATGATTTTTTAGCCTGGAATTTCCTATTTTGCCAAGGATAATAGGAGAAATTGGACCCCAAATATTGTTGTCCTGTTTGTCCTGAGTACGCAGATACCCAATATGTGGGGGTAAACCACTGTTTGGGCGCACGGCAGGGCTCGGAAGGGATGGCACGCCATTTGGCTTTTTAAATGGAAAATTAGCTCCAATCATTAGCGGACACCATGTCACGTTTGGAGAGCCCCTGTGTGCCTAAACATTGGAGATCCCCCAGAAATGACACCATTTTGGAAACTAGACCCCCAAAGGAACTAATCTAGATGTGTGGTGAGGACTTTGAACCCCCAAGTGCTTCACAGAAGTTTATAACGCAGAGCCATGAAAAAAAAAAAAAATTATTTTCTCAAAAATGATCTTTTAGCCTGCAATTTTTTATTTTCCCAAGGGTAACAGGAGAAATTTGACCCCAAAAGTTGTTGTCCAGTTTCTCCTGAGTACGCTGATACCCCATATGTGGGGGTAAATCACTGTTTGGGCACATGCCGGGGCTCGGAAGTGAAGTAGTGACGTTTTGAAATGCAGACTTTGATGGAATGCTCTGTGGGCGTCACGTTGCGTTTGCAGAGCCCCTGATGTGGCTTAACAGTAGAAACCCCCC
Organism: Ranitomeya imitator; assembly: GCF_032444005.1. Classification (NCBI taxonomy): domain Eukaryota; kingdom Metazoa; phylum Chordata; class Amphibia; order Anura; family Dendrobatidae; genus Ranitomeya; species Ranitomeya imitator. Next base: position 1,197,827,018 of record NC_091282.1, on the reverse strand, counting down.
ACAAGTGACCCCATTTTGGAAACTAGACCCCCAAAGGAACTTATCTAGATGTGTGGTGAGCACTTTGAACCCCCAAGTGCTTCATAGAAGTTTATAATGCAGAGCCGTGAAAATAATAAATACGTTTTCTTTCCTCAAAAATAATTATTTAGCCCAGAATTTTTTATTTTCCCAAGGGTTACAGGAGAAATTGGACCCCAAAAGTTGTTGTCCAGTTTCTCCTGAGTACGCTGATACCCCATGAGTGGGGGTAAACCACTGTTTGGGCACACGTCGGGGCTCAGAAGGGAAGTAGTGACTTTTGAAATGCAGACTTTGATGGAATGGTCTGCGGGTGTCACGTTGCGTTTGCAGAGCCCCTGGTGTGCCTAAACAGTAGAAACCCCCACAAGTGACCCCATTTTAGAAATTAGACCCCCAAGGAACTTATCTAGATATGTGGTGAGCACTTTGAACCCCCAAGTGCTTCACAGACGTTTACAACGCAGAGCCGTGAAAATAAAAAATCATTTTTCTTTCCTCAAAAATTATGTTTTAGCAAGCATTTTTTTTTATTCACAAGGGTAACAGGAGAAATTGGACCCCAGTAATTGTTGCGCAGTTTGTCCTGAGTATGCTGGTACCCCATATGTGGGGGTAAACCACTGTTTGGGCACACGTCAGGGCTCGGAAGTGAGGGAGCACCATTTGACTTTTTGAATACGAGATTGGCTGGAATCAATGGTGGCGCCATGTTGCGTTTGGAGACCCCTGATGTGCCTAAACAGTGGTAACCCCTCAATTCTACCTCCAACACTAACCCCAACACACCCCTAACCCTAATCCCAACTGTAGCCATAACCCTAAACACAACCCTAACCGCAACACACCCCTAACCACAACCCTAACCCCAACACACCCCTAACCATAACCACAACCCTAATTCCAACCCTAACCCTAAGGCTATGTGCCCACGTTGCGGATTCGTGTGAGATATTTTCGCACCATTTTTGAAAAATCCGCGGGTAAAAGGCACTGCGTTTTACCTGCGGATTTTCCGCGGATTTCCAGTGTTTTTTGTGCGGATTTCACCTGCGGATTCCTATTGAGGAACAGGTGTAAAACGCTGCGGAATCCGCACAAAGAATTGACATGCTGCGGAAAATACAACGCAGCGTTTCCGCGTGGTATTTTCTGCACCATGGGCACAGCGGATTTGGTTTCCATATGTTTACATGGTACTGTAAACCTGATGGAACACTGCTGCGAATCCGCAGCCAAATCCGCACCGTGTGCCCATAGCCTAATTCTAAAGGTATGTGCACACGCTGCGGAAAACGCTGCGGATCCGCAGCAGTTTCCCATGAGTTTACAGTTCAATGTAAACCTACGGGAAACAAAAATCGCTGTGCCCATGCTGCGGAAAAACTGCACGGAAACGCAGCGGTTTACATTCCGCAGCATGTCACTTCTTTGTGCGGATTCCGCAGCGGTTTTACAACTGCTCAAATAGAAAATCGCAGTTGTAAAACCGCAGTGAAATGCGCAGAAAAACCGCGGTAAATCCGCCATAAATCCGCAGCGGTTTAGCACTGCGGATTTATCAAATCCGCAGCGGAAAAATCCGCAGAGGACCAGAATACTTGTGCACATACCGAAACCCTAACCCTAGCCCTAACCCTAACCCTACCCCTACCCCTAGCCCTAACCCTAACCCTAACCCTACCCCTACCCCTACCCCTAGCCCTAACCCTAACCCTACCCCTAGCCCTAACCCTAACCCTAGCCCTAACCCTAGCCCTAACCCTACCCCTAACCCTACCCCTAACCCTACCCCTAACCCTAACCCTAACCCTATTCTAACATTAGTGGAAAAAAAAAAATTTCTTTATTTTTTTATTGTCCCTACCTATGGGGGTGACAAAGGGGGGGGGTCATTTATTATTTTTTTTATTTTGATCACTGAGATAGATTATATCTCAGTGATCAAAATGCACTTTGGAACGAATCTGCCGGCCGGCAGATTCGGCGGGCGCACTGCGCATGCGCCCGCCATTTTGGAAGATGGCGGCGCCCAGGGAGAAGACGGACGGGACCCCGGCTGGATCGGTAAGTATGATGGGGTGGGGGGGGACCACGGGGGGGGGATCGGAGCACGGGGGGGGGAATCGGAGTGCGGGAGGGGTGGAACGGAGCATGGGGGGCGTGGAACGGAGCACGGGGGGGCTGGAATGGAGCACGGGGGGGTGGAACGGAGCACCGGGGGGGTGGATCGGAGTGCAGGGGGGGTGATTGGAGCACGGGGGGGTGATTGGAGCACGGGGGGAGCGGACAAGAGCACGGGGGGGTGCGGAGCACTGGACGGAGGGGAGCCGGAGCAGTGTACCGGCCAGATCGGAGGGCTGGGGGGGCGATCGGAGGGGTGGGGTGGGGGCACACTAGTATTTCCAGCCATGGCCGATGATATTTCAGCATCGGCCATGGCTGGATTGTAATATTTCACCCATTATAATGGGTGAAATATTACAAATCGCTCTGATTGGCAGTTTCACTTTCAACAGCCAATCAGAGCGATCGTAGCCACGAGGGGGTGAAGCCACCCCCCCTGGGCTAAACTACCACTCCCCCTGTCCCTGCAGATCGGGTGAAATGGGAGTTAACCCTTTCACCCGATCTGCAGGGACGCGATCTTTCCATGACGCCGCATAGGCGTCATGGGTCGGATTGGCACCGACTTTCATGACGCCTACGTGGCGTCAAAGGTCGGGAAGGGGTTAATGACCGCCAATACGTCTTTTAACTGACCTGAGATATAAGAGAATAGCCTCCCCATACAGATGACAATCCAGCATCTGTCGGTTGTACACTATAGCTGACAACTTGCTGTACCAGCCACGATCAGTATTTGCACCATCTAAATCTGTTTAACCCCTTAGATGCTGCTGTCAATAGTGACTACATCATTATAAATGGTTAACAGAGTGTGGGGGCTTCATCTTTATCCCAATTGGTGGTCTCAGATCATGATTTTGTAGTCCTGATGTTTGCCATGGCAATTCATGACCAAATAGCGGCCTTAGAGTCTGACGGCTGTAGTAATCTGTTTAGAAGTTAGCAACATTTAGGTGGTAAAAATACACATTTTCATGTCTGTTATACCACTTTGCATTAATTCCTGTAAAGCACCTGAAGGGTTAATAAACTACCTGACAGCAGTTTTCAATATGTTTAGGGGTGCTGTTTTTAAAATGGTATCACGTTTGTGGGTTTCCCAATATATGGGACCCCTAAAGTCACTTCAAACATGGATAAGTCCCTAAAAAAATAAATTTTGTAAATTTCTTTGAAAAAATGAAAAATTGCTGCTACATTTTTAAACCTCCTAAAATGCTAACAAAATAAAATAACATTTTACAAATGGCGCTGATGTAAAGCAGACATGTGGGAAATGTTATTTATTAATGGTTTGCTGTTGTATTACTATCTGGATTAAAGGGATAATCATTCAAATTTAGAAAATTGCTAATTTTTTAACATTTTTCTCAAATTTTTGATATTTTTTATAAATAAACACAAAAAATGTTGAACAAAATTTACCATTATCATAAAGTATAATGTGTCACGAAAAAACAGTCTCAAAATCACTGGGATTTGTTGAAGCGTTGCAGAGTTATTACCACATAAAGTGACACTGGTCAGATTTCAAAAATTTGGCTCGGTCACTAAGGGGTTAAACAACACAAAAATAGAGGAAAAAAAGGCAAATTGCACACAACACCCTAAAAATGGGCCAAAAAAATTGTTGGCACCCTCAACTTAATATTTGGTTGCACATTCTGCACATCCTTTGGAATAAATAGCTACAATAAGTCACTTCCTATAACCATCAACAAGCTTCTTACACCTCTCAATTGGAATTTTGGACACTCTTCTTATAGAAATGGCTCCAGGTCTCTCATACAGTTGGGAAAAAAAGTATTTGTTTAGTCAGCCACCAATTGTGCAAGTTCTCCCACTTAAAAAGATGAGAGAGGCCTGTAATTGACATCTTAGGTAGACCACAACTATGAGAGTCAAAATGAGAAAACAAATCCAGAATATCACCTTGTCTGACTTGGCAAGATTTATTTTGCAATTTATGGTGGAAAATAAGTATTTGGTTACCTAAAAACATGCAAGATTTCTGGCTCTAACAGACCTGTAACTTCTTCTTTAAGAGGCTCCTCAGTCCTCCACTCATTACCTGTAGTAATGGCATCTGTTTGAACTTGTTATAAGCATAAAAGACACCTGTCCACAATCTGAAACAGTCACACTCCAAACTGCACTATGGTGAAGACCAAAGAGCTGTCGAGGGACACCAGAAACAAAGTTGTAGCCTGTACCAGGCTGGAAAGACTGAAATTGCAATAGCCAAGCAGCTTGGTGTGATGAAATCAACCGTGGGAGCAATAATAAGAAAATGGAAGACATACAAGACCACTGATAAACTCCCTAGATCTGGGGCTCCACGCAAGATCTCACCCCGTAGGGTCAAAATGATCATAAGAACAGTGAGAAAAAATCCCAGAACCATATGGGGGAACCTAGTGAATGACCTGCATACAGCTGGCACCACCGTAACAAAGGCTACCATCAGTAACATACTACGCTGCCAGGGACTCAGATCCTACAGTACCAGATGTGTCCCCCTGCTTAAGCCAGCACATGTCTGGGCCCATCTGTAGCGTTTCATTTCATTCAAATGTTAATGGATACTATGCCCTGACAATGATGCACCCTGAGCCTGCAGGAAATCTTCAATTTCTTTGGAATTTGATTGGGGCTGCTTTTCCACCATCCGGACTATCCTGCATTGCAACCTTTCAGCAATTTTTCTCTGCCATCCACATCCGGGGAGATTAGCTAAAGTGTCTTATGTTGTGCAGCCTAGACAAAGAAACATCAAGATCTCTGGAGATGAACTTGTAACCTTAACGGTGTGGATATTGTTAAGCAATTTTGGTTCTCAAGTCCTCAGACAGTTCTCTTCTACTCTTTCTGTTGTTCATGCTTAGTGAAGCACTTACAGACACACAATGCAAAGAGTGAGTCAACTTCTCCCCTTTTTATCTGGTTTCAGGTGTGATTTTCATATTGCCCACATCTGTTACTTGCCACAGATAAGACTGAACATAGTAACATAGTTAGTAAGGCCGAAAAAAGACATTTGTCCATCCAGTTCAGCCTATATTCCATCATAATAAATCCCCAGATCTACGTCCTTCTACAGAACCTAATAATTGTATGATACAATATTGTTCTGCTCCAGGAAGACATCCAGGCCTCTCTTGAACCCCTCGACTGAGTTCGCCATCACCACCTCCTCAGGCAAGCAATTCCAGATTATCACTGCCCTAACAGTAAAAAATCCTCTTCTATGTTGGTGGAAAAACCTTCTCTCCTCCAGACGCAAAGAATGCCCCCTTGTGCCCGTCACCTTCCTTGGTATAAACAGATCCTCAGCGAGATATTTGTATTGTCTGTTGTGAATTCTGCTCTTGGGCTCCCTCCGGTGGTTGTTGATGGTAATGCAGTTATTCCTGAGCAGCAGTCTTGGACAGGTGCTTCGGCTAATTGCAATTCTGACTGGGGTATTTAGCTGTGCAGGACTCATTAGTCCTTGCCAGTAGTCAATGTTCATTTGGAAGTGTTGGTTCCCTGCCTGGCCTCTCCTGCTTGCTGCCAATTCAGCTAAGATAAGTGTTTGCTTCATTTTTTAGACACACTGCTGTGTGTTTATTTTCTGTGCTTATCTTGTTTCTATTTTGTTCCTGCTAGACTGTGCCTGATGTTTTTCTCAGTCTAGTTTGCATATTCCAGGTGCCTTCTGGGAGAAGCGAAGTCTCCCTAAGCTAGAAGATCGTTGGGTACAGCCGGGACCAGCTGCTTCGAAAGCATCACCAAACCAGGGAATCAAGCTTCAGGAGGCTAATTTGCATATTCCAGGTGCCTTCTGGGAGAAGTGAAGTCTCCCTAAGCTAGAAGATCGTTGGGTACAGCCGGGACCAGCTGCTTCGAAAGCATCACCAAACCAGGGATTCAAGCTTCAGGAGGCTAATTTGCATATTCCAGGTGCCTTCTGGGAGAAGCGAAGTCTCCCTAAGCTAGAAGATCGTTGGGTACAGCCGGGACCAGCTGCTTCGAAAGCATCACCCAGAGCTTGGCTGAGTAGATTACACAAGAAGGAAAACACACAGCAAGTCAGCAGGATCTAGGAGCAACATGGCAGATGTGACAACCTACATGGTGAGCTGCAGCATGTGCTACATGTTCACAGATCGACCAGAAGAAGAATCCAATTTCACCTGTCAGAAGTGTAGACTAATGGCCCTTTTAGAAGAAAAGGTGCGGGGTCTGGAAGAAAGAATAGCAACTTTGAAACTCATCAAAGAGAATGAAGACTTTCTAGACAGAACAGAAGCATCTCTACTGGTCACAGAAGGTGAAAAAAGTGTCAGAGAACCTCCAAAAGCAGATGAGTGGAAGCATGTGACCAAAAGAAGCAAGAAGACCATGGAGAAATCACCAACCACACAACTGAAGAACCGATATCAAATCTTTGTAGAGGATGAAGATGGCACACCTAAGAATGAAGCAATACCAGCAAGCAAAAAAGAAAAGGGCACACAGCAACAAGTGACAGCAAAAAGTACAGCCAAGAAGCAACGAAGAGTGGTGGTGGTGGTGGGAGACTCACTACTGAGAGGCACAGAAGCAGCCATCTGCAGACCGGACATAACTGCAAGAGAAGTATGCTGCCTTCCAGGTGCGATGATCAAGGATGTGACCGATAGGATACCAAAGCTCTTCAGCTCCAAGGACGTCCACCCATTTCTTCTGATACATGTTGGCACCAATGACACGGCAAGGAAGGACCTACCGACAATCTGCAAGGACTTTGAAGAGTTGGGGAAGAAAGTAAAGGAACTGGATGCACAGGTAGTTTTTTCTTCTATCCTTCCAGTAGACGGGCATGGCACCAGGAGATGGAACAGGATCCTTGATGCAAACAACTGGCTAAGACGATGGTGCAGACAACAAGGATTTGGATTCCTGGACCACGGTGTGAATTACTGGTATGATGGACTCCTCGCCAGAGACGGACTACACCTCAACAAACCTGGGAAACACACATTCGCCAGAAGACTCGCTACACTCATCAGGAGGGCGTTAAACTAGAAGAAGAGGGGACGGGAAGAAAAACATTAGACTCGAACAAAGACGACCCAGGAAAACATACTCTGAAGGGAGGTAAGAACATTTCTAAAACAATCCACAGTGAGGAGATTGGAACAAAACAAAATCCTCTAAACTGCATGCTCGCAAACGCCAGAAGCCTGACAAACAAGATGGAAGAACTAGAAGCAGAAATATCTACAGGTAACTTTGACATAGTGGGAATAACCGAGACATGGTTAGATGAAAGCTATGACTGGGCAGTTAACTTACAGGGTTATAGTCTGTTTAGAAAGGATCGTAAAAATCGGAGAGGAGGAGGGGTTTGTCTCTATGTAAAGTCTTGTCTAAAGTCCACTTTAAGGGAGGATATTAGCGAAGGGAATGAGGATGTCGAGTCCATATGGGTTGAAATTCATGGAGGGAAAAATGGTAACAAAATTCTCATTGGGGTCTGTTACAAACCCCCAAATATAACAGAAAGCATGGAAAGTCTACTTCTAAAGCAGATAGATGAAGCTGCAACCCATAATGAGGTCCTGGTTATGGGGGACTTTAACTACCCGGATATTAACTGGGAAACAGAAACCTGTGAAACCCATAAAGGCAACAGGTTTCTGCTAATAACCAAGAAAAATTATCTTTCACAATTGGTGCAGAATCCAACCAGAGGAGCAGCACTTTTAGACCTAATACTATCTAATAGACCTGACAGAATAACAAATCTGCAGGTGGTCGGGCATTTAGGAAATAGCGACCACAATATTGTGCAGTTTCACCTGTCTTTCACTAGGGGGACTTGTCAGGGAGTCACAAAAACATTGAACTTTAGGAAGGCAAAGTTTGAACAGCTTAGAGATGCCCTTAATCTGGTAGACTGGGACAATATCCTCAGAAATAAGAATACAGATAATAAATGGGAAATGTTTAAGAACATCCTAAATAGGCAGTGTAAGCGGTTTATACCTTGTGGGAATAAAAGGACTAGAAATAGGAAAAATCCAATGTGGCTAAACAAAGAAGTAAGACAGGCAATTAACAGTAAAAAGAAAGCATTTGCACTACTAAAGCAGGATGGCACCATTGAAGCTCTAAAAAACTATAGGGAGAAAAATACTTTATCTAAAAAACTAATTAAAGCTGCCAAAAAGGAAACAGAGAAGCACATTGCTAAGGAGAGTAAAACTAATCCCAAACTGTTCTTCAACTATATCAATAGTAAAAGAATAAAAACTGAAAATGTAGGCCCCTTAAAAAATAGTGAGGAAAGAATGGTTGTAGATGACGAGGAAAAAGCTAACATATTAAACACCTTCTTCTCCACGGTATTCACGGTGGAAAATGAAATGCTAGGTGAAATCCCAAGAAACAATGAAAACCCTATATTAAGGGTCACCAATCTAACCCAAGAAGAGGTGCGAAACCGGCTAAATAAGATTAAAATAGATAAATCTCCGGGTCCGGATGGCATACACCCACGAGTACTAAGAGAACTAAGTAATGTAATAGATAAACCATTATTTCTTATTTTTAGTGACTCTATAGCGACAGGGTCTGTTCCGCAGGACTGGCGCATAGCAAATGTGGTGCCAATATTCAAAAAGGGCTCTAAAAGTGAACCTGGAAATTATAGGCCAGTAAGTCTAACCTCTATTGTTGGTAAAATATTTGAAGGGTTTCTGAGGGATGTTATTCTGGATTATCTCAATGAGAATAACTGTTTAACTCCATATCAGCATGGGTTTATGAGAAATCGCTCCTGTCAAACCAATCTAATCAGTTTTTATGAAGAGGTAAGCTATAGGCTGGACCACGGTGAGTCATTGGACGTGGTATATCTCGATTTTCCAAAGCGTTTGATACCGTGCCGCACAAGAGGTTGGTACACAAAATGAGAATGCTTGGTCTGGGGGAAAATGTGTGTAAATGGGTTAGTAACTGGCTTAGTGATAGAAAGCAGAGGGTGGTTATAAATGGTATAGTCTCTAACTGGGTCGCTGTGACCAGTGGGGTACCGCAGGGGTCAGTATTGGGACCTGTTCTCTTCAACATATTCATTAATGATCTGGTAGAAGGTTTGCACAGTAAAATATCGATATTTGCAGATGATACAAAACTATGTAAAGCAGTTAATACAAGAGAAGATAGTATTCTGCTACAGATGGATCTGGATAAGTTGGAAACTTGGGCTGAAAGGTGGCAGATGAGGTTTAACAATGATAAATGTAAGGTTATACACATGGGAAGAGGGAATCAATATCACCATTACACACTGAACGGGAAACCACTGGGTAAATCTGACAGGGAGAAGGACTTGGGGATCCTAGTTAATGATAAACTTACCTGGAGCAGCCAGTGCCAGGCAGCAGCTGCCAAGGCAAACAGGATCATGGGGTGCATTAAAAGAGGTCTGGATACACATGATGAGAGCATTATACTGCCTCTGTACAAATCCCTAGTTAGACCGCACATGGAGTACTGTGTCCAGTTTTGGGCACCGGTGCTCAGGAAGGATATAATGGAACTAGAGAGAGTACAAAGGAGGGCAACAAAATTAATAAAGGGGATGGGAGAACTACAATACCCAGATAGATTAGCGAAATTAGGATTATTTAGTCTAGAAAAAAGACGACTGAGGGGCGATCTAATAACCATGTATAAGTATATAAGGGGACAATACAAATATCTCGCTGAGGATCTGTTTATACCAAGGAAGGTGACGGGCACAAGGGGGCATTCTTTGCGTCTGGAGGAGAGAAGGTTTTTCCACCAACATAGAAGAGGATTCTTTACTGTTAGGGCAGTGAGAATCTGGAATTGCTTGCCTGAGGAGGTGGTGATGGCGAACTCAGTCGAGGGGTTCAAGAGAGGCCTGGATGTCTTCCTGGAGCAGAACAATATTGTATCATACAATTATTAGGTTCTGTAGAAGGACGTAGATCTGGGTATTTATTATGATGGAATATAGGCTGAACTGGATGGACAAATGTCTTTTTTCGGCCTTACTAACTATGTTACTATGTTACTATGTTAGTTGGACTCGCTGGAGTCGCAGATATACTCTCCACATCTTTAGTTAGGTGGTGGAGTTTTTGTATTTATCTGCTGTGGATATTTTGTAGTGTTTTATGCTGACCGCATAGTATCCTGTACTATCCTTTCCTATCTAGGTAGAAGTGCCTCCTTTGCTTATCCCTGTTTTCTGTTTACGTGTGTCTTTTCCTCTCCTACTCAGTCATTATTTGTGGGGGGCTGCCTATCCTTTGGGGATCTACTCTGAGGCAAGAGAGTTTTCCTATTTCCATCTTTAGGGATATTTAGTCCTTAGGCGGTGTCTAGGTCTGGTTAGGCACACCCCACGGCTACTTCTAGTTGCGCTGATAGGATCAGGGTTTGCGGTCAGTAAAGTTACCACTGCTCCAGCGAAGGTCTTTTCATGCTGCTCCAAGGCCACCTGATCATAACAATTGTCCCCTTATATACTTATACATGGTTATTAGATCGCTCCTCAGTCGTCTTTTTTCTAGACTAAATAATCCTAATTTCGCTAATCTATCTGGGTATTGTAGTTCTCCCATCCCCTTTATTAATTTTGTTGCCCTCCTTTGTACTCTCTCTAGTTCCATTATATCCTTCCTGAGCACCGGTGCCCAAAACTGGACACAGTACTCCATGTGCGGTCTAACTAGGGATTTGTACAGAGGCAGTATAATGCTCTCATCATGTGTATCCAGACCTCTTTTAATGCACCCCATGATCCTGTTTGCCTTGGCAGCTGCTGCCTGGCACTGGCTGCTCCAGGTAAGTTTATCATTAACTAGGATCCCCAAGTCCTTCTCCCTGTCAGATTTACCCAGTGGTTTCCCCAGTGGCGTAACTACAAAGTTATTGGCCCCGGTGCGAACTTTCAAATGGGGCCCCCCACCATGCCAAAATATTTTCCACCCAAATTCACATTTTCCCTATTAATATTGCACACTATAGCTTTATTGCAAAGTTGTATAGTGTGACCTCAGTTGCATAACTATCCAGTGCCCCATCCTGGCATATATTTGTCCCCCGTACTGCCATTGTTATGTAATGTATAAAAGAAAATAAACCATTATACTCATCAGGGGCTAACATAGAAGTCATGGGAGAATGAGGAGAATGAAGTATAATGCACCGTATAGTACTCCTTATAGTATAATACACTCCCCATAGTCCCCCATATAGTATTGTACACTCCTCAGTCCTCCATATAGTATAATACACTCCTCCGTATATTAAAATACACTCCTCATAGCCTCCATATAGCATAATACACTCTTCGTAGTGCTCCATATAATATAATACACTGCTCAGTCCTCCATATCGTATAATACACCCCTCATAGTCCTCCATATAGTATAATACACTCCTCAGTCCTCCATTTAGTATTATACACTCCACATAGTCCTCCATATATTAAAATACACTGCTCAGTCCTCCATATAGTATAATACACTGCTCATAGTGCTCCATATAGTATAATGCACCCCTCATAGTCCTCCATATAGTATAATACACTCCTCAGTCCTCCATTTAGTATTATACACTCCACATAGTCCTCCATATATTAAAATACACTGCTCAGTCCTCCATATAGTATAATACACTCCTCATATTGCTCCATATAGTATAATGCACCGCCATCGTCATCCATGTTGTACAATTCACTTCCCATAGTATGATGGACCATAGTTCTTCATATAGTATAATATATTCCCCATAGTCCTCGATTCAGCATAATGCAGCCCACATATAGTATAATACAGCCACCCCACAGAGTATACTGCAGCCCTGCCATATAATACAATGTAACCCCCATAGAATATAATGCAGCCCCCCTCACAGTATAATGCAGCCCCTCCATACCGGGGCAGTGAGAAAGACATGAGCAAATGGTGACTAGGGGGCAGGGGACAAGGACACAAGGGGAGTAGGGGAGACAGGCACAATGGTAACATAGGGGGGCTAGGGAGCAAGGAAGACAGGCACAAGGGGACACATGGGGGCTAGGAGGCAGGGAAGAAGGTTACAAGGGGACTAGTGGGCAAGGGAGACTGACACAAGGGGACAAGGGAGACTGGCACAAGGGGACACACAGGGACTAGTTGGCCAGGGAGACTGAGAAGGGGACACACAGGGACTAATGGGCAAGGAAGACTGGCACACGGGGACAAGGGACACAAGCATAAGGGGACAAGGGAGACAGGCGCAAGGGGACACACAGGGACTAGTGGGCAAGAGACACTGACACAAGGCTACACACGGGGACAAGGGATAGAAGCACAAGGGGACTCATAGGGACCAAGAGGAAGGGGAGAAGGGCACAATGGGACACACGGGGACTAGGGTGCAATGGAGACAGGCACAAGAGGACACAAGGGGACTCCGAGGGCAGAGTAGATAGGGACGCAAGGGGACAGAAGAAGATGGGGGGGAGACTTGGGAGGAGGGAAGAAGGGGGCACAGGGATTACAAGGACAGGGTAGATGGAGAACACACGGTGAGAAAGGGGACAGGGGAGACTTGAGAGCAGGGCAGACGAGTCACACGGGGACAAGGGGCAGGGAATGCATGGGGGGTGCAGGAGGACTCAGGGCATGGGAGATGAGGAGCACTGGGAGACTAGGGGAGGAGGAACAAGGTGTGTACGGGGAGCCCAGAGGAGCACCATGACCTGAACCTAGGGACCTACTAGGACATGGGGCACGGGACAGCAGGGAGGAAACGGGGCTGGTGTCACAGGGGGCCAGGGACGCTGGGGGCACGGGCAGCAGACACACCTCACTTCCGCCGGTCCCGTACACCTCCATGTTCATCCCCGGATCCTCCATATGGCTGAGCTGCTGCGGTATCCCCCTCCTGGGCGGCTTGGTCCACGTGCCCCCCACTAGCTCCGGAACCACCTGTTCCCGGTCCCAGCAGGCACCACAGGCTTTGCCAATATGGCGGCCACCATCACCTGTGCAGATGCTGCACTGCCTGGGCCCCACACACAGCGGATGCGCGATGAAGTGATGTCATCACGCACCCGCAGTGTCAGAGGCAGAGAGGAATGATGGGAGAGGGAGCATCAGCTGACGCTCTCTCCTCCATCATTGCTTTGAACTGTACCGGCATCATAAACGCCGGTATAGTTCACTGCGGCGGCTGCGACGGGGGGAGTCGGGTGCCTCTGACCTATCGGGCCCCTGACTTGTCAGTCTGTCGTAGTTACGCCCCTGCCTCTCACACACTACAGATATCACACACACACTTCAGATATCACACACACACACACACACACACACACACTACACAGATATCTCACACACACACTACACAGATATCACACACACTACAAATGTCATACACACACTACATATATCACACACGCACTACAGATATCACACACACACTACAGATATCACACACACACTACAGATATCACACACACACACTACAGATATCACACACACACACTACAGATATCTCACACACACACACACACTACAGATATCACACACACACTACACAGATATCACACACACACTACTCAGATATCACACACACTACAAATGTCATACACACACTACATATATCACACACGCACTACAGATATCACACACACACTACAGATATCACACACACTACAGATATCACACACACACACTACAGATATCACACACACACTACAGATATCTCACACACACACACACACACACTACAGATATCACACACACTACACAGATATCTCACACACACACACTACACAGATATCACACACACACTACACAGATATCACACACACTACAAATGTCATACACACACTACATATATAACACACGCACTACAGATATCACACACACTACAGATATCACACACACTACAGATATCACACACACACACTACAGATATCTCACACACACACACTACAGATATCACACACACACTACACAGATATCACACACACTACACAGATATCACACACACTACAGATGTCATACACACACTACATATATAACACACACACACTACATATATCACACACACTACAGATATCACACACACACTACAGATATCACACACACACACACTACAGATATCACACACACACACAACACAGATATCACACACACTACAGATGTCATACACACACTACATATATAACACACACACTACATATATCACACACACTACAGATATCACACACACACTACAGATATCACACACACACACACACACACTACAGATATCACACACACACTACACAGATATCACACACTACATATATAACACACACACACTACATATATCACACACACTACAGATATCACACACACACTACAGATATCACACACACACACACTACAGATATCACACACACACACACTACAGATGTCATACACACACTACATATATAACACACGCACTACAGATATCACACAGACACTACAGATATCACACACTACAGATATCACTCACACACACACACTACATATATAACACGCACTACAGACATCACACACGCGCACACACACGCACTACAGATATCACACACACACACACTACATATATAACACACACACACACTCTAGATATCACACACAAACACACCAGCTCATACACACATCTCACACTCCTCTCTGGTAAAGGGGAGACTGATATTAACCTGCAGCTCCTCAGCTTCTCCTGCTTGCACACCGCTGTCATGTCCCGCACCTCCCCCGCTCTTCCCTTCAGTCCTGGGGCTCAGAGCAGTAGACACTGTCACAGTCTCACAGTGCTGACTGGAGCTGCTTCCAAGTTCCTCTCCCATACCCCGGCTGCCCCCTCCCACTAGATACGCCTGGGACTGTTGCCGTGCGGAGGGATCTCCTCCTGCACTGCAACATGGTGTCGGCCGGTGCCTCTGACCTGCCGGGCGGAGGGCCCCTGACCAGCCGGGCCCCGTCGCAATGGCGACCGCTGCGACCGCGGTAGTTACGCCACTGGGTTTCCCGTTCAGTGTGTAATGGTGATATCGATTCCTTCTTCCCATGTGTATAACCTTACATTTATCATTGTTAAACCTCATCTGCCACCTGTCAGCCCAAGTTTCCAACCTATCCAGATCCATCTGTAGCAGAATACTATCTTCTCTTGTATTAACTGCTTTACATAGTTTTGTATCATCTGCAAATATCGATATTTTACTGCGTAAACCTTCTACCAGATCATTAATGAATATGTTGAAGAGAACAGGTCCCAATACCGACCCCTGCGGTACCCCACTGGTCACAGCGACCCAGTTAGAGACTATACCATTTATAACCACCCTCTGCTTTATATCACTAAGCCAGTTACTAACCCATTTACACACATTTTCCCCCAGACCAAGCATTCTCATTTTGTGTAACAAGTATCACATGCTTGAAACAAAGTTGTTTAACCCACAATTTTGGAAAGGTGCCAACTATTTTGTCCATTGCATTTTTGGGGTTTTGTTTGAAGTTTATGTCCAATTTGCGTTTTTTTTTTTTCTCTCTCTCTTTTTTTTGGATTGTTCCAATATACACAAACAAAATAAAAATGTGTAGAACAAAACGTGTAATTGCGATAATTTTCTGGGAGAAATATTTCATTTCCTGGAAGTATTTCAAGGGTCTCAACACTTTTGGCATGACTGTATTTAGCGAGCGCTTTAATCTCTTGCAGGTTGGAGGGAGTCCGGGTCTTGAGACCCCACTGATCGCTCAATACACCACTGAATAGTGCGCACCTAAGAAGACAGGATTTATCCTATACAAAATTGGAGTAACACCACCAAGTAAAACCTAAACATTTTATTGAATATTACATCAGATTAAAATTCAAATAACAAAAATAAAACCATTTAAAAATGGAGAATGTCAGACAAAGATAGAACATCTAAATATATGTCTTGCTGTCATTAAACCCAGAGTATAAATAAGAATGAATATGCCATGCTTTCTGCCATGAAATCAATGAATCAAATGAATGCATTAGTTGAATAATAGAGGAAACAAGTAAATACATACCTATATATCCCTTACTTTGGCGACAAGCACTTAAATGTCCACTGTGTGAAAGAGCACATATGCATACATTCACAATAGAGTAGAGGGAATCCTACAAAATCAAATTAATGGAGCGCATGCATATGTGCATAGTCGCACATAGATAACATCAAAGCAAACATGACTAGTGAATATGCATATCAGACACAGAGAAACATAAAACTATATAAGATGTAAATACAACCTGTGTGGGCCTAAAAGACACCCCTGACGTGTTTCACATGTGGCATCTTTTTGAGGGGTCTTGTCACAGTGTGACCCGACCCAATAGGTGGTCGGTCAATGGACGGCACAACTCACAAACAATGTGATGGAAAAGGTGAGAGGAAAGTCCTACCCATAGGGAAAGGGAGATGGTCACCACCTGAGTTCAAACCTGAGCCTGTCCCTGCACTCACCTAATGCCCTATGTGGGTCCTTCCCCCCGCCGCTGTCGGGATACCTCGTCCCTAGTAGTCACCTATTACTGCCCCGGCTAGTGCACCGGCCGGCAAGGAGCACTAGCTTCATCCCTGCAGATAAGTTGGAAGAACTCACCAGTTGGGAAACTCACTCCCATGAGACCTACAACATAACTTGGGCCCCATGGAAACAGCTACAATCTAGAGTTTCAATATAAGTTTTTTTTACATACGTAGGTATAGGCTACAAATGATGTCTACCTTCCTGTTGCCCCTCCCACATTATAAGTTCCCTTACTCAACATAATTATACAAATGATTCTAGTCCTTCCTCATAGGTTTTCTGGAGATTACACAAGATTGGATATATGTTTCATTATTTAAACGTGTGCCTATTATGGTTTGTTATACCTAGTTGTTTCATCTTCCCTCCCATTTATACGAATCAAACTATACCCCCTTATTCTCCCCTTCCCTTCCCTCCCTCAATTTTTCTGTGCTTATGCCTCTTTATCATCTTACGAATGACACCAAAAAACGCTGCTTGTGCATGCGTTTAAATGCATTTTGGCATGCGTTTGCGTTTTTTATGTGGAGTTGGTGACATAATTTCCTGGACATGCGCAGTCTAAAGTAAGCATGCATATCGAACCCATTAGTACACAAGTCCTTGCGTACCAATGCATTTCCATAGACAGTAATGCGTTTTTGACACATTCATCCGCAATCATCTGCATGCGCGTGATTGCGTAATATTTACGCCTCAAAAAATGTTTGCCATAAACCGCCACACACCACGAAACAACGCGTGCGTACACATGTACCTGCATACACCATGTTAAAGATATGTACAAATATCCAAGGAGAAAAAGGAAAATGCGGCACTCACCCAGGTAGATTGCGAATCAAAGTCCTTTATTCATCATAACGTAACAAGGTCGCACAAGCGCGAAACGATCGTAGTCCTGTTCTTTCTCCCCGCACCGCTGATCTCTCCCAGCCGCCTCTCCTTACTATGTCCGTTGTTACGTTATGATGAATAAAGGACTTTGATTCGCAATCTACCTGGGTGAGTGCCGCATTTTCCTTTTTCTCCTTGGATATTTGTTCACTGCTTTTTATGCTGAGCACCACCCGAACATTGCAGACTATATACGTGCTATAGGAGTCTTGCAGTGGAATCCTCAGGCTGCGGCTACACCGCCTGCTGCGATAACACCTAGTGCCATTCATATTTTGTGCTTTTTAAAGATATGTACGCATGACTCATGCGGATCATACGTTGCGCACAGAAACGCTAATGTGAACCCAGCCTTGGCTTATGAACACCGCTGCTAAGTTCCACACCACAGATAACAGCAACTGGACTCCAATCACCAGACGTGGCTGACACCAAAGAGCTGGTCCTGCTAGGCTAGTCTCCAGAAAGAAACTGTGTCACCAACAGTCAGCTGATGCATCAGGTGACGTTTAAAAGGATGGTGGGAGTGGTCACCACCTGCATAAGCTGACCCACCAGCACTGCAGTAACATCAGATAGCCAGCAGGGAAAAACTGACATTAATCACCGATGATCCAAAAGGAAAAAAGTTTTAAACTGAGTGGAACCAGAGCTGCCACAAATCCAAAAATGGATCATGACAGGTCTACTCCGAACACTTGCACCTGGCTCATGATGCTCATAAACATAACACATTGGGAAGTGGTTAAGATGCACAAATGTAGAGCTTTGTAAGGAAGACAGTGGAGCAAGGTAGACCAGCTCATCTGCATGAGAAAATACTGCCACACCGAAGTATAGCATCAAGGCTTATTCCTCAATGCAGAGAATGCATCTGCTCCTGAGGAGTGAGGCAGATAATCTCCTGAGTATGAAGATTAGTGCTATGTGTGTTATTGACAGTGACATGGCCATTCCAAAGAGACATGACTGTAAGTGGTGGTTGTGTGATGCCCCAGGGTCCTGGTTGTCACAGTTGTATTGCTTTCCTCATAGGGAGAGTGATGTCACGCTTGGAAGCGATGAAGGATAACTCTCACCAGGTAACACAGACATGCAACATGTTCACACTCCAGGCCACAAAGGGGAGCTTTTGATCCTATTTATAGGTGACTCCCCTGCATATAGAGATATATTGTGGTTTGTTTGGAGGGAAAGTTAGTCAGATAGTGCCGGAGAGCAGACTGGAGCAGTCTGAGGCAGGAAGAACGTATGAGGAGCTATGCAGCCACGAGAAAGTGCTGCAGCCCCTGGACAGAGATAATACCGAAAGCCGAACAGATTGTAGTGAGCGAGCAGGAGAGCTAAGCACAGGAGAGTGATACCAGTGGAGCAGAGCAGTGCATTAGCTACCTCCCTGGCTGGCGCAGATTACCGGTAGCCAGAACACAGAGGTTGTGAGGGACTCTAAGACTGACAGCAGAAACTGGCAGGACAGCTGGATTACATGTCACCTGTTCGCCCTAACACCCAGGAGGCACAGTGACACATAGAGCCCGGGTCATGATAGAGATCCTGCAAAAAGGCTCGAATCACCTGCCATACAGGTTTATGTCCCACCTTCATGGAGGACAGAAAGAACCGTGCGTACCTTATCAGAAGCCATAGGCAGTAAGGGACTACAACACCACAGCGCTATGAGGAAGGCTTTTAACTCCACCTGGCAAAAGGGACTCTGAATTCGCATCCAAGCCGGCCAGACCCTGCCTGTCCTGTGATCTGGTGCCCTGGACCGTGGCTGCCTGAAGTCTTCAATAAACCAGGTGAAGAGACTGCAAACTTGTGTCCTTGTTCTTTACTGCACTATTCACCATCTTCCATCCACACACCGGGAGCCCTGGGTATATATTTCACCTGTGGGAAGTTATACCATCTAGCTGCCATAACATCGCCCCATAGAACCCCTTAAAGCAGCGTCGGTCCTCACTGACCAAATACCACCGGTGGCTTCACGAACATAAACTTTATTCAATTTCCCTTTTACATGGGCACTCAGGGCCATGGACCGGGTCGCCACCGTGACATCTCCCTGTTAACACCGGTCCCGGTACTGGGTACCCCACAGCCCTGGCAGGCGACTCAGTTGTATGTGCTGAGCTACTAATAGAGTGACACAGATTGTTGCGGTGTGAAGAAGGTGCTGCTGAAGAGATTGCCAGCAAACTGTAACTGTGAAACAACTGTTTCATAAAGAATAGGTGCTTCATGTTAGACTATGCAGCTGTACCATATACGGGTTAGGTCCTACCACACAGCTGAGATATGGCTATCATGTGGCAGATCACCTCTTGTGTGCATGCATCCGTGCAGTTTTCAAATGGAACTGTTTTAAAATTGTTTGTTAATGAATTATTAAACTGTCATGCCGCCGCCGCTGCCACCAGCTCCGCCCACTCATACTCACCTGTCTTCGGTGTTCCGGCTCGCCTCCTCTCCTGCGGCGTCTTCCTCTCAGCGCTCGATCCCGGCCTCTGATGTTCGTCGGGCACGCGCATGCCAGATTCAGCACTGCGCATGCGCACTTCTGATCCTCCTGCCGGGCGCTCCTTCTCGTCCTCTCTATCCTCCTGGAGGACTGTTACCCGGAAGTGTTCTCCGCGCCGGTATGTATACTGCTTTCTGCCTCCCCTCTGTGCTTGATGCTCATTTGTGCTCTCATGTGCTCTTGGCCGCCCGTGGCCCCCGTGCACTGTATGCTCTCTAACTTTGGGTCTCTTCTTTCTCCACAGTATCCCGCCAGTTCCAGAATCCCTGTGGTGTTCCCGTCTGTCCCTGTGTCTCTGCGGTACCACGCCAATTCCTGTGTCTCTGCCATGTCCCTGTCGGTCCCTTTGTCTCTATGGTACCTCGTCTGTTCCTGTGTCTTTGGCGTGTTCCCGTCATTCCCTGTGTCTCTGTGTACCTGGTTAGTCCCTTGGTCTCTGCAGTGCGCTCGCCATTGTCACTGTTGCTACAGTGCTGAATTATCCACCTATCCTGTGTCCCCTTCCGCTCCCGCCAGTCCGTTTTCTCGTTCTTTTTTCCGTCTCGGTCCTCCAGCTTCCGTGGTAATAGTCCCTCACAGGCCTGCCCCTAACGCTCCCTGTATAGGGGGCGGTCTATCTGGCTAGCTCTTCCGTGAGGGGATCGTCGTCACGGTCCAGAGGGTCCACTTTTGTTTTTGTACGGATCGTCACAAACAGTCTTTTTCGAAACTGAGCAGACATGTATTATTTTTTAGTTGTTTTGTTTTTCTTTAGGACAGTGCTGGTTTTTCATGCTCCTCATATGGAGTTTTCAGGTGTTTTCCAAATATGTTTCTCCATGGTAAAAAAAAAAATTAAAACATGAAAATTAAAACATGAAGAGCATACTTCCCAACTTTTAAAGATAGAGCGAGGGACCTACTATTGCCCTACTTGCAATCATTTTGCACTTTTGAAACCAATTAGTTACCACTTAGTCTCACCCATTACAATACCACTTTTATTGCCCCCCACAGTATGATAACTCCTCAGTAAGTTTCCCAACAATACCCCACATGCTGAGCATTATGACTCCACAATGCCCTTAACACACTATGATGCCCACATAGTGCACCCAATAAAGAATACAACTCAACATAGTATGGTGACCCAACATTGCCCCCTAACACAGTATAATGCCGCCCTACAGCTCACTAACAGTATGATGCATTTAGAGAACACCCACACAGACTACAAGGCGACCACAGCCCCAAATACAGTATGATGATCCTACAGTTTCCCCACACACACCATACAGAAAATAGTCCCACACAGAGGCACATCTAGGAGGGGGTATCTGCCCTGGGAGCCGTCAGGCTGCCTAATGCAGTGGTGTCACTCTGAGGTTGCATTTTGATGTCCCCTGGACTTTGAATCAGCCGTTCTCTGTGCCAGCTGTCAAGGGGCGACGCCAGCAGCATGATCAGGTCCTGTGTACCTGCTACTGATATCACTCGCTGGGGCACAGAGGTACTCAAAGAACATCAGTGGTAAGTGCTCCAGTGCAGCTGAAGACACCAAAGATTCAGTATAATGGAGGGAGATTTAGTGTAACGGGGAAGATTTAAGGACACAACTTTGAGAAGGAACGGACAGGTGGAGACACAATATGGGGAGCAGGAGAAAATTGAAGACACAGTATGAGGAGCAGTTAGGGAGATGTGGGCATGTTTGAGGAAACAGTATAGGTCATAGCTTCCAACCAGCCCATCATGTCTTTTATACTCATCTCTCTTCTCTACCACGTCTTCATCACTGCATAGCTCCTCTCTGCTCAGTGAATAAATTAAATTATATAATCACTGCTTCTTCTCTGATCAGGTCTCCCCGATACTTGTATCTTTGTGTCTGCATGTTGCAGCTCTACAAATGAGCCACAGCGTACCCTGATACTCATAGGAGAATTTTGTAATCTATTTGTATTCTAGAGGGAGAATAAGAGATTTTTTCATCCTATAAAATTTCTAAAATAAAATAATGAAAATCACTTGACAATTAAACAAATTATGTAAAAGTTGGAAGGTATGGTATGGGGGGGATTAGTTGCAGACACAGTATAATGAGTGGTGGAGATGGGCACGAACGCAGTATGGGGAGCGAAGGTATGGAGAGTGCGTAAGGTGATGGGTGCAGACACATTATGGTGAGTGGGATATATTCAACTGTATCGGCATCCAAAGGATAGGGTCAGTCGGCCATAGATTCTCTCATCTGAGAGAATTGGGCCGATTATGCAAATTACATTCTGATCAGAGTTTGATCAGAATAGTGTGATCTGATTCTCTCAGATGATAGAATCAGAGCACAATGTGAGGAGCAAATGGAGAACAAAAAATCTCCATCTTCTCCATTGTGTCAGTGTGTTGAAATCTGACTGCAATCAGATGTCATCCGAGTGCAGTCTGATGATTTCCATGCACTCATTAGCCAAGTATGATCCCAATATCAGATTTAACCTCAGAAATGCGGTAATTTTTTTTCTCTGACTTATGCGCCAAGACGTATGCGTATTGGTCCGAGTGGAATCCAATGTTTTGTCAGATACTTGGACGGATAATATGGTGGTGTGAGAGATCCTTGAGGATTCAGATAGGCTTGATGATAAAATGATGGGTGGGGGCAATGGTTCCCCATACCAACCGAGTGGTCCATTTTTGTTAGTACGCCACTGCTAATCCAGTGAATACAAGTGAATGTGGATGTTTCTGCAGCATTGTTGCTTACTGAATAAACAATATTATTCACATGTATAAAATTAATTTTTCAGTTGCAGAAATCTGAAGCCCCTAACTTTACCTTTAAAGTTTCTTTAATCCCTGCATCCTGAATATGCGTGTTTTTACCATTTCTTACCTTGGATGACAAAATTGACAGCTTGCCTTTCTGCCTGAGCCCTTAAGCCATAGTTTCTTGAATTTATATGAGGGAGAGGCCTTTTGCGTCCCATGAGCGAAATCACAAATCCTACAAAACGGTAATAAAAATGTTTTCAAAAACATAAAAATGAAAGTGAATAACTAATAAAAGTGACATTTATAAAAGGGCTGTTATGCTATGTATGTGGGTATTTTTATGTACAGTTGTAGCCAAAAGTATTGACACCCCTGCAATTCTGTCAGATAATACTCATTTTCTTCCTCAAAATGATTCCAAACACAAATTATTTGTTATTATTATCTTCATTTAATTTGTCTTAAATGAAAAAACACAAAAAGAATTGTCCTAAAGCCAAATTGGATATAATTCCACACCAAACAAAAAAAAGGGGGTGGACAAAAGTATTGGCACTGTTCAAAAATCATGTGATGCTTCTCTAATTTGTGTAATTAACAACACCTGTAACTTACCTGTGGCACCTAACAGGTGTTGGCAATAACTAAATCACACTTGCAGCCAGTTGACATGGATTAAAGTTGACTCAACCTCTGTCCTGTGTCCTTGTGTGTACCACATTGAGCATGGAGAAAAGAAAGAAGACCAAAGAACTGTCTGAGGACTTGAGAAACCAAATTGTGAGGAAGCATGAGCAATCTCAAGGCTACAAGTCCATCTCCAAAGACCTGAATGTTCCTGTGTCTACCGTGCGCAGTGTCATCAAGAAGTTTAAAGCCCATGGCACTGTGGCTAACCTCCCTAGATGTGGACGGAAAAGAAAAATTGACAAGAGATTTCAACGCAAGATTGTGCGGATGTTGGATAAAGAACCTCGACTAACATCCAAACAAGTTCGAGCTGCCCTGCAGTCCGAGGGTACAACAGTGTCAACCCGTACTATCCGTCGGCGTCTGAATGAAAAGGGACTGTATGGTAGGAGACCCAGGAAGACCCCACTTCAGATGAGACAAAAGTAGAGCTTGTTGGGCAAAGGCATCAACATAGAGTTTACAGGAGAAAAAAAGAGGCATTCAAAGAAAAGAACACGGTCCCTACAGTCAAACATGGCGGAGGTTCCCTTATGTTTTGGGGTTGCTTTGCTGCCTCTGGCACTGGACTGCTTGACTGTGTGCATGGCATTATGAAGTCTGAAGACTGCGAACAAATTTTGCAGCATAATGTAGGGCCCAGTGTGAGAAAGCTGGGTCTCCCTCAGAGGTCATGGGTCTTCCAGCAGGACAATGACCCAAAACACACTTCAAAAAGCACTAGAAAATGGTTTGAGAGAAAGCACTGGAAACTTCTAAGGTGGCCAGCAATGAGTCCAGACCTAAATCCCATAGAACACCTGTGGAGAGATCTAAAAATGGCAGTTTGGAGAAGGCACCCTTAAAATATCAGGGACCTGGTGCAGTTTGCCAAAGAAGAATGGTCTAAATTCCAGCAGAGCATTGTAAGAAACTCATTGATGGTTACCGGAAGCGGTTGGTCGCAGTTATTTTGGCTAAAGGTTGTGCAACCAAGTATTAGGCTGAGGGTGCCAATACTTTTGTCTGGCCCATTTTTGGAGTTTTGTGTGAAATATTCAATGTTTTGCTTTTTGCTTCATTCTCTTTTGTGCTTTTTCATTTAAGACAAACAAATGAAGATAAAAATACCAAAGAATTTGTGATTGCAATCATTTTAAGGAAGAAACTGAGTATTATCTGACAGAATTGCAGGGGTGTCAATACTTTTGGCCACAACTGTAATTTCTAATCTCCAAAAACATGGGTAGATTAATTGACCTCCTATGGTGACTTGCAAACTTATTAAACCCCCCTTGGCATTTTTTGTGTTTTTCTACTTCCCAACCTTGAATTTCACTTTTTTTTTTTTACGGTTTGCATCAGTTCATGTAAAGAACATGCCTACAACTGTGATCATTTGGTTTTCTTTTAATTCTGAATCAAAACAAGAAACAGGACAAAGTAACTTAAGACATCAGTCTGTAAAACTATTCACCCCCTAAAGTCAGTACTTTGTAGAGCCCCTTTTGCTGCAAATACAGCTGCAAGTCGCTTTGGATAAGTCTCTATGAGCTTTCCACTGGAATTTTTACCTATTCCTCAAGGCAAAACTTCTCCAGCTCCTACAAGTTAGATGGTTTCCTCTGGTAAACAGCAATCTTCAAGTCTGACCACAGATTCTCAGTTGGATTAAGGTCTGGGCTTTGACTAGGCCACTCCAAAACATTTACACGTTTTCCCTTAAACCTCTTGAGTGTTGCTTTTGCAGTAGGTTTTGGGTCATTGGCACGGAGTCTCACCTTCCAACAAGACAGTCTCAAAGCACTGACAGACTGAAACAGGTTTTGCTCAGGAAGACTTGGACCATTTTCCCTGTCCATGCTGCTGAAAAACATCCCCACAGCATGATGCTGCCTCCACCATGTTTCATTGTAGGAATGGTGTTCTTGGAGTGATGAGCTGTGTTGGTTTAGCGCCAGACATAGCGCCCTCCCTGTACCATTGTGGCCAAAAAGTAGAATTTTGGTCTCATCTGACCAAAGCCCCTTCCTCCGTATGTGGAGTCTCCCACAGACATCATGCATCCAGTCTCTGCCAGACCCCACCCCATGACTCCTGCTCCAGGCTCCCAGTGCAGCACACAGTCCAATGCATCAGGGGAATAAATCAGCTTATTGGATTACCAGTTAGGATAAGGCTTCTATATAGGTATACATCAGATAGGGATTATATACATTAGTTAGGACTGCTCTATATGGGTATACCTTGACGATTGGTGGAGCAGCTAAGTATACATTTTTTTGCAAAAAAACGTATCAACTAAATACCCTGTTTTTTCCATCTTTTGATTAGCACTTGCTTATTACTGTGATTTTTTTTTTTTACAACAGAGTATTTTTGACCTCACTGTGCTCTTTTGTGTCTTCATGTTTCTTGGTGGTGTGTGAACAGGTTCCTACAGACTTGTTCAATGTGCAAGTAGCCCATGTGTTTCTGGATCTATATAGGTAAGTATAATGTGCTGTGTGCATCCATCCCTCCCTTATCCATCCCTTTCATCCATCCATCCCTCCCTCATCCATCCATTCATCCGTTCTTCACTCCCTCATTCATCGATTCATCCATCCCATCCATCCCTCATCCATGTGTCCCTCCCTCATATATCTATCCCTCATCGACTCATCCATCCCTCTATCCTTCATTCATCTCTCCCTCATTTATCCATCCATCCATCCCTCATCGACTCATCCATTTGCTGGCAAAGTCTATGGAGTGTCAGAACAAGGCTCCATAGGCTCCATATTCGGCGGACTATGTTGGACCTGCGTGGGATTTTTTCCTTTTTTTTTCAATAAAGCTATGACGAGGGAAAGTTTAGTGAAGTGTTTATTTCAATAAAGTATTTTGTGTGTGTGTGTGTTTTTCCTATTTATTACTGGTCTAGTAATGGGGGGGTGCCTGATAAGACACATTTGCATTACTAGCCCCAAGGGTTGATACCAGTTGACAAATCACAGCTGATATCAACCCAATAAATTATTACCCCAATTGCCACCATATCAGTGCAATCGAAAAGAACTGAGGCAAATCATCAACATTAACAGAAATAAACACTTGATATAGATCACCCTGTTTGTAATGACTCTATATAATATGAGTTTCACTTTTTGTATTGAAGAACTGAAATAAATTAACTTTTGGATGATATTCTAATTTTATGAGAAGCACCTGTATATCTGTCAAGCTACTGCATACTGTATATCTATTATCATTCTACATACCGTATTTATCACATAAAAATCTTTAATTTCTATTCTGCATTCTATTCACGTATTTGTCACACAATCATCACACAGATGTCATCCGTGTGCTATATGTGTTTACATGGACCCATACACTAAGTTTAAAAAAAAATGTTAAAAAAAAAAAAAATTAAATCTCACCACTTTTTCCACATTAACAAAAAAATAATAAAAATTAAAAAATAGACATGTGCTATCGATGAGTCCATAAAAGTTTGATATGGCAAAATATTAAATTCATTAACCCAACTGGTAGATGCTGTGAATAGAAAACAAATAAAAGGCCAGTATTGCATTTTTTTGGTTGCCATAACACTATAAAGAAAAAAAATAAGAATAGATCAAAACATTGTATCTACCCCAAAATGGTAACAATAAAAACATCAGCTCCCTACATACAAAAAACAAGCCATCACACATCTCCATAAACCAAAAAATGAAAAAAAATCACAAATATCGCAAAATGGCGACACAAGCAACATTATGTGTATATATATTGTTTTACAAATGTCCAAACTTTTTTCCATCACTTAAGTAAAAGAGGACTGTACATGATTGGTATCGCACTGCACAATCAATGTTGTGAAAACACAATTTCCCTGTAATTGGAATTTTTGTTTCCCATTTTCCAGTAAATTGAATGGTGAAAGCAATGGTGTCATTCAAAAGTATAACTCGTCCCATAAAAAACAAGCCCTCAAACGGCTCTAAAGACCTAAAGAAAAAAGAAAAAAAAGTTATGGCTCTTGGAAAAGAATGGAGAAAAAAAGTGCAAAACTGGAAAATCGGCAAGTTGGGAAGGGTAGTTAATCGAGAACTTGTGCGGCTCATTAGACACAGTATTAATAGCCATTATTTTTTTATTATCATCATTATGTAATTTTTTAGAAAATCGCATCTAATATTAAAATACTTTGTGCACTAATTGGTTTATTACTTACCTAGATCTTGGCTTATGCAGTGAATGAATATTTTTGCAGAGCAGACATGTGAGACGACTGACAAACTTTTGGTTTGTAAAATGAAACAAGAATCTTGTGGCGTTCCTGTTATTGCCTCTCGCTTTTCATTTCACCCCTGTTTTACCTACCCATGTGGCTTTCACAGAAACCAATTTTGCATGCCACAGCCAACATTTTCTTGGAAATCGCTGCGTGTTTTCTAGATGTATGATTATATTTCCAATTAAACTCATTTGCCTTCTGATTATTTGTTTTCATTACAAATGAAGATATATTATGAAAATATTATTCTAACAGTATGGAGTTAACAGGCTGCAGTGCGCGCATGCATGATCTACGCGGCTACAGTGAGATTATATACAGGGCCGTATTTAGAGTTTTTGCTGCCCTAGGCACTTTTCGTGCTGCCTCCCCCATTGGTGACTATGACCAATGCAGACACTGTCAGCAGTGACTTAGGCTACTTTCACATCAGCGATTTTTACCATTCGCGGCAGATCGGGCAGTTTTTCTGCATCTGCCATGTAACACATCACTTACGGCAACACTGCGTTCGGCCTCATTCATTCCCTGTGGGACTTGCAGATATGTGCCGCACTTGCGGTTTTGCCGCGATCCGGTAAATGCGGTACTTGCAGCAACGGAAAAAAAATGCTGCTAGCAGTGTTTTTTTGTCTCATCTTAAAGGGAACCTGTAAAATACTGTTAAATAGGGCCTGAGCTGTGCGTTACAATAGTGTATTTTGTGTACCCCGAACTCAGCTATACCGATGCGCACGATGCTGCCGCCAGATTCCGTTCCCAGTGATGCATTGCGAAATTACCCAGATGACTTAGCGGTCTGCCGCCAGCTTCCGTTCCCAGTGATGCATTGCGAAATTACCCATATGACTTAGCGGTCTAGACCGCTAAGTCATCTGGGTACTTTCGCAATGCATCACTGGGAACGGAAGCTGGTGGCAGCATCGCGCATCGGTGGACGGAGGAAGGTGAGAATAGCATAATTTTTTATTTTTGGTAATGTTTTTTAACATTTTATCTTTTTACTATTGATGCTGCATAGGCAGCATCAATAGTAAAAAGTTGGTCCGGGACACTGGCACTGACAGCTCCACACACACATAGAGCTCCACACACACACACACACACACACACACACACACACAGCACCCCACAGACACACACACATACATACAGCTCCGCATACACACACAGCTCCACAAACATACATACAGTTCCGCTGCCCACGCACACACACTTACAGCTCCGCAGCCCGTGCACACAGACATATACAGCTCCGCAGCCCGTGCACACAGACACATACAGCTCCGCAGCCCGTGCACACAGACACATACAGCTCCGCAGCCCGTGCACACAGACACATACAGCTCTGCTGCCCGCACACGCACACATACAGCTCCGCTGCCCATGCACACACACATACAGCTCCGCTGCCCGTGCACGCACACATACAGCACCGCACAGACACACACATTCATACAGCTCTGCTGCCCGCACACTCACACATACAGCTCGGCTGTCCGCACACTCACACATACAGCTCTGCTGCCCGCACACTCACACATACAGCTCTGCTGCCCGCACACTCACACATACAGCTCTGCTGCCCGCACACTCACACATACAGCTCTGCTGCTGCCCGCACACTCACACATACAGCTCTGCTGCCCGCACACTCACACATACAGCTCTGCTGCCCGCACACTCACACATACAGCTCTGCTGCCCGCACACACATACAGCTCTGCTGCCCGCACACACATACAGCTCTGTTGCCCGCACACACATACAGCTCTGCTGCCCGCACACACATACAGCACCGCACAGACACACACATACATACATGAAGTGATAAACCTTTGCACTCAACTTAATGCTCAGGTGAACTTTATTGTAGTACTTAAAACGTTTCGGTCCAAAACATACAGGACCTTCATCAGTAACTACAAAGTGAAATAAATATATACATAAATACAGTGTAGTGAAAAATAAAGTATATACAACATATGTACAACAATTATACAAAATCCTGTCAGTATATAATGTAACTGAGCCACGGCCGAAGATAGGGTCATATAAGGAAAATGTGTATTAACCCCTTCATGACCCAGCCTATTTTGACCTTAAAGACCTTGCCGTTTTTTGCAATTCTGACCAGTGTCCCTTCATGAGGTAATAACTCAGGAACGCTTCAATGGATCCTAGCGGTTCTGAGATTGTTTTTTCGTGACATATTGGGCTTCATGTTAGTGGTAAATTTAGGTCAATAAATTCTGTGTTTATTTGTGATAAAAACGGAAATTTGGCGAAAATTTTGAAAATTTCGCAATTTTCACATTTTGAATTTTTATTCTGTTAAACCAGAGAGATATGTGACACAAAATAGTTAATAAATAACATTTCCCACATGTTTACTTTACATCAGCACAATTTTGGAAACAAAATTTTTTTTTGCTAGGAAGTTATAAGGGTTAAAATTTGACCAGCGATTTCTCATTTTTACAAAGAAATTTACAAAACCATTTTTTTTAGGGACCACCTCACATTTGAAGTCAGTTTGAGGGGTCTATGTGGCTGAAAATACCCAAAAGTGACACCATTCTAAAAAATGCACCCCTCAAGGTACTCAAAACCACAATCAAGAAGTTTATTAACCCTTCAGGTGCTGCACAGCAGCAGAAGCAACATGGAAGGAAAAAATGAACATTTAACTTTTTAGTCACAAAAATGATTTTTCAGCAACAATTTTTTTATTTTCCCAATGGTAAAAGGAGAAACTGAACCACGTAAGTTGTTGTCCAATTTGTCCTGAGTACGCTGATACCTCATATGTGGGGGTAAACCACTGTTGGGGCGCATGGCAGGGCTTGGAAGGGAAGGAGCGCCATTTGACTTTTTGAATGAAAAATTGGCTCCACTCTTTAGCGGACACCATGTCACGTTTGGAGAGCCCCCGTGTGCCTAAAAATTGGAGCTCCCCCACAAGTGACCCCATTTTGGAAACTAGACGCCCCAAGGAACTTATCTAGATGCATAGTGAGCCCTTTAAACCCCCAGGTGCTTCACAAATTGATCCGTAAAAATGAAAAAGTACTTTTTTTTCACAAAAAAATTCTTTTAGCCTCAATTTTTTCATTTTCACATGGACAACAGGATAAAATGGATCCTAAAATTTGTTTGGCAATTTCTCCTGAGTACACCGATACTTCACATGTGGGGGTAAACCACTGTTTGGGCACACGGTAAGGCTCGGAAGGGAAGGAGCGCCATTTGACTTTTTGAATGAAAAATTATCTCCATCGTTAGCGGACACCATGTCGCGTTTGGAGAGACCCTGTGTGCTTAAACATTGGAGCTCCCCCACAAGTGACCCCATTTTGGAAACTGGACCCCCCAAGGAACTTATCTAGATGCCTAGTGAGCACTTTAAACCCTCAGGTGCTTCACAAATTGATCCGTAAAAATGAAAAAGTACTTTTTTTTTCACAAAAAATTTATTTTCGCCTCAATTTTTTCATTTTCACATGGGCAATAGGATAAAATGGATCCTAAAATTTGTTGAGCAATTTCTCCCGAGTACGCCGATACCTCATATGTGGGGGTAAACCACTGTTTGGGCACACGGCAGGGCTCGGAAGGGAAGGCGCGCCTTTTAACTTTTTGAATGGAAAATTAGCTCCAATTGTTAGCGGACACCATATCGCATTTGGAGAGCCCCTGTGTGCCTATGCAATGGAGCTACCCCACAAGTGACCCCATTTTGGAAACTAGACCCCCCAAGGAACTTATCTAGATGCATACTGAGCACTTTAAACCCCCAGGTGCTTCACAGAAGTTTATAATGCAGAGCCATGAAAATAAAAAATAATTTTTCTTTTCTCAAAAATGATTTTTTAGCCTGGAATTTCCTATTTTGCCAATGGTAATAGGAGAAATTGGACCACAAATGTTGTTGTCCAGTTTGTCCTGAGTATGCAGATACCCCATATGTGGGGGTAAACCACTGTTTGGGCGCACGGCAGGGCTCAGAAGGGAAGGCACGCCATTTGGCTTTTTAAATGGAAAATTATCTCCAATCATTAGCGGACACCATGTCGCGTTTGGAGAGCCCCTGTGTGCCTAAACATTGGAGATCCCCCACAAATTACCCCATTTTGGAAACTAGACCCCCAAAGGAACTTATCTAGATGTGTGGTGAGCACTTTGAACCCTCAAGTGCTTCACAGAAGTTTATAACGCAGAGCCATGAAAATAAAAAAAAAAAATTATTTTCTCAAAAATGAATTTTAGCCCGCAATTTTTTATTTTCCCAAGGGTAACAGGAGAAATTTGACCCCAAAAGTTGTTGTCCAGTTTCTCCTGAGTACGCTGATACCCCATATGTGGGGGTAAACCACTGTTTAGGCACATGCTGGGGCTCGGAAGTGAAGTAGTGACGTTTTGAAATGCAGACTTTGATGGAATGCTCTGTGGGCGTCACGTTGTGTTTGCAGAGCCCCTGATGTGGCTAAACAGTAGAAACCCCCCACAAGTGTCCCCATTTTGGAAACTAGACCCCGAAAGGAACTTATCTAGATGTGAGGTGAGCACTTTGAACCCCCAAGTGCTTCACAGAAGTTCATAACACAGAACAGTGAAAATAATAAATACGTTTTCTTTCCTCAAAAATAATTTTTTAGCCCAGAATTTTTTATTTTCCCAAGGGTTACAGGATAAATTGGACCACAAAAGTTGTTGTCCAGTTTCTCCTGAGTACGCTGATACCCCATGTGTGGGGGTAAACCACTGTTTGGGCACACGTGGGGGCTCAGAAGGGAAGTAGTGACTTTTGAAATGCAGACTTTGATGGAATGGTCTGCGGGCGTCACATTGCGTTTGCAGAGCCCCTGGTGTGCCTAAACAGTAGAAACCCCCCACAAGTGACCCCATTTTGGAAACTAGACCCCCAAAGGAACTTATCTAGATGTGTGGTGAGCACTTTCAACCCCCAAGTGCTTTACAGAAGTTTATAACGCAGAGCCGTGAAAATAATAAATACGTTTTCTTTCCTCAAAAATAATTTTTTAGCCCAGAATTTTTTATTTTCCCAAGGGTTACAGGAGAAATTGGACCACAAAAGTTGTTGTCCAGTTTCTCCTGAGTACGCTGATACCCCATGTGTGGGGGTAAACCACTGTTTGGGCACACGTGGGGGCTCAGAAGGGAAGTAGTGACTTTTGAAATGCAGACTTTGATGGAATGGTCTGCGGGCGTCACGTTGCGTTTGCAGAGCCCCTGGTGTGCCTAAACAGTAGAAACCCCCCACAAGTGACCCCATTTTGGAAACTAGACCCCCCAAGGAACTTATCTAGATATGTGGTGAGCACTTTGAACCCCCAAGTGCTTCACAGACGTTTACAACGCAGAGCCGTGAAAATAAAAAATCATTTTTCTTTCCTCAAAAATGATGTTTTAGCAAGCAATTTTTTATTTTCTCAAGGGTAACAGGAGAAATTGGACCCCAGTAATTGTTGCGCAGTTTGTCCTGAGTATGCTGGTACCCCATATGTGGGGGTAAACCACTGTTTGGGCACACGTCGGGGTTCGGAAGTGAGGGAGCACCATTTGAATTTTTGAATACAAGATTGGCTGGAATCAATGGTGGCGCCATGTTGCGTTTGGAGACCCCCTGAAGTGCCTAAACAGTGGAAACCCCTCAATTCTACCTCCAACACACCCCTAACCCTTATCCCAACTGTAGCCGTAACCCTAATCACAACCCTAACCCCAACACACCCCTAACCACAACCCTAACCCCAACACACCCCTAACCCTAACCACAACCCTAATTCCAACCCAACCCTAAGGCTATGTGCCAACGTTGCGGATTCGTATGAGATTTTTCAGCACCATTTTTGAAAAATCCGCGGGTAAAAGGCACTGCGTTTTACCTGTGGATTTACCGTGGATTTCCAGTGTTTTTTGTGCGGATTTCACCTGTGGATTCCTATTGAGGAACAGGTGTAAAACGCTGCGGAATCCGCACAAAGAATTGGCATGCTGCGGAAAATACAACGCAGCGTTCCCGCGCGGTATTTTCTGCACCATGGGCACAGCGGATTTGGTTTTCCATATGTTTACATGGTACTGTAAACCTGATGGAACACTGCTGCGGATCCTCAGCCAAATCCGCACCGTGTGCACATAGCCTAATTCTAAAGGTATGTGCACACGCTGCAGAAAATGCTGCGGATCCGCAGCAGTTTCCCATGAGTTTACAGTTCAATGTGAACCTATGGGAACCAAAAATCGCTGTACACATGCTGCGGAAAAACTGCACGGAAACGCAGCGGTTTACATTCCGCAGCATGTCACTTCTTTCTGCGGATTCCGCAGCGGTTTTACAACTGCTCCAATAGAAAATCGCAGTTGTAAAACCGCAGTGAAATGCGCAGAAAAACTGCGGTAAATCCACGATAAATCGGCAGCGGTTTAGCACTGTGGATTTTTCAAATCCGCTGCGGAAAAATCCACATAGGACCAGAATACGTGTGCACATACCGAAACCTTAACCCTAGCCCTAACCCTACCCCTAACCCTACCCCTAACCCTAACCCTAACCCTAACCCTAGCCCTAACCCTAACCCTAGCCCTAACCCTACCCCTAACCCTACCCCTAGTTCTTACCCCAACCTTAGTGAAAAAAAAAAAAATTCTTTATTTTTTTTATTGTCCCTATCTATGGGGGTGACAAAGGGGGGGGTCATTTACTATTTTTTTTATTTTGATCACTGAGATAGGTTATATCTCAGTGATCAAAATTCACTCTGGAACGAATCTGCCGGCCGGCAGATTCGGCGGGCGCACTGCACATGCGCCCGCCATTTTGGAAGATGGCGGCGCCCAGGAAAGAAGACGGACGGACCTCGGGCGGCTAGGTAAGTATAAGGGGGGGAGATCAGGGCACGGGGGGGGCGTCGGAGCACGGGGGGGTGGATCGGAGCATGGGGGGGGGTGGATCGGAACACAGGAGGGAGGATTGGAGCACGAGGGGAGGATTGGAGCACAGGGTGAGGGATCGCTGTGCGGGGGGGGTGGATCGGAGCACGGGGGGGTCGCTGTGTGCGGGGGGGATCGGAGTGCGGGGGGGTTTGATTGGAGCGCGGGGGGTGTGATTGGTGCACGGGGGAAGCGGACAGGAGGACGGGGGAGCGGAGCACAGGACGGAGGGGAGCGGACCACAGATCGGGGGGCTGGGGGGGCGATCGGAGGGGTGGGGTGGGTGCACATAAGTGTTTCCAGCCATGGCCGATGATATTGCAGCATCGGCCATGGCTGGATTGTAATATTTCACCAGTTTTTTAGGTGAAATATTACAAATCGCTCTGATTGGCAGTTTCACTTTCAACAGCCAATCAGAGCGATCGTAGCCACGAGGGGGTGAAGCCACCCCCCCTGGGCTAAACTTCCACTCCCCCTGTCCCTGCAGATCGGGTGAAATGGGAGTTAACCCTTTCACCCGGCCTGCAGGGACGCGATCTTTCCATGACGCATATGCTGCGTCATGGGTCGGAATGGCACCGACTTTCATGACGCAGCGTATGCGTCAAAGGTCGGGAAGGGGTTAAGACGAAACGTCATGCAGACCGAGAGAAATAACATCTGGCACCAATACGTATTAAGAAAAAAGTGAGAGAAAAAATACAGGATGGAAGAAACATACCGTACTAGTGGGTAAATGAAGGGATGGAACAAACTAATCCCAGAACTGGGGCACGGGCAGCGCCTATATGGAGAATCGTGAGGGGTGTTATATAGAAGCAACCACATCTGACAGCCCAAGCTATAATAAAGGGAAGCCATACCTGAAGTAACCCTGAGTAAAGCACTCAAAAGGCTAAGGAAAGGGAAAAAGATGTATATATAAACATCCAAAAGGTTACCATATGTCAAGGGAGAATATAAGTATACGAGTCTAAGTGTATACACATAGTATATTACCTGCGGGATGATGACAGAATGTGCCCTGTAAAGACGCGGTGTCCCCCGCTAGTCTGTGGTAAGGCCGGCAAGTACGCTAACATATAGGAAGGAGGCGTGTCCCGGAAGGTGATGCGCACGAATCAGAGAGCGCTAAATGTGGGCGGAAGTGACGCCGTGGAAGGAGCAACAGGCGCGTCTCCTAGGAAACGCGGTGTAACGCCGGTAATAAGTCCGCAAGTATGAGCGAGCGCAACCTAAGAAGCCCGCCCCCCGGAACGAGGCGCGGCATAGGTGGTTCCTGGTGGGGATATAGCGCTACACAGAGAGACAACAGAGGGGAGGACCTATGATGAAATGACGTAGCCACAGTGGGTGTACACATAAATAGAAAGCACATGCTAAATAGTGTGTCTCCGTGCTCTACGGCATAACAGACGTGCAGTGGGTATAATCCAGTGGTACAGAGTCCGGGCGGTGATGTGACAGCAGAGGCAGTATAGCAGAGGTATACTTCAATAAAGACGACTCTATAATAGAAAAAAGAAAGTTAGAACCAGAAAACAAGGCACTTCTGTATAACAAATACTGCATACATGAACAATGGTAACGAGCCTAGATAAAGAACTAGTGACACCAGGGACTATCTCGAGAAAATCCTGACACCCTTGATACAGAAATCTAGATCTTACATCCTTGACACAGGGGCTTTTCTAACAGTCTTACAGGGTCTTAATGATATCCCACCTACAGCCTTACTAGTAACTATGGATGTCAAAGATCTCTACACTTCTATACCACATATAGATGGGATAAACTCGGTTCATAAGTTATTAACACAGTCTGGTCTCCACAATGACCAGGTCAACTTATGCATTGAACTGTTAACTGTGATTCTGACGTCTAACCACTTCATGTTTCAGGATGATTTCTATTTGCAGGTCCGTGGCACCGCGATGGGCTCCAATGTAGCACCCCCCTATGCTAATTGTTACATGGCCGACTTTGAGGAGAGTAAGATTTACCCCAACCCGATGTTTCTATCCAGCGTTCTCCTATGGAAGCGCTACATAGACGACGTGTTTTGCATATGGGGGGGCACATTGGAAGCCCTCGCTTCCTTCTTCGAGTGGCTTAATACAGCCTGGCCCGGGATTTCTTTCACTATGTCCCATGATCCCAGTAAGATCAACTACCTGGATACGATGGTTATACGCAAACCGGATGGGGCCATCTCGACAGACCTATACACCAAAAGCACCGACCGCAATAGCCTACTACACTTTACCAGCTTTCATCCTCCCTCTACTAAACAATCTATACCTCGGTCCCAATTCCATCGAGTCTCCAGAATAGTTTCGGACCCAGAACTCCGCCCTACCAGGTTGCGTGAAATGACATCTAAATTTTCACAACGTGGCTATCCAGCCTCTACACTTCAGACAGTATTGGCCCCCTCTCAACCGAGACCTCATAAAACAGCCAAACGCATCCCCTTCGTCCATTCGTTTCACCCTTTCGCATTTATCTTACACAAGTTTATCCGTAGACATTGGCATCTCCTATCAAGTGCTCACCCGGAGGTTCCTGAATTCCATGAACCTTTCCTTCCCTGCTTCAGACGGGCTCCAAACCTTAAAGATTCACTGGTGAAAGCTGATATTGGCACCAACAAATTGATACCACGCCAACGGTTCCTACAAACTCCACGTATAGGAACCTTCCCTTGCCTCCACTGTTCCCAGTGTAACAACGTACTCAAGGGCTCTTCATTTCACCATCCCCATTCGGGTAAAATTTTCCCTATACCAGATTTTTTCACCTGTGACACTTCATGGGCCATCTACATCATTAAATGCCCGTGTGGCTTACTATATGTGGGTGAAACTACGCAGGCCATCCGCAATCGAATCTCAAAGCATAAATCTACTATACGTTGCCAAAATTTGTTATTACATAGTAACATAGTAACATAGTAACATAGTTAGTAAGGCCGAAAAAAGACATTTGTCCATCCAGTTCAGCCTATATTCCATCATAATAAATACCCAGATCTACGTCCTTCTACAGAACCTAATAATTGTATGATACAATATTGTTCTGCTCCAGGAAGACATCCAGGCCTCTCTTGAACCCCTCGACTGAGTTTGCCATCACCACCTCCTCAGGCAAGCAATTCCAGATTCTCACTGCCCTAACAGTAAAGAATCCTCTTCTATGTTGGTGGAAAAACCTTCTCTCCTCCAGACGCAAAGAATGCCCCCTTGTGTTACCCGTCCCCGCACATTTCAGTGATAAGGGCCACACCGTCTCACAGCTCAAATTCCAGGTCATTCAGCATGTCCCTATGCCCAGACGGGGAGGGAATAGAATTTCTCACCTAAAACGCAGAGAGGCCTTTTGGATTCACACTCTGGACACCCTATACCCTAAGGGCCTGAATAGGGACTACGACCTGGCAGCCTTTTTGTAGTCGGGAACCCCCCCCCCCTTTTGTTTTGGGCCCGGTCTTAGTTGTCCACATATGTTTGTGTGATTCACTTTTTTCTATATGTTCTTATACCTCAAGTAGATTTAGGCATTTCTTGTCCTAGTAGCATATGGGTGTCTCGGTAAGGTTACACGTGTATTTACATAAGGTTATGTATGTCTCTATATGTGCTCGGCTCTACAGTATCACTAGTTGACTTAGCAGCCACATGTTACTTTGCGTAGCCCTTCAGGGTTATCCCTGGTGTCACTAGTTCTTTATCTAGGCTCGTTACCATTGTTCATGTATGCAGTATTTGTTATACAGAAGTGCCTTGTTTTCTGGTTCTAACTTTCTTTTTTCTATTATAGAGTCGTCTTTATTGAAGTATACCTCTGCTATACTGCCTCTGCTGTCACATCACCGCCCGGACTCTGTACCACTGGATTATACCCACTGCACGTCTGTTATGCCGTAGAGCACGGAGACACACTATTTAGCATGTGCTTTCTATTTATGTGTACACCCACTGTGGCTACGTCATTTCATCATAGGTCCTCCCCTCTGTTGTCTCTCTGTGTAGCGCTATATCCCCACCAGGAACCACCTATGCCGCGCCTCGTTCCGGGGGGCGGGCTTCTTAGGTTGCGCTCGCTCATACTTGCGGACTTATTACCGGCGTTACACCGCGTTTCCTAGGAGACGCGCCTGTTGCTCCTTCCACGGCGTCACTTCCGCCCACATTTAGCGCTCTCTGATTCGTGCGCATCACCTTCCGGGACACGCCTCCTTCCTATATGTTAGCGTACTTGCCGGCCTTACCACAGACTAGCGGGGGACACCGCGTCTTTACAGGGCACATTCTGTCATCATCCCGCAGGTAATATACTATGTGTATACACTTAGACTCGTATACTTATATTCTCTCTTGACATATGGTAACCTTTTGGATGTTTATATATACATCTTTTTCCCTTTCCTTACCCGTTTGGGCGCTTTACTCAGGGTTACTTCAGGTATGGCTTCCCTTTATTATAGCTTGGGCTGTCAGATGTGGTTGCTTCTATATAACACCCCTCACGATTCTCCATATAGGCGCTGCCCGTGCCCCAGTTCTGGGATTAGTTTGTTCCATCCCTTCATTTACCCACTAGTACGGTATGTTTCTTCCATCCTGTATTTTTTCTCTCACTTTTTTCTTAATACGTATTGGTGCCAGATGTTATTTCTCTCGGTCTGCATGACGTTTTGTCTTAATACACATTTTCCTTATATGACCCTATCTTCGGCCGTGGCTCAGTTACATTATATACTGACAGGATTTTGTATAATTGTTGTACATATGTTGTATATACTTTATTTTTTTTCACTACACTGTATTTATGTATATATTTATTTCACTTTGTAGTTACTGATGAAGGTCCTGTATGTTTTGGACCGAAACGTTTTAAGTACTACAATAAAGTTCACCTGAGCATTAAGTTGAGTGCAAAGGTTTATCACTTCATGTTCTACCTAGGTGTGGGAACCTACCTTTTGCACCATCTCTAATTGTGCACGCGCTATTTCTATTTACGGTATATCCCCTTACGCGTAGCACATTAGTGGGTCATGACCACCTTCTCCTATAATGCAGAGGAGACTTCTAACATTCTGGCACGTTCTATACTGAGTTGTGAGTTCTTGAAAGTTCCACCGAGAGAAACACGGGGACGTGACCTGGAGCGAGAGCTCCGCCACTTTGTTAATATAGAGCTTCACTGTGCCACTCTCACGGAATACCTTCGGGTACGGAGGATCCCTAGGGGCCTCCGAGTACCTCTCCATCCCACACTGTTTCGGGACTCTCCTGACTACTGTACCAAATATGAACAGATTCTTAATAAATGTTCTTTCGATATTATTACTTTGACTATTGAGCACCTACAGAAAGCCATCGCCACGAGTTCGGAGAACATCAAAACGATTGAAGCTCAACTCTTGACAACAGGAGCTCCTGAGGAACTGAGTTCCCTGAAGGAGCAGATCTCCAAGAATATCGAAAGACATCGCCGCGAAACAGAGGAAAGGAAGAGAATCAAGTTTAGTAGAGACACGGCAGATTACGAACGGAATCAAGTCTACAGATGGCAGGACGCCTCCTCCAACCGACGGTATCCATCTCGTCCCTCCCCCCGCTCATCTTTTGACTACGCTTCCTCGGGTTCAGAACAGGAACGCAACGACCCTCCAGCTTCCCTACCACATTTTTTAGGACAACGTCAACGTCCACCACGAAGAAAACAACGAGGCGGGGCCGTGGACACAGGACGCACTCCAGATCCAGCACGAGTCACGAGATCCCAGGTAGGGACCCGCTGGTGATTAACATTTCAGACAGAACTCTGGGGGTGGCGGAACACAATGTTTTACAAAAAGGATTATCCTTTTGT
The DNA here is from genome assembly GCF_032444005.1 of Ranitomeya imitator. Taxonomy (NCBI): domain Eukaryota; kingdom Metazoa; phylum Chordata; class Amphibia; order Anura; family Dendrobatidae; genus Ranitomeya; species Ranitomeya imitator. Next base: position 1,197,786,301 of record NC_091282.1, on the reverse strand, counting down.
CCTGCTTATCGCTGTCGTACCTTTGATTTGGAAATGGACCTGCAGCGGTTTTTCCGGACACTTAGGCTTAAAGCATATTTTTCTACAACTCCACCCCCTCTGATTGATGTTTCTCCTTCTATCATGTCGGCTCGTAGTTTGGGGTTACATAAGAAGAGCCGTTTTAGGCCTCCCCATGGGTCCCATGCCATGGAGACCTTCATTGGGTTTGTTCAAACCTCTTTCTATCAATTAAAAGATGATATCAATAGAGGTAAACTATTTTACCCCCCCAATCTAACCGCTCTTGAGCGCCAGGCTCTACGAGGGCTTCAGGAGGATAGGAACATAGTCATTAAACCGGCTGACAAAGGCGGGGCCATAGTGGTCATGAATAAGACAGACTATTTACGTGAGATCTCCCGACAACTGAATGATACATCCATTTACCGCATACTCCCTGGGGACCCCTCGGCATCCATTCGTCAGAGCATTTCAGATATACTTACCAAATACACCTCCTTAGGTATTTTAGACTCCAAAACTTGTGACTTTCTAACCAATTCCAATCCGGTTACCCCGGTCTTCTATACCATTCCTAAAATACATAAAAACCTGGAGAACCCCCCAGGGAGGCCTATAGTGGCCTCCACTGATTCTATTTTATCTCCTCTAGCTGTATATCTCGAGAAAATCCTGACACCCTTGATACAGAAATCTAGATCTTACATCCTTGACACAGGGGCTTTTCTAACAGTCTTACAGGGTCTTAATGATATCCCACCTACAGCCTTACTAGTAACTATGGATGTCAAAGATCTCTACACTTCTATACCACATATAGATGGGATAAACTCGGTTCATAAGTTATTAACACAGTCTGGTCTCCACAATGACCAGGTCAACTTATGCATTGAACTGTTAACTGTGATTCTGACGTCTAACCACTTCATGTTTCAGGATGATTTCTATTTGCAGGTCCGTGGCACCGCGATGGGCTCCAATGTAGCACCCCCCTATGCTAATTGTTACATGGCCGACTTTGAGGAGAGTAAGATTTACCCCAACCCGATGTTTCTATCCAGCGTTCTCCTATGGAAGCGCTACATAGACGACGTGTTTTGCATATGGGGGGGCACATTGGAAGCCCTCGCTTCCTTCTTCGAGTGGCTTAATACAGCCTGGCCCGGGATTTCTTTCACTATGTCCCATGATCCCAGTAAGATCAACTACCTGGATACGATGGTTATACGCAAACCGGATGGGGCCATCTCGACAGACCTATACACCAAAAGCACCGACCGCAATAGCCTACTACACTTTACCAGCTTTCATCCTCCCTCTACTAAACAATCTATACCTCGGTCCCAATTCCATCGAGTCTCCAGAATAGTTTCGGACCCAGAACTCCGCCCTACCAGGTTGCGTGAAATGGCATCTAAATTTTCACAACGTGGCTATCCAGCCTCTACACTTCAGACAGTATTGGCCCCCTCTCAACCGAGACCTCATAAAACAGCCAAACGCATCCCCTTCGTCCATTCGTTTCACCCTTTCGCATTTATCTTACACAAGTCTATCCGTAGACATTGGCATCTCCTATCAAGTGCTCACCCGGAGGTTCCTGAATTCCATGAACCTTTCCTTCCCTGCTTCAGACGGGCTCCAAACCTTAAAGATTCACTGGTGAAAGCTGATATTGGCACCAACAAATTGATACCACGCCAACGGTTCCTACAAACTCCACGTATAGGAACCTTCCCTTGCCTCCACTGTTCCCAGTGTAACAACGTACTCAAGGGCTCTTCATTTCACCATCCCCATTCGGGTAAAATTTTCCCTATACCAGATTTTTTCACCTGTGACACTTCATGGGCCATCTACATCATTAAATGCCCGTGTGGCTTACTATATGTGGGTGAAACTACGCAGGCCATCCGCAATCGAATCTCAAAGCATAAATCTACTATACGTTGCCAAAATTTGTTATTACCCGTCCCCGCACATTTCAGTGATAAGGGCCACACCGTCCCACAGCTCAAATTCCAGGTCATTGAGCATGTCCCTATGCCCAGACGGGGAGGGAATAGAATTTCTCACCTAAAACGCAGAGAGGCCTTTTGGATTCACACTCTGGACACCCTATACCCTAAGGGCCTGAATAGGGACTACGACCTGGCAGCCTTTTTGTAGTCGGGAACCCCCCCCCTTATGTTTTGGGCCCGGTCTTAGTTGTCCACATATGTTTGTGTGATTCACTTTTTTCTATATGTTCTTATACCTCAAGTAGATTTAGGCATTTCTTGTCCTAGTAGCATATGGGTGTCTCGGTAAGGTTACACGTGTATTTACATAAGGTTATGTATGTCTCTATATGTGCTCGGCTCTACAGTATCACTAGTTGACTTAGCAGCCACATGTTACTTTGCGTAGCCCTTCAGGGTTATCCCTGGTGTCACTAGTTCTTTATCTAGGCTCGTTACCATTGTTCATGTATGCAGTATTTGTTATACAGAAGTGCCTTGTTTTCTGGTTCTAACTTTCTTTTTTCTATTATAGAGTCGTCTTTATTGAAGTATACCTCTGCTATACTGCCTCTGCTGTCACATCACCGCCCGGACTCTGTACCACTGGATTATACCCACTGCACGTCTGTTATGCCGTAGAGCACGGAGACACACTATTTAGCATGTGCTTTCTATTTATGTGTACACCCACTGTGGCTACGTCATTTCATCATAGGTCCTCCCCTCTGTTGTCTCTCTGTGTAGCGCTATATCCCCACCAGGAACCACCTATGCCGCGCCTCGTTCCGGGGGGCGGGCTTCTTAGGTTGCGCTCGCTCATACTTGCGGACTTATTACCGGCGTTACACCGCGTTTCCTAGGAGACGCGCCTGTTGCTCTTTCCACGGCGTCACTTCCGCCCACATTTAGCGCTCTCTGATTCGTGCGCATCACCTTCCGGGACACGCCTCCTTCCTATATGTTAGCGTACTTGCCGGCCTTACCACAGACTAGCGGGGGACACCGCGTCTTTACAGGGCACATTCTGTCATCATCCCGCAGGTAATATACTATGTGTATACACTTAGACTCGTATACTTATATTCTCCCTTGACATATGGTAACCTTTTGGATGTTTATATATACATCTTTTTCCCTTTCCTTAGCCTTTTGGGCGCTTTACTCAGGGTTACTTCAGGTATGGCTTCCCTTTATTATAGCTTGGGCTGTCAGATGTGGTTGCTTCTATATAACACCCCTCACGATTCTCCATATAGGCGCTGCCCGTGCCCCAGTTCTGGGATTAGTTTGTTCCATCCCTTCATTTACCCACTAGTACGGTATGTTTCTTCCATCCTGTATTTTTTCTCTCACTTTTTTCTTAATACGTATTGGTGCCAGATGTTATTTCTCTCGGTCTGCATGACGTTTTGTCTTAATACACATTTTCCTTATATGACCCTATCTTCGGCCGTGGCTCAGTTACATTATATACTGACAGGATTTTGTATAATTGTTGTACATATGTTGTATATACTTTATTTTTTTTCACTACACTGTATTTATGTATATATTTATTTCACTTTGTAGTTACTGATGAAGGTCCTGTATGTTTTGGACCGAAACGTTTTAAGTACTACAATAAAGTTCACCTGAGCATTAAGTTGAGTGCAAAGGTTTATCACTTCATGTTCTACCTAGGTGTGGGAACCTACCTTTTGCACCATCTCTAATTGTGCACGCGCTATTTCTATTTACACACATACATACAGGCACATACACCAGCACTGGCAATGTTTGCTCCTAGGACCCAGATAGAGTGAGTGGGGGTGTATTATACCCCACCCCCACCACTCACTCTCTGGATCAGTCTGCCGGGAGCAAAGATCAAACATTCAAGGGCTGCTGTGTTTGCACGGCTCCTCCAGCCTCAGGCACTAGTACAGTCAGAAATGAGGCTGTCTCAATGTAAGGGAAGGGGTGAGGACCGTGAGGTGAGTCACAGACAGAGCTGTGCATTGCAGCAGGCAGCGCGCGGGCAGGAGCTAGGAGGGAGATCATTACAGAGACAGTACACTACTTACTGTGTATGTACTGCTCTACTGCGAGTCCTCCAGGCTAGCAATGTGAGTCCAGGACAGGACCCAGGGTCGGGACACAGGGCGCCGCTGCTCCACCACCTCAGCAGTCACATTCTGCCGGGCACCAGTGAGGCTGTGAGCAGGGGGTCACTGTGTCTCAGCAGGGGAAGTAGGGAGAGTCGGCACCAGCATCACATGTTCTGGCTGCCGCTCTGCCGCCCCCTGTCTACTCTTCGGGAAGGGACGCACAGGACTAGTATTTAAAAAAAAAAAAAAAAAAGGAGAAAAAAGAAAAAACCTTGCTGAGGTGCCGCCCCCTTGCCTGTCCCCGCCCTAGGCACGTGCCCTCAAGTGCCTAGTGGCAAATACGGCCCTGATTATATATTGTATTACGTCACAGCTGTAAGCAGTGTGGACTGGACTGTCATGTTCCTACCTGTGAAAACACCAATCGCATATGTGTATCATGTCTTGCGTCTTTGTATGTATTGTGTCATGTGATATGTTCTTGATGCAATAATGTTGGTAATAAATAGTGTAGGACATAGTGTACTTTATAGGTTAAGTGTACGGTAAGACATAGTTTAGGACTTGGGACATAAGGTAGGTAGGATAAGATAGTGACTGTAGCTTAGGTAGTGACGTTAAGGTAAGATAATGCTAATGGTCAGGATTAGCCCATAGTGGTAAGGGCTTAGTGATAGGGAAAGAAACCACTTCCTGTAGTTAGGCAGATAGGGACAAGTTCAAGTAGAAGTAGGAAGTGTCTTTGAGCAGTGCTGCCATTGTGGGTGAACTACAGCAAAGTAGACTAAGGGACAAGGAAGTAACTCGACCTTGAAATGACCAAAGAGACAGAGTGCCCTTTAACCTTTGGATAGGACAATGTGTCACGAGACACCCTGAGATTGCAAAACGCTGAAGTTAACAAACCTAAACACTACTGAGTTTGTGTGATTAGTGGGTGGTCCCGAGCGGTAGATCCAGGGCGCCAGTAGTGGAAGAAATAGGATGCAGAACCACTGAGTAAGTAGAGAGACTTGCTGAACAGGACTGTGGCGATGAGCTGAGCTGTGACAAAGCAGGACAAAATTATGTGCTTCACTGGCCCTGGAGCAGACTACAGTGGAAGGATACTGTGTGTGAAAATGCTTTACACTGTGAAAGAAACGTCCATAAGATGATATACCCACTACTGTCACGGGTGTGTCAGGTGTGACAGTCAGTCATCCTGGATCCGGCTGTAGAAGATCTTTGCTTTTAGCTCAAGGACCTTCTTAATTTTGGCATCACTGGTATGGAGCGATATCCTTCTTCCTCTGGGACCCAATAGTTACCTCCACCTTCTTCTGCTAATCACGCACCTCGAGTGAAGGTTTAAATATATTCAATTGCTGCAGCATGGTGCGGGTGTCAGCTCACACGTGCCTCAGTCTTGTTGGAGGTTCTAGCAGACGGCTTGTGTCTTTCTTTGAGGACCCTTGTAGGATTGCTGTCTTTGGTTGTAGTGAGGACTGACTAGCACACACCTCATCCCCTCCCTATGTAGGGCTAATCGCTATGGTCAGGCAGGGATTAGGTTCCTGCACAGCGATAGGTGTAAAACCTATATGGGGACGTTTAGGGCAGATAGGGTGATTTTAACTCTGCACAGGGGTCTCCACTTCCCCCTTTCCTAGTGTTTGGGCTACCTATTCCCATTGTTGTGCGCTAACTTATTCTTCATCCAGCGTGACATTAGCACACGCCATACATTTTTGTCAAGCAACAAAAAAACATGAAAACTGACACTTGTTTGTTTTTTTTTCCTTTTTTTTCAGTGTGGTTTTTTTTGTCTTTTTTTTGTGTGTTTTTTTTTTCTTTTTTCGGGTTCATGAATCCCGTTTCTGTGCTGGCAGGGCAGCTGCAGAGCTTGTCACTGGAGGTGACTGACCTTCGTTCTGAGATTCAGTAGCAACGGCTGCAGACTCCTACTGTGGGGGACTGTGTGGGTAGGCCTGTCCAGCTTGAATCCAAAATTGTCCTCCTGGAAAGGTTTTCAGGAGGTAGGGACAGATTTTTTGTATTTAAAGAAGCATGCAAATTTTATTTTAAACTTCGTCCTTACTCCTCTGGGGATGAGGAGCAACGAGTGGGCATTGTAATTTCACTGTTGCAGAGGGATTCTCAATCCTGGACCTTTTCTCTGCCACATGAGTCTATGTGTTTCCAGTCCCTAGAAAGGTTTTAAGGGCTTTAGCCCTTATCTATGATGATCCTGACCACATTTCCTTGGCTAAATCCAGGCTCCATCGCCTTCACCAAGGAAATCGTTCAGTGGATACTTATAACTCAGAATTCCGCAGGTGGGCCAATTTTGTCAAGGTCTTACTCAAAGGTTAAAATATGCTTTGGCAGTGTAGGAAACTCCTTAGTCATTGGAGGCTGCCATGTCTTTGGCTAAACGGTTGCATAGACGCCTGCAGGATAAATGAGTAAGACCACCTTCTCCTGAGCACTCTTTCCAGGACAATACCCCTGTGTCAGGGGAAGGTTCAGGGGTGAACCTATACTTGTGGAGTTAGAGGAACCCATGCAGTTAGGAGGCGCTTCTGTGTCGTATGTCTCCCCTGACATTCACAAAAAAAAGGACGTGTATTTTTTATTGTGGGAAGAAGGGACATTTTATTGGGGCCTGTCCTTTGATTCCTAAATACAAAGAGACTCAAATAACCCTTAGTAGCATGGAGTTTGATAATCAGGGGGTATATTCATCTTCAACCTGTAATTCTTGATTTGTCCTGACAGCAGAGGTGGTGCTAGACAGCAGGATTGAGAACATTTCTGTGTTTGTAGATCGTGGAGATGGAGTCAGTATGGCTGATGCTGAGTTTGCTAGAACTCATGGGCTTGCTTGCTCTACCTTAGCTATGCCTATTCCTATTTACGCCATCGACTCAGCGCCACTTGCACAGAGAGCACTGACGCAGATTATACATAACATAAGACTGAGGGTGGGATCTTTTAATTATGAGGTAATTTTGTGAAATGCACCTGTAATACAATTTATAAGGCCAAATGCAGTTTCCTAGGTTAATAATTGCAAAGTACTGGTAAAAATCTGCTATTATACAGGATGATCCATGTGGCATCTTATTTTTTAGCATACAAATACATGAATAAGTAAATCAAATAAACAAGTCAAAACACTGAAGACAATAGTGCATGCTGTAATTTTGTCATCTGAACAGTCCAGATGAATAACATTGGTCCATGCGATGTCAGTTTTTTATGTGGACAGCACTCGGTCCAAAAGTAAGTGAATGTGAACGTACCCTTAATGTCACACTCCTGTATAACTTTCTGAGTGAAGTCAGACACTCGGTACTTTTGAAGAAAACGCTCCAGAAATGTATTAGCTTCAGCAGGTGTTGTGCCCAGGCATTCAGCAAGTCGCTCTTTTCCTGTAATATAAGCACAATTATAAGAAGATTAGACAGATGATAAGACGGAATTCTTAATTTCCTGCGTCATTGCCAAGGATTTGTTCACATTCGTGTTTAATTCTATTATTGTGCACCGAACAATTAAATTAATGGTAGCGCCGGGTCTGTTACATGAGGAGCACCATGACTATGATGGGATTCGTCAGACTCCTCTAGGGCGGGCATACCATTGGTGCTGCCACCTCCAAGAACAGTAAGCAGCTTATATAAATGGGTGCATTATGATGAGTTACTGGACTGTAAAGGGCCCATGTACAGTTCTTGCACAGGGGCCTTCTTCGGACTGTGTCCACCCATGGGGCTTCTGTCTGATATCCACCATTTTACCGAACAGAATAGTGGAGCATACTGATCTGTATTTTCAGCTAGGATCTGTCATGGAGGCTCCAGAAGCAGCATCCTAAGCATATAAGTCTAGATTCAGTCTTTTTACTGATTGTACATCAATTCCAATTAAAGTTTCTAGTGTGAAAAAAGCAGTAGTGAGCATGTGCGACCACTGTCCAATACAGTGCCTATGGGGGTGTTGGTCATACATGCTCGCCATTGATCAACTAACACAGATTACCTTTGCTTGGGTTAGGTGGAGGTCTCAGCAGCTGGTTATCGGGAATCAAACATCTGTCACCTATGCCACCATATATGATATATGTTATTTACCAAGCAACCAATTTCAGAACTGTTCTCACCAATTCCATAGATGACAGAGTACACTACTCTCTTTGCTTGTTCTCGATCAGCTTGGGTTATATTTTCATACGCTGTAGCTTTCCTGTGTAAAGAAAAAAATGTGCACTGACAATATGGCCAAAAAAAAAATTCTGCAAAATACTAAATTATGTTACACGCATGACTGTCATTACATTTAATGGGGTTGTTTTCAGGAATGTATGGCTCCACAACCTTCTGCTTCCTGCTTGCCGGGCAGCATTGTGCTCCTGACTGATTGACAGTTTGGACCAGCAGCATAGTTGTAGCGCTGACCCAAACTGTGCGCTCTCCTATGCTGCAAGCAGTGCCAGCTTTGCCTTTTGAACTCCAGATGAGTGCAACGACACACCAGCTGGCCAGATGGTTGCTATTAACTTGCTGTAGTCTGGTCTGTAAAGTTGACCAGACTAGTCTATGATACAACATTATTTTATTTTTTAAAAGCCTACAGACAGATGGCAGATAGACACAGGGCCAGTGTAAAAGAATATCTAAGAAAAATATAGCTATAAAAATGCATATAAATATAATACCTACAAAGAATGACTGCATATATGTACAGCAAAAGATGAACTTTATTAACTCGAAGAATAAAATCATAGTTATATAAAAGGTGAATACATCATGAAAGAAAGTCCAGAGAAGAGTGTTTTTTCATTTCCATTTTTGAATTCGCCTATTGAAGAAGACTTAGCAAAACGCGCGTCAGGCATTTATTGGTAATAGCCATCATGTATTATGTACTCACTATGAGATATGATAAGATCTTGCACTTGTTATGTTACTATTTTTCCATCTTTTGAGGGAAAACTGTTTATCACACGGATTTCCACATTAATTTATTATTAAAATTATTAATTTTATTATTTTTGAAGATTATATTATCCTTTTGTTGAATACCTACTGTGTCTACCTTCAATCATTATATATGGCGATACATAGTATAATATTGCATTTTATCATTACTATTTAAGCTCATTATTCATTAATTCTAGATTATTTTATTTGTACATATCATCATCCTAAATCTTTTCTGGACTTTCTTTCATTATGCAATCACCTTTTATATACCGTATTTTCCGCTTTGTAAGACGCACTTTATTTCCCCCAAATTTGGGGGGGAAATGTGGGTGCGTCTAACAAAGCGGATATACCGCTTACCATTACAGGCTGGGAGGAGGGGGTGTCCGCCGCCGCTACCGCCTGCCGCCGCTGTCGTCCGCCGCCACTGCCGGGGTTGTCCGCTGCTGCCCCGGGTGATGCTGAAGGCTCCGGTGCTGCGGGGGGCTCTGGCGACATTTTGTGAAAGACCAGAGCCCCCCGGCAGTTCTTCCATGCGTTCCAGTATGACTAATTCCGGGAAAATGGCCGCCGGAATCTCGGGAGATGAGATTTCAGCGCTGAGATCTCATCTCTCGAGATTCCGGCGGCCATTTTCCCGGAGTTAGTTCCAGTATGACTGACTCCGGGAAAATGGCCGCCGGAATCTCGGGAGATGAGATTTCAGCGCTGAGATCTCATCTCTCGAGATTCCGGCGGCCATTTTCCCGGAATTAGTCATACTGGAACGCATGGAAGAACTGCCGGGGGGCTCTGGTCTTTCACAAAATGTCACCAGAGCCCCCCGCAGCACCGGAGACAGCCCTACAGCACAGGAGCCCCCTGCAGACCCCTCATCCCAGCCTGCAGCAAAGGAGCCCCCTGCAGACCCCTCATCCCAGGCTGCAGCACAGGAGCCCCCCTGCAGCACAGGAGCCCCCTGCAGACCCCCTCATCCCAGCCTGCAGCAATGCTCCACTCCTGCCTCCGGCAACGAGCCTGGGACCCTGATCCACCACAACCACAACCCCTGGTAAGTAATAAGACGCATGGATTATAAGACGCCCCACCAATTTATTAAAAAATAGTTTTTTCCTATTTTTCTCCTCAAAATTTGGGGTGCGTCTTATAATCCGGAGCGTCTTACAAAGCGAAAAATACGGTAACTGTGATTTTATCCTTTAAGTTAATAAAGTTCATCTTCTGTTGTACCTAAATGCAGTGATTCTTTGTAGATATTATATGTTATTTTTTTCTCAGGGACTCATGCTTTGTATAAATCATAGCCCATGCGAACTACTTAGCGCATAGGCTACTTTTGGGACGTGCGCTGTCTTTTTCCACACAGATGGACAAAAAATATATTTGTCTGAACATGCCCCAAGGAAGGGTTTCTACATACCCAAATAAGCAAGAAAAGAAAAAAAAGTCAAAGTGATTGTCCAACCTAAGAGTACAGGTTGGCAAGGCCAGACACATCTAGACGGAATATAGCATACATTCGCAATCTCATGACCACTCGCGGCCGGCATCGGAGAATCTTGACAGCGCACACTGTGCGCTTTGTGAGGATTACCTAATTATTATAAGTGATTTATGCTACCTTTCCTGGCCCGGACCTGTGATTTGTGCAGACTATTAACCGAAGCAGCTCTGCATGGTCAGACACAGCAAATAAGACTGTAGGGGCACATTTATAAGATTATCTCTGCATATTAACATTTTTTTAACACATCCAATTGTGGAAATTATTATTATTCCAAGATCTATTAATTAAAATATACTCTGCTTGTGGGACAACCCCATCAATGATACCTAGGCATCCGAACTCTAGTGCACCCACCAATCCTTAGAATGAAAAGGGTACAGCGCTGCATTCCCTTCACAGCTTTTCTTTTGCCCTGGGGTTTTCCCATCTACTTGTTGCTGTGTGGTCCCATTCAAGTTTGTGGGGCCAGTTTCAGTTCCCACAGCCCAGCTAAGTGGTGGGGAGTGCTGCAGGAAAAATTGTGAAGAAGATGCAGCGCTGCAGCTTGTTCATTCTCAGGATTGGTTAGGACCCTAAAGGTCCAATCCCCAGTGATCATTAAGTGATTGCATATCCAAGTAATTTGTCATCACTAATATAGGAATAGACTGACTGGCTACACAAGGAATTTCAGTGTAAGGGGTGTACTGAGACCGTGTAATACTCCACCCCCTTCCCTTGTATTGATGCGGTTCTAATTGTATTTTTTATGTATAATAATTGCTGTGATGTCCTTTTATGCTGCTGTTACTGTATGTCTTTGCCCTGTTTGTATGTTTACAATGTATGCCTTATTATAGGGAAAGTGCAGAATCCCAGTTAAGACACTAGATGGGGTATTATAGTGTACATAGTTGCAGATAGGAGGGGTCAGCTGCAGTTAGGAGGGAAGACTTCCTGATTTCAGTCAGTCGAGCCAAGGTGCCCAAACCACCTGCACTGGCTTAAGTGCCCAGGATGATAGCAGTGGCCATGCAACGTTCATCAAGGGAGAAGCCCAGCCATCCGCAGCATCGGGCCTGGTCAGCAGTAGGCCAGTACAGCAGCAGAAAAAGAGAATAAAGACAGAAACAGTGACAGGACAGGGACTCAGGTAGCTCCATGATGTGGCAGCTTACAGCATGGGCAGATGCCCTCAGAACCAAGGCTAAAAGGCTGAAGGAACACTCAGATGCAGTAAGCTTGGACCAACAGTACGCTGTGTCGCTGCGAAGTACAGTACAGATGGGCAGATCACTCGCCAAGTGGCAACTGACTTCGGAGGCAGATATTCTCTTGTCTGGGGCGAAACAGACTAAGGAAGGTCTAACTGTAGCAAAGCTGAATTGAGAGGATGCTGAGGAACCGTGCGGTATGGTCCGACCCGGGTACGTGTTGTGTGATAGGAAGGAAAGTGCAGGGAAAGAAGAAGGTATGTGTAATGTGAATCCTGTTGTAAATGCTGTGAAGAATATGGAAGCGCTGTGTAAAGAAAATAGTAAAATTGTTTATTTGAAAGTTGAAAAGGACTGTGCCTCAATCTATGCAACACCGTCTAAAGGGAGCCTAGAGCAGAGCAGAGGGGACCCTGACAGCGGAGAAAGTGGAGCCCCAGGTATGCAAAGTATTGGACATTGTTTTCATGTGATGGGAGGCCAGGGCACAGATGCCCCAGTTTCCATGGCTATGACTTTGACCCTGGCATTCTTTCACACCAGCATGACATTATTCAAGTGAATGGGTCTGGTGATAGTTTCTTGAACATGCTGGTAGCTGGAAGGAACGATGTGCAGAGAAAACTTAGAAGGGTGTGCAGAACTAAACTAGCACTGCATCTTCTTCTTGTTCAGGTTAGGTTCTGGCCCCAAAATCAAGACCCATCTCAATCAAAAAGTCATGGCATATCCTAGTCACAGCCAAACAACATCACTTCTATAAGGGCAACTCACAAACGCTCTGCCAACCAATGTGGTCATGTGGGAATGCAGTCATTTAGTTATTCCTCCCTTCACTGCAACTCAAAAAACAACCTGAAGGAACGAATGTATGTGAACGTTTCCGGAGTATTGTGAATTAAATGTAAGTTTTCTTCTTGTCATCTTCCAATCTCCTGATCAGAAAGAGGTACAATTCACCACGCTCTAGGAATCAAACACGACCATAGATGACTTCATTATATTTCACAGTTTGACATTTCTGTGTGTTAGCACCAAGCCGGATCCCTGTTCTGACAGGCATGGTCGGCGGCGTGTCCCTTCACTCAACCATGCTGCAGACGGTTCTTTCCTTCCCCATGCTCGGCATGTTTCCAGCCGGTCCTCTGGCCATGTCCTTGGGTCTCGCATGCATGCGCTCCCGCCCTCTTAAAGGGCCAGCGCGCGCACTTGCTATTTGTTCCCCAGCCAATGCCTATGAAACACTATGCATATATTGCATCCTCCTCACTGGGTAGGTGCCTGAGCAACCTTCCTGTTTCAGTCTATGTTGTGTAGGGTGGCATACCAGTGCAAGTCCTGCCTGCTGTACAATAAGTGCAAATCCTGCATGTTGTACTCCAAGTTCAAATCCTGCCTGCTGCACTGAAGCAAATCCTGCCTGCTGCACTCTGAAGCAAATCCTACCTGCTGGACTCTGAAGCAAATCCTGCCTGCTGCACTCTGAAGCAAATCCTGCCTGCTGCACTCTGATACGAACTTGGTCAGCTGCACTCTGATACAAGCTCTACCTGCTGCTCCATCCAGTCTGTCCTTCAGCTCCAGCTGCTGCAGGACCGTTGGTCTGTCCTGGAGTGGCACCTGGCGCTCATTGGGAGCCAAGTCTAACCTCACCATCAGAGGCTCTAGTGAACAGTCAGGTGATTGCTAAAGGTACCGTCACACTAAGCGACGCTGCAGCGATACCGACAACGATCCGGATCGCTGCAGCGTCGTTGTTTGGTCGCTGGAGAGCTGTCACACAGACAGCTCTCCAGCGACCAACGATCCCGAGGTCCCCGGTAACCAGGGTAAACATCGGGTTACTAAGCGCAGGGCCGCGCTTAGTAACCCGATGTTTACCCTGGTTACCAGTGAACACATCGCTGAATCGGCGTCACACACGCCGATTCAGCGATGTCAGCAGGAAGTCCAGCGACGAAATAAAGTGCTGGACTTTCTGCAGCGACCAACGACATCACAGCAGGATTCTGATCGCTGCTGTGTGTCAAACTGAACGATATCGCTAGCCAGGACGCTGCAATGTCACGGATCGCTAGCGATATCGTTCAGTGTGACGGTACCTTTAGTCACACCCCTCCAGGCTCTCTGCGGTTCATGACACAGTGGTTCCACAAACCATGATCATGACACTGTCTGTTTTCTCTGATTTATTACTTGCGCTGTTATCAAGAATTTCCTGCTTGACATATCAGGCTGCCTTGGTATCGAGCTTAAATCGTTATGTTCTGCTGGATTCCTTGATCTGTTCAGAACTGTTGAGGTGCAGGAGAGACATTCAGCCTACACACCATCCCCAGCCAGAAAAAACTGCTGTAAGACTATGCTACGCTTAGCCAAATAATGAGCGGGGGTCCGCGTGCTATTTCCTTGTTTGTAAACTCACATATTGTGAGTTAGATGGACACCAGATGAGACGGCCATCTGTTTTTTTGGGGTATTCTTTGCTCCTGTGTAGCTGTGTTATTTAATACAGCTTCTTCTTTTCCAGTTGATTGGTTTGGAGGGAAAAAATGAAAGGGAAACTTTAGAATCCAGTACATCTTGTATTACTGAAGGCAAGCTGAAAACAAAACATTTAAAGGGAACCTGTCACCCCGAAAATCGGGGGTGAGGTAATCCCACCGGCATCAGGGGCTTATCTGCAGCATTCTATAATGCTGTAGATAAGCCCCCGATGTTACCTGAAAAAGGAGAAAAAGACGTTAGATTATACTCACCCAGGGGCGGTCCCGCTGCTGGTCTGGTCAGATGGGCGTCTCCGGTCCGCTGCGTCGCCTCCCATCTTCTTTCCATGACGTCCTCTTCTGATCTTCGGCCACGGCTCCGGCGCAGGCGTACTTTGCTCTGCCCTGTTGAGGGCAGAGGATAGTACAGCAGTGCGCAGGCGCCGGAAAGGTCAGAGGCTCGGCGCCTGCGCACTGCAGTACTTTGTCTGCCCTCAACAGGGCAGAGCAAAGTACGCCTGCGCCGGAGCCGTGGCCGAAGATCAGAAGAGGACGTCATGGAAAGAAGATAGGAGGCGCCGCAGCGGACCGGAGACGCCCATCTGACCAGACCAGCAGCGGGACCGCCCCTGGGTGAGTATAATCTAACGTCTTTTTCTCCTTTTTCAGGTAACATCGGGGGCTTATCTACAGCATTATAGAATGCTGCAGATAAGCCCCTGATGCCGGTGGGATTACCTCACCCGCGATTTTCGGGGTGACAGGTTCCCTTTAAGGTGAAGCGCCTTTATTTAGCAAGTTTAGAATCGAATAAGGGTCATTCAGTTTAATTTACTTGCTCTGAGCTCCAAACGTCCCTGTCTCTGCAGGGTATTTTGAACTGTTTAGTTCAACTATGGGGTAATTATACACCGATTTGCTCAATTTCCTTGCAGCGCCACCACCAGGGAAAATGAAGTATTGGAATGTCATGGTTTAATCCCTTAAAGGTAATCTGTCACGTTTTTTCCTACCCCATCTGAGAGCAACATGGTATAGGGACAAAGATACCGATTCCAGTGGTGTTTCACTTACTGAACTGCCTTGTGCAGTTTTGATAAAATCAGTTTTTTCGGCTGAAAATCTACCAGTTTTCTGAATGCTGAGCTGTGTGTAACCCCACGCACACCACTGATTGACAGATTTCTGTGTATAACCCGGCCCACGCTACTGATTGGCAGCTTTCTGTATATAACCCCACCCACACCAGTGTGTACACTGTGCATAGGCAGAAGGTTGCCAATCAGTGGATGGGGCGGGGTTATACAGATCAGAAGGACTACATAGCACAAGACAACTAGTCCTGTAGTGATAACCTCCTGCTGATAAAACACGGATTTCATTGAAATAACATTATGCAACCTAGTGAGTGACACATTGTTGGAATAAGGGTCTCTACCCCTACATAATGCTGCTCACAGATTACATAGCAAAAACATACTGGCGGATTCCCGTATCAATGTTCATTCCTTTGTGAGACTCATCAGGGGATACACCAACCAGAGTGGAGGACTCAACCTTATCACATGGTAACTAAAGTATCCTGTCAGGTAAATGCCTGGTCCCATTTAAATAGTTGTCACGAATCGGGGGTGACCTTTGGCCAGCATACGGCTATCACATGCGCAGGGGGGCTTATCTTAGTTATCCCACCACTGCTACAATGTAACGAAAACACAAACAAGGCTATTGACCTATCAATTTACCGCAGGGGCTTACTTTAGTTATCCCACTGCTGCTACAATATATCACGAACTGCAGGGATTTATGTATATTCCACTTTCTAGTTCCGCTTCAGAACTTGCAGCTCTCCGGTGCCCCCTTACCCTCAGGTCAGTCAGGGAACTACACCTAGGATAATTAGTCACCGGACGGGCTGCTTCACTGTGGACCGGCTAGCAGGCACGCTTCAGTGAGGCAATTATAAATGCTCAGGCCGCAGCCAGACAATAGCTTATGAAACCCCATTCCATTGCTGCTAGCTGCACCCACCTAGCCCAGAACACATTTCGCTGCCACCAGCTCAGATTTCTCACAGAGGGGTTCGAGCCAACCCAAATTAGTAGCGTAATTAACTTCAGAAGACTTAGGGTTTTAGAGCATGGAAAATGAACAAGTAAATTTATATTTTACTCCATAAAAAGACATAGGCAGTGTTTATAAACGGTATATAAAGATTTTACAATATGAGACAAAGTATGTATAAAGCAATCACATAAAAAAGGGATTAAACAGAAAATCACACTCACATGTGGCTTAGATCATTCCAGCTAACCATACTGGTAAGTGGAGCCATATATCCCAATTCATCAGCGGGTCTTGGTGCATTGAGGTCCCAGGCAAGTGTGAAGGCCGGGCTGAGTGCAGTTGCAGTGCCCCAGGGACCTGGTTGTTGCAGTAATGTCATTTCCCTCTAGGGGGAAGTGATGTTATGTTTGGAGGCAATAAAGGGGATCTCACTGCCAAGTAACACCAACACACAACACACTTCATACTCCAGTCCACCAGGGGGAGCTATGGTCCTATTTATTAGGGCACTTCTCACAATTAGGTAAAACTGATGGTCTGGAAAGGAAGTCAGTCAGAAGCTGGCTGGGCTTCACCCAGTTGGTTGCTGCCAGGGTGGGATCCTGTCAGAGGCCTAGACAGAAGGCCACGGAGCTGTGCCTGCCCCACGTGCGGCAGCATCCTAAGAAAGAGACACGAACAGCGAACTGTATTGTAGAAAGTGAGAAGTCATAGCAAAAGGAGAGGAAACCAGAAGGATTTCCGCCCTACACAGGCTGCCTCCTTCTAAGGCGCAGGATCCGGTAGCCAGAACACTGAGGGAGCAACAGTCCTTTATGCCTTGCTCCAGAGACCGGCAGGACAGCTAACTGCAAGTTACTGATCCGCCCTACACCCAGGAGACACGGTGGCACCCCTCTGGGGTCGCAGCGTGCTAGAGTCCCTGTAAAAAGCCTCAAGCCACCAGTCATACGGGTTTGTCTTATCCATCGGGGGACAGAGAGAAATACATAACATCTAGAACATCTACAACAGTTGTGAGGACCTTATGAGAAGCTTAGCAGTAAGGTAAAACATCAAGGTGCTAGAGGAAGGCTACTGATTTCTACCTGGATAAGGGGACTCTGGATTTGCATCCAAATAGGCCGGACTCTGCCTGCCCTGTGATCTGGTGCTCTGGACTCTGGTAAAAAGGTAAAGAGACTACAACCTTGTGTCCTCGTTCTTCACTGTGCCTATTCACCATTCACCATCTACACACTGGGAAGCCCTGGGGACACACTTCACCTGTGGGAAGGTATACCATCTAGCTGCCATAACATCACCCCAGTGGACCCCTAAGCAACGTCGGTCAGCCTGACCGAATACCACAGGTGGTGTCACGAACACTTCCCCTTTAAAGACCTTTTCCTTTTACACGGACATCCCAGGGCCACGGACCAGGTCAGCCACCATGACATCCCCCTTGAGAACCAAAGGACCCGGTACCGAGTACCCCACGGCCCACGGGGGCGCTCCACAGTGACTTAAACTTGCAGGCTTGTGACATCACTAAAGAGTGTTGAGTTCCCATCGCCCTCCCCTTTCCTCAGAGTTACAGATTTGCCAGCCAAACTTATTATTATCATATCTTCGCTGGAGAACCTAGCAGAGTAACGGCACACACATCAATCATCTTATACTGAATTTAGGTTTCTAATGAATTTAGACTCAGGCTAGCTAGTCCACATGGTTCAGGAGAAATCCATTTCTCTGGTTCTCTTGGTGCCAGACTCCAGCAAGAGGCCCCGTTGTGAAATTATATTAACCCCATTACCCCCAAGGGTGGTTTGCACGTTAATGACCGGGCCAATTTTTACAATTCTGACCACTGTCCCATTATGAGGTAATAACTCTGGATGCTTGAACGGATCCTGATGTTCCTGACATTATTTTCTCGTGACATATTGTACTTCATGATAGTGGTAAAATTTCTTTGATGTTACCTGCGTTTATTTGTGAAAAAACGGAAATTTGGCGAAAATTTTGCAATTTTGAATTTTTATGCCCTTAAATCACATAGATCACACAAAATACTTAATAAGTAACACTTCCCACACGTCTACTTTACATCATCACAATTTTGGAACCAAAATTTTTTTGTTAGGGAGTTATAAGGGTTAAATGTTGACCAGCAATTTCTCATTTTTACAACACCATTTTTTTTTTTAGGGACCACATCACATTTGAAGTCACTTTGAGGGGTCTATATGATAGAAAATACTCAAGTGTAACACCATTCTAAAAACTGCACCACTCAAGGTGCTCAAAACCACATTCAAGAAGTTTATTAACCCTTCAGGTGTTTCACAGGAATTTTTGGGATGTTTAACAAAAAATGAACATTTAACTTTTCTTCACAAAAAAATTACTTCAGATCCAATTTGCTTTATTTTACCAAGGCTAACAGGAGAAATTGGACCCCAAAAGTTGTTGTGCAATTTGTCCTGAGTACGCTGATACCCCATAACAAGTGACACCATTTTGGAAAGTAGACCCCCTAAGGAACTTATCTAGATATGTGATGAGCACTTTGACCCACCAAGTGCTTCACAGAAGTTGAAGAGCTGTAAAAATAAAATATCATATTTTTTCACAAAAATGATCTTTTTGCCCCCAATTTTTTATTTTCCCAAGGGTAACAGAAGAAATTGGACCCCAAAAGTTGTTGTGCAATTTGTCCTGAGTATGCTGATACCCCATATGTGGGGGTAAAGCACTGTTTGGGCGCATGGCAGAGCTTGGAAGGGAAGGAGCGCCGTTTGACTTTTCAATGCAAAATTGGCTGGAATTGAGATCGGACGCCATGTCGCGTTTGGAGAGCCCCTGATGTGCCTAAACAGTGGAAATCCCCCAATTCTAACTGAAACCCTAACCCAAACACACCCCTAACCCTAATCCCAACCTGTTATGACCTGGTGGTCAGGACAATAATGGACCTGGTGGTTAAGAGCACACGGAATGACCAGATAGTTACTGATAATAAAGGACGAGCTCTGGGACGTGGGAGCTCTGCTGAACGCAATCCCTAATCCTATCAAACACACTAGAAATAGCCGTGGATTGCGCCTAACGCTCCCTATGCAACTCGGCACAGCCTAAGGAACTAGCTAGCCCTGAAGAAAGAAAAATAAAGCCTACCTTGCCTCAGAGAAATTCCCCAAAGGAAAAGGCAGCCCCCCACATATAATGACTGTGAGTAAAGATGAAAATACAAACACAGAGATGAAATAGATTTAGCAAAGTGAGGCCCGACTTACTGAACAGACCGAGGATAGGAAAGGTTACTTTGCGGTCAGCACAAAAACCTACAAAAAGACCACGCAGAGGGCGCAAAAAAGACCCTCCGCACCGACTCACGGTGCGGAGGCGCTCCCTCTGCGTCCCAGAGCTTCCAGCAAGCAAGACAACAATAAAAATAGCAAGCTGGACAGAAAAATGGCAAACCAAAGAAATACAAGCTGGAACTTAGCTTCTGCTGGGAAGACAGGTCACAAGAACGATCCAGGAGTGAACTAGACCAATACTGGAACATTGACAGGTGGCATGGAGCAAAGATCTAAGTGGAGTTAAATAGAGCAGCCAGCTAATGAATTAACCTCGTCACCTGTGGAAGGAAACTCAGAAACACCCACCAGAGGAAGTCCATGGACAGAACCAGCCGAAGTACCATTCATGACCACAGGAGGGAGCCCGACAACAGAATTCACAACACCAACCATACCCTTAATCCCAACACACCCATAACCCTAATCCCAACCATAACCCTAACCACACCCCTAACCCTCATCCCAACAGTAAATGTAATCCAAACCCTATCCTTAACTTTAACCCCATCCCTAACTTTAGCCCCCAACCCTAACCTTAGCCCTAACCCTAACTTTAGCCCCAACACGAACCCTAACCCTAACTTTAGTCCCAACCCTAACGGGAAAATGAAAATAAATACATTTTTTTAATTTTATTATTTTTCCCTAACTAAGGGGGGTAAATGAAGGGGGGTTGGATTTACTATTTATAGCGGGTTTTTTAGCGGATTTTTATGATTGGCAGCTGCCACACACT
The DNA here is from genome assembly GCF_032444005.1 of Ranitomeya imitator. Lineage (NCBI taxonomy): Eukaryota > Metazoa > Chordata > Amphibia > Anura > Dendrobatidae > Ranitomeya > Ranitomeya imitator. Next base: position 1,197,765,902 of record NC_091282.1, on the reverse strand, counting down.
AAAAGACGCTTTTTATTGCAAAAAATTGTTTTTGCGTCTCCACATTTTGAGAGCTAAAATTTTTCCATATTTTGGTCCACAGAGTCATGTGAGGTCTTGTTTTATACAGGACGAGTTGACGTTTTTATTGGTATCATTTTCGGGCACGTGACACTTTTTTATCGCTTTTTATTCCGATTTTTTCAAGGCAGAATGACCAAAAACCAGCAATTCATTAATTTCTTTTGGGGGGGGGGGGGGGGGCGTTTATACCGTTCCATGTTTGGTAAAATTGATAAAACAGTTTTATTTTTCGGGTCAGTACGATTACAGCGAAACCTCATTTATATTTTTTTATGTTTTGGCGCTTTTATACGATAAAAATTATTTTATATAAAAAATAATTATATCTGCATTGCTTAATTCTGAGGACTATAACTTTTTTAATTTTTTCGCTGATGATGCTGTATAGTGGTTCGTTTTTTGCGGGGCAAGATGATGTTTTCAGAGGTGCCATGTTTTTTTATATCCCTCTTTTTGATCGCGTGTTATTCCACATTTTGTTCGGCAGTATGATAATAAAGCATTGTTTTTTGCCTCGTTTTTTTTTACGGTGTTCACTGAAGGGGTTAACTAGTGGGACAGTTTTATAGATCGGGTCGTTACGGATGCGGCGATACTAAATATGTGTACTTTTATTGCTTTTTTTATTTATATAGATAAAGAAATGTATTTATTGGAACAATATATTTTTTTTCCTTTATTTAGATTTTTTTTTATTACTGGTTTACTTTGTCCCGGGAGGGGGGCATGACTATATAGTGTCAGATCGCTGATCATATAGTGTCAGATCACTGTGTCAGATCAGCGATCTGACAGGCACTGCAGGGAGGCTTGCCGGCGCCTGCTCTGAGCAGGCGCTTGCAAGCCGCCTCCTTGCAGGACCCGGAAGGCCCCCCACGGCCATTTTGGATCCGGGGCCTGCAGCGAGGAGGTAGGAGACCCTTGGAGCAATGCGATCACATCGTTTTGCTCCGAGGGTTTCAGGGAAGCACGCAGGGAGTCCCCTCCCTGCGCAATGCTTCCCTATGCCGCCGGAACGCTGTGATCATGCTTGATCACAGTGTTCCAGGGGTTATTGTGCCAGGAGCGGTCCGTGTTTATGATGCGCAATCCTGCATTATTGTTTTTCTTTTAAATAGGGTGATTTTTAAGTCGGGGCTCCTTGATACACTTCTGTTAGGATCTTACCGGGATGGCCCTTTTTGCGAAAGCTTGTCCCTTAAAGTTGTTCATATCGGAACAGTTTCTACGTAACTTTAAGTGACAAGCAGGGGATTTACATCAAAGATTTATTGAAAGCGGTTATCCCTATAAGATACTAAAATAGAAGAAAACGATTATAACGATGACTTAAAAATTGGAATGATCTCACTTCATCAGTTGGAACCCTCACAGATATAATCGGACAGGAGTTGCTTGCATCTGACATCAGACGGAGTTTTTTTATGCTGTCAGTCCCTAAGCCCCAAAAATTCCCACCCTTATGTAGAACTGCAGGAATCGGGATGTCGCCACGGACAGGAGGCAGATCAAGAGTTAACAAACTTATTAACAGATGTAATCTTCACGCAGGGAGAAAGTGAGTATGGGAGGAAGGGTATTTAGCAATACTGGAACTGGAGGGATACATAGGACAAACAGGGGCTAGATGAATTTCCAAAGGAGAAAAAGAGTAAACTTATCAGTCTGTCGGCTTCTTGATTGCTGCATCTCAGTCTCCAACGGTGGCACGTGATGTCCCAGGGTCATCCAGGGTAGACGGAGGTCTGGTTCCACGATGCAGGTAGAGAGTCTTTGCTGTAGTAGGCGGGTTCCCGTTCCCGCGGTTTCCTCGTACTGATCTCAGCTCTATATGCGATACCGCTGGAGCGTGGCTCTGCTCCGCAGTGTATGCGGGTGAGGAGTCAAGATACTCTGGCCCAGTCACCTGATCTTGGCTAGGCCGCACGCACGCAGCAGTCACTGGACTCACGTGTGAGTCACCTCCAGGAACGGAGGACGACGGGTGCATAGCAGTCTGATGTCCATCAGCAGTGGACACGGTCACAGGGGATGTGCAAGGTGGGTCTGCGCTCACGAGATGCTCCGCTAACAAGGCCTGCACCTCACCCTGCTGCGTGCTCTGACTTCCCGCCAGGACTCCTGTCTTTTTCCCGCATGCAGCCCTTTTTATCTCTGACCCGCCTCCTGCTGACAAGTGCATAGGTCGGTCCAGGCCAGAACGCTCTCCCCCGTGCAACAATAGTGACAGTCCCGACAGTTCCAGAACCGGCGCAAGAGAGGTACCCCCGGTCCAGTTCATCTTCTTACATTCCCCTCCTCTTTTTACTCGCCATTCCACGGGCGGGTGTTTCTTTATTTCACGTTGACACTCTTCTAGTCTTTGAACTATTTGCCGTCAAACAGCTGTTGCTCGTACGGAGCGCCATAAGTCAGAAGGAGTAGTTGAGTCCATTTGAGTAGTCTAATCAGGCTGTACAGGTGAGGACAGAGGTATATGCATTTCCTCTGGGATGGCTGCTTCGGGTACCACAGGCATTTGCCTCTCTGCTAAATTTACCGGAGGCTGTTGGGGGCGTTCTTCTTCTTTACAATCAACTACAACTGACGGGACTATTTCTGGAACATTTGGCACCTCCTCAACTGAGTCAGGATCTTTGGACAAGCAGGGCCGTAACATATTTCGATTAACTATTCGATTGGCAGTGTTCTCATCTCCCTCAGGTCGCATCTCGTAGACGGGTCAAAACAGAAAACTTCGTGAAGTGATCTGTCATTACCAAGCAACCTTCTGGCAGCTTGGCCAATTCACAGTTTCTACATAGCCGACAGGTCTCCTCTACTACAGCCTTCAATAGATGATCTTTTCTGGACCGAAGTGAGCTCCTCTTTCATGTACTTCTGTGGCCACCATAGATAGCAAAGCTTCGGGGATCAACATCTGCCAGGTGACGCCCAGTTCCCACTGTAGTTAAACTATCTGACACAATATTCCGTTCCTCAATTGTAGTCTTTCCCACTGCCGCAACATCTGCAGGGCTCCAGGGGACAGAGCATCTCTCTCCTTCTGGCTGGGTAATCACTTTGTCGACACTCATTGCCTCATTCGAGTGAGATCTTCGTCTTCTTGCTATATTTGGACCCACTCGTCACAAGATTGCCCCAAAATGCACACTCTGGGTGCTATCCACACCTGATCCAGCATAGCTGCAACTGTCCTGGCAGAATCTCGGAACTCAGGGACTTCTTCAGCCTCCAGCTCTTCGTCCCGGTTAGGTCCAGGCTTCCTATGGGTCACTCAGGATAAGGCATCAACGTGGGTATTCTCACCGCCTCTCTTATAGGTGATCTTATATCGGAACTTCGCCATCTGAGCCACCCAACATTGCTCCAACGCCCCAAGTTTTGCCTTTTCCAGATGGGCTAAAGGGTTGTTATCTGTGCGTACCAAAACTTCGGAGCCAGACAAATATTCTCCTTCATGGCCCACATGAACGCCAACAGCCCTAGCTTAAAGGAACTGTAGCTATCCGGGTTTCTTTCAGAGTCATGGAGGGACCGACTTGTGTAGGCGATCACTTGTTCCTTTCCGCTCTGGATTTGGGACAGCACAGCTCCGAGTCCATGCAAGCTTCCATCAGTATGACGGATAAACAGCTGGGAAAAGTCAGCATAGGCAAGCACTGGGTCCTCGGTCAGAGACAATTTCAGGGCTCAAAACGCTTCCCCCTGACGCTCTCCCCATTGGACGGCACTCCCTTCAACAGTTCTAACAGCAGGTTCACAATGTGAGTAAAGTTCTTCACAAATCAGCTAAAGTATCCAGTGAGTTCTAAGATGGACCACACATCTTTTGCAGTCTTTGGGGTGGGCTAATCTTGCACTGCCGCAATTTTCTCAGGAGACGTTGGGTCGCCCCCAAGGGCCGTGGGGTATTCGGTACCGGGTCCTTCGGTTCACAGGGGGATGTCACGGTGGTTGACCCGGTCCATGGCCGTGGGATGTCCGTATAAAAGGAAAAGTTCTTTAAAGGGATAAAGTTTATGTTCGTGACGCCACCTGTGGTATTCAGTCACGGTGACCAACGCTGCTTTAAAGGGTCCGCTGGGGTGATGTTATGGCAGCTAGATGCTATACTTTCCCACAGGTGAAGTATGTCCCCAGGGCCTCCCGGTGTGTAGATGGTGGTATGGTGAATGGCGCAGTGAAGAACGAGGACACAAGATTGCAGTCTCTTTACCTTTACTGAAGACTTCAGCATCCACAGTTCAGGGTACCAGATCACAGGGCAGGCAGAGTCCGGCCGGTTTGGAGGCAAGCCCAGAGTTCCCTTGTCCAGGTGGAAATCAGTAGCCTTCCCTTGCGCTGCAGTGGTGTAGTCCCTTACTGCCTATGGCTTCACATAAGGGTCTCACAGATACGATGTTTCGCGCTCTCTGTCCCCCATATAGGATAGGACGAAACTCGTATGACTGGTGACTTGAGCCTGTTTATAGGGTTTCTTAGATAACCCGGCTCTGTAGGTGTCACCGTGCCTCCTGGGTGTAGGTGCGGACAGGTAACCTGCAATTAGCTGTCCTGCCGTTCTCTGAAATAAGGCGTAGAGGTCCTTACTCCCTCGGTGTTCCGGCTACCAGGATTTTGCGCCTCAGAAGGAGGCAGCCTGAGCGGGGCTGATCCCCTTCTGGTATCCTCTCCTTTGCTTCAACTTCCTTCACGCTCGCTGCAATACAATTCTGCCTTTCAATGTCTCTTTCTGGGAGCTGCAGCTCTGAGGGCATGTACAGCTCCTTTAACCTTCTGTCCTCCTCAGACTACTGTCTGGAACTGAACCCCTACAGAACTCCTGCCTGGAGTTCTGTCAGGAACTAACGCCTGTCTGGAACTGACTAACTTTCCCTACAGACTACAATATATATATACTATATAAATAAAATATGCCCTAATAAATAGGAGCAGAAGCTACCCCTGGCGACCTGGAGAGTGAATGTGTTGCATGTTTGTGATACCTGGATGCAGTTATCCTTCTTTGCCTCCAAACGCAGTATCACTCTCCCCCAGAGGAAAGCAATACCACTGCGACAACCAGGACCCTGGGGCGCCGCACGGTCTCACTCCTTCCGCAGAAACTACATGTCCCAAGTATTCGATTTGGGTGCGGAACAGATGGCATTTCTGAGGATTTATCTTTAATCCATGCTGTTGAAGGCGGCTCAACACTTGTTCCAGTCTTCGGAAATGTTCCTCAAACAAAGCAGCATAAACAATGATATCATACAAATAAATGAGTTGCCTTGAAATTTAGGTCGCCTAAACACCTCTCCATTAGTCGTTGAAACGTACCCAGAGCGTTAGCCAGACCAAACGGCATCCAATTGAACTCATATAATTCCATGGGAAATATAAAAGCTGTCTTTACTCGATCCTGCACAGACATTGGTACTTGCCAGTAGCCACTGGCTAGATCTAACGTGGAGAAATTTTTGGCATTTCCCAGGGTGGACAGGGACTCCTCAATTCTTGGTAGCGGATAGGAATCTCGTACAGTGCAAGCGTTGAATTTACGGTAGTCCACACAAAAACGCAGCGCACCATCTTTCTTCTGCACCAGCACGATAAGGGCAGCCCATGGGCTTCTGACTCTCGAATTACACTATTTTGCAGCATCTGACCTCCTGGCATTCCTTTCACCTCCTGATATATTTGTGGTGGAATTTGGCGGTATCGTTCTCTTATGGGTGCGGTGTTCTCAGTTGGAATCTCTTGCGTGATCACTGTGGTGCAACCAAAATCGTCTTTGTGACGCGCAAACACACCCCGGTAACACCCTAACAGAGCTTCCACTTGCTGGACCGGCTGTGACATGAGTTCGGTGAGCTCAGCCCGCATTTGTTCTAAAATTCACTGTCCATCTCGCAGATGTTGAGGCTCGAGCACCAGAGTAGTATCTACAGCCACCGTCCAAGGATCTCCCTGTTTTACTGTGCACAGCCTGTGGCAATATTAATTCTTCTGGCATACCCACGACTTGGGCCACTTCAACTTCTGGGTGGGAGCGTGATATCACTTCCTCCAAATTGACAACGTACAAGGACAGTTCCGTCGTGCACATTAGCTAACGTTCGTGCCACTAGTAGCCCCAGAGGTAGTTGTTCTGCATTGGTGGGCTCAATATGAACCTCGACTCTTTCCAGAGGGGTACAGGCCTGGATGGGTAGGGTAAGCACTGTTTGTCTCGGCGGCAAAACTCGATTGATAGAAGCTCGAGCAATTACTTTCCCACCACTGGAGGTCTCTTGGGCTTGAGCCACCTAGATTAGCTGCTGAAAAACCCTCCTTTGCAGGATGTAGGGGCTCCACTGTCTTAGAAACATGTCTAGGGACATGTTGATAAGAAGACTCCCGAATTCTTTTAACACGTTCATGCGTAACGTGACATTGTGTCCCTCACTCGCATCTTCAGCTGTCAGCACCACTCCCTTTCTGCCTAATCTTTACCACAGACCGTAATGTGCATCCAGGCCACCCCTGCGACCGGGATGGGCAAGTGATTGGCAGCCGTTAATTTGATCACCGGGCCCCATTCAGGTCACATTGCCTCTGTGAAATGTCGTCAAAAGTATGCTTCGGGCATTGTGGTCACCTGTGAGCCCGTATCATCCAGACAGCGTACAGCCCGACCATGCATCTCAGTCCAGACGAGAGGTCATATGGAAACGAGATCTGTGGGACTTCTAATACTCTTCCTTGACTGTTCATGCTCCTAGCGGTGTCCCCCAGGCTCAGAGCACCCTAGTTTAATGGACGGCGTTGAAGAGGCCTACTCCATCGGGCGCAACCCTGAGCTATATGTTCGGTTTCTACAGAGCTGTCCTCGGTGAGGCACTCTTGCCTCACAATGGGGAACCAGCTCACTTCTATTCCCAACTGAACTTGGGGTGACTGTGGGTACCTTTTTTGAAACAGCCAACTATTCGCGTGTATACTGGATCTCCTTTCGCAACTCTTCCACCCATTGGGGTGTAGTAGCCATTATCGTAGATACCTCTCCGTTCCGGACCTTGCCCACTGGAACTGCCACCCCCTGCTCTTGCTCACGTGTGCAATCTTCACTCCCTACTTCGGAAAAAGTCATGCGCGGATTTACCCGCAAGCGCTCCCTGCAAAGCCTGTTTCAGCAGCACGTCTCACAAGCCTGTCACTAACTGGTCCTGCAGCACTAATTTAAAAAAACTGACCATCACATCCAAACATAGACTAAGTGTGAACAGGTGCTGAACCTAGTCATAGTTACATAGTTACATAGTTATTAAGGTTGAAGGAAGACTATATGTCCATCTAGTTCAACCCATAGCCTAACCTAACATGCCCTAACATGTTGATCCAGAGGAAGGCAAAAAAACCCATGTGGCAAAGAGTAAGCTCCACATTGGGGAAAAAAATTCCTTCCCGACTCCACATACGGCAATCAGACTAGTTCCCTGGATCAACGCCCTATCAAGGAATCTAGTGTATATACCCTGTAACATTATACTTTTCCAGAAAGGTATCCAGTCCCCTCTTAAATTTAAGTAATGAATCACTCATTACAACATCATACGGCAGAGAGTTCCATAGTCTCACTGCTCTTACAGTAAAGAATCCGCGTCTGTTATTATGCTTAAACCTTTTTTCCTCCAACCGCAGAGGATGCCCCCTTGTCCCTGTTTCAGGTCTATGATTAAAAAGATCATCAGAAATGTCTTTGTACTGTCCCCTCATATATTTATACATTAAAATAAGATCACCCCTTAGACTTCGTTTTTCCAAACTAAATAGCCCCAAGTGTAATAACCTATGTTGGTATTGCAGACCCCCCAGTCCTCTAATAACCTTGGTCGCTCTTCTCTGCACCCGCTCCAGTTCAGCTATGTCTTTCTTAAACACCGGAGACCAGAACTGTGCACAGTATTCTATGTGTGGTCGAACTAGTGAGTTGTATAGAGGTAAAATTATATTCTCCTCATGAGCATCTATGCCTCTTTTAATGCATACCATTATTTTATTTGCCTTTGTAGCCGCTGCCTGACACTGGCCACTGAATTTAAGTTTGTCATCCACCCATACACCCAGGTCTTTTTCATTGACGGTTTTGCCCAGAGTTTTAGAATTAAGCACATAATTATACATCTTATTACTTCTACCCAAGTGCATGACCTTACATTTATCCCCATTAAAGCTCATTTGCCATTTATCAGCCCAAGCTTCTAGTTTACATAAATCATCCTGTAATATAAAATTGTCCTCCTCCGTATTGATTACCCTGCAGAGTTTAGTGTCATCTGCAAATATTGAAATTCTACTCTGAATGCCCCCTACAAGGTCATTAATAAATATGTTAAAAAGAAGAGGGCCCAATACTGACCCCTGTGGTACCCCACTGCTAACCGCTACCCAGTCCGAGTGTGCTCCATTAATAACCACCCTTTGTTTCCTATCCCTGAGCCAGCTCTCAACCCACTTGCACATATTTTCCCCTATCCCCATTATTCTCATTTTATGTATCAACCTTTTGTGTGGCACCGTATCAAAAGCTTTTGAAAAGTCCATATACACTACATCCACTGGGTTCCCTTGGTCCAATCCGGAACTTACCTCTTCATAGAAACTGATCAAATTAGTCTGACATGAACGGTCCCTAGTAAACCCGTGCTGATACTGGGTCATGAGGTTATTCCTCTTCAGATACTCCAGTATAGCGTCCCTTAGAATGCCCTCCAGGATTTTACCCACAGTAGAGGTTAAGCTTACTGGCCTATAATTTCCGAGTTCAGTTTTTGTTCCCTTTTTGAATATTGGCACCACATTTGCTATACGCCAGTCCTGTGGCACAGACCCTGTTATTATGGAGTCTTTAAAGATTAAAAATAATGGTCTATCAATGACTGTACTTAATTCCTGCAGTACTCGAGGGTGTATCCCATCCGGGCCCGGAGATTTGTCAATTTTAGTGATTTTTAGATGCCGCCGCACTTCCTGCTGGGTTAAGCAGGTGACATTTAATTGGGAATTTTTATCACTAGACATTTTGTCTGCCATGGGATTTTCTTGTGTAAATACTGATGAAAAAAAGTCATTTAGCATATTGGCTTTTTCCTCATCCTCATCCACCATCTCACCCAGACTATTTTTAAGGGGGCCAACACTATCATTTTTTAGTTTCTTAGTATTTATGTAGTTAAAGAATATTTTAGGATTATTTTTACTCTCTCTGGCAATGAGTCTCTCTGTCTCAATCTTTGCTGCCTTGATTTGCTTTTTACAGAATTTATTTAATTTTCTGTATTTATTTATTGCCTCCTCACTACCTACTTCCTTTAATTCTCTAAATGCTTTCTTTTTGTCACTTATTGCGCCCCTTACAGCTCTATTTAGCCATATTGGTTTCCTCCTATTTCTAGTATGTTTATTCCCATACGGTATATACTGTGCACAGGTCCTATCCAGGATGCTAATAAACGTCTCCCATTTTCTTTGTGTATTTTTGTGTCTCAGGATATCGTCCCAGTTAATTGCACCAAGATCCTCTCTCATCCGTTGGAAATTTGCCCTCCTGAAGTTTAGTGTCCTTGTAACCCCTCTACTACACATCTTTTTAAAGGATACATGAAAACTTATTATTTTGTGATCGCTATTTCCCAAGTGACCCCCAACCCTTATATTTGATATGCGGTCTGGCCTGTTGGTTAATATTAGGTCTAGCAGTGCCCCCCTTCTTGTTGGGTCCTGAACCAGTTGTGAAAGGTAATTGTCTCTCATAATTGTCAAAAACCGATTACCTTTGCTGGAACTGCAGGTTTCTGTTCCCCAATCTATTTCAGGGTAGTTGAAGTCCCCCATAATAATGACTTCTCCTTGAGTCGCAGCTTCATCTATTTGCTTTACGAGGATATTCTCCAATGCTTCCATTATTTTTGGAGATTTATAACAAACCCCTATCAGTAATTTATTATTTTTTCCCCCTCCCCTTATCTCCACCCACAGGGATTCTACATTTTCATTAAATTTACCTATATTATCACGCAGGATGGGTTTTAAGGATGATTTTACATATAGACACACCCCTCCCCCTCGCTTATCTGTACGGTCATTTCTGAACAGGCTATAGCCCTGCAAGTTAACAGCCCAGTCATGGCTCTCATCCAGCCACGTTTCAGATATCCCCACCATGTCATAATTATGCTCCAACAACATTAGTTCTAATTCGTCCATTTTGTTGGCGAGGCTTCTGGCATTAGTATACATGCACTTGATGTTCCTCTCTGTACTTCTATTTCTTAAATTATTAACTGTTCTGACCCCACCCCCCATGCCACCGCCACCCCCAACTTCCTTATTTGTGCCCAGGTCTCTGTCTGCACTATCTTCCCCTCCTATAAAATGAATACCCTCCCCCCCAATTCCTAGTTTAAACACTCCTCCAACCTTCTAGTCATTCTCTCCCCCAGCACAGCTGCACCCTCCCCATTGAGGTGCAGCCCGTCCCTAGCGTAGAGCCTGTAGCCAACTGAGAAGTCGGCCCAGTTCTGCAGGAACCCAAACCCCTCTTTCCTACACCAATTCTTGAGCCACTTATTAACCTCCCTAATCTCCCGTTGCCTCTCTGGCGTGGCACGTGGTACCGGCAGTATTTCGGAAAATACCACATTGGAGGTCCTTGCTTTCAGCTTGCAGCCTAATTCCCTGAAATCATCTTTAAGGACCTTCCACCTACCTCTAACTTTGTCATTAGTGCCAATGTGCACCATGACCGCTGGGTCCTCACCAGCCCCTCCCAATAATCTGTCCACCCGATCAGCGATGTGTCGGACTCGAGCGCCAGGTAGGCAGCACACCGTTCGACGATCCCTGTCTTTGTGACAGATTGCCCTATCTGTTCCCCTAATAATTGAGTCGCCCACTACCAGCACCTGTCTGGCCTGCCCTGCTCTCCTATTTCCCTATTCCCTATTTCCTATTTCCCGGCTTTCAGAGGACATGCCTGGCTGCAGCAGTGCTACCCCTGTACTGGCACCCCCCTCATCTGCCAACTTAGCAAACTTATTGGGGTGTTCCAGATCAGGACTAGCCTCCCTGGCACTCTTCCCTCTACCCCGCTTCCTAACTGTCAGCCAGCTTGCTACTTCATTGTCCTGCAGCTCCATCCCACCATCCCCCCCCTCATCTGTCCCATTGAGCGTCTGCTCCGTGAGCAGAAGACTCCTCTCCATATTGTCTATGGATCTCAGTGTTGCCAGCTGCACATTTAGAGTCAGAATCTGGGTTTCCAAATGCACAACGTGCTCACATCTCGCACAGCAGTATGCACCCTCGATCGGCTGCTCAAGGACTGCATACATGTGGCAAGATGTGCACTGGATGGCATTAACAATCGTGGAGCACATTTCCTAATGGGGATTGCACCAGACAGAACAGTTCAATAAAAAAAATAAAAATAAATACAAAGTATTAATAAAAAACAGACAGCAATTCAGTAATTCCTCCCTTGGAAACTCCCTGACTCCAAAGTCACTGAATCACAAGTCACACTTACCGCCGTCCACACTTACGCTCAGGCCACACTCAGCTCGCTCACACTCGCTCTGCTGAAGATTTATAGATTTTTTTTTTCTAGTTCCCCTCAACAGCAATCAACCTTGCTGTTCAAATGCACTTCCAAAAAGGACTTGAGCCCCAAACAGCTGCCCCTTATAAACCCTTAACTATGAGCCCCCACCCTAAGTTAACCCTTATGAATATAGCTACCCCCAATTCAGCAACTCACACCAATTCACACAGGTATTTGTTAAAGGCTTTCCAAATACCTCTTCACTGAATCACAAGTCACACTTACCGCCGTCCACACTTACGCTCAGGCCACACTCAGCTCGCTCACACTCGCTCTGCTGAAGATTTATAGATTTTTTTTTTTTCTAGTTCCCCTCAACAGCAATCAACCTTGCTGTTCAAATGCACTTCCAAAAAGGACTTGAGCCCCAAACAGCTGCCCCTTATAAACCCTTAACTATGAGCCCCCACCCTAAGTTAACCCTTATGAATATAGCTACCCCCAATTCAGCAACTCACACCAATTCACACAGGTATTTGTTAAAGGCTTTCCAAATACCTCTTCACTGAATCACAAGTCACACTTACCGCCGTCCACACTTACGCTCAGGCCACACTCAGTTCGCTCACACTCGCTCTGCTGAAGATTTATAGATTTTTTTTTTTTCTAGTTCCCCTCAACAGCAATCAACCTTGCTGTTCAAATGCACTTCCAAAAGTCATCAACTTGTATACAGTCAAATAAATAAGGCAGCACACTGCGGCGCCAAAACATGCAAACATGAAATATGAAATTTGAACTGCATTACTGCACTAGAAATATGAAAAAATGAGAACGTTTAGCGCATAAATTGGCCAATTCATGTGTACCTGGTAGCCACATTAAGGCATCTCTCATATACCAGGTCCTAGACTTTCCTTTCCTCGCTGAGAATAAACGTCTCCATCTGAATGGGTACCTACTGTGAATCCTCTTCTTAGACTAAATTTCTCTCTCTCTGTGGAGGAGTAATGGACCTGCTGCGATTAAAACACCTGTGGCTAAGAGGCGGAGTGCTCAGTCAGAAGGCTAATGAATACAAATTTCAAAAAACTGACTGTCACATCCAAACATAGACTAAGTGTGAACAGGTGCTGAACCTAGAGTCACCAACTCATATACAGTCAAATAAATAAGGCAGCACACTGCGGCGCCAAAACATGCAAACATGAAATATGAAATTACTGCACTAGAAATATGAAAAAATTAGAGCATTTAGTGCATAAATTGGCCAATTCATGTGTTTTAATCGCAGCAGGTCCGTTACCCCAGGATCACTGATGGTTAAGCTGCCCACTCTGCTTGGCAAAAAGCCTCCAGTTCATGTAAATTTCTGGGCTGTCTAGCATGAACTGCGTGCGTGAGATCTCCCCAGACTGGGAGGAGGTCAAGAGACTGAGTTGGCCACTCCAGTACCTTCACTTTGTTCTGCTGTAGCCAATGACAGGTCGACTTGGCCTTGTGTTTTGGGTCGTTGTCATGTTGGAACGTACAAGTACGTCCCATGCACAGCTTCCGGGCTGATAATAGCAAATTCGCCTCCAGAATAACGTGCTGTTTTCATCTTTCCTTCAACCCTGACCAAGTTTCCTATGCTTTTCTATCTCACACATCCCCAAAACATCAGCAATCCACCGCCGTGCTTTACAGTAGGATTGGTTTTGCTTTCATCATAGGCCTTGTTGACCTCTCTCCAAATGTAACGTTTATGGTTGTCGCCAAAAAGTTCTATTTTGGTCTCCTCACTTCAAATTACCTTGTTCCAGAAGTTTTGAGGCTTGTCTCTGTGCTGTTTTGCATATTGTAGGCAAGATACTTTGTGGCATTTGCGCAGTAATGGCTTTCTTCTGGCGACTCGACCATGCAGCCCTTTTTTCTTCAAGTGCCTCCTTATTGTGCATATTGAAACAGCCACACCACTAGTTTTCAGAAAGTCCAGTATTTTAGCTGATATTATTTGTGGGTCTTTCTTTACATCCCGAACAATGTTTCTGGCAGCTGTGGACGATATTTTTGTTGGTCTACCTGACCGTGGTTTATTTTTACAGAGCCCCTGATTTTCCATTTGTTAATCACAGTTTGAACGCTGCTGACTGGCATTATCAATTCCTTAGATTCCTGTTTTCTACAGTTGAACTACTTTTTTCCTTAGATCCGTTGACAATTCTTTTGCTTTCCCCATGACTCACAATCCAGAAACATCAGTGGCTGGATGAAAGATTCAAGAGTCTGTCTGAATCAAAGAAACTCAATCAGCTTTTATGCACACACACTTATTACAAGCAAACAGGTCACTGGTGAGGATATTACCTTTACTAGCCATTCAAACCCATTTGTGTCAACTTCTGTGTATGTTATCAGGCAAAAATCACCAGGGTATGTAAACTTTTGATCAGGGTCATTTGGATGTTTTGGGTTGTCATTGTGATTTAAAAAGAGAAAACACAGTAGTTTGACAATAAATGACTTCACCCAACCTCTATGAGTGGAGACAAAGTTTTGGCGTTATTCATATTCTCTGAAAAAAGGCCAAGAAAGAAAAAATTCTGCCGGGGTATGTAAACTTTTGAGCACAACTATAGCTATGGTTGGAGTTTAGTGTGGAAGAACATCACTGGAGCTTAACTCTTTGGGATGAACTAAAATGGAGACTGTGAGCCTGGCCTTCCTGTCCAATATAATTTCCTGAGTTCACAAATTCTCTTCTAGATGAATAGACAAAAATTCCTCAAGACACTGTCAAAATCTTGTAGAAAGCCTTCTAAGAAGAGTGGGAGCTGTTATAGATGCAAAGGGGGACCAGCTTCATATTAATGCCTGTAGACTTAAAATGGGATGTCATGGGGCACCAACCAAGGTAATGGACCATTGGACATGTAATGGGGCACTGTATTCTTGTCCAGTATGATACCACTTTCATGTTACTATATATGTACAATATATTTATATATATACAGTATATTTATACTATATATATATATATATATATATTTATACTATACAGTATGATTTAAAAAAAAAAATTCCTAGACACAATTTGATACCCCACAGTAAATTCCCCCACACAATTTGACTCACGACATCCCTCACAAGCACTGTTTGACCCACCCACAGAAAGCCTCCACAGTATGGTACCCCACACTAACGCAACCACTGAATAATGCCTGTATAATGACTTCCTAATAGAATTATTCCCCAACACTTACTCCCCTCGCTATAATGATTAGTATATAGTACACCACCTATTAAGTATGATGTCCTCACATGATATGATGGTCCTCGATCCCACCACAAAATATGATGCCCCTACTCAGTTTTATGGTCCTCACAGCCCCCCAAACATTATGATGGTGTACACAGCCCCAATACATTATGACAGACCTCACAGTCCCCTACACAGTATGTTGCACCTCCAGACCCCACACCAAATGATCTGACAACATTACAATATAAAAGTACAGAAAGACAAAACAAAAAAATACTGCTCACCTCCAGTTGGTTCCTGTTGGGACCAGGTCCCCCCCAGCTCATGTTCTCCATAGCGGTTGTGTGGTTTCACTGTGGCCGTGTATCTGAGGGCCATGGCTGTAGTCGTGGCTGAGAATATCTGTTTACATGTGCCCTGGTCTCCCGCCAGATGAATACAATGTCCCTTAGTCAGCATACCTGTCTCTCTGCGTTCTGCACCCTCAGTATCACCTCTGGCCTGCTGCAGGCTCACTCCCAACGATTGTCTCTATTTGTGCACAGAGTCTAGTTCCAACTTTAAACAAACAAATTTACTTGAATCCATCCTCAGCACATTCAGATAAATCACAGCAATGACATGGAAATTCACATAGTATGCATCCTTCACTTTCCCTGTGCTTCTCCTCTCATCTCCCAGTATGCTCCCAGGTCGTACCATCTCGTTTGGTACTGCAGGGTTCTACCTGTCCAGCTCAACTACTTTCAGGAGTTCCCAAGTTCGTTTCGCAAAAGACAAAAGGACATTTGCCCACGCAGTAAGCCGCCACATCTTGGAGCGACCTGCGTTTCTGTTCTGCGGTGACTTTTGCTGTCACATCTGCTCTCACTTCTGCTGTTCCTTCTGCTGTCACTTCTGCTCCCACTTGTGTTGTCACTTCTGCTCCTGGACGACTGGGCTAGCCCTTGAACATTGCGTGGCCCACTGCATAGCTGGGGGCTCCCAGGCCCAGCTGACCTGCCTGGGCTCTCTGGCCCGACTGCCTTGCCTGGGCTCCCTGGTGGACTGTCTTGCCTGGGCTCCCTGGTTCAACTGCCTGGCCTGGGCTCCCTGGCCTGACTGCCTTGCCTGGGTTCCCTGGCTCGACTGCCTTGCCTGGGCTCCCTTTGCGCGACTGAGTCCTATCAGGAAATACTCCTGTGTTACTTACAGTAGACCCCTCCTATGTTAACTAGTTTCTATACTAAGTTCCTATAATGCCCCCCTCTAGTGGGCTAACGTGAGTACTACACTCTCCCTATCTACATAACATATATACATAGAAGCATCAGGTAAATAACATTATGTACTGTACATAGCAGCAGTAGATATTCAAACATATGCAATTATCAACATTGGACCTAGAAAAGGGTGGGGGATCTTTACAGTCTTTGCAACCCCTTACAGGTACACCCATGTATCCCAGTACTTTTGTCCATTTTGTATATATAGTAAAAGAAATGTAATGAGCAAGGCAACTATATGCTATTAGCCCTCACGAGGCAGACAAGTGCTCTTACATTTATCTGACATCAAGGTTTTGGGTATTAGTCCCTCAGTAACTAAAACGTTAGAAATGCTCCACAACCATAGAAAATGTTCATTGATCCTGGTATTTAAGGACTATGTGCAGTCTCCAAACCCTCACCCATATTTCAGTAGTTCAGAAAAAACAAGTCATATTCAGTGACAGTACATAACACTCATGTTTATATGGACTGCTGGGTATTACACTCATAAATATCCATAGGCTTACATGGGAATCAATAGTAAAGTATACATGAAGTATTAGGCTGGGTTCACATTGTGTTAGTGCAGTCCGTTCAACGCATACGTTAAACTGACTGCGTTAACGCAAGTGCCGAAAAAGATCGCGTTTATGCGATCGCGCTAGCGCAGATGCTCTATCTGTGCTAGCGGTGACAGACCCGAAAATGCTGCAGACTGCGTCCGAAGGTCCGTCGCAGAATGACGGCACATCGCTAACGCATGCCAATTATGACATGCGTTAGCGATGCGCTACATAATGGCAGTTAATGGGTGCGCTAACACATCCGTTACATAGCGTTAGTGCCGCTACGTAACGGATGCCGTCAATGCATTGCCATTAACGCAATGTGAACCCAGCCTTCAAGGCAATCTGTCAGCAGGATTTTACTCCCCAAAACTATTTATATTATGGGCATATAACGCTTTCAAAGAGAAGTCCAGCAACACCTTTACATGGTCAGTCTGTTCCTCCATTATAAAAATAAAATTTATACTGATATGTAAATTATGTAAATAAGGCTGAATAAAGGCCCTTGAGGAAGGTCTTTTGACCGAAACGTGCGGATGGGCGTGCATACAGCGATCCTGCTATTGCAATCCATTAAGGTATTTGTATTTATTATAATTTTTTGTTATTTCTGGATTGCCTTTTATAATGGATCGTACATGTTTACTGATGATATATGTACTTAATGCCTGTGACATGCTTGCCCTTGGCGATTTTTTGGATCCTGTTAACATCTAGTTTTACTCTTTTTAGCCCTATTTGTCCCTTTTTCCTGCTTCGATGATAATAATAAAGATTTATATTTTGGTTACTTCTAATGGGCTTTATGACTGTAGTTTTCTGTTTCTCGGTTTTGTTAACACCTTCACATGGTCAGTCCGTTCTTCCGTTATAAAAAATAACATTTATATTGATATGTAAATAAGGCTGAAGAATGCAGATAGGCCCAGAAATATTTGGACAGTTGCCAAATCTTCGTGGTTTGAGCTTTACAAGCCGTTATGTTGGATTTACAGTAGAATGGAACAACTGTGATACAAAATCTTCAGGTTTAATATAAGGGGTTGAACAATAATATCCTGCGACACATTTAGGAATTGCATCCATTTTTCTGCAAAGCCTCCTCATATCAGAGGTTCAAAAGTAATTGGACAAATTAACTTTACCATAAATAAAATGTTCATTTTTAATACTTCATAGAGAATCCATTGCAGGCAATGACTGCCTGAAGTCTGGAAGCCGTGGACGTCATTGAACGCTGGGTTTCCTACTTTGTGCTGCTTTGACGCCATTAATACAGTTGACTTCTTGTTTCTTGTTTGTGGGTTTTGTTTTAAGCATGTGAAATGCTGCTCGATGGGGCTGAGAACTGGTGACTGACTCGGTCATTGTAGTATATTCCACTTCTTTGCTTTCCAATATGTTTTCGGTACATTTTCCATCTGTCCTGTGACGCTCTGTCTAATCAACCTTGCTGCATTTGGTTGAATCTGAGCACAAAGTATCGCCCTGTACACTTGAGAATTCATCCGGCTGCTTCTGTCTTCAGTCACATCATCATTAACCCCTTCCCGACCCATGACGCCACGTAGGCGTCATGAAAGTCTGTGCCAATCCGACCTATGACGCCTATGTGGCGTCATGGAAAGATCGCATCCCTGCAGATCTTGTGAAAGGGTTAACTCCCATTTTACCCAATCTGCAGGGACAGGGGGAGTGGTAGTTTAGCCCAGGGGGGGTGGCTTCACCCCCCCCCCCCCCCCGTGGCTACGATCGCTCTGATTGGCTGTTGAAAGTGAAACTGCCAATCAGAGCGATTTGTAATATTTCACCTATTATAACTGGTGAAATATTACAATCCAGCCATGGCCGATGCTGCAATATCATCGGCCATGGCTGGAAACGCTAATGTGCCCCCACCCCACCGATCGCCCCCCCAGCCCTCCGATCTGTCCGGTACACTGCCCCGGCTCCCCTCCGTCCTGTGCTCCGCTCCCCCCGTGCTCTTGTCCGCTCCCCTGGTGCTCCAATCACCCTCCCCGTGCTCCAATCACCCCCCCTGCACTCCGATCCACCCCCCCGTGCTTCGTTCCACCCCCCCGTGCTCCGTTCCACCCCCCCGTGCTCCGATCCCCCCCCGTGCTCCCCTCCACCCCATCATACTTACCGATCCTGCCGGGGTCCGTCCGTCTTCTCCCTGGGCGCCGCCATCTTCCAAAATGGCGGGCGCATGCGCAGTGCGCCCGCCGAATCTGCCGTCCGGCAGATTCGTTCCAAAGTGCATTTTGATCACTGAGATATAATCTATCTCAGTGATCAAAATAAAAAAATAATAAATGACCCCCCCCCCTTTGTCACCCCCACAGGTAGGGACAATAAAAAAATAAAGAATTTTTTTTTTTCCTATTCTAATGTTAGAATAGGGTTAGGGCTAGGGTTAGGGCTAGGGTTAGGGGTAGGGTTAGGGGTAGGGTTAGGGCTAGGGCTGGGGTTGGGGTAGGGTAAGGGGTAGAGTTAGGGCTAGGGGTAGGGTTAGGGGTAGGGTTTCGGTATGTGCACACGTATTCTGGTCCTCTGCGGATTTTTCCGCTGCGGATTTGATAAATCTGCAGTGCTAAACCGCTGCGGATTTACCGCGTTTTTCTGCGCATTTCACTGCGGTTTTACAAATGCGATTTTCTATTTGAGCAGTTGTAAAACCGTTGCGGAATCCGCACAATGAAGTGACATGCTGCGGAATGTAAACCGCTGCGTTTCCGTGCAGTTTTTCCGCAGCATGTGTACAGCGATTTTTGTTTCCCATAGGTTTACATTGAACTGTAAACTCATGGGAAACTGCTGCGGATCCGCAGCGTTTTCCGCAGCGTGTGCACATACCTTTAGAATTAGGCTATGTGCACATGGTGCGGATTTGGCTGCGGATCCGCAGCGGATTGGCCGCTGCGGATTCGCAGCAGTGTTCCATCAGGTTTACAGTACCATGTAAACCTATGGAAAACCAAATCCGCTGTGCCCATGGTGCGGAAAATACCGCGCGGAAACGCTGCGTTGTATTTTCCGCAGCATGTCAATTCTTTGTGCGGATTCTGCAGCGTTTTACACCTGTTCCTCAATAGGAATCCGCAGGTGAAATCCGCACAAAAAACACTGGAAATCCGCGGAAAATCCGCAGGTAAAACGCAGTGCCTTTTACCCGCGGATTTTTCAAAAATGATGCTGAAAAATCTCACACGAATCCGCAACGTGGGCACATAGCCTTAGGGTTAGGGTTGGAATTAGGGTTGTGGTTAGGGGTGTGATTACGGTTATGACTACAGTTGGGATTAGAGTTAGGGGTGTGTTGGGGTTAGTGTTGGAGGTAGAATTGAGGGGTTTCCACTGTTTAGGCACATCAGGGGTCTCCAAACGCAACATGGCGCCACCACTGATTCCAGCCAATCTCGTATTCAAAAAGTCAAATGGTGCTCCCTCAATTCCGAGCCCCGACGTGTGCCCAAACAGTGGTTTACCCCCACATATGGGGTACCAGCATACTCAAGATAAACTGCGCAACAATTACTGGGGTCCAATTTCTCCTGTTACCCTTGTGAAAATAAAAAAATGCTTGCTAAAACATCATTTTTGAGGAAAGAAAAATGATTTTTTATTTTCACGGCTCTGCGTTGTAAACGTCTGTGAAGCACTTGGGGGTTCAAAGTGCTCACCACATATCTAGATAAGTTCCTTGGGGGGTCTAGTTTCTAAAATGGGGTCACTTGTGGGGGGTTTCTACTGTTTAGGCACATCAGGGGCTCTGCAAACGCAACGTGACGCCCGCAGACCATTCCATCAAAGTCTGCATTTCAAAAGTCACTACTTCCCTTCTGAGCCCCGACGTGTGCCCAAACAGTGGTTTACCCCCACATATGGGGTATCAGCGTACTCAGGAGAAACTGGACAACAACTTTTGGGGTCAAATTTCTCCTGCTACCCTTGGGAAAATAAAAAATTGCAGGCTAAAAGATCATTTTTGAGAAAATATATTTTTTTTTTTATTTTCATGGCTCTGCATTATAAACTTCTGTGAAGCACTTGGGGGTTCAAAGTCCTCACCACACATCTAGATTAGTTCCTTTGGGGGTCTAGTTTCCAAAATGGGGTCATATCTGGGGGATCTCCAATGTTTAGGCACACAGGGGCTCTCCAAACGTGACATGGTGTCCGCTAATGATTGGAGCTAATTCTCCATTTAAAAAGCCAAATGGCGTGCCTTCCCTTCCGAGCCCTGCCATGCGCCCAAACAGTGGTTTACCCCCACATATGGGGTATCAGCGTACTCAGGACAAACTGGACAACAACATTTGGGGTCCAATTTCTCCTATTACCCTTGGCAAAATAGGAAATTCCAGGCTAAAACATCATTTTTGAGGAAAGAAAAATTATTTTTTATTTTCATGGCTCTGCGTTACAAACTTCTGTGAAGCACCTGGGGGTTTAAAGTGCTCAATATGCATCTAGATAAGTTCCTTGGGGGGTCTAGTTTCCAAAATGGGGTCACTTGTGGGGGAGCTCCAATGTTTAGGCACACAGGGGCTCTCCAAACGCGACATGGTGTCCGCTAACAATTGGAGCTAATTTTCCATTCTAAAAGTCAAATGGCGCGCCTTCCCTTCCGAGCCCTGCCGAGTGCCCAAACAGTGGTTTACCCCCACATATGAGGTATTGGCGTACTCGGGAGAAATTGCCCAACAAATTTTATGATCCATTTTATCCTATTGCCCATGTGAAAATGAAAAAATTGAGGCGAAAAGAATTTTTTTGTGAAAAAAAAGTACTTTTTCATTTTTACAGATCAATTTGTGAAGCACCTGAGGGTTTAAAGTGCTCACTAGGCATCTAGATAAGTTCCTTGGGGGGTCTAGTTTCCAAAATGGGGTCACTTGAGGGGGAGCGCCAATGTTTAGGCACACAGGGTCTCTCCAAACGCGACATGGTGTCCGTTAACGATGGAGATAATTTTTTATTCTAAAAGTCAAATGGCGCTCCTTCCCTTCCGAGCCTTACCATGTGCCCAAACAGTGGTTTACCCCCACATGTGAGGTATTGGTGTACTTAGGAGAAATTGCCCAACAAATTTTAGGATCCATTTTATCCTGTTACCCATATGAAAATGAAAAAATTGAGGCTAAAAGAATTTTTTTGTGAAAAAAAAGTACTTTTTCATTTTTACGGATCAATTTGTGAAGCACCTGGGGGTTCAAAGTGCTCACTATGCATCTAGATAAGTTCCTTGGGGCGTCTAGTTTCCAAAATGGGGTCACTTGTGGGGGAGTTCCAATGTTTAGGCACACGGGGGCTCTCCAAACGTGACATGGTGTCCGCTAAAGAGTGGAGCCAATTTTTCATTCAAAAAGTCAAATGGCGCTCCTTCCCTTCCAAGCCCTGCCGTGCGCCCAAACAGTGGTTTACCCCCACATATGAGGTATCAGCGTACTCAGGACAAATTGGACAACAACTTTCGTGGTTCAGTTTCTCCTTTTACCATTGGGAAAATAAAAAAATTGTTGCTACAAGATAATTTTTGTGACTAAAAAGTAAAATGTTCATTTTTTCCTTCCATGTTGCTTCTGCTGCTGTGAAGCACCTGAAGGGTTAGTAAACTTCTTGAATGTGGTTTTGAGTACCTTGAGGGGCGCAGTTTTTAGAATGGTGTCACTTTTGGGTATTTTCAGCCATATAGACCCCTCAAACTGACTTCAAATGTGAGGTGGTCCCTAAAAAAAATGGTTTTGTAAATTTCGTTGTAAAAATGAGAAATCGCTGGTCAAATTTTAACCCTTATAACTTCCTAGCAAAAAAAAATTTTGTTTCCAAAATTGTGCTGATGTAAAGTATACATGTGGGAAATGTTATTTATTAACTATTTTGTGTCACATAACTCTCTGGTTTAACAGAATAAAAATTCAAAATGTGAAAATTGCGAAATTTTCAAAATTTTCGCCAAATTTCCGTTTTTATCACAAATAAACGCAGAATTTATTGACCTAAATTTACCACTAACATGAAGCCCAATATGTCACGAAAAAATAATCTCAGAACCGCTAGGATCTGTTGAAGCGTTCCTGAGTTATTACCTCATAAAGGGACACTGGTCAGAATTGCAAAAAACGGCAAGGTCTTTAAGGTCAAAATAGGCTGGGTCATGAAGGGGTTAAACACTAGTGAACCGGTGCCATTAGAAGCCATGCATGCCCATGCCATCACACTGCCTCCATCATGTGTCATGTGAAGAGGATGTGCTGTGCCGAGGATCATGAGCCGTCCCAATCCTGTCGTCTTCCCATCATTCTGGTATAGGTTGATATTAGTTTCAACTGTCTAAAGAATGCTTTTCCAGACCTGGGCGGTGTAATGCCTGCTGCAGCGCAGTAGCACACAACCTCCACCAGGGGGTGCGGGTGAAGGTACACTCACAGTGAAATCACAGAGCAGCAGGCAGGAGCCACTAGGTGGCGAAAGTTGTCAGAAAGAGCCAGGTCAGCAACAGAATGAAGTAAATAATGAAAGGAATGAAGTACCACAGGTCACAGCAATACACGTGGTCAGAAACAAGCCAAAGAAGTCAGAGCTGTTCAGGAGCAGGAAAGCCAGAGACGCAAGACAGTCAAACAGGACAGAGGACAAGCCGAGTCAAATACCAAGGGGGCACAACACGGAGAGCGAGTACTACAACAAGTGGAGTCACAGGGGAACACAGGAACGGGACCTAGGTAAACAGGCAGATGATAAATCAGGGTATAATGGGGTTAGCTGCTCAAGCCAGACACAGGAACTATAATATAACTGACACTGCTAGCAGGTAACAGCGGACTGAAATAGCCAGACAGATCCCAAAACAAGGCCAGGAAGATTAACCCCCGCATGACCATCCCAGGGAGAGAATAATCAGAAACAAACCCCGGACTGGATCATGACAGTACCCCTCTCTCAATGGCGGCCACCGGACCCCCAGGTTTCCCCGGATACCGAGCATGAAAAGCCCGGACCAACCGATCCGCATGGACAGAGCGAGACAGTACCCAAGAACTCAGGACCGTAACCTTTCCAATGGACCAGATACTGAAGTGAACGGTGGAGCATCGGAGAAACCACGATCTGTTCCACCTCATGCTCGGTCTGATCATCCACCAAAACAGGAAGCAGACGAGAAGGAGAGTCCCCTAAGAAGGATACCCATGGTTTCAAAGAGCCTTTTGGAATGCATTTGGGATCCACAGAGATGGGGCAAGTGCAGGTAAAAGGCAACAGGGTTAACTACCTCCAAAATTTAGTAAGGTCCAATAAACTTGGGGCCCAGCTTAGCAGAAGGAATCCTCAACCTTATATTCTTAGTGGATAACCATACCTTACCCCTACCTGGAATTCTGGCCCCACCGACAGTTGTTTATCAGCAAAAAATGTATGCTTGCACTGAGCCTCCCCAATGATCCTTTGGACCTCCTCCCAGACCTTCCCCAACCGATGAATGGCAACATCAACACCAGGACACGCCGAATCCAGCCGAGAAAATTCACCAAAATGGGGGTGAAAACCATAATTGCAAAAGAACGGGGAAGTACCAGTGGATTGATTAATGCGATTATTAAATGCGAATTCTGCCAATGGTAATGAAGAGCACCAATCATCCTGACGAGACATGGCAAGGCACCATAAAATCTGCTCCAAAGATTGATTGGTCCTCTCAGTCTGACTGTTGGTCTCAGAATGATAGGCTGAGGAAAAGGTCAAACTGATACCCAGCCTTTTACAAAAAGCCCTCCAGAACTTACAGTAGATACAAATTTTACCCTTTTATCAGAGACCACACTGACAGGCACACCTGTCCAGGGACGCGTCCTCCCGTCCCGCTGTCTCCCGGCCACATCTGCTTCCAGGGCCACTCATTAACTGCCGGCAGTATTCACTGCACTCGGCAGTCTTTAGCTTTTTCCAGGAATGTTTGTGCGGTGACGTCACCGCACAAACACTGCTGGAAAGAGCCAAAGACTGCCGAGTGCAGTGAATACCGGCAGAAGGTAATGAGTGGCCTCGGAAGCAGATGCGGTGGAGAGACAGGAGGACGGGTTGCTGGACAGGTAAGTATAATTATAATGTTTATTATTAATTTTCTGTTGGTTTTTTTTTATGACTGAACTTCACTATGTGTTCGGTACGGTCCCGAACTTTACAGTTCGGGTTCCCCCATCCCTACTAGCGATGGCTTTGCGCGTGGCCGAGATTCCCGGATGGCCACTAAGAGCCGAGTCATGGAATTCCCGGAGCACCCTATACCGATACTGGACAGGCACAAAAAACGTATTATCCGGCGTGAACGGAGGAGCAAGAGACTGGGCCTCCCGAATCTCCCGCTCTAACGCCGATGAAACTCCAGCCACAACCACCCGATGCTGAAGAATAGAGGAAGGAGGTTCAGGAGGAGATATTGGATCCATGCTGCGGGATAAGGCATCAGCCTTCACATTCTTGGATTCAGGTCTAAAAGTGATGGAAAACTGAAATAGAGAAAAAAAAGGGACCACCTCGCGGCCTTGGGGTTAAACGTTTGACCGATTCAATGTAAGACAGGTTCTTGTGGTCCATGATGACTGTGATTCGATGGACAGCCCCTCCAAAAAATGCCTCCATTATTCAAAAGCCAATTTATTGGCTAGTAAGTCCCGGTTACCCACATTGTAATTCCTTTCAGCAGAGGAAAACTTTTTAGAAAAGAAGGCGCAGGGTCTTAAATTGGTTAACGTGGTGGGACCTTGAGATAACAACGCCCCCACTCCCACCTCTGAGGCGTCCACCTCCATGATTAATGGCTTAGACAGATCAGGTTGAATCAGTACAGGGGCAGACATAAAGCATTTTTTTAAAGAAGAAAATGCCGCTAATGCTGGAGCTGACCGATTTTTTATATCAGCCCCCTTCCGAGTTAAATCAGTGAGGGGATTAACCACCTGTGAAAACCCCTTGATTAATTTTCTATAGTAATTGGCAAAACTCAAAAATCTCTGAAGACCCTTGAGATCTCTGCACCCAATCAACAATAACCTGTACCTTTCCAGGGTCCATGCGAAACCCCTCAGCAGACAAATTAAAACCCAGAAAGGACAATTCTTGCACAAAAAAAATGAACATTTCTCCAGTAAAGCAAAGAGAGAGTTCTCCCTGAGCCTCAGGAGGACATAACGGAGAAGACGCATATATTTCCTTTTATCGGGAGAATATATATGGATATCATCCAGAAACACCACCATGAAGTGCCCAATGAAATCTAAAAAAACATGATTAATGAAATTCTGAAATACCGCTGGCACGTTAGTCAGACCAAAGGGCATAACCAAGTTCTCAAACAAGCCCTTGGAGGTGAGGAAAGCCGGTTTCCACTCATCCCCCTCCAGCATGCGGATGACATTATATGCTCCCCCGAGGTCTAGCTTAGAGAACCACCTGGCCCCAGACAATTGATTGTAAAAATCAGGAATAAGTGAGAAGGGGTAAGTATTCATCACGATGATCTTGTTTAATTCTTGAAAATAGAGTCATGAGCGTAAACCACCATCTTTTTTCTTCGCAAAAAAGAATCCTGCCGCCACAGGAGAAACAGAGGGGCGAAGGTGCCCTTTCCGAAGACTATCAGAGATATACTCCTTTAGAGCCGCCCGCTCAGGGCGGAGAGATTGTATAAACAGGCTTTGGGCAGTTTGGCACCAGGGATGAGATTAACAGAACAATCGATTGGGCGGTGTGGTGGTAGAACCTCAGCCTCCTTTTCAGAGATACATCCTCAAAATCCTTCAGGTACTCCGGAATACCCTCCAGACTGACAGATGACACAGACACATTAACAAGTCAATCTTTAGAACAATTAGGACCCCAATTAACA
The DNA here is from genome assembly GCF_032444005.1 of Ranitomeya imitator. Classification (NCBI taxonomy): domain Eukaryota; kingdom Metazoa; phylum Chordata; class Amphibia; order Anura; family Dendrobatidae; genus Ranitomeya; species Ranitomeya imitator. Next base: position 1,197,739,321 of record NC_091282.1, on the reverse strand, counting down.
ATGCTTCGAGATTCCCAATCAATGACCGGGTTATGCAACAGTAACTAGGGAAACCCCAACACCAGCCCCGCAGGTAGATTGTTCATAATAAAACATGTAATATGTTCTTGATGACAGGACCCCACCTTAAGGAACAACTTATCATAGATAAACTTAACAACATTCTTAGTGAGGTGTGTTTTATCAATGGCCACAATATTAATGGGAGTTTTCCAACCTGACTGTCCCTATTTTACAAATCAGAGTCAATCAAGTTTAAAGATGACCCACAATCCACAAGAGCTGAACAACCTTTCTTGATACAAAGTTCCACTTCCAACAGTAATTTAAGAGATGAGCACAAAACTACCTGAGAGTCTGGGCAACCTCCTCGACAGTTACTCAGACTTAGGCATTTCTTAGGCAACCTTGCCTTGCGCAGGCATGTACTATGGAGGACAGAGAATGAACTTCAATCCAATATTGCAGCCAGCATGCAGCCAGCGGGTAAGGAAAGGGTGAATCAAACACCCCAAAACCCCGCCTCCATGGCTGAAGATTGTTCCCTCCAAATTCAGGTGACAGTGTCCCTTTAACCCCCTCATCCCGGGGAGAGAATAATCAGAAACAAACCCTTTACTGGATCATGACAGGCGGCTTCTTTAGATATTTTTTGGCAAAGACTAATTTGGCCTTCCTGTTTTTAAGGTTGATTAATGGTTTTCACTTTGTGGTGAACCATCTTTATTTGTTCTCATAAAGTCTTCTCTTTATGGTAGGCTTAGGTACTGAAACACCTTCTTCCTGGAGAGAGTTCCTCGCTTGGGTCGATGTTGTGAAGTTTTGAAGAGGTTTATTGATACAGACATGTGAGGATATTATCTGTAAATTTTCTGTATCTAATGCAATTCTGTGGGGAAAATCTACACGTAAAACTCACCGTACCGACAAGAGAAATTGACGTTGCAGATTTCAATAATGCAACACAGTTCAGTTTTACGCAGCTTAAAGAAAAAGCACACTAGGTATGAGATTTCTATAAATCCCATCCACTTTGCTGGAACTGTAAAGTTAAGTTTCCATGATGAGTATTTAGTGCATTTTTTCCGCTGCACATTTTCACGTTGGAAAAAATGCAGGGTCTTACAGTTCCAACCAAGTTGATGGGATTTTTAAACATCTCATACCCACTGTGATTTTTTTCTTTAACTAAGAAAATATGTAGATAAAAAAATTCACCAAAAACACATCATGGGTATTTACTCTATGAAAGAAGACGGAGCAATGTTCATATCCATTTTACTAAATGTGACACATTTAGTACTGTCTAAGGCTAGGTGCAGGTGACCATATGTATTCTAATCTGAGAAAATCAGGTATTTATGCAAATTACTCTGTGATCAAACATAGCTTGAACAGAGTGTCAGCCTAGGTTGCTCCGATTCTCTCACATGAGGAGAAGATGGAGAAAAAAATGTCTTTATCTTGTTCTATTGCATTAATCCGTGGAAATCGGACTGCACTCATATGTCACCGAACTGCAGTCTAATATTTTCCATGGACTCATTGACTTGCATGGCTGAGTGCAATCCAAATATCACATCAAACTGGGGCATGCAATGATTTTTTCCCCCTACAGCCAGAGGAAAAAATTGGACATGGGCATGGCCCATAGCAAAACATGGAGACAAGTGTTATCCATTAGCTCTAATAGCATTCAAATCAAAATAGATCGCAGATTTGTGCCAAAATTTTGACTATTATCAGGCTTTCTTCTTAAAAAAGGTCACTTTTTGTTTTACTAATTTGGAACGGTTTGCAACTCTATCGTTGCAGTTTAAAAAGTTAAAAACTTATATGAAATGTTTCATTTGTATAAACATTTGTTTAATTCATCATCTTAAAAAGATCAAGCCAACTTTGTTCTAGTTATTAGTTATTTTTCAATTTTCTTTTCTAATTACCTACCACATCAGTGTGAGATGGAATATCTTCTACTTACCACTGGGCAGCCAGGTTTGTAAATACGTCAGTTCTCGCTGTTTCATGAAACAATTCCAATAGTGCTGGATCAGCAGAAAAGTGAGCAAGTAAACGTAGCTCTATCTGTGAGAAATCTGAAAAGAAATAAAAAAAAAAACTGCAATGCAAGCACTGTATATTGCCAGGAGGAAGAACTGAGCATCGATGAACAATATAGATCAACTTTATTCAGAAACTTCACATAACATATCATTACATATCAAATATATTCAAATAATATGAACAAAGATGGCCGTTGGTGATAAGCTGAAAAACATAACCCCCATATCCCTACTCCCTCTCCTTATGATATCTACCCACGTGAGACTCTTCTACATCCGTCCGCTAAGCGGACTAACAGGGATGGGGCCAATCCCATTCGTTTTATCTCAACTTACAACCACGAGTGGGGTAATATGCGCTCCATCCTTGCCAAACATTGGTCTGTCTTGAAGACCAAGCCCTCCCTGGCGACCTCCCTTGGCCCTAACCCACAGATGACATCGAGGAGGTGTAAAAATTTAAACGATTTATTGGTGCGTAGCCATTATGTCCCCACCCCGAACAACCCATTTGGAACAAGGGGGCCTAATGTGGGATGCTTCCCCTGTGGGCACTGTCTTGCCTGCACCAATGTCCTGCGATGCTCTAGCTTTATGTCCACGGATGGAACTAAAAAATATGATATCAGGGAGTGGATCTCTTGTGGCACAACCAATGTGGTTTATTATGCCACGTGCCCCTGTCCCATGGTGTACGTGGGCTTAACCACTCGGGAACTGAGAGTCAGGGTCCGTGAGCATGTGCGGGACATTGGTGCGGCCAGGACGGGGCCGGACATTGCTGAACTTAAATCAATACCCCGCCATTTCAGACTGCACCACAATTGTGATGCAAAATTATTAAAGGTGAGAGGTATTGACGTTTTACATCTGGGAGTTCGAGGTGGGGACAATAAGAAATTTTTGGCACAAAAAGAAACAAAATGGATAGTGCAACTGGGCACTATGGCACCAAATGGCCTAAATGAGGCATTGAGTTTTTCCTCCTACTTATGATTACTGCTCCGCCTTCTGCTCATGGTGTGGTTGTCTATATTGTGTACCTCCTGCGTTCCTGAGGCTATTACAGTAGTTATAATCCTCTCTACCCGGTCCTCCATACCCGTTTGCAGTCGGGTGGTTGTTTTTATGCTGTTTTAATCTTTTTTTATGTGATTTTAATTGTTGTTCTTTTCTACATATTCATACTAATAGTCAACCGGAGTGATGTGATGCCCAGAGGTGTTCCTTGTTATATTGCCCTGTGGCCCTGCGAATTCTCATTACCATCCCTCCCATGATGTAAAGACCCCATCGACTGTGATTACGGCGCAAGTGAACATGACGGACAATACATGCATGAAGCAAGGAGCATGTTGGCCGTATCAGTCAACCAACGCACAGAAATTTAGTTTTTTGTTTGTTTATTATTATCAGTTTTTGTATTTGTTCTAATAGTTTTGTTATATATGTTTTCTGTTGTGCGTCTCCGTGTCCCACTTTTGTGTACTGTGGGATTGGAGTCTGATGGGTATTTCGATTCCTTTTGGAAGCTGGGGGTGAGGCGGGCGGACTTTGGATCGATGCAACTGCATCTGATTGTCTAGAGTCACCATTTTGTATTCACATCAGTGGCAGTGTGCATCGCGCTGTGTGCCGCCTTGTCCCGGTGTGCACGGGCGTCTGCACGGCTTGTTCGCTGATTGCAGGCTTCTCCTGCATCTGCGTGCTTGCTGTGACGCCCGTTTGCACTGCCGGGACCTGTCGGACGCAGTGCGCATGCGCCGATAGCGCTACTGTTATTGGCCGCCGGGCGCCATGTGACCTGGGTCAGGGGCTATTTCAAGGTCCTTTTGAGCATTTTAGAGTTATCCCCTTGAGAAAGCGGCGGTGTGTAGCCGCGAAACGCGCGTCGGGGACCACCTCCCGACTGCCCCTCCACCCTGCCCGTGTTTTAGGTGAGTCCTTGTCCTGTGGCTGGCGTTTTATGATTTTCCATCTGTTTGTTACAGTGCCAGCAGCAATGGCACCGCTGTGTGCATAGGTTCTCACCTGTTACCTTAACCCCTTTCTGCCATTAGACGTACTATTGCGTCCATGTGGGGTGGGCTTTACTTCCCAAGGACGCAATAGTACGTCATATGCGATCGGCAGCGCTCACGGGGGGAGCGCCGCCGATCGCGGCCGGGTGTCAGCTGTTTATCGCAGCTGACATCCGGCACTATGTGCCAGGAGCGGTCACGGACCGCCCCCGGCACATTAACCCCCGGCACACCGCGATCAAAGATGATCGCGATGTGCCGGCGGTACAGGGAAGCACCGCGCAGGGAGGGGGCTCCCTGCGGGCTTCCCTGAGCCCCCCGCAGCAACGCGATGTGATCGCGTTGCTGCGAGGGTCTCACCTCCCTCCCTGCTCCCTCCAGCCCCGGATCCAAGATGGCCGCGGATCCGGGTCCTGCAGGGAGGGAGGTGGCTTCACAGAGCCTGCTCAGAGCAGGCACTGTGAAGCAGCCTGCACTCCTATCAGATCAGTGATCTGACAGAGTGCTGTGCAAACTGTCAGATCACTGATCTGTGATGTCCCCCCCTGGGACAAAGTAAAAAAGTAAAAAAAAAAAATTTCAAATGTGTAAAAAAAATAAAAAAAAATATTCCAAAATAATGAAAAAAAAAAAAAAAAAATTATTCCCATAAATACATTTCTTTATCTAAATAAAAAAAAAAAAACAATAAAAGTACACATATTTAGTATCGCCGCGTCCGTAACGGCCCGACCTATAAAACTGGCCCACTAGTTAACCCCTTCAGTAAACACCGTAAGAAAAAAAAAAAAAAAACGAGGCAAAAAACAACGCTTTATTATCATACCGCCGAACAAAAAGTGGAATAACACGCGATCAAAAAGACAGATATAAATAACCATGGTACCGCTGAAAGCGACATATTGTCCCGCAAAAAACGAGCCGCCATACAGCATCATCAGCAAAAAAATAAAAAAGTTATAGTCCTGAGAATAAAGCGATGCAAAAATAATTATTTTTTCTATAAAATAGTTTTTATCGTATAAAAGCGCCAAAACATAAAAAAATGATATAAATGAGGTGTCGCTGTAATCGTACTGACCCGAAGAATAAAACTGCTTCATCAATTTTACCAAACGCGGAACGGTATAAACGCCTCCCCCAAAAGAAATTCATGAATAGCTGGTTTTTGGTCATTCTGCCTCACAAAAATCGGAATAAAAAGCGATCAAAAAATGTCACGTGCCCGAAAATGTTACCAATAAAAACATCAACTCGTCCCGCAAAAACCAAGACCTCACATGACTCTGTGGACCAGAATATAGAAAAATTATAGCTCTCAAAATGTGGTAACGCAAAAAATATTTTTTGCAATAAAAAGCGTCTTTCAGTGTGTGACGGCTGCCAATCATAAAAATCCGCTAAAAAACCCGCTATAAAAGTAAATCAAACCCCCCTTCATCACCCCCTTAGTTAGGGAAAAATTAAAAAAATGTATTTATTTCCATTTTCCCATTAGGGCTAGGGTTAGAGTTAGGGCTAGGGTTAGGGCTAGGGTTAGGGCTAGGGTTAGGGCTAGGGTTAGGGCTAGGGCTAGGGTTAGGGCTAGGGCTAGGGTTAGGGTTAGGGCTAGGGTTAGGGCTAGGGTTAGGGTTAGGGCTAGGGTTAGGGCTAGGGTTAGGGCTAGGGCTACAGTTTGGGTTGGGGCTAAAGTTACAGTTAGGGTTTAGATTACATTTACGGTTGGGAATAGGGTTGGGATTAGGGTTAGGGGTGTGTCAGGGTTAGAGGTGTGGTTAGGGTTACTGTTGGGATTAGGGTTAGGGATGTGTTTGGATTAGGGTTTCAGTTATAATTGGGGGGTTTCCACTGTTTAGGCACATCAGGGGCTCTCCAAACGCGACATGGCGTCCGATCTCAATTCCAGCCAATTCTGCGTTGAAAAAGTAAAACAGTGCTTCTTCCCTTCCGAGCTCTCCCGTGTGCCCAAACAGGGGTTTACCCCAACATATGGGGTATCAGCGTACTCAGGACAAATAGGACAACAACTTTTGGGGTCCAATTTCTCCTGCTACCCTTGGGAAAATACAAAACTCGGGGCTAAAACATATTTTTTGTGGGAAAAAAAAAGATTTTTTTATTTTCACGGCTCTGCGTTATAAACTGTAGTGAAACACTTGGGGGTTCAAAGTTCTCACAACACATCTAGATTAGTTCCCTGGGGGGTCTAGTTTCCAATATGGGGTCACTTGTGGGGGGTTTCTACTGTTTAGGTACATTAGGGGTTCTGCAAACGCAATGTGACGTCTGCAGACCATTCCATCTAAGTCTGCATTCCAAATGGCGCTCCTTCCCTTCCGAGCTCTGCCATGCGCTCAAACGTTGGTTTCCCCCAACATACGGGGTATCAGCGTACTCAGGACAAATTGGACAACAACTTTTGGGGTCGAATTTCTCCTCTTACCCTCGGGAAAATACAAAACTGGGGGCTAAAAAATAATTTTGGGGGGAAAGATTTTTTTTTTTAATTTTCACGGCTCTGCGTTACAAACTGTAGTGAAACACTTGGGGGTTCAAAGCTATCACAACACATCTAGATGAGTTCCTTAGGGGGTCTAGTTTCCAAAATGGTGTCACTTGTGGGAGGTTTCTACTGTTTAGGTACATTAGGGGCTCTGCAAATGCAATGTGACACCTGCAGACCATTCCATCTAAGTCCTCATTCCAAATGGAGCTCCTTCCCTTCCGAGCCCTCCCATGCGCCCAAACAGTGGTTCCCCCCCACATATGGGGTATCAGCGCACTCAGGACAAATTGGACAACAACTTTTGGGGTCGAATTTCTCCTCTTACCCTCGGGAAAATACAAAACTGGGGGCTAAAAAATAATTTTGGGGGGAAAGATTTTTTTTTTTAATTTTCACGGCTCTGCGTTACAAACTGTAGTGAAACACTTGGGGGTTCAAAGCTATCACAACACATCTAGATGAGTTCCTTAGGGGGTCTAGTTTCCAAAATGGTGTCACTTGTGGGAGGTTTCTACTGTTTAGGTACATTAGGGGCTCTGCAAATGCAATGTGACACCTGCAGACCATTCCATCTAAGTCCTCATTCCAAATGGAGCTCCTTCCCTTCCGAGCCCTCCCATGCGCCCAAACAGTGGTTCCCCCCCACATATGGGGTATCAGCGCACTCAGGACAAATTGGACAACAAATTGTGGGGTCGAATTTCTCCTTTTACCCTCGGGAAAATACAAAACTGGGGGCTAAAAAATAATTTTTGTGGGAAAAAATTTTTGTTTTATTTTTACGGCTCTCCATTATAAACTTCTGTGAAGCCCTTGGTGGGTCAAAGCGCTCAGCACACATCTAGATAAGTTCCTAAGGGGGTCTACTTTCCAAAATGGTGTCACTTGTGGGGGGTTTCTACTGTTTAGGTACATTAGGGGCTCTGCAAATGCAATGTGACACCTGCAGACCATTCCATCTAAGTCTGCATTCAAATGGCACTCCTTCCCTTCTGAGCCCTCCCATGTGCCCAAACAGTGGTTCCCCCCACATATGGTGTATCATCGCACTCAGGACAAATTGGGCAACAAATTTTGGGGTCCAATTTCTCCTGTTACCCTCAGGAAAATACAAAACTGGGGGCTAAAAAAATAATTTTTGTGGGAAAAAAATTTTGTTTTATTTTTACGGCTCTGCATTATAAACTTCTGTGAAGCACTTGGTGGGTCAAAGTGCTCACCACACCTCTAGATAAGTTCCTTAGGGGGTCTACTTTCCAAAATGGTGTCATTTGTGGGGGGTTTCAATGTTTAGGCACATCAGTGGCTCTTCAAACGCAACATGGCGTCCCATCTCAATTCCTGTCAATTTTGCTTTGAAAAGTCAAACGGCGCTCCTTCCCTTCCGAGCTCTCCCATCCACCCAAACAGTGGTTTACCCCCACATATGGGGTATCCGCGTACTCAGGACAAATTGTACAACAACTTTTGGGGTCCAATTTCTTCTCTTACCCTTGGGAAAATAAAAAATTGGGGGCAAAAAGATAATTTTTGTGAAAAAATATGATTTTTTATTTTTACGGTTCTACATTATAAACTTCTGTGAAGCACTTGGTGGGTCAAAGTGCTCACCACACCTCTAGATAAGTTCCTTAGGGGGTCTACTTTCCAAAATGGTGTCACTTGTGGGGGGTTTCAATGTTTAGGCACATCAGTGGCTCTTCAAACGCAACATGACGTCCCATCTCAATTCCTGTCAATTTTGCATTGAAAAGTCAAACGGCGCTCCTTCCCTTCCGAGCTCTCCCATCCGCCCAAACAGTGGTTTACCCCCACATATGGGCTATCAGCGTACTCAGGACAAATTGTACAACAACTTTTGGGGTCCAATTTCTTCTCTTACCCTTGGGAAAATAAAAAATTGGGGGCAAAAAGATAATTTTTGTGAAAAAATATGATTTTTTATTTTTACGGTTCTACATTATAAACTTCTGTGAAGCACTTGTTGGGTCAAAGTGCTCACCACACCTCTAGATAAGTTCCTTAGGGGGTCTACTTTCCAAAATGGTGTCACTTGTGGGGGGTTTCAATGTTTAGCCACATCAGGGGCTCTCCAAACGAAACATGGCGTCCCATCTCAATTCCAGTCAATTTTGCATTGAAAAGTCAAATGGCACTCCTTCGCTTCCGAGCTCTGCCATGCGCCCAAACAGTGGTTTACCCCCACATGTGGGGTATTGGCATACTCAGGACAAATTGTACAACAATGTTTGGGGTCCATTTTCTCCTGTTACCCTTGGTAAAATAAAACAAATTGGAGCTGAATTACATTTTTTGTGAAAAAAAGTTAAATGTTCATTTTTATTTAAACATTCAAAAAATTCCTGTGAAGCACCAGAAGGGTTAATAAACTTCTTGAATATGGTTTTGAGCACCTTGAGGGGTGTAGTTTTTAGAATGGTGTCACACTTGGGTATTTTCTATCATATAGACCCCTCAAAATGACTTCAAATGAGATGTGGTCCCTAAAATAAAATGGTGTTGTAGAAATGAGAAATTGCTGGTCAACTTTTAACCCTTATAACTCCCTAACAAAAAAAAATTTTGGTTCCAAAATTGTGCTGATGTAAAGTAGACATGTGGGAAATGTTACTTATTAAGTATTTTGTGTGACATATCTCTGTGATTTAATTGCATAAAAATTCAAAGTTGGAAAATTGCGAAATTTTCATAATTTTCGCCAAATTTCCGTTTTTTTCACAAATAAACGCAGGTTATATCAAATAATTTTTACCATTGTCATGAAGTACAATATGTCACGAGAAAACAATGTCAGAATCACCAGGATCCATTGAAGCGTTCCAGAGTTATAACCTCATAAAGGGACAGTGGTCAGAATTGTAAAAATTGGCCCGGTCATTAACGTGCAAACCACCCTTGGGGGTAAAGGGGTTAATGACACTGACACTTTTTGTCTACCTACCTTTAGACCGGTCAAACTTTGGCACTATCCCTGCGCTAGCTTTATTATTTCTGGTACCTTATGAGGTTGTAACTTATTATTCTATATGGCACATATGGGTTTATGTTTCTCCGGGTGGACATACTTGTGGTTTCACTGAGATCGATACTAGTGTCCAGTGTCCTACTTTCCCCTTTCTTTTTGGGAGGGGTGGGCAGGGGTCTGATATGTATACCCAGGTGGGTAGATATCATAAGGAGAGGGAGTAGGGATATGGGGGTTATGTTTTTCAGCTTATCACCAACGGCCATCTTTGTTCATATTATTTGAATATATTTGATATGTAATGATATGTTATGTGAAGTTTCTGAATAAAGTTGATCTATATTGTTCATCGATGCTCAGTTCTTCCTCCTGGCAATATAATTTGTTTTGAGCGGATAGTGAGTTCGGATTGTCTTGGTGGTATTTTCACCAGAAATCGGGTTTCTCACATTATGCATTTGGGATTTTTGTTCTCAATGCAAGCACTGTGATAAATATTAATATTAAAACGAGACATAATGTTTGTTTTACCAAACATTTTGGGGACATGATTTTGTGGTGCTTATAAGTATTACAGGCTCTCTTCCTTCACTTGTTAGTATCGTCTTCAGCACGGATCACTTCTTCTCAAGCTGTAGAGTGTTACTCTTAAAGGGAACCAGTCACCCCCAAAATCGAAGGTGAGCTAAGCCCACCAGCATCAGGGGCATATCTACAACATTCTGTAATGCTGTAGATAAGCCCCCGATGTATCCTAAAAGATGAGAAAAAGAGGTTAGATTATACTCACCCAGGGGTGGTCCCGGTACGATGGGCGCCGCGGTCCGGTCTGGGGCCTCCCATCTTCTTACGATGACGTCCTCTTGTCTTCTCGCTGCGGCTCCGGCTCCGGCGCACTTTGTCTGCTCTGTTGAGGGCAGAGCAAACTACTGCAGTGCGCAGGCGCCGGGAAAGGTCAGAGGGTAGCACTCATAGCAATCCGGCATCAGCAACCATACAGGTCTCAAGGAGACCTCTGGTTACTATGCCGACGCATCGCTTACCCCCGATCATGTGATGGGGGTCGGCGATGAGCTCATTTCCGGCCGCGCGTCTGGAAGCGCCGGTTAAGGCTGGTTTCACACTTGCGTTTCAAAACGCATGCGTTTAAAAAAAAAACGCATGGTGAAAAATTGCATGTAAACGCGTGCAAACGCTGCGTTTTTTTGACGCATGCGTTTTTGCATGTGGTGAAAAAAACGCAGCGTTTTGACGCGTTTACATGCGTTTCTTCATGCGTTTGCGTTTTTTAAACGCATGCTGAGAAATGTGACAGCTGCCAATCATCAAAATAAAGTAAAAAACCCACTATAAACAGAACTAGTTAGGGGTAGGGTTAGGGGTAGGGATCATAACCCTAACCCTAAAGGAATCCTAACCCTACCCCTAACCCTAAAGGGATCCTAACCCTACCCCTAAGCCTAAAGGGATCCTAACCCTAACCCTAAAGGGATTAGGGTTAGGGGTAGGGTTAGGATCCCTTTAGGGTTAGGGTTAGGGGTAGGGTTAGGATCGGGGTAGGGTTAGGGATAGGGTTAGGATCCCTTTAGGGTTAGGGTTAGGATCCCTTTAGGGTTAGGGTTAGGATCCCTTTAGGGTTAGGGTTAGGATCCCTTTATCACCTTTATGGTGGGGGGTGGCATATCAGTGTGTTTTCTGTTTTTTTGCAAACAAACACGTGCTTAAAAACGCATGCGTTTCCATTGACTCCAATGTATTTTTTGACACAAAAAAACGCATGAAAACGCATGCGTTTTTATGTGTTAAAAAAATGCCTCTCAAAAATACTACAAGTTGCATTTCTGAAAAAGAACGCATGCAGCAAAAAAACGCATGTGCTTTCAATGTTAAATATAGGAAAAAAAACGCATGCGTTTTTTTGTGCAAAAAACGCAGACAAAAACGCAAGTGTGAAACCACCCTAAATGCTGCTGTCAGCATTTGACAGCGGCATTTAACTAGCTAATAGCGGTGGGCACATGTCAGCTGTTCAAAACAGCTGACATGTCCTGGCTTTGAAGTGGGCTCAACGCCGGAGCCCACAGCAAAGCAGGGGATCCGACCTCCTCAGTAATAGTACGGCGGAGGTTGGTAAGGGGTTAACCCCCTTGATTCTTGTTTATTGTGCATTAACTCCCTGCGAAGAGATCAGTTTCATCCTTTTGTTAAAAATTAAAAAATATTGTTATACAGCATTGTTCTGCAATCCCTGCGTTGCTGCATTTCCGAACCTGCTTACACAAGGTCAAGATCTCTTACTGGTCGAAGTCCGAGAACACACATGCAGACGTGCTGTCTCAGGTGACGCATGCGGAGCAGCGGAAGGACCCAGATGAGTTGGAAGGTGATGAAACTCCGAACTTCAAGCAATTTGTGGCACCCGTTGTAGCCGCCCAAGAATCAGGAGATGTGCTCAAACCCACTGTGACAGAGTCACTGGTGAAGTGATGGAAGGGAGATATGTGTTACTGCGCATAATGGCGTCAGTGATGTGAAACCAGAGTAGTTTCTGCCAGCACACTACGTGTTGTGAGGGTTTAAGTGTGAGGATACTCAGGTAGAAAAGGTGGACCCACTAGACCGTGACGACGATCCCCCCACGGAGGAGCTGACCAGATAGACCTCCCCCTATATAGGGAGAGTTAGGGGCAGGACCGTGAGGGACTATCGCCACGGAAGCTGGGGGACCAAGGTGGGAACAAGGGGAGAAGCAAACGAAGACTCAGGACCAGAGGAGTGGAAGAGAAACTAAGACTGGCGAGAACGGAAGAGAGACAGGACAGACAGAATACCGCAGGGACTCAGGACAGATGGGCACTGCAGAGACACACGGACCGCAGGGAGACAGGGACTGCCGGAACATGAAGGCTGCAGAGACACAGGGACTGCAGGAAAACAGAAACTGCAGGGCGACAGGGACACAGAGGCAGCAGGGACACAGGAACCATAGGAACACAGGAACTGCAGGGCGACAGGGACTTCAGGGACACAGAGACTGCAGAAACACAGGGACCGTAGGAACACAGGAACTGCAGGGCGACAGGGACTGCAGGGACACAGAGACTGCAGAGACACAGGGACCGTAGGAACACAGGAACTGCAGGGCGACGTAGGTTCTGCGGAGAGATAACAGAGCACAGAATAAGGGAACCAGGAGATGCACAGAATACACGTGCGGCCAGGAGCACTTGAGAAACACAAGTGATCATCAGGCACAGGGGTGAGGTGCAGACAGGAAGATATAGTAGCGCTGCGCCTTACTTCCGGGGGAAGAGAGTCCTCCAAGACGATAGAGAGGACAGGACAGAAAGTGCCAGCAGGGATTAGAGGTGCGCATGCGCAGAACAGAACCTGGCATGCGCGCGCACCTGATGAGCATGCCAGGGAGGTCGGGAGGGAGCGCTGAAGGGAGGACGCCGCAGGAGAGCCGCGTCGGGATGCCGAGGAAACGTAAGTATAACCGGGTGCGGAAGGCGGCAGCGGAGGCGGCGTGACATCAAGTTATATTATGGACTGTTTTTTATGTGGACATTCATAGAGCAGGTGGGAGAATGTCCACCTTATCTCCACCTACAGAGCCAAGCACTGCCGTGTGCTGACAGGACCTTGGTGATGTCACAATCATGTGATCAGTTACATGGTCTGGGGCTTAAATGGCTGGCTGCCTAAGCTTTCAGTATTCAGTGTGTGCCTGGAGAGGAAGCACTCCAGGAAAGTTTATGCTACAAACCTGAACCGTGTGTATTCTTGCTAGCCGTTAGCGGGAGGAACCCCGCTCTTCAGAAGGATTGTGCTTTCTGCCACCCTTTTGCTTTACGGTTTTTGCCCAGAGGGCTATATTTGCTTTACTACACCTTGATTTTTGGTGTACACCTTGATTAAACCAAAGGAAGTTCTTAAAGCCGCAGTGTACTTGTGTCTACATCCGTGTGCAGCAGAGTGAGCCGATGTACCACACCACCCAGATTCTGGGTCGCCGCAGGCACGAGTGGGTACAACTGCAGCATTCCAATCCTGAGCTAGCGAAGAAACGAGAGTGGGTCACCTTAGACCAGAAGACTGACAAGGAGGGAAGAACCGTTTTGTCTGCAAGTACCTTACAGATCCTGGGACAGTGAGAAAGGCTCTTCATGAGAAACAGCCTGCTACACTGAAGAATCCAGTTACACCGAGAGTTCGGCTTCACCTGGCAAGTGGTGGTTCCAGAATGGATGGCGGCAAAGAAGTTCATGAAAAAGGAGCTCACTTCGGTACTGAGAAGACCTTCAGATAGTTGCAGCAACTCAGCAACTGGTGTATTGGCCTCAACTAAGGCAAATGGTGGAAGAGACCTGTTGAAGGTGTCAACAGTGCGAACTGACAGAGCAGAGAGTCCCAATCCAAGCTTTTCGGACCTCTGCACCCTTAGAAGTACTAATGGTCAACTTTCTGATGATCAGGACATCCCATAATGGCTATAAATATTGCTTAGTGATGACCAACCACTTCACTGAGGTCTCAGTAGTGGCCCCCACCATAGACCAGACAGCAAAGGTGGCAGCCCGGGCCATCTGCTTGGACTTCATTCTTGTATATGCATGCCCAAAGCGGATACACTTAGACCAAGGGGCCTGGTTCCAAGGGACTGTAATGGAAGAGCTGCACTGCCTCTACGGGATCGATTAGTCTTGCACTACGCTATACCACCCCCAAGTGAATGGAGCTCGTGAGCGCTTCAACAGAACTTTGTACAAATGTTGCGAACTTTGGAAGAAGACAGGAAGATGAGATGAAAAAGAAAAACCTATATAGAAAAGAAATACCAAAAATATTGTAACAGAAATCCTGAATACCAAACATAAGCAAATTACACACCCAAAATAATTTGTATTCAAAGATTAATATGTATAATAAATTTTACTTGATAATCACACAATAATTTTTTTTACATGATTGCACAATACATATGTTTATGTATGAAATGCATTCCCTATTATGATATTCCATCTTGCACACCTCGTTCCCCTCATACATATATAGGTATTTATACATATTTTTCTATTTTGTTTTTTAATCATGTGTTGTGCAATCTTGTAAAAATCTTTTATTGTGTGATTAATTATCAAATAAAATTTGTTATACATATTATTCTTTGAATACAAATTCTTTTGGGTATGTAGGAAGATGAGATGACCCAGTTCATCGCAGAACTGTTGTGTGTTTACAATAATCAAATCCATATAACTACTTGATACACACCACACATGCTGTTATTCATCTGGAATGGTTAAGAAATTACAGAGTTAGAGCTGAAACCTGAAGACAAATATCCAAGGAGCAGTCTGAACACTTGGGTCCGAGAACATAGGCACCGATTGCAGACAATGAGACGGATGGTGGAGCAGAAATTTTGAGAATTCAATCACAAGGGGGCGGGTCCTCGATCCATGAAGAACCGCTTCAGCCGGTAGACCGGATGTTCGTATGGGCCAAGAAACAAGCTGGACTATCGCTGAGAGGCAGTGCCATACCGAGTCACGATGAGGGATCCGAACAATCACATCTATGAAGTCTGGTCCAAAGGCGACGAAGAAACCCCTGCCTCTCTAGAACAGTAGAGACTAGAAGGATAAAGCCTCCAGAAAAACCACATGATGCCACCGTATAGGAGACTGCTGGTGACGAAGAGGAGTGGCTCGCTGTGTCTACAGGATCTTGGGAGATGTCAACACGACTCTCAACAGAGTTAAAAGATGGGGTGGAAGACAATTCTCTGTGGAGTGCACAAAGCCCTCTATTGAGATGACGAGTTTGTATGGGAACATATTGGGCAGAAGACCTGTGAATGAACTCAATGTCTGGCAGAGATAGGATCACTCAAAGCTTCCCCTCCTCATAGGACTGGGAAGCATTAAGGGAGGAGGAATGTAAGAGGGTGTGCTGCAAAAGATAATATTCCTCAGCACTGTACAGCATTTGTGTGTGGAGACTGCCACCTACTGCCCAATTGGAACCCTGCGGAACTAACAGGAAGAGGAAGAGTTTCAGGGAGAAAGAATCTACGCGGAGCACTGGGTCATGTGGACTTGACGATACAGTTTCCTGATTTACAAGGCCAGAACAGGAAGATTGGAAGAGATTTAGCACCCACAGGTGAGAGGAAGTGTGTGCAAGGGGACACTGAGACTGAGATCCCATGATGAGCTGAACCAGCGGGTATTGCTGTGCTTGTGAGCAGGGTCCAGACGATGCCAGTCAAGGTCCATGAAGCAACCCAAAACATCAAAACCTGAGGTCCAGATCCACGCCAGGCAAGATCTAATACATAGTATGCGCCATTCCAAGACCCAGCTCTCGTTCGTCCAGGCCCGATAGGCGACCATTGCAGGTCAAGCACTCAAAATCCGGTGGGAACCCCGACCAGGGAATGAACGTCCATGGCGGTGTAGTGGAGGCACGAGTGAGGCAGGCCATTATTTCCAGCAGTCTGGGGCGGTGCAGCAGAGAATATTGCTTGACTTTGTCAGAAGGACTTACGGCCTAGCAGGAAAAAACGGAAGCTCCTGCTAGGACCTAGAAGGAAGGAAGGGGAACTTTGTTATAATATTTTATATACTTGTGGACACTATCAGCATTGGAGATTAGCTAGTATAGAGGATTTTCTATAAGAATCGTGGTGTGCTGATAACAACATTGTATTTCATACGGTATTTACTCTGTTCTATATATTGTATCCTTCTGTTAAATCCATCCCTCCAGTTCACACATTAGGGAAATAAACATTTACGACAAGTTGGTTACTTCCGCCTTGTTCTTATCTGCGTGTGATTCCTGTGACCTGTTTTTAAGTGTTTGACCAGTGGAGAGGTGGTTGCGTATATTTTGCATGAGCACATTCGTTGAAGGACTTGCACACAATCAGTAAACGCTGCGGGTTGGATGCTGCGTACTTGTGCAGCGTCCAACCCTAAGCGTCCAGATGTTACAGCATAGTGGATGGGATTTCAAGAAATCTTATGCCCACTATACGTCCAGAGACGCCCGTGGCTCACCCGCGGAGACAGACTGCGTTGTGTCTCTCCAGACCGCAGCATGTCTATGTATCTTGCGGAGAAATGAGCCTCCGCAACATAAATTTCACCCGTACAATGTATTGGACCCGGTGAATCCACACGGTTCAATGAACACATGCGGATTCACCTACGTTCAATAGCTGGCATCACTTTGGAGGCAGCTGACATGTGCTGCGTCCGAAGCGATGCCAATTCCTGATCGTGCGCACATACCCTAACTGTCTAAATTCTGAAGAAAAAAAAAACACTAAAAAGAAAATCAAAATGCTGGTTTCTGGTAATCTTGCCATATGCACTCCTCAAAAATAGCAACAAAAAAAAAAAAACTAGGGCATGCCTGCAAAAAACAAGCCCTCATTCATAGACTGAAAAAAAAATTGTTCTGGCCTCAGACTATTAATGCATAAAACTAGTGTAATTTTTGTTGCAGTAAAACATGGTGTAAGCTATTACAGAAGAAGCTCACAGGGTGTGCAGGCAGAGGACTCCATCTTGTGGGCACTAGTATTTCATGCACATAGGCACAACCATAAAACATTCCTTGTGTGATGTGCTTTACAGTTGAAAATCCTATTGCACTGAACTATTTGTTATCTGATTTTGTTAAGGGATTTGTCACCAGACTGCACAATGTAGGGTTCATGTATTATTAAATAAATCTCTTGATGACCTGATGAGGCTGGTGCATTTATGTTGAATCTCAAAATGGCTGCATAATGTTAAAGGGAACCTGTCACCTGAATTTGGCGGGACAGGTTTTGGGTCATATGGGCGGAGTTTTTGGGTGTTTGATTCACCCTTTCCTTGCCCTTTGGCTGCATGCTGGCCGAAATATTGGATTGAAGTTCATTCTCTGTCCTCCATAGTACACGCCTGCGCAAGGCACGAGAAGCCGGGACTCCTTTCATCCATAAAAAAAGACATTATTAATCCAAGGTAAAAACAAGATTAGTTAGCACAGCGGTACAAAGCAATGGTAAAGGGGGAAAGCACACAAGTCTCAGGCAACGCGTTTCGGACCTACATGATCCTTAGTCTAAGCCTGAAAATCCGTAAGAGACAACACCTGTATATGCAATCCAAGATTCATTATCAAATATATGTGTGAAAGTCAAAAATACCAAAACATGTTACCGTAATTAAAATTTACATATGATTATATAATATGAACAGCAGCTAAATGAGATAAACCATTATTAATCAAAATAATTTTCACATGTGGCATAGATGCAAACAGCAATGGTACATTGAAAGAGCAAATGGCTTCCATTGGGAAGTTTGTTACACGGAAAATAAAGGCCTGTTGGGACCTTACCACATTGAAAACATATTTATTCTGAAAACTTTGTGGAGGAGTATTTGTTGTTACTCATCAATTTAATTATTTCGTATGAAGAGACAGAATTGAAACATATCGAGATTAACCCTTTCATGACCTTGGGATTTTCCGTTTTTCCGTGTTCGTTTTTCGTTCCCCTCCTTCCCAGAGCCATAACTTTTTTTATTTTTCCGTCACTATGGCCATGTGACGGCTTATTTTTTGCGGAATAAGTTGTACATTTGAACGACATCATTGGTTTTAGCATGTTGTGTACTAGAAAATGGGAAAAAAAAATTCCAAGTGTGGTGAAATTTCAAAAAAGTGCAATCCCACTCTTGTTTTTTGTTTGGCTTTTTTGCTAGGTTCACTAATGCTAACACTGACCTGCCGCTATGATTCTCCAGGTCATTACGAGTTCATAGACACCAAACATGTCTAGGTTATTTTTTATCTAAGTGGTGAAAAAAAATTCCAAACTTTGCTTAAAAAGAAAAAAAAATTGCTCCATATTCCGACACCCGTAGCGTCTCCATTTTTCAGGATCTGGGGTCGGGTGAGGGCTTATTTTTTGCGTACCCAGCTGGCGTTTTTAATGATACCATTTTGGTGCGGATATGTTCTTTTGATCACCCGTTATTGCATTTTAATTCAATGTCGCGGCGACCAAAAAAAACGTAATTCTGGTGTTTCGAATTTTTTTCTCGCTACGCCTTTTAGCGATCAGGTTAATCTTTTTTTAATGATAGATCGGATGATTCTGAATGTGGCGTTACCAAATATGTGTAGGTTTGATTATTTTCTTTTATTGATTTATTTTGAATGGGGCGAAAGGAGGGTGATTTAACCCCTTTACCCCCAAGGGTGGTTTGCACGTTATGGACCGGGCCAATTTTTACAATTCTGACCACTGTCCCTTTATGAGGTTATCACTCTGGAACGCTTCAACGGATCCCGGTGATTCTGACATTGTTTTCTCGTGACATATTGTACTTCATGATAGTGGTAAAATTTCTTTGATATTACCTGCGTTTATTTGTGAAAAAAACGGAAATTTGGCGAAAATTTTGAAAATTTCGCAATTTTCCAACTTTGAATTTTTATGCAATTAAATCACAGAGATATGTCACATAAAATACTTAATAAGTAACATTTCCCACATGTCTACTTTACATCAGCACAATTTTGGAACCAAAATTTTTTTTTGTTAGGGAGTTATAAGGGTTAAAAGTTGACCAGCAATTTCTCATTTTTACAACACCATTTTATTTTAAAGGGAACCTGTCACCTGAATTTGGCGGGACTGGTTTTGGGTCATATGGGCGGAGTTTTCAGGTGTTTGATTCACCCTTTCCTTACCCGCTGGCTGCATGCTGGCTGAAATATTGGATTGAAGTTCATTCTCTGTCCTCCGTAGTACACGCCTGCACAAGGCAAGATTGCCTTGCGCAGGCGTGTACTACGGAGGACAGAGAATGAACTTCAATCCAATATTGCGGCCATCATGCAGCCAGCGGATAAGGAAAGGGTGAATCAAACACCCAAAAACTCCGCCCATATGACCCAAAACCAGTCCCGCCAAATTCAGGTGACAGGTTCCCTTTAAGGACCACATCTCATTTGAAGTCATTTTGAGGGGTCTATATGATAGAAAATACCCAAGTGTGACACCATTCTAAAAACTGCACCCCTCAAGGTTCTCAAAACCACATTCAAGAAGTTTATTAACCCTTCAGGTGCTTCACAGGAATTTTTGGAATGTTTAAATAAAAATTAACATTTAACTTTTTTTCACAAAAAATTTACTTCAGCTCCAATTTGTTTTATTTTACCAAGGGTTACAGGAGAAAATGGACACCAAACGTTGTTGTGCAATTTGTCCTGAGTACGCTGATACCCCATATGTGGGGGTTAACCACAGTTTGGGCGCATGGCAGAGCTCGGAAGGGAAGGAGCGCCATTTGACTTTTCAATGCAAAATTGACTGGAATTGAGATGGGACGCCATGTTGCGTTTGGAGAGCCACTGATGTGCCTAAACATTGAAACCCCCCACAAGTGACACCATTTTGGAAAGTAGACCCCCTAAGGAACTTATCTAGAGGTGTGGTGAGCACTTTGACCCACCAAGTGCTTCACAGAAGTTTATAATGCAGAACCGTAAAAATAAAAAATCATTTTTTTTTCACAAAAATTATCTTTTCGCCCCCAATTTTTTATTTTCCCAATGGTAAGAGAAGAAATTGGACCACAAAAGTTGTGGCACAATTTGTCCTGAGTACTCTGATACCCAATATGTGGGGGTAAACCATTGTTTGGGCGCATGGGAGAGCTCGGAAGGGAAGGAGCGCCGTTTGACCGTTCAATGCAAAATTGACAGGAATTGAGATGGGACGCCATGTTGCGTTTGGAGAGCCACTGATGTACCTAAACATTGAAACCCCCCACAAGTGACACCATTTTGAAAAGTAGACCCCCTAAGGAACTTATCTAGATGTGTGGTGAGCACTTTGACCCAATAAGAGCTTCACAGAAGTTTATAACGCAGAGCCGTGAAAATAAAAAAAAAAATTTCCCCCAAAAATTATTTTTTAGCCCCCAGTTTTGTATTTTCTCGAGGGTAAAAGGAGAAATTGGACCCCAAAAGTTGTTGTCCAATTTGTCCTGAGTGCGTTGATACCCCATATGTGGGGGGGAACCAGCGTTTGGGCGCATGGGAGGGCTCGGAAGGGAAGGAGCGCCATTTGGAATGCAGACTTAGATGGAATGGTCTGCAGGCGTCACATTGCATTTGCAGAGCCCCTAATATACCTAAACAGTAGAAACCCCCACAAGTGTCCCCATATTGGAAACTAGACCCCCCCCACGAACTTATCTAGATGTGTTGTGAGAACTTTGAGCCCCCAAGTGTTTCACTACAGTTTAGCCCCCAATTTTGTATTTTCCCAAGGGTAACAGGAGAAATTGGACCCCAAAAGTTGTTGCCCAATTTGTCCCGAGTACGCTGATACCCCATATGTTGGGGTAAACTCCTGTTTGGGCACACGGGAGAGCTCGGAAGGGAAGGAGCACTGTTTTACTTTTTCAATGCAGAATTGGATGGAATTGAGATCGGTCGCCATGTCGCGTTTGGAGATCCCCCTGATGTGCCTAAACAGTGGAAACCCCCCAATTATAACTGAAACCCTAATCCAAACACACCCCTAACCCTAATCCCAACGGTAACCCTAACCACACCTCTAACCCAGACACACCCCTAACCCTAATCCCAACCCTATTCCCAACCGTAAATGTAATCCAAACCCTAACCCTAACTTTAGCCCCAACCCTAACTGTAGCCTTAACCCTAGCCCTAACCCTAGTCCCAACCCTAGCCCTAACCCTAGCCCTAACCCTAACCCAAGCCCTAACCCTAGCCCTAGCCCTAACCCTAGCCCTAACCCTAGCCCTAACCTTAATGGGAAAATGGAAATAAATACATTTTTTTCATTTACTTTTATAGCGGGTTTTTTAGCGGATTTTTATGATTGGCAGCCGTCACACACTGAAAGACGCTTTTTATTGCAAAAAATATTTTTTGCGTTACCACATTTTGAGAGCTATAATTTTTCCATATTTGAGTCCACAGAGTCATGTGAGGTCTTGTTTTTTGCGGGACGAGTTAACGTTTTTATTGGTAACATTTTCGGGCACGTGACATTTTTTGATCGCTTTTTATTCCGATTTTTGTGAGGCAGAATGACCAAAAACCAGCTATTCATGAATTTCTTTTGGGGGAGGCGTTTATACCGTTCCGCGTTTGGTAAAATTGATAAAGCAGTTTTATTCTTCGGTTCAGTACGATTACAGCGACACCTCATTTATATCATTTTTTTATGTTTTGGCGCTTTTATACGATAAAAACTATTTTATAGAAAAAAATAATTATTTTTGCATCGCTTTATTCTGAGGACTATAACTTTTTTATTTTTTTGCTGATGTTGCTGCATGGCGGCTCATTTTTTGCGGGACAAGATGACGCTTTCAGCGGTACCATGGTTATTTATATCCGTCTTTTTGATCGCGTGTTATTCCACTTTTTGTTTGGCGGTATTATAATAAAGCGTTGTTTTTGGCCTCGTTTTTTTTTTTTTTTTCTTACGGTGTTTACTGAAGGGGTTAACTAGTGGGCCAGTTTTATAGGTCGGGCCGTTACGGACGCGGCGATACTAAATATGTGTACTTTTATTGTTTTGTTTTTTTTTATTTAGATAAAGAAATGTATTTATGGGAATAATATATATATATTTTTTTCATTATTTAGGATTTTTTTTTCTTTTTTTTTTACACACTTGGAAATTTTTTTTTTTACTTTTTTACTTTGTCCCAGGGGAAGACAATACAGATCGGTGATCTGCCAGTTTGCACAGCACTCTGACAGATCACCGATCTGTCTGAGAGCAGTGCAGCGTTACCAAGTGCCTGCTCTGAGCAGGCACTTGGTAAGCCACCTCCCTCCCTGCAGGACCCGGATCCGCGGCCATCTTGGATCCGGGACTTACTGCAGGGAGGGAGGTAGGAGACCCCCGGAGCAACGCGATCACATCGCGTTGCTGCGGGGGTCTCAGGGAAGCACGCAGGGAGCCCCCTCCCTGCGCGATGCTTCCCTGCACTGCCGGCACATCGCGATCATCTTTGTTCGCAGTGTGCCGGGGGTTAATGTGCCGGGGGCGGTCCGTGACCGCTCCTGGCACATAGTGCCGGATGTCAGCTGCGATAAGCAGCTGACACCCGGCCGTGATCGGCGGCGCTTCCCCCGTGAGGGCTGCCGATCGCGCTGGACGTAATATTCCGTCCTTGGGAATTAAGGCCCACCCCACATGGACGGAATATTACGTCCAATGGCAGAAAGGGGTTAAACTTTTATATTTTTTTTATTTTTTTCACATTTTTTTACTTTTTTTTTTTTTACTTTTGTCATGCTTCAATAGGCTCCATAGGAGGCTAGAAGCAGGCACAACTCGATCGCCTCTGCTATGGAAGCATGTGACCAAAAGAAGCAAGAAGACCATGGAGAAATCACCAACCACACAACTGAAGAACCGATATCAAATCTTTGTAGAGGATGAAGATGGCACACCTAAGGATGAAGCAATACCAGCAAGCAAAAAAGTAAAGGGCACACAGCAACAAGTGACAGCAAAAAGTACAGCCAAGAAGCAACGAAGAGTGGTGGTGGTGGGAGACTCACTACTGAGAGGCACAGAAGCAGCCATCTGCAGACCGGACATAACTGCAAGAGAAGTATGCTGCCTTCCAGGTGCGATGATGAAGGATGTGACCGATAGGATACCAAAGCTCTTCAGCTCCAAGGACGTCCACCCATTTCTTCTGATACATGTTGGCACCAATGACACGGCAAGGAAGGACCTACCGACAATCTGCAAAGACTTTGAAGAGTTGGGGAAGAAAGTAAAGGAACTGGATGCACAGGTAGTTTTTTCTTCTATCCTTCCAGTAGATGGGCATGGCACCAGGAGATGGAACAGGATCCTTGATGCAAACAACTGGCTAAGACGATGGTGCAGACAACAAGGATTCGGATTCCTGGACCACGGTGTGAATTACTGGTACGATGGACTCCTCGCCAGAGACGGACTACACCTCAACAAACCTGGGAAACACACATTCGCCAGAAGACTCGCTACACTCATCAGGAGGGCGTTAAACTAGAAGAAGAGGGGACGGGAAGAAAAACATTAGACTTGAACAAAGAAGACCCAGGAAAACATACTCAGAAGGGAGGTAAGAACATTTCTAAAACAATCCACAGCGAGGAGATTGGAACAAAACAAAATCCTCTAAACTGCATGCTCGCAAACGCCAGAAGCCTGACAAACAAGATGGAAGAACTAGAAGCAGAAATATCTACAGGTAACTTTGACATAGTGGGAATAACCGAGACATGGTTAGATGAAAGCTATGACTGGGCAGTTAACTTACAGGGTTACAGTCTGTTTAGAAAGGATCGTAAAAATCGGAGAGGAGGAGGGGTTTGTCTCAATGTAAAGTCTTGTCTAAAGTCCACTTTAAGGGAGGATATTAGCGAAGGAAATGAGGATGTCGAGTCCATATGGGTCGAAATTCATGGAGGGAAAAATGGTAACAAAATTCTCATTGGGGTCTGTTACAAACCCCCAAATATAACAGAAACCATGGAAAGTCTACTTCTAAAGCAGATAGATGAAGCTGCAACCCATAATGAGGTCCTGGTTATGGGGGAATTTAACTACCCGGATATTAACTGGGAAACAGAAACCTGTGAAACCCATAAAGGCAACAGGTTTCTGCTAATAACCAAGAAAAATTATCTTTCACAATTGGTGCAGAATCCAACCAGAGGAGCAGCACTTTTAGACCTAATACTATCTAATAGACCTGACAGAATAACAAATCTGCAGGTGGTTGGGCATCTAGGAAATAGCGACCACAATATTGTACAGTTTCACCTGTCTTTCACTAGGGGGACTTGTCAGGGAGTCACAAAAACACTGAACTTTAGGAATGCAAAGTTTGACCAGCTTAGAGATGCCCTTAATCTGGTAGACTGGGACAATATGCTCAGAAATAAGAATACGGATAATAAATGGGAAATGTTTAAGAACATCCTAAATAGGCAGTGTAAGCGGTTTATACCTTGTGGGAAAAAAAGGACTAGAAATAGGAAAAACCCAATGTGGCTAAACAAAGAAGTAAGACAGGCAATTAACAGTAAAAAGAAAGCATTTGCACTACTAAAGCAGGATGGCACCATTGAAGCTCTAAAAAACTATAGGGAGAAAAATACTTTATCTAAAAAACTAATTAAAGCTGCCAAAAAGGAAACAGAGAAGCACATTGCTAAGGAGAGTAAAACTAATCCCAAACTGTTCTTCAACTATATCAATAGTAAAAGAATAAAAACTGAAAATGTAGGCCCCTTAAAAAAATAGTGAGGAAAGAATGGTTGTAGATGACGAGGAAAAAGCTAACATATTAAACACCTTCTTCTCCACGGTATTCACGGTGGAAAATGAAATGCTAGGTGAAATCCCAAGAAACAATGAAAACCCTATATTAAGGGTCACCAATCTAACCCAGGAAGAGGTGCGAAACCGGCTAAATAAGATTAAAATAGATAAATCTCCGGGTCCGGATGGCATACACCCACGAGTACTAAGAGAACTAAGTAATGTAATAGATAAACCATTATTTCTTATTTTTAGGGACTCTATAGCGACAGGGTCTGTTCCGCAGGACTGGCGCATAGCAAATGTGGTGCCAATATTCAAAAAGGGCTCTAAAAGTGAACCCGGAAATTATAGGCCAGTAAGTCTAACCTCTATTGTTGGTAAAATATTTGAAGGGTTTCTGAGGGATGTTATTCTGGGTTATCTCAATGAGAATAACTGTTTAACTCCATATCAGCATGGGTTTATGAGAAATCGCTCCTGTCAAACCAATCTAATCAGTTTTTATGAAGAGGTAAGCTATAGGCTGGACCACGGTGAGTCATTGGACGTGGTATATCTCGATTTTTCCAAAGCGTTTGATACCGTGCCGCACAAGAGGTTGGTACACAAAATGAGAATGCTTGGTCTGGGGGAAAATGTGTGTAAATGGGCTAGTAACTGGCTTAGTGATAGAAAGCAGAGGGTGGTTATAAATGGTATAGTCTCTAACTGGGTCGCTGTGACCAGTGGGGTACCGCAGGGGTCAGTATTGGGACCTGTTCTCTTCAACATATTCATTAATGATCTGGTTGAAGGTTTACACAGTAAAATATCGATATTTGCAGATGATACAAAACTATGTAAAGCAGTTAATACAAGAGAAGATAGTATTCTGCTACAGATGGATCTGGATAAGTTGGAAACTTGGGCTGAAAGGTGGCAGATGAGGTTTAACAATGATAAATGTAAGGTTATACACATGGGAAGAAGGAATCAATATCACCATTACACACTGAATGGGAAACCACTGGGTAAATCTGACAGGGAGAAGGACTTGGGGATCCTAGTTAATGATAAACTTACCTGGAGCAGCCAGTGCCAGGCAGCAGCTGCCAAGGCAAACAGGATCATGGGGTGCATTAAAAGAGGTCTGGATACACATGATAAGAGCATTATACTGCCTCTGTACAAATCCATAGTTAGACCGCACATGGAGTACTGTGTCCAGTTTTGGGCACCGGTGCTCAGGAAGGATATAATGGAACTAGAGAGAGTACAAAGGAGGGCAACAAAATTAATAAAGGGGATGGGAGAACTACAATACCCAGATAGATTAGCGAAATTAGGATTATTTAGTCTAGAAAAAAGACGACTCAGGGGCGATCTAATAACCATGTATAAGTATATAAGGGGACAATACAAATATCTCGCTGAGGATCTGTTTATACCAAGGAAGGTGACGGGCACAAGGGGGCATTCTTTGCGTCTGGAGGAGAGAAGGTTTTTCCACCAACATAGAAGAGGATTCTTTACTGTTAGGGCAGTGAGAATCTGGAATTGCTTGCCTGAGGAGGTGGTGATGGCGAACTCAGTCGAGGGGTTCAAGAGAGGCCTGGATGTCTTCCTGGAGCAGAACAATATTGTATCATACAATTATTAGGTTCTGTAGAAGGACGTAGATCTGGGGATTTATTATGATGGAATATAGGCTGAACTGGATGGACAAATGTCTTTTTTCGGCCTTACTAACTATGTTACTATGTTACATAGCAGCGATCATCAGATCCATGCTATGTAGCTGAATTGCAGGTGTGCTATGAGCACCGACCACAGGGTGGCGCTCACAGCTAGCCGGGATTAGTAACCATAGAGGTCTCAAGGACCTCTATGGTTACCATTCTGATGCATCGCTGACCCCCGATCATGTGACGGGGGTCAGCGATGAGCTCATTTCCGGCTCATCTCAAATCCAATATTTCTCGATTATAGATAAGCAAACCCATGGATGTCCATATTCGGCTGGTTAGGGCAAACTTTTTTTTTTTTTAAGTCTGTTTAGAGTCACAACCTTGATCCTGGATCCCGAACCCCATACCCCATGGGGACCCAAACTTCAGAGCTGTTAAATGGCTACAAAACAGACAATAGAGTTAGAGGGCTGGAAAAGGAAGCAAAATGGGGGTAAAAGGAGGGCAATTGCCCTGCAAACATATGTGGATAGGACAATGACTCAAAAGGGTTCTGTAACCATAGCAATCATGGTAAAATAGGAAGTAAATGAATAACATAAAAATTTTAACAGTGCCCCCACAGAGACCGAGGCTAGCTACCTCCAGTCCCGGTAAAAATGTCACCCACAGAGCATGGAGCACAGTACACCCACAGAGCATGGGGGACAATACCCACACATAAGATTACACTAAATTTCACCCATGGAGCATAGGGCATGTACCTTAAATGTTCAGAACAGTATACTCCAATACTGTGTACTACAAATGCATCTGAGGAAAACATAGTGAGTTCCGAATCCCAAAGAGTTTACCTTGAAAAAATTCCTGTTCAAAGCAGGCAACCACGCCTGAATTAGGGCCTTTAGCACCAATCTGGATTGGACGATTATGCAAACTTTTTTGGGGGTGGGCGTTAAAATTTAACACACGGAGCATGAGGCATAATCCCCTCACAGAAAAAGGTTTAAAAATTGATAAGTTCAGCCTCAGATGCTGATTCAGGTTTCACCCGAGAGGCAATGGGTGCCTGAAAATTTGTGCTGTAAACTGGTGGTAGTAAAGGGCAGGGTGCTGCAAAAGGAAGCAAAATGGAGGTAAGAGCAGGACAATTGCCCTGCAAAAAAATGTGTATAGAGAGATTACTTAAAGGGGCTCTGTTGTGAGGGGATAGGGCACTCACTTAAAATAAATAAAAATAATGATCTTGAACCAGTAAGACGAGTTCCATATCGAGGTGGAGGTGGCGATGTACGTGTAAGAGGCCAAGTAGAGGTAGTCAACAGTTTGTATATTTTTCTATTTTTATCGGTATTTATTTTATTTTATTTTTTTCATTTTTAAGGGGAAATAATGGAAATAACACAGAATAAAATAGAAAACCAAACAGTTATCTTGAACCAGGAGGTCGAGGTCCAAGTGGAAGATGAGGTACATGCTGTGATGTAGGTATAACAGTACAAGCAGCAGGTAGCCAACATTTTTTTTAGGTATTTTTATTTTTTTAGTTGCTTTTTTTTTTTCATGTTTAAGGGGATTAAAATTAATTAAAATAATTAAAATTTATTAAAATAACAGACATTAACTACAAAAACAATATATTATCTTGAACCAGGAGGCTGAGATCCAAGCTGAGGACGATGAGGAAGTGAAGGTGGACATAGCAGAGGCGGAGGAGGAGGTAGCCAACACCTTACTTATTTTTTTTTTTTCTTTTTGGTGGGGGAGGCCACAAAATTAAACGAATAACAAATAGAATCTAACCACGGCTGGGTGTGGCTGATATAGTTGTCCAGCCAAAGGTACGGTCAAGTCCTGTGGGATCCACGCCTTGATCACGTTGGCTGTGGACAGGTGGATGTGCCTGTTTGTGATGACACCCCCTGCCGTGCTAAACACACGTTCCAACATGACACTTGCTGCAGAGCAGGCCAAAGGAGACCCAAAACTTACAGTTAGGTCCATATATATTTGGACAGAGACAACATTTTTCTAATTTTGGTTATAGACATTACCACAATTTTTTTTATACAAAACAATTCAGATGCAGTTGAAGTTCAGACTTTCAGCTTTCATTTGAGGGTATCCATATTAAAATTGGATGAAGGGTTTAGGAGTTTCAGATCCTTAACATGTGCCACCCTGTTTTTAAAGGGACCAAAAGTAATTGGACAATTGACTCCAAGGCTATGTTATGGATAGGTGTGGGCAATCCCTTCGTTATGTCATTCTCAGTTAAGCAGATAAAGGGCCTGGAGTTGATTTGAGGTGTGGTGCATGCATTTGGAAGGTTTTGCTATGAAGTAAACATGCGGTCAAAGGAGCTCTCCATGCTGGTGAAACAAGCCTTCCTTAAGCTGCGAAAACTGAAAAAACCCATCCGAGAAATTGCTAAAATATTAGGAGTGGCAAAATCTACAGTTTGGTACATCCTGAGAAAGAAAAAAGCACTGGTGAACTCATCAATGCAAAAAGACCTGGCCGCCCATGGAAGACAACAGTGGTGGATGATCGCAGAATAATCTCCATGGTGAAGAGAAACCCCTTCCCAACAGCCAACCAAGTGAACAACACTCTCCAGGAGGTCGGCGTATCAATATCCAAATCTACCATAAAGAGAAGACCGCATGAAAGTAAATACAGAGGGTTCACTGCACGGTGCAAGCCACTCATAAGCATCAAGAATAGAAATGCTAGACTTTACTTTGCTAAAAAACATCTAAAAAAGACAGCACAGTCCTGGAAGAACATTCTTTGGACAGATGAAACCAAGATCAACCTCTACCAGAATGATGGAAAGAGAAAAGCATGGCAAAGGCGTGGTACAGCTCATGATCCAAAGCATACCACATCATCTGTAAAACATGGTGGAGGCAGTGTGCTGGCTTGGGCATGCATGGCTGCCAGTAGCACTGGGTCACTAGTGTTTATTGATGATGTGACACAGGACAGAAGCAGCCGAATGAATTCTGAGGTATTCAGAGACATACTGTGTGCCCATATCCAGCCAAATGCAGCCAAACTGATTGGTCGTTGTTTCATACTACAGATCGACAATGATCCAAAACATAAAGCCAAAGCAACCCAGGAGTTTATTAAAGCAAAGAAGTGGAATATTGTTGAATGGCCAAGTCAGTCACCTGATCTCAACCCAATTGAGCATGCATTTCACTCGTTAAAGACTAAACTTCAGACAGAAAGGCCCACAAACAAACAGCAACTGAAAACCACTGCAGTGAAGGCCTGGCAGAGCATCAAAAAGGAGGAAACACAGCATCTGGTGATGTCCATGAGTTCAAGACTTCAGGCAGTCATTGCCAACAAAGGGTTTTCAACCAAGTACTAAAAATGAACACTTTATTTAAAATTATTGAATCTGTCCAAATACTTTTGGTCCCTTTAAAAGCAGGGTGGCACATGTTAAGGAGCTGAAACTCCTAAACCCTTCATCCAATTTTAATGTGGATACTCTCAAATGAAAGCTGAAAGTCTGAACTTCAACTGCATCTGAATTGTTTGGTTTAAAATTAATTGTGGTAATGTCTATAACCAAAATTAGAAAAATGTTGTCTCTGTCCAAATATATATGGACCTAACTGTATATGGGGCAGACCCATCAGTTATAACTTGGAGACATGTGGACACCTACTCTTCCACCATGTTGTGAAAACACTGCCTCCTGCTAATATGGACTGTATGAGATTGTGGTGCCGGATGTTGTGGTGTGCGTGGAATGGTTTACACATTTTGGCCATGCTAACCCTGCCTTCCGATGTGCTGGTGGTGCCCCCTCCTCCACTTAAGTCGGCGTCACACTAGCGAGTTTTACAGACGTATGAGCGCAGAAAATACGTCCAGAAAATACGCATTGCACACGGCCCAATGATTCCCTATGGGGCAGCTCCTTTCTGCCGTATAGTACGCATCCGTAATATACGGTATGTTATGGGTGTAGAAAATCGCAGCATGCTGCGTTTGTCAGCGTATTGCGCAAAAAATACACCAATTAAAGTCTATGGGGGTGAGAAAATTACGGATTACACACGGACCATGCGTGTGACTTGCGAGAAATGCGCAGCGGTGTTCTATAGAAAAGCTGGTAATTCAGCGCGGTGTACAGTAAAATCACACTGACAGAATAGAATAGGTAGAATAAATGTGTACACATAGTATAGGTATATACATTTATAGCCTGGGAACTTTTCAGAATATTTTCCCACGCTCAAGTTCATATGAGTTCATCCAGCAGGGGGGCATCACCGCGACTCGAGGTAACTACAGTACATTCCCCTTCATTCCATTCATTCACCAAGTTTTACAGTCAGGAGCACAGCTGCATTAGCAGAGCTCCTGGGTGTAAAATGATTTAACCCCTTCAGATGGATTTACAGCGTGGGACAAGACTGTAACGACGGAAGGTATGGAATATTGTTGTTTGTTTTTAACTTCGTTCAGGTGACCAGGGTCTTCAGGGGGATTAAGAGTATAATAAAATATTAAAACACCATGTGTCTTTATTTCATTAAAATACTTTTTAATAATGTGTGTTTTATTAACCATTTCGTACTATTGGATTAATAATGGATAGGTGTCATAATTGACGCATCTCCATTATTAACCTGGCTTAATGTCACCTTACAATAGCAAGGTGACATTAACCCTTTATTACCCCATATCCCACCGCTACACGGGAATGGGAAGAGAGTGGCCAAGTGCCAGAATAGGTGTATCTTACAGATGTGTCTTTTCTGGGGTGGCTGGGGGCAGATTTTTTAGCCAGGGGGGGGGGGCCAATAACCATGGTCCCTCTCTAGGCTATTAATAACTGCCCTCAGTCACCGGCTTTCCCACTCTGGCAGAGAAAATTGCACGGGAACCCACACCAATTTTTTCTGGGATTTAACCCTTTAATTTAATAGCTGGAGACCCCAAATTTGACACAAAGACACTTCTTACATTACTAAAGAGGAATATGTAATAAAAGAAGGGATATGAGATGGTTTACTGTATGCAAACCATGTCTCATATCATGTCGGGTTTGTGAAGGAGATAGGAAAAGCCGGCAATTCAATTACCGGCTTTTCTGCTATCTAGTGCTGAATTAAATATATATATATATATATATATATATATATATATATATATATATATGTTTTTAAGAATATTTGAGCCGATGGATCCATGATATGTCCATTTTGCAAGCCTGCGAGAAAAAAATCGCCATACGGAAGCCATACGGATGACACACGGATAAATTTGTGCGTGAAAATCGCACCTCGTTCCGGTGCCAAGGATGGTATGGGAGAAGGACCTGCCATGACATCACGGTCATGTGAGCGCGACGTCATCACAGGGCCTGCGCGAGAACGACCTGCCGTGACGTCACGGTCATGTGACCGAACTACAAGGGGCCCTCGGAAGGTGAGTATATGTTTATTTTTTATTTTTTAACCTGTGACATACGTGGCTGGGCAATATACTACGTGACTGGCCAATATACTACGTGGCTGGGCAATATACTACGTCACTGGGCAATATAATACGTGGCTGGGCAATATACTACGTGGCTGGGCAATATACTACGTGGCTGGGCAATATACTACGTGGCTGGGCAATATAATACGTGGCTGGGCAATATACTACGTGGCTGGGCAATATACTACGTGCCTGGGCAATATACTACGTCACTGGGCAATATACTACGTCACTGGGCAATATACTACGTGACTGGGCAATATACTACGTCACTGGGCAATATACTACATCACTGGGCAATATACTACGTGACTGGGCAATAGAGTACGTGACTGGGCAATATACTACGTCACTGGGCAATATACTACGTAACTGGGCAATATACTACATGGCTGGGCAATATACTACGTGGCTGGGCAATATACTATGTGGCTGGGCAATATACTACGTGTCTGGGCAATATACTACGTGGCTGGGCAATATATTACGTGACTGGGCAATATACTACGTGGCTGGGCAATATACTACGTCACTAGGCAATATACTACGTGGCTGGGCAATATACTACGTGGCTGGGCAATATACTACGTGTCTGGGCAATATACTACGTGGCTGGGCAATATACTACGTGGCTGGGCAATATACTACGTGGCTGGGCAATATAATACGTGGCTGGGCAATATACTACGTGGCTGGGCAATATACTACGTGCCTGGGCAATATACTACGTCACTGGGCAATATACTACGTGACTGGGCAATATACTACGTCACTGGGCAATATACTACATCACTGGGCAATATACTACGTGACTGGGCAATAGAGTACGTGACTGGGCAATATACTACGTCACTGGGCAATATACTACGTAACTGGGCAATATACTACATGGCTGGGCAATATACTACGTGGCTGGGCAATATACTATGTGGCTGGGCAATATACTACGTGTCTGGGCAATATACTACGTGGCTGGGCAATATATTACGTGACTGGGCAATATACTACGTGGCTGGGCAATATACTACGTCACTAGGCAATATACTACGTGGCTGGGCAATATACTACGTGGCTGGGCAATATACTACGTGTCTGGGCAATATACTACGTGGCTGGGCAATATAGTACGTGACAGGGCAATATACTATGTGACTGAGCAATATACTACGTCACTGGGCAATATACTACGTCACTGGGCAATATACTACGTAACTGGGCAATATACTACGTCACTGGGCAATATACTATGTGGCTGGGCAATAAACTACGTGGCTGGGCAATATACTACGTGGCTGGGCAATATACTACGTCGCTGGGCAATATACTACGTGGGCTGTGCAATATACTACGTGGCTGGGCAATATACTACGTGACTGGGCAATATACTATGTTATTGGGCAATATACTACATGACTGGGCAATATACTACATGGACATGCATATTCTGGAATAGAAGAACGAAAAAGGGAATATCCAGCACGTCCATCCAGTGTAAGTAAAATAACCAAAATTTATTGAAGCATTTTAAAAAACAATATTAAAAAAGAGAGAGGGAGACTCTCTCTGCCTGAAGCGTTTCTGGCGCACCACGGCGCCCTTAGTCATAGGAACTAATACCATATAGATGAACAGGTTTATATATAGCAAGGAACCAATCACAGACATAGCAATCAATTACATTGAAAAAAGCTGCAGCTAGACACACATAACAAGACTTTTTCTCCTATTTCAAATACACTGAAATTGCATAAATATATACTTTAAATTGCCGCAAGATCTATCTGTTAGTTCAATATATGTAAAAAAGGTCATTCCTGTAATTCATACCGTGTGGATGTTTAGTGTCTAAAGTCAGAATCCAAAAGGCTTCCTGCAGTGCTAATTGTTTCTTCCAATCTCCACCTCTAGGTGACTGACTAACCCTTTCTATGCCAAAAAATGAAAAATCTGATAGGTCTCCTTTATGTACAGAAATAAAATGTTTCGTAGGCCCAGAATAGCCTGAATTATTGTTATTTATATTTGCTATGTGTTCTGAAATTCTTTTTTTGATTTTCCTTGTGGTGTAACCTATATAGCAAATGTTGCAAGCCTTACATTTTATGCAGTATATGACGTGGTCAGAATCACAATTAATAAATGATTTTATATTATAAGTAACATTGTGATTCGAGGAAAAAGTAGTTCTTTTGTTGTCTGCAAATTGGCAGACATTACATCTGTTACCAGAACATTTAAAAAACCTTTTATTGATAGCCATGATGTGGGAGTTTTTTTTCTGGCGCACCCACCAGCTATATTCATTTGCAACGGTTTACAGATGTATATCTCGGCGTGTCAAGCTCCTAACCTTCCCTCTCCCCCCTCCTCTTTTCTTGCATATTCTGGAATACCCGATGCATTAGATTCGGGCCACCATCTAGTATATATACAGTGGGGCAAAAAAGTATTTAGTCAGTCAGCAATAGTGCAAGTTCCACCACTTAAAAAGATGAGAGGCGTCTGTAATTTACATCATAGGTAGACCTCAACTATGGGAGACAAACTGAGAAAAAAAAAATCCAGAAAATCACATTGTCTGTTTTTTAACATTTTATTTGCATATTATGGTGGAAAATAAGTATTTGGTCAGAAACAAACAATCAAGATTTCTGGCTCTCACAGACCTGTAACTTCTTCTTTAAAAGTCTCCTCTTTCCTCCACTCATTACCTGTAGTAATGGCTCCTGTTTAAACTTGTTGTCAGTATAAAAAGACACCTGTGCACACCCTCAAACAGTCTGACTCCAAACTCCACTATGGTGAAGACCAAAGAGCTGTCAAAGGACACCAGAAACAAAATTGTAGCCCTGCACCAGGCTGGGAAGACTGAATCTGCAATAGCCAACCAGCTTGGAGTGAAGAAATCAACAGTGGGAGCAATAATTAGAAAATGGAAGACATACAAGACCACTGATAATCTCCCTCGGTCTGGGGCTCCACGCAAAATCCCACCCCGTGGGGTCAGAATGATCACAAGAACGGTGAGCAAAAATCCCAGAACCACGCGGGGGGACCTAGTGAATGAACTGCAGAGAGCTGGGACCAATGTAACAAGGCCTACCATAAGTAACACACTACACCACCATGGACTCAGATCCTGCAGTGCCAGACGTGTCCCACTGCTTAAGCCAGTACATGTCCGGGCCCGTGTGAAGTTTGCTAGAGAGCATTTGGATGATCCAGAGGAGTTTTGGGAGAATGTCCTATGGTCTGATGAAACCAAACTGGAACTGTTTGGTAGAAACACAACTTGTCATGTTTGGAGGAAAAAGAATACTGAGTTGCATCCATCAAACACCATACCTACTGTAAAGCATGGTGGTGGAAACCTCATGCTTTGGGGCTGTTTCTCTGCAAAGGGGCCAGGACGACTGATCCGGGTACATGAAAGAATGAATGGGGCCATGTATCGTGAGATTTTGAGTGCAAACCTCCTTCCATCAGCAAGGGCATTGAAGATGAAACGTGGCTGGGTCTTTCAACATGACAATGATCCAAAGCACACCGCCAGGGCAACGAAGGAGTGGCTTCATAAGAAGCATTTCAAGGTCCTGGAGTGGCCTAGCCAGTCTCCAGATCTCAACCCTATAGAAAACCTTTGGAGGGAGTTGAAAGTCCGTGTTGCCAAGCGAAAAGCCAAAAACATCACTGCTCTAGAGGAGATCTGCATGGAGGAATGGGTCAACATACCAACAACAGTGTGTGTCAACCTTGTGAAGACTTACAGAAAACGTTTGACCTCTGTTATTGCCAACAAAGGATATATTGCAAAGTATTGAGATGAAATTTTGTTTCTGACCAAATACTTATTTTCCACCATAATATGCAAATAAAATGTTAAAAAAAACAGACAATGTGATTTTCTGGATTTTTTTTTCTCAGTTTGTCTCCCATAGTTGAGGTCTACCTATGATGTAAATTACAGACGCCTCTCATCTTTTTAAGTGGTGGAACTTGCACTATTGCTGACTGACTAAATACTTTTTTGCCCCACTGTATATATATATATATATATACCGTATATACTCGAGTATAAGCCGAGATTTTCAGCCCAAATTTTTGGGCTGAAAGTGCCCCTCTCGGCTTATACTCGAGTCAATGTGGGTGGCAGGGTCGGCGGGTGAGGGGGTGAGGGCGCTGAGGTATACTTACCTAGTCCCAGCGATCCTCGCGCTGTCCCTGCCTTCCTCCCCGTCTTCTGTGCTGCAGCTTCTTCCTCTCTTCAGCGGTCACGTGGGACCGCTCATTAGAGATATGAATAAGCGGCTCCACCTCCCATAGGGGCGGAGCCGCCTATTCATTCCTCTAATCGGCGGTGCCGGTGACCGCTGACAGGAAGAGCTGCGGCACCGAAGACCAGGCAGAGGGACAGCGCGAGGATCGCCAGGACTAGGTGAGTATGTCATATTCACCTGTCCTCGTTCCAGCCGCCGGGCGTCGCTCCATCTTCCCGGCCGGCGCCTCCATCTTCCCGACGTCTGCGCTCTGACTGTTCAGGCAGAGGGCGCGATGACGCATATAGTGTGCGCGGCGCCCTCTGCCTGATCAGTCAGAGCAGAGACGCCGGGAAGATGGAGGCACCGGGAAGATGGAGGCGCCGGAACGAGACGCCGGGAGCTGCAATCAAGGGAGGTGAGTATGTGTTTTTTTTTTTTTATTGCAGCAGCGGCGGCGGCAGAGATTTCTATGGGGCACAATGAACGGTGCAGGGAGCAGAGCTGTGTATATATGTGGGACATGCAGGGAGCAGAGCTGTGTATATATGTGGGACATGCAGGGAGCAGAGCTGTGTATATATGTGGGACATGCAGGGAGCAGAGCTGTGTATATATGTGGGACATGCAGGGAGCAGAGCTGTGTATATATGAGGGACATGCAGGGAGCAGAGCTGTGTATATATGTGGGACATGCAGGGAGCAGAGCTGTGTATATATGTGGGACATGCAGGCGGCAGAGCTGTGTATATATGTGGGACATGCAGGGAGCAGAGCTGTGTATATATGTGGGACATGCAGGGAGCAGAGCTGTGTATATATGTGGGACATGCAGGGAGCAGAGCTGTGTATATATGTGGGACATGCAGGGAGCAGAGCTGTGTATATATGTGGGACATGCAGGGAGCAGAGCTGTGTATATATGTGGGACATGCAGGGAGCAGAGCTGTGTATATATGTGGGACATGCAGGGAGCAGAGCTGTGTATATATGTGGGACATGCAGGGAGCAGAGCTGTGTATATATGTGGGACATGCAGGCGGCAGAGCTGTGTATATATGTGGGACATGCAGGGAGCAGAGCTGTGTATATATGTGGGACATGCAGGGAGCAGAGCTGTGTATATATGTGGGACATGCAGGGAGCAGAGCTGTGTATATATGTGGGACATGCAGGGAGCAGAGCTGTGTATATATGTGGGACATGCAGGGAGCAGAGCTGTGTATATATGTGGGACATGCAGGCGGCAGAGCTGTGTATATATGTGGGACATGCAGGGAGCAGAGCTGTGTATATATGTGGGACATGCAGGGAGCAGAGCTGTGTATATATGTGGGACATGCAGGCGGCAGAGCTGTGTATATATGTGAGACATGCAGGCGGCAGAGCTGTGTATATATGTGGGACATGCAGGGAGCATATGGCACCGTATATGGCACAGCAATGGGGCACAATGAACGGTGCAGAGCACCGTATATGGCACAGCAATGGGGCACAATGAACGGTGCAGAGCACCGTATATGGCACAGCAATGGGGCACAATGAACGGTGCAGAGCACCGTATATGGGCACAGCAATGGGGCACAATGAACGGTGCAGAGCACTATATGGGGCACAGCTATGGGGAAATAATGAACGGTGCAGAGCACTATATGGCACAGCTATGGGGAAATAATGATCTATTTTTATTTTTGAAATTCACCAGTAAATGCTGCATTTCCACCCTAGGCTTATACTCGAGTCAATAAGTTTTCCCAGTTTTTTGTGGCAAAATTAGGGGGGTCGGCTTATACTCGGGTCGGCTTATACTCGAGTATATACGGTATATATATATATATATATATATGTTTTAATTAACATTTTTTTGTACTTTTGACTTTCACACATATGTTTCTTAATTAATGAATCTTGGATTACATATCCAGGTGTTGTCTCTTTCGGATATTCAGGCTTAGGCTATGTGGATTCTCTGCGGATCCGCAGCGTTTTTTTGCGGTGCAGAAACGCTGCTGATCCGCAATTGATTTACAGTACAACGTAAGTCAATGAAAATAATAAAATGCTGTGCACACTTTGCGGAAAATCCGCTGCGGAAACGCTGCAGTTTAAGGCTATGTGCACACGTAGGTTCGGGTCCCTGCGGGTTCTCCCGCAGCGGATTTGATAAATCTGCAGGGCAAAACCGCTGCGGTTATCCCTGCAGATTTATCACGTTTTGTCTTGCGGTTTCCGCTGCGGGTTTTATTCCTGCACTTGTTTTACTATTGATGCTGCATATGCAACATCAATAGTAATGTAAAAAAAAAAAAAAAAAAATGGTTATACTCACCCTCTGACGTCCCGATCTCCTCGGCGCTGCACGCGGTGGTCCGGTTCCAAAATCGCTGCGGTTCCGTGGTAAAAACTGCAACGTGTGCACATAGCCTAAAAGAAGTAGCATGTCACTTCTTTTTTTCGAATCTACAGCATTTTTGTACCCATTCCATTATAGAAAACCGCAGTGGTAAAAAAACGCAGCAAATCCGCAAAAAAAACGCAGACAAAATTAACACAAATCCAAAATTATGGTACAGATATCCAGCATACTGAGGAACTTACCTGCTGCAAGAAATGAATGGTCCTTAGAGGACACAAACATGGACCTGGGGTTAATAGTTATTGTTTCATCGGTTTTACCTTTAAATTAAAAATGAATATTGATTTATTTATGGAAAGTTAGATTATTGACATCAGCAACTAAACAACTGAGACAAATTACAGTAAGTGGGGCTGGGTCATTGTCCCTCTGCCCCTGTCTGTCATGATGGCGGGCTTCCAGTGTAGACAGGCAAACCATTGGACAACGACAAGAGAAATACATGTTGGGAGGTGAGTGAAAAGGAAGTTCCAGCTCCTATAGTGCTGTAGGTATGCTCGTAAAGTAGAAAAATAGTGAATGGCAAGATAGAAAGCATGAGAATTGGCACAGTTGCTAAAAGCGTTTTTTTCTTGCTGTGCGGGAGATGTGGGCAGCACCATGCTTTTTATAGAGTTGGTGATAACTGTGAAAAACAAACAGAATGTGGACTTTCCTCCACAGAACTCAGTTACTTGAATCTGGACCTTTTTCACTGTATGCCAGATCTGACACCATTGAAATGAAAAATTAAAAATGGTAATTATATCTTGACTAGATGGTGGCCCGATTCTAACGCATCGGGTATTCTAGAATATGCATGTCCACGTAGTATATTGCCCAGCCACGTAGTATATTGCCCAGCCACATAGTATATTGCCCAGCCACGTAGTATATTGCCCAGCCACGTAGTATATTGCCCAGCCACGTAGTATATTGCCCAGCCACGTAGTATATTGCCCAGTCACGTAGTATATTGCCCAGCCACGTAGTATATTGCCCAGCCACGTAGTATATTGCCCAGCCACGTAGTATATTGCCCAGCCACGTAGTATATTGCCCAGCCACGTAGTATGTTGCCCAGCCACGTAGTATGTTGCCCAGCCACGTAGTATGTTGCCCAGCCACGTAGTATATTGCCCAGCCACGTAGTATATTGCCCAGCCACGTAGTATATTGCCCAGCCACGTAGTATATTGCCCAGCCACGTAGTATATTGCCCAGCCACGTAGTATGTTGCCCAGCCACGTAGTATGTTGCCCAGCCACGTAGTATGTTGCCCAGTCACGTAGTATATTGCCCAGCCACGTAGTATATTGCCCAGCGACGTAGTATATTGCCCAGTCACGTAGTATATTGCCCAGCCACGTAGTATATTGCCCAGCCACGTAGTATATTGCCCAGCCACGTAGTATATTGCCCAGCCACGTAGTATATTGCCCAGCCACGTAGTATATTGCCCAGCCACGTAGTATGTTGCCCAGCCACGTAGTATATTGCCCAGTCACGTAGTATATTGCCCAGTCACGTAGTATATTGCCCAGCCACGTAGTATATTGCCCAGCCACGTAGTATATTGCCCAGCCACATAGTATATTGCCCAGCCACGTAGTATATTGCCCAGCCACGTAGTATATTGCCCAGCCACGTAGTATGTTGCCCAGTCACATAGTATATTGCCCAGCCACGTAGTATATTGCCCAGCGACGTAGTATATTGCCCAGTCACGTAGTATATTGCCCAGTCACGTAGTATATTTCCCAGCCACGTAGTATATTGCACAGCGACAAAGTATATTGTACAGCCACATAGTATATTGCCCAGTCACGTAGTATATTGCACAGCGACGGAGTATACAGCACAGAGCCACGTAGTATAGAGACTTAAAAAAATAAATAAACATATACTCACCTTCCGAAGGCCCGTTGAAGTCCTGCTATGCTCACCATCCGCCGCCTTTCCCGCTCCTCGGGACGCTCCCGGGACCGCTCCATTGCAAGCGGCAGCTTCAGGTCCCAGGGCTGGTGTGAGCAGGACCTATGATGACATCGCGGTCACATGACCGTGACATCACAGCAGGTCCTTGTCGCACACCAGCCCTGGGACCGGAAGTTGCCTCTTGCAATGGATCGGTCCCGGGAGCGTGGCGAGGGGCGCGAAAGGCGGCGGATGGTGAGTATAGCAGTTTTTTGTTTTTTTTTAAATTATTTTTAACATGACATATTTTTACTATTGATGCTGCATAGGCAGCATCAATAGTAAATAGTTGGGGACACACAGGGTTAATAGCAGCGGTAACGGAGTGCATTACACCACGGGCCGTTACCGCTGCCATTAACCCTGTGTGAGTGGTGAGTGGAGGGGATTACGGAGCAGGCGCCGGGCAGTGAGTGCAGGGGAGTAGGGGAGGGACTATTCGGACTGTGGCCGTTGCTGATTGGTCGCGGCAGCCATGACAGGCAGCTGCCGAGACCAATCAGCGAATGAACCGTGACAGAAGGACAGACAGAAGTGACCTTTAGACAATTATATAGTAGACTAGATGGTGGTCCGATTCAAACGCATCGGGTATTCTAGAATATGCATGTCCACATAGTATATTGCCCAGCCACGTAGTATATTGCCCAGTTACGTAGTATATTGCCCAGCCACGTAGTATACAGCACAGAGCCACGTAGTATATTGCACAGCGACATAGTATATTGCCCAGCCACGTAGTATACTGGCCAGCCACGTAGTATATTGCCCATCGACGTAGTATATTGCACAGCGACGTAGTATATTGGCCAGCCACGTAGTATATTGCCCAGCCACGTAGTATATTGCCCAGCCACGTAGTATACAGCACAGAGCCACGTAGTATATTGCACAGCGACGTAGTATATTGCACAGCCTTGTAGTATACAGCACAGAGCCATGTAGTATATTGCCCAGCTACGTAGTATATTACCAAGCCACGTATGTCACAGGTTCAAAAAATAAACATACTCACCTAACGATCCGAGGGCCCCTTGTAGTTTAACATACTCACCATTCTGGTCGCTGCTCCTCAGCATCCCGTCTCTCCGCTTCCTGGGACGCAACGGCGCTGTGCAGATGGGCGCGCAGCTGCCGCCATCTTGCGTTCCCAGGATGCTTTGCGAAATTACCCATATGACTTAGCGGTCTCGCGAGACCGCTAGGTCTTATGAGTAATTTCTCAAAGCATCGCTGGGAAAGGAAGATGGCGGCAGGCGCGAGCGGGCTCAGCGGACAACGGAGGGTGAGTATAGCAGGTTTTTTGTTTTTATACTATTTTTAACATTACTTTCGTTTACTATTGATGCCGCATAGGCAGCATCAATAGTAAAAGGTTGGGGACACACAAGGTTAATAGCAGCGGTAACGGAATGCGTTACCGCCGGCATTAACCCTGTGTTAGCGGTGACCAGAGGAGAGTATGGAGCGGGCGCCGGGGACACTGACTGCGGGGAGTAAGCAGCGGAGCGCCGGGGACACTGACTGCGGGGAGCGGAGCGCCGGGGACACTGACTGCGGGGAGCGGAGCACCGGGGACACTGACTGCGGGGAGCGGAGCGCCGGGAACACTGACTACGGGGAGTATGGAGCGGCCATTTTCTTCCGGACTGTGGCCGTCGCTGATTGGTCGTGGCTGTTTTGCGGCGACCAATCAGCGACTTGGATTTCCATGACAAACAGAGGCCACGACCAATGAGTATCCGTGACAGAAGGACAGACAGACAGATGGAAGTACCCCTTAGACAATTATGTATATAGATACTTTAGAAATATGGCTTGTATACTTGTCCCATTCAATGCCTTTCCCTTATAATGAAAATTTTTAGGTAAATTTCTACATATGCAATCATTTTCTTACATGAAAATATAAACACAAATATTTTGTGCCCTATTCTTTAAGAATGGCGTTTTGCACGCCAGTCTTAATGAAGGGAATGCTGGGGTGCAATTGATCGAATTCACTAAGAGGTGTGAGCCTCTGTAATGAATTTGGCGGATCGTTCGACTGCTGTTCGCCACCGCTAGAAATATCCGCCAGCCAAGGGCTGCCGTATATTTCTGTGATAATTTACACCACCTTGTGCCGTAAATTATGAAGCTATGTTGTCTTGCCCTGTTCTTCTTCTGCTCCATCCATTTTCTAAAAGTTGGTGAAGCTGGCCAGCACTAGCGTGAAGAATGCCAAAAGTTGCAAAATAAAGGTTTTTGTACAACCTGACTTGGCATTTTATGCCAGAATCCTGGCAAAAGCTGCATTATCAATCAAGCCCTTTGCTTTTAATGTTATTTTAAGCAAAAATCCGTTATTTCACCTTGTAAGTGTTGCTTCTTCTCAAACTGAAGTGAAAACTTTGAAACACCTTGGATGTTCTACAAGACAAAGAGATAAAATTACACATAAAATATCTTCAGCAGCATTTTATCTAGTGGATAGGTAATGACAAATACAGCTCTGGCAAAAATTAAGAGACGACTACAAAATGATCAGTTTGTCTGATTTTTCTCTTTATTATTTTTGAGTAAAAAGTAAATTGTTCTTTTATTCTATAAACTTCTGACAACATGTCTCTGAAGTTCCAAGCAATATATTTTGCATTTTTTTTTCTGACAAAGAAAAATGGTCAAATTTTTAAAAAAAAAAACAGTGATTTCAGACCTCAAATAATGCAAAGAAAACAAGTTCATAATCATTTAGAAACAGCAATACTAATGTTTTAACTCAGGAAGAGTTCAGGAATCAATATTTTGTGGAATAACCATGATTATTAATCACAGCTTTCCTGCGTCTTGGCATGCTTTCCACCAGTCTTTCACATTGCTTCTGGCCCAAAATATAAGCAGTTCTTCTTTGTTTGATGGCTTGTGACTATCCATCATGATCTTGATTACATTCCAGAGGTTTTCAATGGGGTTCAGGTCTGGAGAAGGGGCTGCCCATGACAGGGTTTTGATGTGGTGGTCTCTTAATTTTTTCCAGAGCTATATATGATATGATAATAGGGATAGGGAAGATAGGGGTATCATCACAACTCTGTCAGGTGTCCCAGGACCAGGGGCTCTTTCCCTGTATCTAAAGCTAGGGGCGCACTGGCTAGCCCTGTTCCTCTGATTACTTTTGATGGTGAAGATGCCGGGGCCACGTACTTTGCCTTAGCTTCTGTTTCCGCTCTCAGTCTGTAACTTTACCCTACCCAGGGAAGATGGGGTAGTAATAGACTGGTTGGTGTAT
This sequence comes from Ranitomeya imitator, assembly GCF_032444005.1. Taxonomy (NCBI): domain Eukaryota; kingdom Metazoa; phylum Chordata; class Amphibia; order Anura; family Dendrobatidae; genus Ranitomeya; species Ranitomeya imitator. The sequence goes on along the minus strand of NC_091282.1, from coordinate 1,197,695,265 downwards.
TATGGTATAACAGGGTAATATAAACAGGGATAAAGGACATTACCAATCATACAAATATACTAACAGAAACAACAGAGGTAAACACCAGGGAGTGGCGGATGGGGTAAAACAAAAGTAGGAGAAGGAGGGGAATTAGCACAGGCCCAAAACCTAGCAACAGTCTCAGATAAATCCACCAAACCTCTTCTCAAATAACAACCCCAAACCAGCATCTCCTAACCATGCAGCATAAGCTATCTCTGGCAATGAGTGCTAGCCAGGGCCCAGATTATATAGGAGATGGGAGAGGCTAACAGTGCAAAGCTGAGAACCTCAATGCAGGAAAGCTTCCAAGAGCTCAACTGAGCAGATTAACCCCTGCACTGCCAAAATATACTTGCACCATTTAATGTGGTCTTCTGGCTCCTCTCTGTCACAGTAAACTCATGACAGGGAGGGAAAGCCATTCAGTTGTTTTGGTAAGGTGAAGGTCAGCCATTACTCCTAGTTTTGGTATACAAACACTGATGCCAAATACCAAATAAGCCTTAGAAGTGTATGTTGTGAAAACTTGATACATGTGGCAAAAAACAACATAGACATATTACTGGGTAGCACATAGATAGCCAGACTCCATGGGTATTACTACAGGAGAGCTGGCCTTGTCTATAGCCCATAATTTTAAGTATTCAGCCCTAAAATTACAGGCCTCCACTGACACCATATTTTAACATCTAAGGGTACTTTGGACTTTTACACCTAGGAAAACAAATACCAAAATTTTCTTTTTTTTACATCAAACTCCCTCATTGTTAAAAATTTAGGCTGAAAACGTTGTCTTTTGATTGGGCAAAAAAAGTCTTTACAGTTATGAAGGCTCAAAAGCAGACCTGTTTAAAGATACATGTACAATATTAACATAGGAAACAGTATTTGATAATGTACATTTTAGAATGATTTATAAATAAGGAAGTCACATGGGTTTCACAGGAACATAAAATACGGACACATTGATGACAATACGGATGAAAATCGTCCCAGTTTTCAGGATGAAAAATGGACGATTATTTTTAAACTAGTCTGAATCCGGACTAAGAGGGGGAAAACATACGATAATAGTGAATTTCTGGTACGTGGTTTCTGAATTGAGCAGAATGATTGATAAAAGGCACTGTGGTAGTTCACTCTCGTGGCGGCACAGAGAGGTAGGGAAAAACTGTGTACACCGTCTCTTGTCAGGCAGCATAAACCAACTCATGGAAACAAAACTCAGCCTTTTTGGCTAAAACCGGTCCAAACAATCAAAAAGAGAAAAAAACAAGAGTGCTGCAACACCATCTGTATGTTGCAGGTGGCACCCAGCTCTGGAGTAGTACCGGTTCAGTCTGTGCACAACAAGCCACAACCCCTCTGGAGACTCCTTTCTCCTGGCTAGCTGAACACCAGCTGCCTGTAGAGTTCGGTTATTTAAACCTAAGCCTCTGATTTCCATCATGTGATGGATCACATGATCATGACATCACGCAGGTCCTGGCAGGCCTACCCAGGAGATAAAGTGGACCCTCTCCCACCCGCTCTATGAGGGTCCACATAAAACCAGCCCTTTTATGCAACTTAACCCTCTCAACACATAGTGTGCTGGAGAAAAAAATGTTCTGGTTTCATATCACACATACCAAAGCTCGCAAAATCAACAGACAACCCTGGCACACCAGCATGACAAAAGAACTGAGGCGAGCTTCCAGAGCTGCTGAGCGCAGATGGAAAAGATCCCACTCCATCGAGCACTTCATCGCATTCAAACAGTCCCTCACTGCTTTCAAAACCATGCTCGCCACAGCAAAACAAACCTACTTCTCATCTCTCATATCCTCCCTGTCTCACAACCCCAAACAGTTATTCAACACCTTCAACTCTCTCCTCCGTCCCCCAGCACCTCCTCCCTCCCCACTCATCTCAGCTGAAGACTTCGCCTCATTTTTCAAGCAGAAAATTGAGAACATCAGAGACAATTTTAGTAAACAACCCCCAGAACCCTTCCTCCCAACTACCCAGCCCTCCACCTCCAAAACCAACTTCTCCACCATTACAGAAGACGGACTCTCCACTCTACTCTCAAGATCGCATCTCACCACCTGTGCACTTGACCCACTCCCATCCCACTTCATCCCAAACCTCACCACAGTCTTCATCCCAACCCTAACCCATCTCTTTAACCTATCACTAACAACTGGCATTTTCCCCTCAAGCTTTAAACATGCCACAATCACACCTATCCTCAAAAAGCCCTCTCTTGACCCATCCTCTGTATCTAGCTATCGCCCTATATCACTTCTCCCCTTTGCCTCAAAACTACTGGAACAACATGTCCATATTGAACTGTCCTCCCATCTATCTTCCTGCTCCTTCTTCGACCGCTTTCAATCAGGCTTCCGGTCACACCACTCCACTGAAACTGCCCTAACTAAGGTCACCAATGACCTATTAACCGCCAAGAGCAAGCGACACTACTCTGTCCTCCTCCTCCTGGACCTGTCCTCTGCCTTTGACACAGTGGACCATTCCCTGCTGCTGCAGACCCTCTCATCCCTTGGCATCACAGAATTGGCCCTATCCTGGATCTCATCATACCTAACTGACCGTACATTCAGCGTCTCCCACTCACACACCACCTCCTCACCTCGCCCCCTATCTGTCGGAGTCCCGCAAGGCTCAGTTCTAGGACCCCTGCTCTTCTCCATCTACACCTTTGGCCTGGGACAGCTCATAGAATCTCACGGCTTTCAGTATCATCTCTATGCTGACGACACACAGATCTACATCTCTGGACCAGATATCACCTCCCTACTAACCAGAATCCCTCAATGTCTGTCTGCTATTTCATCCTTCTTCTCCACTAGATTTCTAAAACTTAACATGGACAAAACAGAATTCATCATCTTTCCCCCATCTCACGCGATCTCCCCAACGAACCTATCCATTACAGTAAACGGCTGCCCACTCTCCCCAGTCCCACAAGCCCGCTGTCTTGGGGTAATCCTTGACACTGATCTCTCCTTTAAACCACATATCCAAACCCTTTCCACTTCCTGCCGCCTCCAACTCAAAAATATTTCACGGATCCGCACATTCCTAAACCAAGAATCTGCAAAAACCCTAGTCCATGCCCTCATCATCTCCCGCCTTGACTACTGTAACCTCCTGCTCTGTGGCCTCCCCTCTAACACTCTTGCACCCCTCCAATCTATTCTAAACTCTGCTGCCCGACTAATCCACCTGTCCCCCCGCTATTCCCCGGCCTCTCCCCTCTGTCAATCCCTGCACTGGCTCCCCATCACCCAGAGACTCCAGTACAAAAGCCTAACCATGACATATAAAGCCATCCACAACCTGTCTCCTCCATACATCTGTGACCTCGTCTCCCGGTACTTTCCTGCACGCAACCTCCGATCCTCACAAGATCTCCTTCTCTACTCCCCTATTATCTCCTCTTCCCACAATCGCATACAAGATTTCTCTCGTGCATCCCCCCTACTCTGGAATGCTCTACCACAACATATCAGACTCTCGCCTACCATCGAAACCTTCAAAAAGAACCTGAAGACCCACCTCTTCCGACAAGCCTACAACCTGCAGTAACCACCGATTGACCAAACCGCTGCACGGCCAGCTCTACCCTCACCTACTGTATCCTCACCCATCCCTTGTAGATTGTGAGCCCTCGCGGGCAGGGTCCTCTCTCCTCCTGTACCAGTTGTGACTTGTATTTTTCAAGATTATTGTACTTGTTTTATTATGTATACCCCTCCTCACATGTAAAGCGCCATGGAATAAATGGCGCTATAATAATAAATAATAATAATAATAATAATATCACTGACGCCATTAAGCGCAGTAACACATATCTCCTTTCTACCACTCTGCCAGTGACTCTGTCACAGCACTATCATTAAAATAATTGCTCACTACTGATATCTAGTTTCCGCTGTTTCCGGCGGATGGATAAAACGTACAGAGGAATGTTTTTTCTGTCCGGCGAAAAAACGCACAGTGACGGATCCGGCGAAAAACGTATGAAACTGAGATGTGAAATGATGAATCCGGCCTCCGAATCCGGTTTCTCATGCATTTTTTCCATTGAAATCATGCACATTTTCCGTTCTCTCTCTCTCTAAAAAAAAAACGGATCAGTTGCATCAGTTTTTCACTATTTGCAACGGATCCGTATTTTCAAAAATTCGCCGGATCCTGCCTGAAAACCTGATGTGTGAAAGTAGCCTAACATGCCAGGATGTAACAAACAAGTACTTCGCTCATGGCTACCGAACCGTGACACATTACAAAACAAAGTGTGTTAATAGAAGTGTCCTAATACCCAGTGTAGCCAATTGCTGTTTCACACTTCATAATAATTTACTGTAATTCCACTGCTTGCTTTACCCTTTCATATTGTGCCATAGACACAATTAAATTAATAAAATAAATATCTGTTGGTTAAGTTACCACTGTGTCATCTTTCTCTGCGTTGTTGCATCCACATACCTGTTAACAGGGGGACACAGGCAATAATGCGAAAAAACAGCGATGGTACTGTAGATAACCTTTTTCTTTTACCTCACCGTGAAAACGACTTTAATATAAAAATTAGTACTGGACAACCCCTTTAATCCTGTCATTGCTACTCATGTAGGAGCATTCAGTGATGTTTACATTACTGCAGGTATAGTTATATATACTGGTCTTTCCTTAGTTTGCTTTTTGGCCTTATGAATCAACATAATACAAAACGTACTGGATGTTTTGCAGAAAGTCTGCCGCTGACAGTCCCGGTCTGATTCCAGGTTGGAGACACACAGCCCTAAAATATAAGACAGGAATATAAATACTTGGATTCACATAATTCTCATTGTCAATGTGACGTTTTTAATCTTGAGTCATTGCTGGTAGTGTCAGGCTATGAGTGCACACTGTACTGACAAAGGAGGAGGTAACATTCGGTTGTCAAATTATTAATATACACAGCTCAAAAAAATAAAGGGAACACTAAAATCCCACATCCTAGATATCACTGAATGAAATATTCCAGTTGTAAATCTTTATTCATTACATAGTGGAATGTGTTGAGAACAATAAAACCTAAAAATTATCAACGTAAATCACAGCTAATATCCCACGGAGGTCTGGAGTTGGAATGATGTTCAAAATCAAAGTGGAAAATGAAGTTACAGACTGATCCAACTTCAGTGGAAATGCCTCAAGACAAGGAAATGAAAGGCCTCCACGTGCCTGTATGACCTCCCTACAACGCCTGGACATGCTCCTGATGAGGCGGCGGATGGTCTCCTGAGGTATTCCCTCCCAGACCTGGACTAAAGGATCTGCCAACTCCTGGACAGTCTGTGGTGCAACGTGATGTTGGTGGATGGTGCGAGACATGTCCCAGATGTGTTCAATCGGATTCAGGTCTGGGGAACGGGCGGGCCAGTCCATAGCTTCAATGCGTTCATCTTGCAGGAACTGCTGACACACTCTGGCCACATGAGGTCTGGCATTGTCCTGCATTAGGAGGAACCCAGGGCCAACCGCACCAGCATATAGTCTCACAAGGGGTCTGAGGATCTCATCTCTGTACCTAATGGCAGTCAGGCTACCTCAGGGGAGCACATGGAGGGCTGTGCGGCCCTCCAAAGAAATGCCACCCCACACAATTACTGACCCACTGCCAAATCGGTCATACTGAAGGATGTTGCAGGCAGCAGATCGCTCTCCACAGCGTCTCCAGACTCTGTCACGTCTGTCACATGTGCTCAGTGTGAACCTGCTTTCATCTGTGAAGAGCACAGGGCGCCAGTGGTGAATTTACCAATCCTGGTGTTCTGTGGTAAATGCCAAGTGTCCTGCACGGTGTTGGGCTGTGAGCACAACCCCCATCTGTGGATGTCGGGCACTCAAACCATCCTCATGGAGTCGGTTTCTAAACGTTTATGCAGACACATGCACATTTGTGGTCTGCTGGAGGTCATTTTGCAGGGCTCTGGCAGTGCTCCTCCTGTTCCTCCTTAAACAAAGATGGAGGTAGCGGTCCTGCTGCTGCACTGTGACTTCCGGTTTTGCAGAACGCCTTTTGTTTCCAATACTTTTTCCATAGTATTGGAAACCTGAAAAATGGCGATCCGCAAGTTTTTTGTGGTCCGTTATTGCAGCAGTTCGTTAAAATTGTGGCGATACGGCCAGCAAAAAACACAGTAAGTGTAAAAACAGGATTTTTGGTTGCTTACCGTAAAATCTGTTTCTCAAAGCCTTCATTGGGGGACACAGGAACCATGGGTGCTGCTGCCACTAGGAGGCTGACACTATGCAAATAACAAAGATAGCTCCTCCTCTGCAGTATACACCCTACCGACAGGAAGTAGGATATTCAGTTAGTGAGAAAGCAGTAGGAGAAGCAACACGTAAAAGATAGAAACTCAAACTGTAACAATATAACACAATAAAACAGAGCTGTTCAACTTGGGAGGGTGCTGTGTCCCCAATGAAGGCTCCGAGAAACAGATTTTACGGTAAGCAATCAAAAATGCTGTTTTCTCTATTGCCTCATTGGGGGACACAGGAACCATGGGACGTCCCAAAGCAGTCCCTGGGGAGGGAACAGCAGAAAACTCCATTCAGGATGGAGAAACCACTGCCGCCTGCAAGATCCTTCTGCCTAGACTGACATCTGCCGAAGCGTAGGTATGGACCTTATAAAATTTGGAAAATCTGTGGAAGACCAGGTTGCCGCATTGCAAAGATGTAGGGCGGATGCCCCATGGTGTAACGCTCAGGAGGCGCCCACTTCCCAGGTAGAGTGAGCACTTCCGCGGAGGAGTGAGTGAGCACTTTAGAGTGAGTGAGCACTTCTGAGGAGGAGGCACTCTGTTAACCAGGTAAGCCTCCAGAATAGCGGTTCCAATCCAGCGAGCAATCATAGCCTTGGAGGCCGGCAGACCTCTTTGCGCACCATGTGGAATGACAAACGGTCTGTCTTCCTAAAGGAGGCGGTCTTATACAAATAGATCCTCACCGCCCTGACCAGGTCTAGCCTGATCAGCAAATGCTCTAGAGAATGAGTAGGAGCAGGACAAAAGGAGGGAAGGACGATCATTGAAGTGAAAGGAGGTCACCACCCTGGGAAGAAAAGAAGGCGGAGGCCACAAAACTTATTCTGTTGAAAAAACAAGAAATGGGGCGACAGGAATGAGCCGCCAAGCCGAGACGCACCTAATGGAAGTGATGGCCACCAAAAAACGTCACCTTCCCGGACAGAACAGACCGTGAGGCCTGGTGGAGAGGTTCAAAGGGAGAAAACCCCATTGAGCCTCCATGATGAGATTGAGGTCCCAGGGATCCACGGGTGTCCGGAACGGGGAAGCCACATGCGTCACTACCTTGAAGAAAAGTTCTGACCTGAGAATGGGAGGTTAAAGACTTCTGAAATAGAATGTAAAGGACTGATACCTGGCCCTTTAGAGAACTAAGGGCAAAGCCAGCATCAAGTCCCACCTGGAGAAAGCCAACATGGAAGGAAGAGACAGGGTCATTGGCAGAACGTAATGGTACTCACACCAGTCAAAATAGGCTTTTCAGGTCCAGAAATAGACCCTGGAAGATGACTCCCTAGCCTGGATGATGGTGCGTAGCATCCGATCAGAGAAACCAGACGCTCTCAGGAATCATGGTTTCAACAGCAACGCTGATAAACTGAGCGACTGAGAACTCTGGTGGCAGAAAGGTCCTGTGGACAGAAGATCTGGCCTGTTTGGGAGCCTCCACGAGGCATTCGCGAGGAGAATGATGATCTCTGTGAACCAGAGCCTTCTGGGTCAATCCAGTGCGATCAGAGTGACGGACACCCCCTCCGTATTGGTCTTCAACAGATTGGGACGAAGGAGAGGAAACAGATAGGGAAGTATGAATTGCGACCCAGGAATGGCCGAAGCATCGGCGTCCACCACGAGAGGATCACAGGATCTGGAAATTAACTGTGAAACCTTCCTAATCAGTTGGAACACCATGAGATCCACGTCCAGAGTTCCCCATCAAAGGCAAATTGATGGAAGACCTCCTGAAGCAGAGACCACTCTCCTGCCACGAGGCCCTCGCGTCAGTGGCCCAGTTCTCCACACCTGGAAAATGCACTGCGGATATTGCTGGAACCGTCGCCTCTGCCTAGAGGAGGATCTTGGATAACTCTGCCATTGCCAAGAGACTCAGAGTCCCTCCCTGGTGATTGGCATATGCCACAACCGTGGCAACAGACATTTGGACTTTGACTGACAGACCTCAGAGAAGTCTTTCCCAGTGACGGAGGAACAGAAGGATGGCTCTTATCTCAAGGATGTTGATCGGCAGAGAGGACTCTTACTCCGACCAATGCCCTATACACTGACGGATGGCGAAAAATCGCACCCCAGGCGGGAAGCTTGTGTCTGTCGACACCACCTGCCAATGGGCGGTAAGGAAGGACTGGCCCTGAAGAAAGAGAGGGGATGACAGCCACCAGCTGAGAGACTGTTTGACTATGGAGAGCCGAATCGGACGATACAGAGAAGGCACAGACCAGTCCCACTGAAAAAAGGATGTCCTGAAGTGGTATCGCATGGAATTGCACAAAATGGATCGCCTCCGACGCTGCTACCATTCATTACTGAACGGAAGGAAGGCAGCCAAGGGCCTTGCAGAGAGCGAACTCCGTCCTGGAGAATTGCTCACCTCTCCTCGCCGTGAGTCCCTGAGAAAAAACCCTCAACTGACAGGTGTCGAACAGCATGCCTAAGAAGACAAGGCGCTGAATCAGGACAAGGCAAGACTTTGTTCTGTTGACCAGGCACCCGAAATGGGACAGGGAGTCAAGGACGATGGTCAGACTCTCCTGGGCCTGAGAGTCTTGAAGAGAAAGTCTTCGAAGTATGGAATGAGCACTAGGCCCCTGAACCTCAAAATGGCCATCAATGTCGCCATGATCTTTGTGAAGACCCTGGGAACGGTCGTGAGACCGAACGGCAGAGCGACAAACTGGAAATGATTCTTCTGCATCACGAAACGCAGGAACCTATGGAGTGCTGGGAAAATCAGAAACATGGAGATAGGCGTCTTGATATCTATGGAGCACAGGAATTCCTGTGGTTCCATGGAAGCGATTACTGAACGGAGGGACTTCATCCTGAAATGCCGCAGGTGGACCCTTCTGTTCACTGACTTCAGATCTAGGATGGGCCAAACCAAACCGCCCTTCTTTGGCACTACAGACAGGTTTGAATAGAAAGCTGTGAAGCGTTCCCGCAATGAGATGGAAACGATAACCCCCGAACTAAGTAGAGAGGGATGGACGCAAAGAAACCTGGGAACAGAGCAGGATCATTTGGGGGCGGGATTTGGAGAAGCAATCCCGGGGCCACTAAGCGACCCCTAACATGTATCCTGGGGATACCACCTCCTTGACCTAGGCGTTCTCCCCCGGGACAAGCCCAAACAACCCTGAAAAATAAAAGACGCCCGCCCAACCTGGGAGAAACGCTGGGCTCTTGACACGAGTCGTACCGAGGAAGATCTGCCGGGTCTGGACCTGGTGGACCTACCATGGGAGTTTTGGGAGCGCCTGGAAGGGTGGACTTGAAGGAAGTCCCCTTTTTTATTTTTTTTGTAAACCTGGCGAGTCTGCAGTCTGTGCTGGCCAGCAGAACCTTCGTCACCGCGAAACGGCACAAAAGGACCAAACGGAGCTGAACTGCCTTTTTAGGGGAGGCTGGCAAGAGTTGGGCTGAAGAAGGAGGTAAATCGTGCCTCTCCGTGGCATCCTTAATAATTTGATCCAGATTGGATCTAAACAGACGGGCCCCATGGAAGGGGAGGCTAGAAAGGGACTTCTTTGACGACAAGTCTGCCTGCCATGCCTTGAGTCAAATATTCTGCCGGATGGCCAACATATTGCTGGATGCCTGAGTTGCACAATACATGGCCTCTAGGGAGGCAGATATAAAAAATTTTCCTGCATAGGAAATCTGGTCCGCAAGGTCGGCTATTTCCCCCAGAGGTGTTCCGACCTGAATGTCCTTACGAAGCTGTTAGGCCCCTCTAGCTATGGCCCTTGAGACCAAGGTAGAGGCAGAGGCCAGGGACAATGCAGGAGCAGCCGCTTCAAAGGCTGACTTTACCAGCGATTCTATAAATCTATTATTGGAATCCTTGAGGGATGCTGCATTAGAGAGTGGGAGGACCGTGTGGATGGGCAGTCTGGAGACTGGTGGGTCCACTGCCAGGGAAGCAGTTCAGTTAGCAGAGAGCTCAGGGGAGAAGGGATATAGGATCCCGAGACGCTTCCCTCTCTGAAAGCGTCTGGTGGGGTTCACCTTTTCCCTAGCAACTGCCTCCACATATTCACTGTGTGGGGCAAAGACCTTGGAAGTTGGTTTTGACCGTCTAAACGAAACTGTCTAATCTGGGGGTTCCGTAGAGGTATCCGTGATGCCTAAGGTCTGGTGACCGCAACAAGAAGACTCTGTACCATATCTCTCCTGTTAGAGGCCTGTACTGAATCCAAGGCTGAATCATCCTCTGAAAAATGCAACCGAGGACGCCACGCCCGAGTCGGGAGAGGAGGATCTGGAAGAGGAATCTCGCCGTGCCAAAACAGAGGGCAAGATGGAGCGGGAAAAAGGACTTAGAATGGCGCTCCTGTTTGGATCTCTGCAGCCTGTGTTGAGAAGGGGTCAGACGGACAATCCTGTGACCCACTGGCAACTGCGGGAGCTGGAAGGGACAATCTTTCAAGCACGGACACCAGGGTCTGCGACACCCTGGGGAGGTCCGCCACAGACTGCGACAGAAAGGAAAACCGCCCAGGGATAGGGGTCTCGGGCTCACCCGGGGTAGGAAGGGACTCCTGGGCGATGGGAACAGTGGAGATTCTGCAGCCCTGAAAGAGGGAAGAGGACTAACCTAAATGGAGCCTGCCATTTACCAGAGAGCACACAAAGTGTCTGACAGGAGTAGAGGAAGAAGAGGGAGCAGGAGGACGTGAACACTCCCCTATAGGATTAGGCATGGTAAGCATACCTACTAAAGAATGCCAGAAGGTTAGGTGAACAGGAGAGATGCAGAAAGGAGTGACAGACTGCTAAGCAGTGCTACTCACAGCAGGTGTAGTGTCCTATAGTCTGCTCCCAGGCTGTAGCTGCGACGGGTATCAGGGCACAGGTCTAGGGCACCAGCAGGAAGATGGAGGCGGGGAACCTGGCCGGTGAAGACGCACGCTGGTGGGAAAGGACCCGCTCTCAGAGGTCGGAAGGGGGGGAATAGCCACCGGTTCCAGAGAACGCTCCCCAGCAAGATGGCGGCGATCCCAGGCCAATTGGGGCAGCTGGTAGTGGGCGGAGCTAGCCGCCCTGCACAGGAATGGGTATAGACAGAGTCGGGTGGGAGAAAAGCCCGCCTGGATGTTGAGAGGATGGGGGGGCAGAGCCAGCGCTGCAACTAGGCCTGAGAAAAGCCGGGACCTAGATTTGCAGCAAATAACCGCCGGAGCATGGGGGGGCACGCGGAGGCCTAAAAACGCCGCAGTAATGGGATACCCGGTGCCCCCACTGCCATCGGAAAGGGCAGGGAAAGCTCCCGAAGCTAAAAACCTCGGTAAAATTACAGAAAGGATGGCTTAAGGGGGGCTTCAGGTATGAAAGAAGTAAAGGATCTTTCTTCTTATGTTCTCATCTTCTTCTGCCGACGCCAGGACTTGGGGAGAAAGAAAAGTACCTCCCCGTCCAGCATGGATCAGACATCCGAAAACCTGTGATGTGGGACGTTCTAGTCTCCTCAGACCGACAGGCTCTGGTGGGCGAGTGGGTACGGGCATGGAGGCAGGACCAGGTCCGGATCACCTGAACACTCTTCTGTGTTAGGGGCTGGGGTCCTGCCGACTAGACGTATGAGGATACAGGGTGGCAGTACACACCGTACTCATAGTCTCATTGTGGGAGTACAGTAGTGACCGTTCACCCTGGTACCTGAAAAGGAACGACGCACACTGAGGTAGATATGGTTCTAATGAAAGACCCGTGTCCACCTCCTACTGACACTAAGCTAAACTGGATATCCTACTTCCTGTCGGTGGGGTGTACACTGTAGAGGAGGATCTAACTTTTTTATTTGCATGGTGTCAGCCTCCTAGTGGCAGTAGCATATACCCATGGTTCCTGTGTCTCCCAATGAGGCAATAGAGAAAGAAGCCTAACCCAACAGATAATGTCAGGAAAAGGAAGGATCTGGAATTTCTGACAGGTGATACTTTATTCTCCGGGAGATAAGCCCCACTAGAAGAGATCGCCGCCCAATACGTCATCATATGTCATAAGCTGAGAGGAGCTTAAAACACCAAATGGACTATTATTTCCCAAATTGTGCCCAATCACCCCATTCCCATAATCCCCAATCCTCTCCCCTGTCACATTTATTTTCCTTGCTTTGGCAACACTAAATGTATTTTGGTCCTGCCAATAAAGCCTATTTGAGTTTGAGTCTGTCAGTGTCTCTCACATAAAGAACAAAGGAGTTCATGGATGAGTCGAGCATTCCTGTGTATGGGGGAGACAGGAGAGATTGCTTTTGGCTGAGCAAGTGTCAATATACGGCTATCTAATATGTATGGCCAGTGTGACCGGGTCACTGACACTGTATGTGTTGTGACGAACATTGCTTTGTTTCTTGATCCGAAACCCACAAGTTTCTCTCCAGCATGTTATGTGGCGTGTTAACCAGCCATTATCAGGGACTGGGTTTTTGGTGAGTAGGTGAGAGATGGGCAGGAGGCCTACTCACCATATCTCCACCTCAAGGGTGTGACTGGGGACTTAAATGTTCAGCCACTGTTTTTGTTCTCCAGATGGTAGCTCCAGGGGGAGCTGAGGACATTGAGTGTTCCCTGCAGGTGAATCTTGCAGAAAAAAGTACTCCATTAGACTTTATATTTGTTTCGTTTTGCCATTAGGTCAGAAAAGCCATGTTTACTTTGTTTAACCCTGCTACGGTCTATGCTGTGCTGTAATAAACCAGCAGGTGATTTACCAGTTTACCAGAAGCATTCCTGTGTTTACCTCTGCAAGCAGTCGAGTGAGTCAACCCCTCACAGCAGCTTAAGAGTTGGGACAAGGCTCCAGGCATTTGTGGCATATAACATTAATTGAAATGGAAATGAACCACTGACAATAAGCCTTTGTCCCCCAACTCTTTTCGTTTGAAATCCCATGTCTGAATTTTTTAAATTACAAATTCTGTGTTTAAGGCCGGGGTCACACTTGTATTTGCAATTCGAGAATCTTGTGCATCAATACCCAGCACTGCCGCCGGCTCTTGGGACTGGAGCGTGCGGCTGCATAGAAATACATGCAGCTGAATGCTCCGGTCCCAAGTGAGGGCGGCAGTTCCAGTTAATGATGAGTTTCTCGCATTGCACATGCAAGTGTGACCCTGGCCTAATTCTTAAGAAATGTATATTTAATAAATATGTAAAAAGAGTCCACTTTCAAAGGAAAAATTGTAAAAGCTGAATTTATTAATTAAGCACATTAAGGAACTATCATTACTACCTTATTCACGTAGGTTAAGAGCCCATCAACAAATGTTGACTTTATTTTTTGTATCTGTAAAAAAGTATAAATATAATAATAGTGTGACAATATATTAACCACTTTATGAAAGACTTTTTATGGCAAGGATAGCACAGTAAAAATGGTAAGTATTATATATGGTGCATGCAAAATTTAGCTTTATACAATATTTATGTATTTGCTCTATGCACCTCTGAGGGTGATGTATCACGGCTCCGTACAACATGTGGCAATAATACAGCCATATTACATCATGAGGACATGCAGCCAGCAGTGTAATACATGTAATGCTGATTTTTGGAAAATCCGTTCCCAAAAGTAAAAATATAGAAATACACTTTATGATATTATTAACCAATTCAAGACTGGGATATTTTCATTTTTTTAAACATGATGTTTAACATTTTTTTTTGTTCAGATAGTAAAGTAATTTTTAATCTTTTTTTTCAAGATACCCAGGGATTCATTTTTATGTTAGTGTGATATTCTCACTCACTTTTTTCCTCATATGAAAAAAGTGTTCTTTCATTTTGTAACAAATATTTTTATATATTGGTTAAGTTTAGTTTTTTTCTACAAAGTTACAACAATTTGGATTGACAGTGGCATTTTTTTGTTTATTTTTTACCTTTTTTATTATTTAGTTGTCATTTACTTTGCACATTGTGCCTCCCCCCACAAGGTCATAAAGACCTTTGAGGGGTATTTAAATTTTGAAATATTTTTATATTCAACTTATTTCCCCTGTAACTGGGCTGGTAAATTAGCACTAGTAACAGTGGAAATGCAGCCTCCTGTCTACATAGCAGTGCTATGACCCAGCAGCTCCTGCTCTTTCACTATGCACAGTGATCAATAAACAGTCTGTGCCTTCTCTATGAGGGCTCTAGCTGTTTCTGACAGTCATATCTCTGCTTCTGCAGCAACAGGATCGCTTTACAACATCACTGCTGATTATAAGCGGAACCGCCTAGAGTGTATGGGCAGTCTAGAAGCATTTAAATAATGTAAAAAAAAAAACAACAACAAAATATACAAAAGGGCAAATAAAAAAAATAATCTTACTTGTCTAAATTGTAAAACAATTCCAGGCAGAGGATGCAGGTCTTTCAGTTGATTTAACTAGGGTATTAATGGAAAAGTTTATGTTGAATTGTACACAGGCATATACAATATATATTTTATATATACATACATACAGTATACTGTATGCAGTGCCTTGAAAAGTGTATTTATACCCCGTGAACATTTCCACGTTTTATCACGTTACACCGACAAATTTAAATGTATTTTAGTGGTACCAACACAAGGTAACAAGTATTTGTGAAGCGTAAAGGCAATGATGCATGGTTTTCTAATGAATGTGATGTGTATTTGTATTCATCTCCCTGTAGTCTGATATTCCTAAACAAAATCCAGTGTGATCAATTGCCTCAGGAAGTCAAATAATCCGTAAATTGAGTCCGCCTGTGTGTAATGTATTCTCAGTATAACTACAGCTGTTCTCTGAAGGCCTCAGAGGTTTGTTTGAGAACATTAGCGATCAAACAGCATCATGAAAACCCACCAGACAGGTCAGGGATAAAGTTGTGGAGCAGAGTAAAGCAGGTTTAGGTTATAAAAAAAAAATCACTAAAGCTCTGAACATCTCACGGAACACTGTTCAATCCATCATCCAAAACGGGAAGGATTATGGCACAATTGCAAACCTACCAAAACATGGCCGTTCACCTAACCTGACATCCTAGGAGAGCGCTAATCAGAGAAACAGCCATGAGGCCCATGGTCACTGTGGAGGAGCTGCAGAGTTACACAGCTCAAGTGGGAGAATCAGGCCACAGGAGGACTACTAGTTATATACTCCACTAATCTTGCCTTTTTGGAATACTGGCAAGAAGAAAGCTTTTTTTGAATGCAAGCCATAAGATGTTGTGTTTTCAGCTTGCAAAAAGTCATGTAGGTGACACATGCATATGAAAGAAGGTGCTCTGGTCAGTTGAGACCAAGGTAGAACTTTTTGGGCTAAATGCAAAATGCTAAGTGTTGCTGAAAACCAAAAAAACTAACACTGCATTTCACCCTGAAAACCCCATCCTCATTGTAAAATATGATGATGGCAGCACTATGCTGTGGGGAGGCCTTTCTTCAGCAGGGACAGGGAAGCTGGTCAGATTTAATGGGAAGATGAGCTAAAGACAGGGTAATCCTGTAGGCAAACCTGTTAGAGGCTGAAAAAGACTTGAGACTGGAGTGTAGGTTCACCGCCGAAGAGGACAACAACCCTAAACCTCTTGCCAGAGCTATAATGGATGGTTTACATCAAAGCACATTCATGTGTGTGAATGGCCCAGTCATAGTGCAGATCAAAATCCCATTGAGAACCCGTGGCAAGAGTTGAAATATGCTGTTTATAGACACCTCCATCCAATTTCACTGAGCTAGAGTAAGTGTGCAAAGAAGAATGGCAAAAATGTCACCTCTAGATGTGCAAAGCTGGTATAGACAGACCTCAAAAGACTTGCAGCAGTAATTGCAGAGAAAAGTGGTCCTACAAAGTAGTGACTCAGGGGGGCTGAATACAAATGCAACTCACAATTTTCAGATTTGTATTTTGAAAAACATAGAAAATCTTGTATCAATTACTGCACAAATACTTGACAGTTAGTGTTGATATATTACATAAAATATATTTAGGTTTGTGGGTATTATGTGAACAAAATATGAAAAAGTTCACAAGGAATGAATACTTTTTCACGGCACTGTATAGATGAAAGTATTTGCTGATACATTTCATTAGAACAATTCATAATGTGACTGAGTAGTGCGTATGGCCCTCATGTGCCTGTGTGCACTCTCGACAAGGTCTGGCCATGCTCCTGATGAGACAACGGATGATGTCCTGGGGGGGATCTCCCCCCAGACATGGATCGGGGCAACAATGAGCTCTTGGAAAGTGTGTGGTGCTTTTGCCAGAATCATTTGCATGGATACATTTGTATTCAGGTCTGGAGAACGTGATGGCCAGTCAATGGCATCAATGTCTTTGTCATCCAGGAACTGCCTGCACACTCTGGCTACATGAAGCTGGAGATTGTCCAGTGCCAGGAAGAGAGCATGGCTCAATACACCAGCATATGGTCTGAATATGGCTGTGAAGATTTCATCTGGTACCTAACAGCAGTGGGTACTGTCATCTATGACATGGAGGTTTGTGTGTGACCCTCCAAGAATATATCTCTCCAGCCCAACTGATCCACCACCAAACTGGTCATTCCTGGATGATGTTGCAGTCATCATAAAGTTTACTACTGTGTCTCTGGATTCTTTGCCATCTGTCAAATGTGCTCTTGTCTGTGAAGTGAATGGGACACCAATGGCGGACCTGCCCAATCTGGTGTTTTCTGTTGAATGCCAGACGAGCTGTGGACACAGATTCTACTTTAGGATGATGGGCCCTAAGGCCACCCTCATGGAGACTGTGTCTGACAGTTTCAGGGGTGGACATATCATTGGTGCAACCTGTGCGGTTGAACAGGGGCCCAAGAGGTAATTGGGGCCATTTCTAACTCCAAAGCAGGTGCAATTTTGCATTTTTAGGAGCTCTTGGGCTGCATAGGTCCCATATATTGTTCTTGTACAGGGGCCCTCTTCTGCCCTTGTCCACCAGTGGACAGTTTGGTCAGAAATATACACACTAGTAGCTTAAAGAGTCTATTTTGTAAGGCTCTAGCAGCTCCTCCAGATCCTCCTCGCACTAAAAGGAGCAGATACCTCTCTTCTGCAAGACATAGCAAAACTGTACAGTTGTGTCATACTGGAGGAGCTGGGCTAGCTGAATGGGCAGCAGGTACCGCCTCATGCTACCAGTATTAACAAAGGCTCTAGCAAAATCTCAAACTAGAGAAGAATAAGGATAAATAGAGATGAAAGAATAAAGAAGAGAAGCATTATCGGTGGCCACCTCCTGGAAAACCATTCCCATTATTAGCTGTTGTTTTGCTGTTACCCTCCAGTGCTCCTGTTGTCACTTTAATTTGCACAAAGCAGATGAAAGTAGTTCACAATCGCTTAAGGTACCGTCACATTTAGCGACACTGCAGCGATCTAGAAAACGATTCCGATCGCTGCAGCGTCGCTGTGTGGTCGCTGGAGAGCTGTCACACAGACAGCTCTCCAGCGACCAACGATGCCGGTCCCCGGGTAACCAGGGTAAACATCGGGTTACTAAGCGCAGGGCCACGCTTAGTAACCCGATGTTTACCCTGGTTACCAGCGTAAAAGGTAAAAAAAACAAACACTACATACTTACCTTCCGGTGTCTGTCCCCCGGCGCTGTGCTTTACTGCACTGACTGTGAGCGCCAGCCGGAAAGCAGAGCGGTGACGTCACCGCTGTGCTCTGCTTTCCGGCTGGCCGGCGCTCACAGTGCAGAGAAGCACAGCGCCGGAGGACAGACACCGGAATGTAAGTATGTAGTGTTTGGTTTTTTTTACGTTTACGCTGGTAACCAGGGTAAACATCGGGTTACTAAGCACGGCCCTGCTCTTAGTAACCCGATGTTTACCCTGGTTACCAGTGAAGACATCGCTGAATCGGCGTCACACATGCCGATTCAGCGATGTCTGCGGGAGTCCAGCGACGAAATAAAGTTCTGGACTTTCTGCTCCGACCAATGATGGCACAGCAGGATCCTGATCGCTGCTGCGTGTCAAACACAACGATATCGCTAGCCAGGACCCTGCAACGTCACGGATTGCTAGCGATATCGTTCAGTGTGAAGGTACCTTTATGCTTCTTAACTCGATAGATTGATATCCCTAAAGTACAATTGACATTCGTATTATACTGTGATGTTTAAGGCAATGTTCATAAGATGTATGTTCTGCAGCGTTTCCAATATTGCAATAAAGATTCTGTGATTCTACAGTGAATATATAAAACTGTGGCAAACAGACATCGTGTGAACATGGACTAAGTATTACTTTCATTTTTTTGAGCAGTGTCTATTAGCGATGAGCGAGTGTGCTCGTTACTCGAGATTTCCGAGCATGCTCGGGTGTTCTCCGAGTATTTTGGGCGTACTCGGAAATTATGTTTGAGTCCCCACAGCTGCATGATTTGCGGCTGCTAGACAACCTGAATACATGTGGGGATTCCCTAACAAACAGGCAATCCCTGCATGTGTTCAGGTTATCTAACAGCCGCAAATCATGCAGATGCGGCGACTTGAACATACCGTAATTTCTGAGCATGCCCAAAACACTGGGAGAACACCCGAGCATGCTCGGAAATCTCGAGTAACGAGCACACTCGCTCATCACTAGTGTCTATATATCAAACAAAAATGCTGACCATGATTAGTCATATATCTACAATAGCAACCATCTAGTTTGAACACACATTTATTACTGATGCGTACATGCCTCCTTCTCTCTTTTGGTGATGATGTCAAGAAGAGGGGAAGAGACCCTTGCAGTAACGTACATGTACATGACGATGTGGGATGGGGTATAGCTGACAGGTTTGCTATATTACCAGGATATTTAGCTGATAGATGTAAACCAACCAACCTTTTGTCATCTGTCATGTCAATAGGGGTATATAAATATGCACACTAATAATATATATCTTACAAGAGAAGCAATCAGATCATAGGTTTGCAAATCTGTGGTGAATAAGCCTGTGTCCTGGACTGTTCGGAAAAGAGGTTGCAATGTGCTTTAAAGGTAATGGAGGACATTTATCCAGACAAAAATCAAAACATTTATCAGACTTTGCACTTAGTCATCAATATACAGGATAGAAGGGCAAGGTCCTGGAGATCCAGATGAAATGTAGTGTTTATGAAGTTCTCTTCTAAGATGACCAAGCGAGGTAGTCATTGTCGAGCTTCAGTCTCCACTCACTTTGGCATCCTACAGACATCTCGTGTCCCAGTGCCGGTGAGCTGCTATGTGTGAGGGCCATCACACTTACTTTGAGACTGCAGGCCTCTTCTTCTTCAGAATCCAGGACTTAGGGAAACTGTCAGCAGGTTTTTGCTATACACTCTCTGAAGAAGCATTTGCAAAACACGCATTGAAGGGTGACCTGGAGGCTACAATGTAGACTCTAGTGATATCGAGACCTCGGATTATAGATAGCTCAACAACTGATCTCTGCTAGATCTGTAGCAAAGAAAACTGCGATGCTATCGCAACCGCTGCACCCAGTAAATTAAGTGACTCACCCTACCTCATGCTGTTGTCAGATTACATAGAAAAAAACCTGCTAACAGATTCCCTTTAATATTATGGGATATGGTGGTCCTGCCTACGATTATATAAGCCTATGCATCCCCATATGAAATGTCCTCAGAAAACAGAGCATCACATAAACTGACATTACCGCTGGCTCAGCCGTAGATAAGAGATGACCCAAGTTTGTCTGGGGAAGCTTATTTTTACACTTCAGGTGCAGGTGGAACTTTTCAAAAAGTATCTAAAATAACAGAAACAGAATTATAACTTCATAATACAGGTCCCTGGTCCAGCACCAAAGCCAATATTCCATGGCTGATGGACGGGAGCACCACAGACCTCCTCCTACTTGTCGGCAATCCGATTCTCCTCTTTTGATTAGCTGTGCAATGTCATGTGTAATGTCAACAATGACGTTGCGCCAGCTCGGTTAATCAAGAGAAGTCGGCCATGGAATAGTGATCTGCTCACTGGCCCAAGGTCATGCGAATCCATTCGCTCAACATTAGTTTACAGCAAGAGAGGAATTCATGTTTTGTATATAATGTTTGCTGAGCTATGCTACATATTGTTTGTATTTATTGTGTTAGATTAGAAACAACTATATTTAAACTAATTATCCCTCTCTAAAGAATATTTTTTCCTGATGCAGCCAAACAGAGACCGGAGATACTCAGAGCTGGCCCCGGGCAGGGTTATTAAGCACAGTTATGGGTTTGTTTGTTTTTTTTCAATTAACTGAGTATATAAGAAAAAGTTTTGTGAAATTGGACAAGGCCTTAAGGGGTGTGAAGCTGATAGGCTTCAAATGGCAGGACGCTGCTGAGGCCAACTGTTGTGAATTCTGTGGTCACAAGTGGTATTGCAGTCTCTGGGCGTCCTCCCTCAGGTGTTTTGGTGAGCTCGTTGGCTGCCTTGCTATTTAGCTCCACCTGAGTCTGTCTTCCTTGCTCCTTGTCAATGTTCCAGTGTTGGATCTGAGCTACTGCATCTTTCCTTGGGCCTGCTGCTCTGCTAGATAAGTGCTTCTAGTTTGTTTTCTGTTTTTTCTGTCCAGCTTGTTATTATCTTTTGCTGGAAGCTCTGAGAAGCAAAGGGGTGCACCGCCGTGCTGTTAGTTCGGCACGGTGGGTCTTTTTGCCCCTTTGCGTGGTTTTCGTTTTAGGGTTTTTTGTAGACTGCATAGTTCTCTTTGCTATCCTCGCTCTGTCTAGAATATCGGGCCTCACTTTGCTGAATCTATTTCATTCCTACGTTTGTCTTTTCATCTTGCTAACAGTCATTATATGTGGGGGCTGCCTATTCCTTTGGGGTATTTCTCTGAGGTAAGTCAGGCTTGTATTTCTATCTTCAGGCTAGTCAGCTCCTCAGGCAGTGCCGAGTTGCATAGGTAGTGATAGGCGCAATCCACTGCTGCTTCCAGTTGTGTGAGGACAGTTCAGGTACTGCAGTCTACAGAGATTCCACGTCTCAGAGCTCGTCCTATTGTTTTGGGTTTTTGCCAGATCTCTGTATGTGCGCTGATTACTGCACGCTGTGTTGCCTGATTGCCAGCCATAACAGTACAAGGAGCCTATTCAATGATTTCCAATAGAGGGAAAAAAGAAATCCTGACATCATTTTTTTTTCTTCTTAGCTCTGTCTTCAGTCTTTTTTTTCCCCTAGACATTAGAGTGCTTCAGGACACAGCTGTGGACATGGATATTCAGGCTCTGTGCTCCTCAATGGATAATCTCGTTGTAAATGTACAAAAGATTCAAGATACTATTGATCAGAAATCGATGCTAGAACCAAGAATTCCGATTCCTGATTTGTTTTTTGGTGACAGAACTAAGTTCCTGAGCTTCAGAAATAATTGTAAGCTATTTTTGGCCTTGAAACCTCATTCTTCTGGTAATCCTATTCAACAGGTTTTGATTATTATTTCTTTTTTGCGCGGCGACCCACAGGACTGGGCGTTTTCTCTTGCACCAGGAGATTCTGCATTGAGTAATATTGATGCATTTTTCCAGGCGCTGGGATTGCTTTACGATGAGCCTAATTCAGTGGATCAAGCTGAGAAAAATCTGCTGGCTTTATGCCAGGGTCAGGATGATGTAGAACTATATTGTCAGAAATTTAGAAAATGGTCAGTACTCACTCTGTGGAATGAATCTGCACTAGCGGCTTTGTTCAGAAAGGGTCTCTCTGAAGCTCTTAAGGATGTAATGGTGGGATTTCCTATGCCTGCTGGTTTGAATGAGTCTATGTCCTTGGCCATTCAGATCGGTCGTCGCTTGCGCGAGCGTAAATCTGTGCACCATCTGGCGGTATTGTCTGAGAGTAAGCCTGAGCCTATGCAGTGCAACAGGACTATGACTAAAGTAGAACGGCAAGAACACAGACGTCTGAACAGACTGTGTTTCTATTGTGGTGATTCTACTCATGCTATTTCTAATTGTCCTAAACGCACTAGGCGGTTCGATAGCTCTGCCGTTATTGGTACTGTACAGTCCAAATTCCTTTTGTCCATTACCTTAATGTGCTCTTTGTCATCATATTCTGTCATGGCGTTTGTGGATTCAGGCGCTGCCCTGAATCTGATGGATTTGGATTATGCTAAACGTTGTGGATTTTTCTTGGAGCCTTTGCGGTGTCCTATTCCGTTGAGAGGAATTGATGCTACACCTCTGGCCAAGAATAAGCCTCAGTACTGGGCCCAGCTGACCATGTGCATGGCTCCTGCACATCAGGAAGTTATTCGCTTTTTGGTACTGCATAATTTGCATGATGTGGTCGTGTTGGGGTTGCCATGGCTACAAACCCATAATCCAGTATTGGATTGGAACTCTATGTCGGTAACCAGCTGGGGTTGTCAGGGAGTACATGGTGATGTTCCATTTTTGTCTATTTCGTCATCCATTCCTTCTGACATCCCAGAGTTCTTGTCGGACTTTCAGGATGTATTTGAAGAGCCCAAGTCTGATGCCCTTCCTCCGCATAGGAATTGTGATTGTGCTATCGATTTGATTCCTGGTAGTAAATTCCCTAAGGGTCGTTTATTTAATTTGTCCATACCTGAACACACCGCTATGCGCAGTTATGTGAAGGAGTCCCTGGAGAAGGGACATATTCGCCCATCGTCGTCACCATTGGGAGCAGGGTTCTTTTTTGTAGCCAAGAAGGATGGTTCGCTAAGACCGTGTATTGATTACCGCCTTCTTAATAAGATCACTGTTAAGTTTCAGTATCCCTTGCCATTGATTTCTGACTTGTTTGCTCGGATTAAGGGGGCTAGTTGGTTTACTAAGATTGATCTTCGTGGTGCGTATAATCTGGTGAGAATCAGGCAGGGAGATGAATGGAAAACGGCATTTAATACGCCCGAGGGTCATTTTGAGTATCTGGTGATGCCGTTCGGACTTGCCAATGCTCCATCTGTTTTTCAGTCTTTTATGCATGACATTTTTCGTGAGTATCTGGATAAATTCTTGATTGTTTACTTGGATGACATTTTGATCTTCTCAGATGATTGGGAGTCTCATGTAAAGCAAGTCAGAATGGTTTTCCAGGTACTGCGTGCTAATTCCTTGTTTGTGAAGGGATCAAAGTGTCTCTTCGGTGTGCAGAAAGTTTCATTTTTGGGGTTCATCTTTTCCCCTTCTACTATCGAGATGGATCCGGTTAAGGTTCAGGCCATCCAGGATTGGACTCAGCCGACATCTCTAAAAAGTTTGCAGAAATTCCTGGGCTTTGCTAATTTTTATCGTCGCTTCATCTGTAATTTTTCTAGCATTGCCAGACCATTGACCGATTTGACCAAGAAGGGTGCTGATTTGGTTAATTGGTCTTCTGCTGCCGTGGAAGCTTTTCAGGAGTTGAAGCGTCGTTTTTGCTGTGCCCCTGTGTTGTGTCAACCTGATGTTTCTCTTCCGTTCCAGGTCGAGGTTGATGCTTCTGAGATTGGTGCAGGGGCGGTTTTGTCACAGAGAGGTTCTGGTTGCTCAGTGTTCAAACCATGTGCTTTCTTTTCCAGGAAATTTTCTGCTGCTGAGCGTAATTATGATGTGGGCAACCGAGAGTTGCTGGCCATGAAGTGGGCATTCGAGGAGTGGCGTCATTGGCTTGAGGGTGCTAAGCATCGCGTGGTGGTTTTGACTGATCATAAGAACCTTACTTATCTTGAGTCTGCCAAGCGCTTGAATCCTAGACAGGCCCGTTGGTCGTTATTTTTTGCTCGTTTTGATTTTGTGATTTCATACCTTCCGGGCTCTAAAAATGTGAAGGCGGATGCTCTGTCTAGGAGTTTTGTGCCCGACTCTCCGGGGTTATCTGAGCCGGCGAGTATCCTCAAGGAAGGAGTCATTGTGTCTGCCATCTCCCCTGATTTGCGGAGAGTGTTGCAGAAATTTCAGGCTAATAAACCTGATCGTTGTCCGGCCGAGAAACTGTTCGTCCCTGATAGGTGGACTAGTAAAGTTATCTCTGAACTTCATTGTTCGGTGCTGGCCGGTCATCCAGGAATCTTTGGTACCAGGGAGTTGGTTGCTAGATCCTTTTGGTGGCCGTCTCTGTCGCGGGATGTGCGTGCTTTTGTGCAGTCCTGTGGAATTTGTGCTAGGGCTAAGCCCTGCTGTTCACGTGCCAGTGGGTTGCTTTTGCCCTTGCCGGTCCCGAAGAGGCCTTGGACACATATTTCGATGGATTTCATTTCTGACCTTCCCGTTTCTCAAAAGATGTCTGTCATTTGGGTGGTCTGTGATCGCTTTTCTAAAATGGTCCATCTGGTGCCCTTGGTTAAATTGCCTTCCTCCTCTGATTTGGTGCCTTTGTTCTTCCAGCATGTGGTTCGTTTACATGGCATTCCTGAGAATATTGTTTCTGACAGAGGTTCCCAGTTTGTCTCAAGGTTCTGGCGAGCCTTTTGTGGTAGGATGGGCATTGACCTATCTTTTTCCTCGGCCTTCCATCCTCAGACTAATGGCCAGACCGAACGAACCAATCAGACCTTGGAAACATATCTGAGATGTTTTGTTTCCGCTGACCAGGATGATTGGGTGTCATTTTTGCCGTTGGCTGAGTTCGCCCTTAATAATCGGGCCAGCTCGGCTACCTTGGTCTCTCCATTTTTCTGCAATTCTGGGTTCCATCCTCGTTTCTCTTCAGGACAGGTTGAGTCTTCGGACTGTCCTGGTGTGGATTATGTGGTGGACAGGTTGCAGCAGATCTGGACTCAGGTAGTGGACAATTTGACCTTGTCCCAGGAGAAGGCTCAGCTTTTCGCTAATCGCAGACGCCGTGTGGGACCCCGACTTCGTGTTGGGGATCTGGTTTGGTTATCTTCTCGTCATATACCTATGAAGGTTTCCTCTCCTAAATTTAAACCTCGTTTTATTGGTCCGTATAGGATTTCTGAGATTCTCAATCCGGTGTCTTTTCGTCTGACCCTCCCAGACTCCTTTTCCATACATAATGTATTCCATAGGTCGTTGTTGAGGAGATACGTGGCACCTATGGTTCCATCTGTGGAGCCTCCTGCCCCTGTTTTGGTGGAGGGGGAATTGGAGTATATTGTGGAGAAGATTTTGGATTCTCGTGTCTCTAGACGGAAACTCCAGTATCTGGTCAAATGGAAGGGTTATGCTCAGGAAGATAATTCCTGGGTTTTTGCCTCTGATGTCCATGCCCCAGATCTTGTTCGTGCCTTTCATGTGGCTCATCCTGGTCGGCCTGGGGGTTCTGGTGAGGGTTCGGTGACCCCTCCTCAAGGGGGGGGTACTGTTGTGAATTCTGTGGTCACAAGTGGTATTGCAGTCTCTGGGCGTCCTCCCTCAGGTGTTTTGGTGAGCTCGTTGGCTGCCTTGCTATTTAGCTCCACCTGAGTCTGTCTTCCTTGCTCCTTGTCAATGTTCCAGTGTTGGATCTGAGCTACTGCATCTTTCCTTGGGCCTGCTGCTCTGCTAGATAAGTGCTTCTAGTTTGTTTTCTGTTTTTTCTGTCCAGCTTGTTATTATCTTTTGCTGGAAGCTCTGAGAAGCAAAGGGGTGCACCGCCGTGCTGTTAGTTCGGCACGGTGGGTCTTTTTGCCCCTTTGCGTGGTTTTCGTTTTAGGGTTTTTTGTAGACTGCATAGTTCTCTTTGCTATCCTCGCTCTGTCTAGAATATCGGGCCTCACTTTGCTGAATCTATTTCATTCCTACGTTTGTCTTTTCATCTTGCTAACAGTCATTATATGTGGGGGCTGCCTATTCCTTTGGGGTATTTCTCTGAGGTAAGTCAGGCTTGTATTTCTATCTTCAGGCTAGTCAGCTCCTCAGGCAGTGCCGAGTTGCATAGGTAGTGATAGGCGCAATCCACTGCTGCTTCCAGTTGTGTGAGGACAGTTCAGGTACTGCAGTCTACAGAGATTCCACGTCTCAGAGCTCGTCCTATTGTTTTGGGTTTTTGCCAGATCTCTGTATGTGCGCTGATTACTGCACGCTGTGTTGCCTGATTGCCAGCCATAACAGCCAACTATTCATCAGGTAGAAATAACTTAGTAGAAAGTAAAGAGTCACTGAGATCATGATCAAGGAAGGAGAAAAGGATCTCACAAAGAAGTCAGTCCTACTTCGTCCAAGCACCGTTCAAAACTCAGCTTTACATCTACTGAAAGTCTTTGTTTCCACCGGTCGATAATCTAACATTAACGTAGTTGCATCGTTTATAGTCTAAGGCTACGTTCACACGGTGCGGTTTTTGCTGCGGATCCGCAGCCGTTTTCCATGTGGGGTACAGTACAATGTATCCCTATGGAAAACGAAACCCGCTGTGCCGACGATCCTGAATGTCCCCGGAAAAACCGCGCGGAAACGCTGCGGGAAAAAAGAAGTACCATGTCAATTCTTTCTGCGGATTCCGCAGCGGGTTTCCTACTGCACCAATAGGAAAGTGCAGTTGGAAACCCGCAGAGGAATCCGCAGAAGAAAACGCAGGAAAATCCGCAGTGCAAAATGCACTGATTTTGCACTGCGGATTTTACAAAAAAGGACCTGAAAAATCCGCAGGAAATTCAGGATCGTGTGAACGTAGCCTAACCCCTTCACTACATCCGCTATACATGTGTGGCACAAGTTGGAAGCAGGTGTATGCAGTGGGCTCACGCGGCAAGCCCGCCCCATACCTGGCAGGTGATGGCTGTGTATTAGAGCCAGGACCTAGTGCTAACAATCGAGGGTAGAGAGGAGCTCTGCTTGTGATTGTTAACTTGTTAAATTCTGCTGTTAATCTCTGACAGCATCAATTAATACACGCTGGCATGTGTGTGCGCCATTCTCTCCATGCATCAGTGCGCCTGTGATCGCGGCTCGCCGATGGTCAGCTGATGACCTCCGTGCCTGCCATTACGGAGTTCCCTTGAAACCCTGCCTGTGGCTGGGCTTCAAAGGAGACCGTGATTTCTGCTATATTCAGAGATGCATAAGCGATCAGATGACTGCATCTTCAAGACTCTTAAAAACACAAAAAAGAACAGCGAAAAGTAAAAAAATGTTTTTTAAAAAAATATGAAAAAAAGTTCAACTTAACCCCTTTTTCCACATTGAAAATAAAGATATAAAAAAAATAGAAAAAATACACATGTGGTATATCTGCTTGAGAAAAGTGCGATCTCTCAAAATATAACACCGTAAATGAAAAAAATTGAAGAACGCCAAAATTACTTTTTTCTTGGTAGCTGCAATTGCACAAAAAATGCTGTAATAAACTATCAAAAAGTTACACATATCCCAAAATGGTATTAATAAAAACGTAGTCTTGCCTCGCAAAAAATAAGCATTCGCACAGCTCCATTGACCAAAAAATGAAAATGTTATGGGTCTTGGAAAATGGCTACACAACCCCCCCCCCCCCAAAAAAAAAAATAAAAAATTTTAAACTCCTGATTTTTTTTTACTACTAAAATGATAATGCTCGGTATCGCCATAATCGTAGTGATGAGTAGAATCATATTTCCAATATATGGGATACAATGTCAGAATTGCATTTTTTTCACAATTTCTTGCCACTTTATTCCCATTTTCCTGAACACTATGTGGTAAAATGAATGGTCATCCATTTGTCATTCAAAAATATAGCTTGCCCACAAAAAACAAGTCCTCATAATATATCTACAAGTACAGACCAAAAGTTTGGACACACCTTCTCATTTAAAGATTTTTCGGTATTTTCATGACTTTGAAAATTGTACATTCACGCTGAAGGCAACAAACTATGAATTAACACATGTGGAATTATATACTTAACAAAAAAGTGTGAAACAACTGAAATTATGTCTTATATTCTAGGTTCTTCAAAGTAGCCACCTTTTGCTTTGATGACTGCTTTGCACACTCTTGGCATTCTCTTGATGAGCTTCAAGAGGTAGTCACCGGGAATGGTTTTCACTTCACAGGTGTGCCCTGTCAGGTTTAATAAGTGGGATTTCTTGCCTTATAAATGGGGTTGGGACCATCAGTTGTGTTGTGCAGAAGTCTGGTGGATACACAGCTGATAGTCCTACTGAATAGACTGTTAGAATTTGTATTATGGCAAGAAAAAAGCAGCTAAGTAAATAAAAACGAGTGGCCATCATTACTTTAAGAAATGAAGGTCAGTCAGTCCGAAAAATTGGGAAAACTTTGAAAGTGTCCCCAAGTGCAGTGGCAAAAACCATCAAGCGTTACAAGGAAACTGGCTCACATGAGGACCGCCCCAGGAAAGGAAGACCAAGAGTCACCTCTGCTTCTGAGGATAAGTTTATCCGAGTCACCAGCCTCAGAAATCGCAGGTTAACAGCAGCTCAGATTAGAGACCAGGTCAATGCCACACAGAGTTCTAGCAGCAGACACATCTCTACAACAACAACTGTTAAGAGGAGACTTTGCGCAGCAGGCCTTCATGGTAAAATAGCTGCTAGGAAACCACTGCTAAGGACAGGCAACAAGCAGAAGAGACTTGTTTTGGCTAAAGAACACAAGGAATGGACATTAGACCAGTGGAAATTTGTGCTTTGGTCTGATGAGTCCAAATTTGAGATCTTTGGTTCCAACCACCGTGTCTTTGTGCGACGCAGAAAAGGTGAACGGATGGACTCTACATACCTGGTTCCCACCGTGAAGCATGGAGGAGGAGGTGTGATGGTCTGGGGGTGCTTTGCTGGTGACACTGTTGGGGATTTATTCAAAATTGAAGGCATACTGAACCAGCATGGCTACCACAGCATCTTGCAGCGGCATGCTATTCCATCCGGTTTGCGTTTAGTTGGACCATCATTTATTTTTCAACAGGACAATGACCCCAAACAGACCTCCAGGCTGTGTAAGGGCTATTTGACCAAGGAGGAGAGTGATGGGGTGCTACGCCAGATGACCTGACCTCCACAGTCACCAGACCTGAACCCAATCGAGATGGTTTGGGGTGAGCTGGACCACAGAGTGAAGGCAAAAGGGCCAACAAGTGCTAAGCATCTCAGGGAACTCCTTCAAGATTGTTGGAAGACCATTCCCGGTGACTATCTCTTGAAGCTCATCAAGAGAATGCCAAGAGTGTGCAAAGCAGTCATTAAAGCAAAAGGTGGCTACTTTGAGGAACCTAGAATATAAGACATAATTTCAGTTGTTTCACACTTTTTTGTATATAATTCCACATGTGTTAATTCATAATTTTGATGCCTTTAGTGTGAATGTACAATTTTCATAGTCATGAAAATACAAAAAAATCTTTAAATGAGAAGGTGTGTCCAAACTTTTGGTCTGTACTGTATGTGGACAGAAAAATAAAAGAGTTATGGCTTTGTGAAGAAGGGGGGGAAAAAACAGAAACAAAAATGAAAACTGGACGCAGATTATTTGCTTGTGGAAACAAACCTTAATGCAGCGTGTCCCTCGCTTTTCGTGTTTTCTTTCCTGGCTTTGCCTCTTATCAACATTTTATTATTTTAAACACACTTACTGTCCGAAGTTCATTATTGCTAGTTAATCTGAACTTTTGTCCTGCAGCATGTTGTGCCTCTTTTTCCAATTCTTTAAGATGGATCTGTAATTATACATTTCAAGGATAACACCCACACATTATTCTTCCTAGATTTATAGCGCCCTAACATCAGAAAAATGCAATTCTTAACCCCTTAAGCAATATTCCATCTGCAATTTACTGCTTATTAAAATCCTCAGCTGTTCTTCAGATTTTAACGTTTTCTTTGTTTACAACTCGTTGCCTTGGAGACTGACCACCTCTGCTAGACAGCAGAACATGCTCAGTTGCTTACAAGCTGTTTTCCATTGAGTTTGCAAGCGCTGCTCTGAAGTTGGCCAGGGTCGTTGGTGAGCGCTGTTACCTCCTAGTCCCAGTCAGCTTCAGCTCAGCACTTAAAAGGTAGACAACAGCGATGGTCGCCTCCTAGACAACGAGCTGTAAACAAAAAAAGTGTTAATATCTCAAATTGAAAATTGCAAAAGAGCTTGCTTTAACAAGCATTATCTGACAATATCCATCTATCCACCGAATAATTTCCCCATAGGGCCTAAATAACATATAATGCAAAAAAAGTAATAATTCTGAGGACTTTCAGTTTGTTCCTGGGGTTTAAGTCACAAGTTTGCCTCCCCTCAAAAAGCAACATTTCTCGCAGCTTTATCTAAACATAATAGTACATAAGTTATCTCATAATATACCTTTAAAGCAGCCAGAATGACAATAAAAAGCACATTGTATTTACCCCTAACAGCACTGATGTCCTCTTTAGCTCTTCTTGATTTATTACTATGGAGCAATTTTCCATTGCTAGAAACCAAATAAACACATAGTTTTACATAAAATTACAACAACAACGGCTGAATATCATAAGATGAAATGAACAACTTTGTAATGACTTCACATAGTTTAGCTTCCTCAATCTTAGTATGATTGTACAGTATTGATCCAAGGACAACAATGTCATAATGAACTAATCCCAAGGACTGCAAAAAATTTAAAGAGGCACTTACATGAATACATCACCAGAACCACCATCAGTACATCAATACACACATTTGTATGGAGCGTGACCTGACCAACTAGACGGCTTCTGCCCAGTAGCGTACCGGGGGGGCAGAGGGGGCGGTTGCCCAGGGCCCCACGCTCTGAGGGGGCCGACCCGGAGCTACGCTACTGCAACTGTATCGGCGCGATCTTCCTGCTCTGCCGCCCGGCCGCTATGGGGCCCCTGAGCAGGCGGGGGGATCCCGGTGCCAGAAGTCGGCCCCCTGCCAGTCATCGGAAAGTCAGCTGTACCGGCACTTAGCCGATACATCTGATCATATTCATGGGAGGAGTGCTACGCTCCTTCTCCCATCATCCCCCTCTCAGCGTCTGAACGCAGTGGGCACAATTATAATTATATATGTACGGAGGGTGTTGTACATGATTTTAAGTGTTTTTAAAGTATGTTACCAATAAAGCTTTTGTATCTTTTACACATTATTTTGGTGGTGTGCGAACATTTTTGGTGGCCTCTGTTTCTTGTGTGCTTATGATCTTGTATATTAGCCATCAGTTCTGCACCCCCTTGGCCTATCTAGTTTATTAGTGTAGTGCGCTAGCTATTTTCTGTATATGCTTGGATTTTTCTAAACACCTTATGGGGTTTGTTCTTGGGCTTGGCAGCACACGGCTCACTCTAGCCTTTTGGTATTAGAGTAGACACTTTATATATTTAGTGGTTTGTCTGTATCCTTGTAGTTGGCATGGATTGGGATGCTAGGGAAGCGGCATGGAAGGCCCTTCTCTGCATCACTTCCGGTATTCCGGTCCCCACTTCCGGCCAGCTGCAGATCGAATCAGGCAATTCAACCAATTATCAGGTATTTAAAAAGCCTTGTTGGACATGGTACAACCACTTCCCCTGACGAAGCTGTCTTTGTACAGCGACACGCGTTGGGCTTTCCCTCCGGTCATCTCTGCCCTGCGGTAGCCTAGCCTCACAGCTGAGCCGCTGCCTCTTGGTGCCTCTTTAGTGCATACCCTTGGGTCTTTACATATCCTTGGCTCACGATCCTACTGGGTATGTTGGTTCATTTTGGACACACTTGCTCTCTTGTCTAGGATATTATTCCATCATAGTAACATAGTAACATAGTTAGTAAGGCCGAAAAAAGACATTTGTCCATCCAGTTCAGCCTATATTCCATCATAATAAATACCCAGATCTACGTCCTTCTACAGAACCTAATAATTGTATGATACAATATTGTTCTGCTCCAGGAAGACATCCAGGCCTCTCTTGAACCCCTCGACTGAGTTCGCCATCACCACCTCCTCAGGCAAGCAATTCCAGATTCTCACTGCCCTAACAGTAAAGAATCCTTTTCTATGTTGGTGGAAAAACCTTCTCTCCTCCAGACGCAAAGAATGCCCCCTTGTGCCCGTCACCTTCCTTGGTATAAACAGATCCTCAGCTAGATATTTGTATTGTCCCCTTATATACTTATACATGGTTATTAGATCGCCCCTTAGTCGTCTTTTTTCTAGACTAAATAATCCTAATTTCGCTAATCTATCTGGGTATTGTAGTTCTCCCATCCCCTTTATTAATTTTGTTGCCCTCCTTTGTACTCTCTCTAGTTCCATTATATCCTTCCTGAGCACCGGTGCCCAAAACTGGACACAGTACTCCATGTGCGGTCTAACTAGGGATTTGTACAGAGGCAGTATAATGCTCTCATCATGTGTATCCAGACCTCTTTTAATGCACCCCATGATCCTGTTTGCCTTGGCAGCTGCTGCCTGGCACTGGCTGCTCCAGGTAAGTTTATCATTAACTAGGATCCCCAAGTCCTTCTCCCTGTCAGATTTACCCAGTGGTTTCCCGTTCAGTGTGTAATGGTGATATTGATTCCCTCTTCCCATGTGTATAACCTTACATTTATCATTGTTAAACCTCATCTGCCACCTTTCAGCCCAAGTTTCCAACTTATCCAGATCCATCTGTAGCAGAATACTATCTTCTCTTGTATTAACTGCTTTACATAGTTTTGTATCATCTGCAAATATCGATATTTTACTGTGTAAACCTTCTACCAGATCATTAATGAATATGTTGAAGAGAACAGGTCCCAATACTGACCCCTGCGGTACCCCACTGGTCACAGCGACCCAGTTAGAGACTATACCATTTATAACCACCCTCTGCTTTCTATCACTAAGCCAGTTACTAACCCATTTACACACATTTTCCCCCAGACCAAGCATTCTCATTTTGTGTACCAACCTCTTGTGCGGCACGGTATCAAACGCTTTGGAAAAATCGAGATATACCACGTCCAATGACTCACCGTGGTCCAGTCTATAGCTTACCTCTTCATAAAAACTGATTAGATTGGTTTGACAGGAGCGATTTCTCATAAACCCATGCTGATATGGAGTTAAACAGTTATTCTCATTGAGATAATCCAGAATAACATCCCTCAGAAACCCTTCAAATATTTTACCAACAATAGAGGTTAGACTTACTGGCCTATAATTTCCAGGTTCACTTTTAGAGCCCTTTTTGAATATTGGCACCACATTTGCTATGCGCCAGTCCTGCGGAACAGACCCTGTCGCTATAGAGTCACTAAAAATAAGAAATAATGGTTTATCTATTACATTACTTAGTTCTTTAAGTACTCTTGGGTGTATGCCATCCGGACCCGGAGATTTATCTATTTTAATCTTATTTAGCCGGTTTCGCACCTCTTCTTGGGTTAGATTGGTGACCCTTAATATAGGGTTTTCATTGTTTCTTGGGATTTCACCTAGCATTTCATTTTCCACCGTGAATACCGTGGAGAAGAAGGTGTTTAATATGTTAGCTTTTTCCTCGTCATCTACAACCATTCTTTCCTCACTATTTTTTAAGGGGCCTACATTTTCAGTTTTTATTCTTTTACTATTGATATAGTTGAAGAACAGTTTGGGATTAGTTTTACTCTCCTTAGCAATGTGCTTCTCTGTTTCCTTTTTGGCAGCTTTAATTAGTTTTTTAGATAACGTATTTTTCTCCCTATAGTTTTTTAGAGCTTCAATGGTGCCATCCTGCTTTAGTAGTGCAAATGCTTTCTTTTTACTGTTAATTGCCTGTCTTACTTCTTTGTTTAGCCACATTGGGTTTTTCCTATTTCTAGTCCTTTTATTCCCACAAGGTATAAACCGCTTACACTGCCTATTTAGGATGTTCTTAAACATTTCCCATTTATTATCTGTATTCTCATTTCTGAGGATATTGTCCCAGTCTACCAGATTAAGGGCATCTCTAAGCTGTTCAAACTTTGCCTTCCTAAAGTTCAATGTTTTTGTGACTCCCTGACAAGTCCCCCTAGTGAAAGACAGGTGAAACTGCACAATATTGTGGTCGCTATTTCCTAAATGCCCAACCACCTGCAGATTTGTTATTCTGTCAGGTCTATTAGATAGTATTAGGTCTAAAAGTGCTGCTCCTCTGGTTGGATTCTGCACCAATTGTGAAAGATAATTTTTCTTGGTTATTAGCAGAAACCTGTTGCCTTTATGGGTTTCACAGGTTTCTGTTTCCCAGTTAATATCCGGGTAGTTAAAGTCCCCCATAACCAGGACCTCATTATGGGTTGCAGCTTCATCTATCTGCTTTAGAAGTAGACTTTCCATGCTTTCTGTTATATTTGGGGGTTTGTAACAGACCCCAATGAGAATTTTGTTACCATTTTTCCCTCCATGAATTTCAACCCATATGGACTCGACATCCTCATTCCCTTCGCTAATATCCTCCCTTAAAGTGGACTTTAGACAAGACTTTACATAGAGACAAACCCCTCCTCCTCTCCGATTTTTACGATCCTTTCTAAACAGACTGTAACCCTGTAAGTTAACTGCCCAGTCATAGCTTTCATCTAACCATGTCTCGGTTATTCCCACTATGTCAAAGTTACCTGTAGATATTTCTGCTTCTAGTTCTTCCATCTTGTTTGTCAGGCTTCTGGCGTTTGCGAGCATGCAGTTTAGAGGATTTTGTTTTGTTCCAATCTCCTCACTGTGGATTGTTTTAGAAATGTTCTTACCTCCCTTCTGAGTATGTTTTCCTGGGTCGTCTTTGTTCGAGTCTAATGTTTTTCTTCCCGTCCCCTCTTCTTCTAGTTTAACGCCCTCCTGATGAGTGTAGCGAGTCTTCTGGCGAATGTGTGTTTCCCAGGTTTCACTCCCTGGATTCATAGGGATATTGTGCGGGGGCCATGCATTATGTGGGGGTGGCTTTTGCTTTCAGGTTTTCATTATTTTGAATTGTGCACACTATGCTAGCATATTATACGGCGTGTTTCATATTATCTTGATATTGTACTTAGGATTCATGCACGGTTGTGCATGCGTTCCATTATTGTATGGTTTTTTGCTGCACGCAGTGGGCACCATTATAATTATGTATGTACGGAGGGTGTTGTACATGATTTTAAATGTTTTTAAAGTATGTTACCAATAAAGCTTTTGTATCTTTTACACATTATTTTGGTGGTGTGCGAACATTTTTGGTGGCCTCTGTTTCTTGTGTGCTTATGATCTTGTATATTAGCCATCAGTTCTGCACCCCATTGGCCTATCTAGTTTATTAGTGTAGTGCGCTAGCTATTTTCTGTATACGCGTCTGACGTCACCGACGCAGACACTGACAGGGGGCGCGATGACGTCACAAGCCAGCGCCCGCTGTCAGGAGATGAGCGGGTGCTCTGTGCTGCGGAGGAAGAGAGGTGAGTATTTATTTATTTTTTTACGAGTGCTGCCTTATACTACAGGATCTGTCTATAGGGGTGCTGCCTTATTTTACAGGGTTTGTCTATAGGGGTGCTGCCTTATATTACAGGGTCTGCCTATAGGGGTGCTGCCTTATACTAGAGGGACTGCCTATAGGGGTTCTGCCTTATATTACAGGGTCTGCGTATAGGGGTGCTGCCTTATATTACAGGGTCTGCCTATAGGGGTGCTGCCTTATATTACAGGGTCTGCCTATAGGGGTGCTGCCTTATATTACAGGGTCTGCCTATAGGGGTGCTGCCTTATACTACAGGGTCTGCCTATAGGGATGCTGCCTTATATTACAGGGTCTGCCTATAGGGGTGCTGCCTTATATTACGGGATCTGCCTATAGGGGTGCTGCCTTATATTACAGGGTCTGCCTATAGGGGTGCTGCCTTATATTACAGGGTCTGCCTATAGCGGTGCTGTCTTATACTACAGGGTCTGCCTATAGGGGTGCTGTCATATACTAAAGGGTCTGCCTATGGGGGTGCTGCTTTATACAACAGGGTCTGCCTATGGGGTGCTGCCTTATACTACAGAGTCTGCCTATGGGTGCTGCCTTGTGCAATAGAGTCTGCCTATGGGGGATGCATTATACAGTATAGTTTGCCTATGGGGGCTGCCTTGTGCTATAGTGTCTGCCTATGGGGGATGCATTTTACAATATATAGTAGGCCTATGGGGAGTGCATAATACTATATGGAGGCATATGGGGAGTGCATTATACTACATTTAGGACTATCTGGTGCATTATACTATATGGAGGCTATCTAGGGGGCCATCATACAATGTGGAGATTACAGCGAGGGGGGCCATCGTAGAGTGTGGGGATTACAGTGAAGGGGCCATCATAATGTGTTGGAGCCATCAAACAGTTTGGAGGCTACTAAGGGATCAGTATAATGTGTGGGTGGTACTATACAGTGAGGGGGCATTATATTGTGTATAAGAGAGCATCAAACTGTGTATAGGGGAGCTGTACAGGGGAGACTCGGGACATTATTAAATGTAAAGTGGGCACTTATTGTTATAGGGGAACTCAGGTTACTGTTACTATCAATGGAGCACACAGGGCATTATTACTTTCTAGGAGGCAAAATATGAGCACTGTTTTCTAGGGCACTTGCACCCGGCATTACTATATTCTAGAGGGTTGCTTTAGAATTTAGAAGGTACAGAGAACCACACAGCAGGTGCAATAATAGGGACACATACGGCAGCAGCGGCTCAGTATTGGGGTGTAAGCAGGATAAGGGGTTTGTGCAGGTTGGGAATAGATGGTGATTGCTGGAATATGAGAAGTGAAACGTGTGTTTGTTGTATTCTCTGCAGACGAGTCCTGGGTGGAAGAAGTTGTGTCGGTCTGGGTCAGATGGAAAAGACGTGAAAAGTGAACGATTCCATCAGAAAGAACGTCAGCGGTAAGTCACCATCTGTAACTGTGCTGTGATCTCTTATATGTTCTGCAGGACTGGTATCTACCACTAACCATATGGCGGTAATATCAATATTGGTCTTTATAGAGAGATTATTTTCAGCAACAGCGCAGTCATCTGCTGAGGTTCTCCTCCACTATTAAGGTACGTCACCCAGTTGTAATCAAGGTTACCTGGTTAGGGGCCCACTTAGAAGCTTCGCACCCCCTGAGCCAAAACCCTAGCTACGCCTCTGCTTCTGTACGAGAGTATGCATATCACATACATCACCGCTGTTCCTGGCTCAGAAACATGCAGATCCTCATAGCACATAGTGTGTGTGTGTGCTGGGGGGATTCACAAGACTGCAGTCACACATAGTGACTGCAGACTTTTCATTTTAGACCGAACAACCGCTTTAAGTGAAAGACACTAACTTGTCATACCAAGCACTGCCACTACTTAACAAATATGAGACTATAGCTAGCTGACAATTTAGGGGACTCGGCAATCATAGTCAGACCGCCTCAAATCTAATTTTGATGGCCTATCCAAAGTTTGCTGTTATAGGACTAGAAAACCTGCTGTAATGCATGCATGATCCTGCCAACCAGGACAAATGCACAATACCTGTTAATTGTGCATGCATCCGGGCAGGTATGTGTGATGAAGAAGTGAGCATGGCCAGATAACCCCTTCAAATATATTATTAATTATTAGAAACGTTTGGGTTCATTCTGAAAAAATAAATAAAATAAAAAAACTAAAGCATATTAAATGATCTTTTGATTACACAAATAAAAGCAAATAAGCACTATTAAAAATAATATATATTCCTACCAGCCAAAATAGTAATAAGTGGAAGCTCAATGGTGTAAAACAAATCCCACAATCCTTCTGCCTGCAAAATAATAATAACAATAATAAGGAGATTTTTGTGTACTCACCGTAAAATCTCTTTCTCTTAGCCTCTAATTGGGGGACACAGGACCATGGGTGTTATGCTGCTGTCCACTAGGAGGCGACACTATGCATAATCTGAAAAAGATTAACCATGGCTCCTCCTCTGCAGTATACACCCCTGGACGGCGTTAGCCTTCTCCAGTTTAGTGCAAAAGCATTAGGAGGAACGTAACATGAATAACATAACCATGCCTATAAGAAGGCCACTATGTACAAGCTCAAAGAACAATATGAGAACTCAACAGTAACAACGGCCCGT
The DNA here is from genome assembly GCF_032444005.1 of Ranitomeya imitator. NCBI lineage: Eukaryota > Metazoa > Chordata > Amphibia > Anura > Dendrobatidae > Ranitomeya > Ranitomeya imitator. Next base: position 1,197,656,996 of record NC_091282.1, on the reverse strand, counting down.
AAAGGGCAACATGGTGGGAGCTGTGTTTAGAGGCTAAGAGAAAGAGATTTTACAGTGAATACACAAAAATCTCCTTTACTCTGTTGCCTCATTGGGGGACACAGGACCATGGGACGTCCCAAAGCAGTCCCTGGGTGGGAAGCAATGGACGAATATTGTGCAGACAGGCTCCTAAACTTGCGGCACCGCCGCCTGCAGAACCAGTCTACCCAGGCTCGCGTCCGCTGAGGACTGGGTATTAACTCTGTAGTGTTTAGTAAACGTATGTAGGCTAGTCCAAGTGGCCGTCTTACACACTTGTGCCGAAGCCTGGTGCCGAATGGCCCAGGAGGCCCCTACCGCCCGTGTAGAGTGTGCCGTAATACCGGCTGGAAGAGGAGAATTTTTAAGGCGGTAGGCCTCTTGTATGGTGGATTTGATCCACCTGGAAAGGGTAGCTTTGGAAGCTGGCAGACCCTGGCGGTCACCTTCCAGAACAAGGAAAAGAGAATCAGACTTCCGGAAGGGAGCAGTCCTAGACACATATATACGCAATGCCCTGACGAGGTCAAGCGTATGCAGAGCCTTCTCCACTCTATGAAGGCGGAGTGGGACCTCCCTAAGGGGTTCAAAAGGTGGTCCCTTCAATGCTGTCAGGACCAGATTGAGGTCCCACGTTTCTAGTGGACGTCTGTAGGGGGGAACCAATCGGGAAACCCACTGAAAAAAAGTCCTTACATGCGACTTGTTAGCAATGCGTCTCTTAAGCGAGCCCAGGGACAGCCTGGCCTCCAGACCCGATTGGAGAAAACCAAGTACTTTGTGGAGGGAATAAGCGAGTGGGGTCTGGCCACGAGATTCGCACCAGGTAAAAAAAGCTTTCCAGGTACGGTAATGAATCTTGGCAGAGGCTGGCTTCCGTGCCCTGATCATGGTTCCAATGACGTCCGGCGAGAGCCCTGCCTGGGTTAGAACCCAGGTCTCATGGGCCACGCCGTCAAATTGAGAGCCCCTGAGTTCTGGTGATAGAACGGGCCTTGTGATAGAAGATCGGGGTGGTCGGGGAGACGCCAGGGGGCGTCTGATATAAGTTGTATGATGTCGGTGTACCATGTACGTCTGGGCCAGTCCATTGCAATTAGGATGGTTGGAACTCCTCCTTGCTTGATCTTCCTCACCACTCTGGATATCAGGGGGAGAGGTGGAAAAATGTACAGAAGCTGTAAACTGGGTCCAGTCCTGAACCAGGGCATCTGCTCCGAGCGACCACAGATCGTGTGTTCTAGCCATGAAGTTGGAGACCTTGGCATTGAAGTGGGATGCCATTAGGTCCACGTCCGGAGTCCCCCAGTGATGGCAGATCTGGCGAAAAATTTCGGGATGGAGACCACTCTCCCGAGTCCATTCCTTGTCGGTTGAGGAAGTCTGCTTCACAGTTGTCCACACCCGGAATGTGGACCACAGAGAGCACCGACCGTGTCTTCCGCCCAGTGGAGGATGTGTATCACTTTTCGCATCGCCTGGGTATTGCGGGTCCCTCCTTGATGGTTCACATATGCCACAGCTGTGGCATTGTCCGACTATACTCTGATGTGAGAGGCTGCCAGTTAGAGACGGAAGGCTCTCAACGCCAGGAGGATGGCACGAATTTCCAGGATGTTGATGGGCATGGTCGCTTCCACTGGTGACCACTTGCCCTGTGGTGTTGGTGCACCGCACCCCAACCCGTCAGGCTCGCGTCAGTGGTCAGGACCTTCCATTGACCTGTGAGAAAGGATTTCCCTGTTGCTAGTGAGGTGGGCTTGAGCCAGCAGTGCAGGGACCTCCTGGTTGACGACGTTAGCTGGAACTCCCTGTTGAGAGAAAAAGGATTCCTGTCCCAGGACTTGAGAATTGCTAGTTGGAGAGGCCTGAGGTGAAACTGGGCAAATGGGACCGCTTCTATTGCTGCCGCCATCCTGCCGAGGACTCGCATGGCAAACCGGAGAGATCGAGGGGGGTTTCAGAGGAGGGTGCAAACTCCTAGGCGGAGAGCCAGTGCCTTGTCCTTGGGAAGGAGCACCAGACCCCTGGAGGTGTCGAATAGCATTCCCAGGAAGGTCAGAGGTGGCTGCCATGACCTTGGTAAACACTCTGGGAGCCATGGCGAGTCCGAACGGGAGAGCCACGAACTGGTAGTGGTCCTGGTCGATTGTGAACCTGAGAAATCTCTGATGGGCAGGTGCAATCGGTATATGCAGGTATGGGTCTTGTATGTCTATGGAGGCGAGATATTCTCCCTTCTCCATGGACGCAATGATGGACCAAAGGGACTCCATGCAGAAGTGACGAACCCGTACATATTTGTTGAGTTGTTTTAGGTCCAGTATGGGCCGTACGCTGCCTCCTTTCTTGGGGACTACGAATAGATTGGAGTAGAACCCTCGGAAGCACTCGGTCGCGGGAATCGGTACTATGACTCCTGTTTGAAGAAGTGAGGAAACTGCTTGGTGGAAGGCACGAGCCTTGGCTGGCGGTTTTGGGGGAACAGAGAGGAAGAATCGTTTCGGTCGGTTGGAAGCGAACTCTATCTTGTATCCGGAAGACACTAGTTCCCTGACCCACCTGTCTTCTGTAATAGGCAGCCAGACTTGCTGAAAGAGCAAAAGTCGGCCGCCTACGGATGGGATGTCTTCTGGAGTCCGTGAGTCATGATGAGGACAAAGTCTGAGGTTTTCCTCCTTTGGGCTTTGACTGGCCTGCTTTTGACTGCCAGGTCTTGTCCGACCTTTGCATCGAACGTGAGTTGTCCCTGCGTGGGGAACGGTTACAAATTTGTGCTGGACGCGAGACGTACCAGCCCGAAGAATTCCGAAAGGATTGGAATCGGGTTTGGTTACGCGTCTTGTAAGTGCGTTTAGGTTTCAGTTGAGGGAGAGAGGTACTCTTACCCGCGGTGGCGTTGGATATCATTGTGTCCAACTTTTCACCGAAAAGTCGCCCAGTGAGATACGGGAGGTGTGTGAGGGACTTCTTTGAGGCTGCGTCCGCTTTCCATTCCCGCAGCCAGAGGATACGCCGAATCGTGATGGCGTTTGATGCTATCCCCGCTACACCCCTTGCTGAATCCAGAGCTGCATGAAGCATGTAATCTGCTACAACTGCTATTTGAACCGCTTGGTCCAACAGCTCAGGAGCGGATGCTTGGAGGCCAGCTTGTAAATTTTGGGCCCAAGCCATGATGGCCTTGGCAGCCCAAACTGAAGCGAACGTGGGAGCCAGGGAGGCCCCTGCAGCCTCGAAAATTGAACGAGCCATGCGTTCTACCTGCCGGTCTGGTGCATCCCTGAGGGTTGAGCTATCTGGCAGTGAAAGGAGGGTCTGTGCTGCTAGTCTAGAGACTGGGGGGGTCCACTTCGGGTGGATCTGTCCATTCTTTGGTGTTCTTTTGCGGGAAGGGGTACCTTGCCTCCAAATATTTGCGATCAGCTAACTTCTTCTCAGGCTGTGAGAGCTGCTTTTTAAGGATCGCCTTAAACTCTGGGTGGTTAGAGAAGACCTTCAGGCGGTTTCAGAACTCCTTCAAAGGAAATCGTGTGTTCTGGGGCCTCCGGGGGCGGATCAGAAATGTCCAGCACCCGATGGATGGAAGAGATTACGTCCTCAACTAGCGCTGTATTGCTAGGGCGAATTGGGATCAGGGACCCCTCCATTTCCTTGTCTGAGTCAGAGTCACAGATGGCTTCCGAATCCTGTGTATCAGTGAGGCGTCCCCTGGTGGGTGAACTGCGGCGGAGGTCTTCTCTGGTCGGGGATCGCTGCGGAGATCTGCATTGTCTGTCCCTGGTAGGGGACGGTCTAGGTGACCTGGAACTATGGTGTCTCTCCCTAGAGGGGGATGACCGTGTGCTTTGGGATGACGCAGATGAACGTGACCTGTGGGTCCGCTTACGTCCTGACTTAGACATGGATGTGCCCGGGACGTCATGTCCCTGAGTCGAGCTCTCCCTTTGCTGGGTAATGTTCATAGCCGAGGCATGACCCTGCAGAGCCTGAAGCAATGTGGAGGTTAGGTTATCTATAGACTGCGTCATAGATTGCGACATCTGAGTAGCCCATTCCGGCGTGGCATTAGACACCGAAGCGTTGGTAGGGGCTTCTTGGGGCTCTGACACAGTAGTCTGGATACAATCCCGGCAGTGCGGGTACGTGCTGCCACTGGGGAGAGTGGTCCTGCAGGCTGTGCAGAATGTATCACAGCAGTCCTGCCTGGTTTTCTTGGACCTTGAGCCCGGCATTAGTGCGCAAGAGGGGTGGCTATGCAGAGGGCCCTACAGGGGTGGCCATGCAGAGGAATATGGAATCACAGCCGAGTTAGAACCCCAGCTGTGATCTTACCCCACCAGTTTGCCCCTAGGTCCAGCGCCGAAGATCCACAGTCCTGTGCCCCCCAGAGACTGGCTGGCCTGGACGCCGGGAGATGCAGGGTTATTCTTGTCCTGCAGCAGAAATGGCCGCCGAGGAGAAGAGGAAGAAGGAGAAAGGGGGCGGAGAGCGGAGAAAAAGGCGGCAGGGCTGTGTTAAAAAGCGCCCTTTCCGTCTTGATCTGCCCCCTCTATGACACTGTAGAGTGTCATATTTGTCAGCCGGGGGGGGGTAGAAACAAGGCGGTGGCCTCGGCTAGGCCGAAGCCGCGGACTAAAGTAGATGCCTGATGCCCAAGAGGGCTCCAGGCCGGAGCGGAAGTCTGGGAGGGGATCGAATCTGAACCGGACCCTCCCGGATTTGAAAAGCAGGATAGCGGTGGGGCTATAAGTGGTAGGGGGGTGGGCTGAAGGGTCCCCCCTGCTGCCACAGAGACAGGGCGCAGGGAGCCCTCTGTCTCAGATGTGCCATGCCTGCCTGCACTCCCCCCGGCCCCGACGGGAGCCTGCAGCTGGGCTGGGGTCCCTGGATGCAGGTGCAGTTTGCTGGCCCATGCTGCTGGGAGCTGCAGAGTGCGGCCTGTAGAGACCCTACCTGAGGTGTCTCAACCTAATGCCCCCAGAGGGGGAGTAGGGAGGGTGCTGCTGTCACCTTCAGGGAGCTTTATCCTCGCCTCAACCTCAACCCAGAAACCAAAAGGAATTGGGGAAGGAAGGGGGTCTCGACTTCGAACAAGCACCCAAGGGACTGGGGAAGGAGCAACATGGGGAATAGCCATCTCGACTTCAACCGGGCACCCTACAATAGGGGGCTGAGGAAGGAGCCATGCCGGGAGTCTCGCAGGAGACCCACTTTTCTTCATCTGTAATCCCGTCGTGGAAAAAAAATGGAGTACGAAATTTTAGGTGTGCCTCCTATGCGACACTAAGCAAAAACTGGAGAAGGCTAACTCTGTCCAGGGGTGTATACTGCAGAGGAGGAACCATGGTTAATCTTTTTCAGATTATGCATAGTGTCGCCTCCTAGTGGACAGCATCATAACACCCATGGTCCTGTGCCCCCCAATGAGGCAACAGAGTAAATAATAATAATGCTTAACATGTGGCTTATAGTAATGATAAATACTAAGTGCAATATTGCATTATCCCTCTGCTGTGTTGTGTATAAATATGTGATTCTTCAGATGTTGTATTAGTCTATGCCTGATGAAAAGATCTGAGTAGTCTCGAAAGCTGCAATCTGTTACCATCTTTTCAGTTAGCCATTAATTGAGGACTCTCAATTCTAAATATGTTTCTATTTACTGGCTAACACGGTACCAAGATATATATCTTTCCTGTAAGTAAAACAAAACAGGCAACTCTTGATGTGACAGTATACAGACCTTTTCTTACCTGAAGCCTGTGCTGTAGACTCACCATCAGATGATACAAAATAGACAATTTCTTGCAAGTGATATGGAGCTGAAACACACAACACAGAAACAGAACTCTTAAAGGTGAAAATTGTCACCAAATTTATGCTTCCCAATCTGAGGGCAGCATAAAATAAGGATAGTGACCCTGAGTCCAGCTTCTTATAGTTTTGATGATATCGCTGCTTTATCGGCTGTAACTCTGCTAGTCCTCTCAGTGATGAGCTCTGTATAACTCCATCCCTGCCATTGATTAACTTTCATTGTGCATAGGCAGCAAAATGCCATCAACTCATTTATTGTCAAGTGAAATAATTTTTTGGGTTTGCATAAAAGATCATCGTTCTCAGCAGCGCATCATCTTGTATAAACAGGACATAAACTGTTGAGAGAAATGGCACTCTATGCGCACTGAACGATCTGTTACAGCGGCCGAAGATTGGTAAATAATTTGTTTGATAATGCAAATTTGTCCAATGGGCAGCATGGTGGCACAGTGGTTCAAATCCCACCAAAGACAACATCTGCAAGGAGTTTGTATGTTCTCTACGTGTTTGCTTGGGTTTCCTTCAGGTTCTTTGGTTTCCTCCCACACTCCAAAGACAAACTGATAGGGATTCTAGATTGTGAGCCCCATCGGGGACAGTGATGATAATGTATGTAAAGCGATGTGGAATATGATAGCGCTATATAAGAAAAGTATAATAAATAAATAAACAATGTAAAAGCATGATGCAACAAACATTAGAATAATCCTACAGGTGGAACTTTCCTTTGCTACATAGCATCTGTCAATATTAGTCAATTCATCAATTTCAACTGCTGCATTTTTGTGCCTAGGTGATAGTGGAAAACATCTAATACAACAGCAGAAATACTTATTATACAAACACGACTATCTGGAGCATCGCCTACAACGCCGGGGTCCAAAGTTTCACAGTGTTTCCTCACTAAATCTTCAAAGCAAGAATTGCTGTCAGCTGGATTTAAAAGCCAGGCGGCTATTCTTGGATCTAAGATAACGCTGTGTGCCACTAAAAATAAAATATAAATAACATATGAGATCTATGAGGAAAAACGTAAAAATAATAATACAGCAATTAATATAACATGGAGTTTAAAAAAACATTCATAATAAACACGATAAAGGGCAGAAAACATGGAAGAAAATAAAAATAATCCAAACTTCCACATCCCTCACTTGGGAACCGACCAACCACTTATCCGGGACTCTTATTATAAGGCTAGGTTCACATTGCGTTAACAGCAGCCCGTTCAACACATGCGTTAACGGGCTGCATTAATGCAAGTGCCGACATGCCAAATTGCTAGCGCAGAGCTAGCAGATGCTCTATCTGCGCTAGTGGTGACTGATCTGGAAACGCTGCAGCCCGTGTCCCAGGGTCCGTCACTCAATGACGGCACATCGCTAGCGCACGCCTATTGTGGGCATGTGCTAGCGATGCGTCCGACATAGGAAGTAACGGTGGCGTTAACGGACTGCGTTACACCGCGTTATGCCGCGGTGTAACGTAGTCCGTCTAACGGACGCCTATAACGTAATGTGAACCCAGCCTAAGGGATTGTGTGCAGTCTAGTAGGTAGTAGGAATTACTCTGTTCTTTTGAGATAGGAGAGACCAAAATTTTCTACTGAGTCACTGTGCAGCTGGACAGATTGAATGCACAGTATATAAAGGGGTTGGTTAGATGTTGTCTGGGCAGAACCCCTTTAAAGGAAGAGATAAGTTTGGTAACTAGCTGGTATTTCCATCACAACAGGGTGAGCAGTAACCCATACCAACCAAAAAAGGATAAATCATTCGAGAACCGTTACTGTGCCCTCATTCCCGCCTGTCACCATCATGTGCCATTTGTACTACTGCTGTATTTTTCATGTACCAGAGGGACCACTGGACCCCCTCAGCCTCTAAGAATGGGGTACAACTGCTGCCTCTGCACCCACCTACATTTGCATCTTACCGTTTCTGCAGTTTATAAACTTCTGGTAAATCATACGAAGAAAATCCTTAGCATTGAAACAAATAACCGTAGCTTTGCTCTGTAAGATGTGGAGTAGCACGCTGCTGTAATCAAAAGACCACAACACAAAAGGATTATTTAGTTTACATAAGATTAGTTTTTTAGTTTTAATTCATAAGCTAGGTGCTAAGTTGCTTTTTAATAATAAACTGCACCCAGGGACAGGGGTTTCTTGAAAGGGGACAACCCATTTAGCTTAAGTTTAACTATTTTAAGAATTAAAGTTACAAAGTCACAACACCCAGCAGAATAGTGAGTGCAGCTCTGGGGTATAATACAGGATGTAACTCAGGATCAGTAATGTAATGTATGTACACAGTGACTGCACCAGCAGAATAGTGAGTGCAGCTCTGGGGTATTTTACAGGATGTAACTCAGGATCAGTAGTGTAATGTGTGTACACAGTGACTGCACCAGCAGAATAGTGAGTGCAGCTCTGGGGTATAATACAGGAGGTAACTCAGGATCAGTAATGTAATGTACACAGTGACTCCACCAGCAGAATAGTGAGTGCAGCTCTGGAGTATAATACTGGATGTAACTCAGGATCAGTAATGTAATGTATGTACACAGTGACTGCACCAGCAGAATAGTGAGTGCAGCTCTGGGGTATAATACAGGATGTAACTCAGGATCAGTAATGTAATGTATGTACACAGTGACTGCACCAGCAGAATAGTGAGTGCAGCTCTGGGGTATTTTACAGGATGTAACTCAGGATCAGTAATGAAATGTATGTACACAGTGACTGCACCAGCAGAATAGTGAGTGCAGCTCTGGGGTATAATACAGGAGGTAACTCAGGATCAGTAATGTAATGTATGTACACAGTGACTCCACCAGCAGAATAGTGAGTGCAGCTCTGGAGTATAATACTGGATGTAACTCAGGATCAGTAATGTATGTACACAGTGACTGCACCAGCAGAATAGTGAGTGCAGCTCTGGAGTATAATACAGGATGTAACTCAGGATCAGTAATGTAATGTATGTACACAGTGACTGCACCAGCAGAATAGTGAGTGCAGCTCTGGGGTATAATACAGGATGTAACTCAGGATCAGTAATGTAACGTATGTACACAGTGACTGCACTAGCAGAATAGTGAGTGCAGCTCTGGAGTATAATACAGGATGTAACTCAGGATCAGTAATGAAATGTATGTACACAGTGACTGCACCAGCAGAATAGTGAGCGCAGCTCTGGAGTATAATACAGGATGTAACTCAGGATCAGTAATGTTATGTGTGTACACAGTGACTGCACCAGCAGAATAGTGAGTGCAGCTCTGGGGTATAATACAGGATGTAACTCAGGATCAGTAATGTAATGTATGTACACAGTGACTGCACCAGCAGAATAGTGAGTGCAGCTCTGGAGTATAATACAGGATGTAACTCAGGATCAGTAATGTAATGTATGTACACAGTGACTGCACCAGCAGAATAGTGAGTGCAGCTCTGGGGTATAATACAGGATGTAACTCCGGATCAGTAATGTAATATATGTACACAGTGACTGCACCAGCAGAATAGTGAGTGCAGCTCTGGAGTATAATACAGGATGTAACTCAGGATCAGTAATGTAATGTATGTACACAGTGACTGCACCAGCAGAATAGTGAGTGCAGCTCTGGGGTATAATACAGGATGTAACTCAGGATCAGTAATGTAATGTATGTACACAATGACTGCACCAGCAGAATAGTGAGTGCAGCTCTGGGGTATAATACAGGAGGTAACTCAGGATCAGTAATGTAATGTATGTACACAGTGACTCCACCAGCAGAATAGTGAGTGCAGCTCTGGAGTATAATACTGGATGTAACTCAGGATCAGTAATGTATGTACACAGTGACTGCACCAGCAGAATAGTGAGTGCAGCTCTGGAGTATAATACAGGATGTAACTCAGGATCAGTAATGTAATGTATGTACACAGTGACTGCACCAGCAGAATAGTGAGTGCAGCTCTGGGGTATAATACAGGATGTAACTCAGGATCAGTAATGTAACGTATGTACACAGTGACTGCACTAGCAGAATAGTGAGTGCAGCTCTGGAGTATAATACAGGATGTAACTCAGGATCAGTAATGAAATGTATGTACACAGTGACTGCACCAGCAGAATAGTGAGCGCAGCTCTGGAGTATAATACAGGATGTAACTCAGGATCAGTAATGTTATGTGTGTACACAGTGACTGCACCAGCAGAATAGTGAGTGCATCTCTGGGGTATAATACAGGATGTAACTCAGGATCAGTAATGTAATGTATGTACACAGTGACTGCACCAGCAGAATAGTGAGTGCAGCTCTGGAGTATAATACAGGATGTAACTCAGGATCAGTAATGTAATGTATGTACACAGTGACTGCACCAGCAGAATAGTGAGTGCAGCTCTGGGGTATAATACAGGATGTAACTCCGGATCAGTAATGTAATGTATGTACACAGTGACTGCACCAGCAGAATAGTGAGTGCAGCTCTGGAGTATAATACAGGATGTAACTCAGGATCAGTAATGTAATGTATGTACACAGTGACTGCACCAGCAGAATAGTGAGCGCAGCTCTGGGGTATAATACAGGATGTAACTCAGGATCAGTAATGTAATGTATGTACACAGTGACTGCACCAGCAGAATAGTGAGCGCAGCTCTGGGGTATAATACAGGATGTAACTCAGGATCAGTAATGTAATGTATGTACACAGTGACTGCACCAGCAGAATAGTGAGTGCAGTTCTGGAGTATAATACAGGATGTAACTCAGGATCAGTAATGTAATGTATGTACACAGTGACTGCACCAGCAGAATAGTGAGTGCAGCTCTGGAGTATAATACAGGAGGTAACTCAGGATCAGTAATGTAATGTATGTACACAGTGACTGCACCAGCCGAATAGTGAGTGCAGCTCTGGGGTATAATACAGGATGTAACTCAGGATCAGTAATGTAATGTATGTACACAGTGACTGCACCAGCCAAATAGTGAGTGCAGCTCTGGGGTATAATACAGGATGTAACTCAGGATCAGTAATGTAATGTATGTACACAGTGATTGCACCAGCAGAATAGTGAGTGCAGCTCTGGTGTATAATACAGGATGTAACTCAGGATCAGTAATGTAATGTATGTACACAGTGATTGCACCAGCAGAATAGTGAGTGCAGCTCTGGAGTATAATACAGGAGGTAACTCAGGATCAGTAATGTAATGTATGTACACAGTGACTGCACCAGCAGAATAGTGAGTGCAGCTCTGGGGTGTAATACAGGATGTAACTCAGGATCAGTAATGTAATGTATGTACACAGTGACTGCACCAGCAGAATAGTGAGTGCAGCTCTGCAGTATAATACAGGAAGTATCTCAGGATCAGTATGAGATAAGCAATGTATTGTACGTACACAATGACTGCACCAGCAGAGTTATGAGTTCATGTCTGGGAACAGTACAGGAAGTAACTCAGAATCAGTACAGGATCAGTAATGTAATGTATGTACACAGTGACTGCACCAGCAGAATAGTGAGTGCAGCTCTGGGGTATAATACAGGATGTAACTCAAGATCAGTAATGTAATGTATGTACACAGTGACTGCACCAGCAGAATAGTGAGTTCAGCTCTGGTTTACAATCCAGGATCTAAATAATTTTTTGTTATAGTAATCTAATGTAAGTTTTGAGCAATCTAATAATTAAGGTATTTATATGTAAAAGTGTCCAGAGGTACATACAATGTCTAAAATATTGAGTTGATAAAATACAAAATAATGTTGTCATTCAGTTATGACATAATTCTGAGTCACATAAAAAATAAGCATACCTTAAAAAGTTATGTTGTGTCTGACCTTTTTCCCACAAATTATTATCTGTCACAGTCATATGAATGTAACTATTGTCATCGTTATCTGTTTCTGCATTACTAGACACATCATCTCTCTTCTTTTTAATTAGTACTAGAATTCCATTCATTAATGTAGTTCCATCCTGTGAGAAAATATTTAGGTATAAACTAAGTGCAAGACAATATTCATTACATTTACAGTACAATTAAACAAGAATGATGATTAAAATAATGATGAATTAAAAATATAATAACATTAACTAAAGAGGAAATACACACGTGGTCAAAATTGTTGGTACTCCTCGTTTAGTGACAGAAAAACCCACAAGGGTCACAGAAATAACTTGAATCTGACAAAAGTAATAATAAATAAAAGATCTATGAAAATGAAGAGGTGAAAGTCAGACATTGCTTTTCAACCATGCTTCCACAGAATTTGTAAAAAAAAAATAAAACTCATGAATTAAGCCTGGACAGAAATGATGGTACCCCTGAAAATAATGTGACAAAAGGGACATGCTAAATCACGGTGTGTCCATTAACTAGCATCACAGGTGTCTAGAATCTTGGAATCAGTGAGTGGCCGGTATATAGGGCTACAGATACTCACTGTGCTGTTTGGTGACACGTTGTGTATCACACTCAACATGGACCAGAGGAAGCAAAGGAAAGAGTTGTCTCAGAAGACTAGAAATAAAATTATAGACAAATATGTCAAAGGTAAAAGTTATAAAACCATCTCCAAAGTTCCTGTGACTACAGTTGCACATATTATTCAGAAATGTAAGATCCATGGGACTGTAGCCAACCTCCCTGGACGTGGCCGCAGGAAGAAAATTTATGACAAATCAAAGAGACGGATAATACGAAAGGTAACAAAAGAGCCCAGAAAAACTTCTAAACAGATTAAAGGTGAACATCAAACTCAAGGAACATTAGTGTCGGATCGCATCATCGGTTATTGTATCAGCCAAAGTGGACTTCATAGGAGACGACCAGGGAGGACACCATTGTTGAAAAAAAAAATCATAAAAAAGCCAGACTGGAATCAGCCAAACCACATGTTGACAAGCCACAAAGCTTCTGGGAGAATGTCCTATGGACAGATGAGACAAAATGGAACTTTTTGGCAAGGTACATCAGCTCTATTTTCACAGATGGAAAAATGAAACATATCAAGAAAAAAACACTGCCCCTACAGTGAAACATGGAGGAGGCTGTTATGTTCTGGGGCTGCTTTGCTGCATCTGGCACAGGGTGTCTAGAATCTGTGCAGGGTACAATGAAATTTCAAGACTATCAAGGGATTCTAGAGAGAAATGTGCTGCCCAGTGTCAGAAAGCTTGATCTCAGTTGCAGGGCATGGGTCTTGCAACAGGATAATGACCCAAAACAGACAGGTAAAAACACCCAAGAATGGCTAAGAGGAATGCATTGGACTATCCTGAAGTGGCCTTCTATGAGCCCTGACCTAAATCCTATTGAGCATCTTTGGAAAGAGCTGAAACATGTCATCTGGAAAAGGCAACCTTCAAACACCAGACACCTGGAGCAGTTTGCTCTTGAGGAGTAGGCCAAAATACCTGTCGAGAGGTGCGGAAGTCTCATTGACAGTTACAGGAATCGTTGTCACCCCCCAGGCGTTTGTAACTAAAAGAGCCACCTTGTGCAGCACTAATAGCACTAATGCTGCATTCTGACAAGGTAGTTCTTTTAGTTCTTGTTCCTGACACTGCTGAAATAATCTTTTTTTAAATTTGTCCCTCATACCTCGAAATCGCCACGGGGGCAGGTCTTTCCCCCCTAATCCAGACGCACCACAGCCGTCACTCATGGCCTCTGCGTGCCGGGCACCGCCTCCTCTTCCTTCATTAGCGTTCCCGGCGCCTGCGCTGCTATCTTTTTTTTCGGGCATGCGCAGTTGCGCTGCCCTTCGAACTTACAGCGCAGGCACCGGGGACGCTAATGAAGAGGAGGCGGCGCTCGGCGCGCAGAGGCCATGAATGACGGCTGTGGTGGTGTTACACCAACAGCAGTCCAGCCAGTAGGAGACAGCATCATCGCCCAGATCAAAAAAGCATGGCAAGTGAAATCAAATTTGAAGTCCATGATGATTTTTTTTTTTAACATCAAAGGAATCGGTTCCATTAAATTTGTTCCTCAGAGCACCACAGTGAACCAACATTACTATCTCCAAGAGCTGAAGCGATTGCATGAGGCAGTGAGAAAAAAAACTACCTGAATTGTGGCGATCGATCAGGGGACTGGCTGCTTCATCATGACACGCGCCTGCACACACATAGTAGAAAATCAACCAGTTTTTGGTGAAAAACGGCATGACAACGGTTTCTCGCCCCCCCCCCCCCCCCCCTTACTCACCCAGCCTAGCCTACTGCAATGACTTCTTCTTTCAAAGAATGAAGAAAAACCTAAAGGGAAAGCGTTTTCAGGATGTAGAAGAGGTTAATAAAAAAATTGCTGGAGGCCCTTAACAGCATTAGTTCAGAAGAATATAAAAAATGTTTCCAACAGTGGAGAAATGGTTGGGAAAGTGCATATCATCTAATGGACAATATTTTAAGGGGGTTAATGTTTTCAAGATGTTATCTTGAACATAAAAATTTTACATAAGCAATTCTCGTTTTTTTGGTACCCCCTCGTACATAGAAATTATTCTAGTGTCATCAGTGGTTTGGATCAGTTTCAACAGCGTTTACTCCGTATGTCAGGTACCATCAGAGTTTCATCAGTGATTTTCTTGTATGGAAAAATAAATTAATTAGAAAGCTTCCCACATCCTTTGTTAATCATGGACAGTAGACGGACGGCACACTGATGCCATCAATGTGCCGTCTGTGATTTTCACAGACCCATAGACTTATATGGGTGATTTTCATTTGTGACAATAATAAAAAATAGACACGTCTCCGAGATTTTTTTGTGTGGATATACAGTCGGCAAAAGAATATGGGAATGTACTTTAATGGGTACAAGTTATATATGTGAAAACCACGAACAGGATAAATTAGTGAAAATCAGGCATCTGAATGAGGCCCTAAGGCGTTTATCCATATACAATATTATTGATGGGATATGTGAGAAACGTATGATCGCTGGGGATCCGTCTGCTATAATCACCATTCATTACAACTGGTCTCCTAAAGTCCAAAACACATGGACAAAATTGTTTGTACCCTTCTGTTAAAGTACGAAGAAACCATGATGGTCACTGAAATAACTGGTAACTGACAAAAGTAAACTTCAATTTACTGGATATCAACTAATTAAAATCAGACATTGCTTTTTTACCTTTGACTTTTGGTTCAATAGAAAAAGTAAACAAAGAAAAAAATTCTGAGAATGTCTTGGAAAAAAAAACTTATGGTTCCCTTAGCTTGACCCCCTTCAGCCTGTTTTCACCTTCTTTTTTTTTAATAATCAGATACATTTTTATTGAACATAAAAACAATAGAAATAGACATCACATATCCATAGTTCATTTACATTTTCATTTAGTAAAGAAGTAAATTACCCCTTAGGCTATGTGTCCGCGGGGCATATTGGCAGCGCTTTGGAAGCAGATACTCAATATGTGGAGGAAAACAACTGTTTGGGCGCACGGCAGGGCTTGGAAGGGAAGGAGCGTTATTTGACTTTTTGAATGTATAATATCCTGGAATTAGCGGACGCCATGTCGCGTTTCAAAAGCCCCTGATAAGCCTAAACAGTGGAAGCCCCCACAAGTGACACCATTTTGGAAACTAGACCCCTTAGGGAACTTATCTAGATGTGTATTGAGCACCTTGAACCCAAAATAAAACTTTTTTTGCTCAATATTTTGCATTTTCATAACGGTAACAGATGAAATTACTCCATAATATTTATTATGCAATTTCTCCTGAGTACACCGATACCCCATATGTGGGGAAATACTACTGTTTGGGCGCATAACAGTGCTTGGAAGGGAAGGAGCACCATTTGACTTTTTGAATGTAAAATTTACTGGAATAATTAGCGGACGCAATGTCGTGTTTGGAGAGCCCCTGATGTGCCTAAACAGTGGAAACCCCCCTCAAGTGACCCCAATTGGGAAATAATAACCTTTTGGGAATTTATCTACAGATGTAGTGACGATTTTGACTCCATGCGTGTTTTCCAGAAACAGGCAGCAGTTGCTGAGTGAAAATTGCAAACTACCATTGTAGTGACCAGTACGTTGTAGTGACCAGTGCATTATGCCCAGCTCATGCTTCTTGGGACATGCACCTGTAAATTAGGCAGGCTCTCTTCACTACAGAAATGCCAAACATGTGGGCACTAAATGTTGTTTAGTCACACTGGGGCTCAGAATTGTGGAGGCATTTGGATTTGGGAGCAGAGAATTTGCTGAATTTCTTTTGGCGGGTGAGGAACCATTTTGCTTTTCCAGAGCCTTTGTGCTACCAGTAACGTGGAAGCCCCCTATATTTCCATTAACAGATGTACAAGCGCTCAGCGCAGAGCGCAGGATAAATGTGTGCCAAGCCTTACTGTGATCTTTGGGATGCAGAATGAAAAAATCAACAGCATATGAAGAATTGGTTTTATTTATTTTTTACGCCATTCATCGTGTGGTGTAAGTGATTAGGTGACTTTATTCTTCGGGTCGGTGCGATTACAGCGATACCAGATTTATATCGGGTTTTTATGTTTGGCTGCTGTCACACACTAAAAGACGCTTTTTATTGCGAAAACGAGCTATAATTTTTTCATATTTCGGTCGACAGAGTCATGTGAGGTCTTGTTTTTTTGCGGGACGAGCTGACGTTTTTATTGGTACCATTTTCGGGCACATGACATTTTTTGATTTCTTTCTATTCCGATTTTCGGGGGACAGAATGAACAAAACCAGGAATTCAGGAATTGCTTTTTGGTTTTTTTTATACCGCTCCGCGTGTGGTAACATTGATAAGGCAGCTCTATTCCTTGGGTTAGTATGATTACAGCGATACCTCATTTATATCTTTTTTACGTTTTGGCGCTTTTACACAATAAAAACTATTTTATAGAAAAAATAATTATTTTTGCATTGCTTTATTCTGAGAGCTATAACTTTTTTTATTTTTCTTGATCACATTTTATTGCACTTTTTGTTTGGCGGTATGATGATAAAGCATTGTTTTTTGCCTAGTTTTTTTTTTTTTTACGGTGTTCACTGAATGGTTTATCTAGTGGGACAGTTTTATAGAGCGGGTCGTTACAGACGTGGTGATACCAAATATGTGTACTTTTATTATTTTTTTTCTATTTACATAAATAAATATGTTTATTGGGAAAATATTTATTTATTTTTTAATTTTACACTTGCTAATATTTTTTTAAAACTTCACTATATAGTGTCAGATGGCTGATCTGACACTTTGCTCTGCACTGTATCAGATTAGCGATCTGACAGGCAGTGAAGGAGGCTTTTCAGGTCCTGCTCTTAGCAGGCGCTGAGAAGCCACCTCCCAGCAGGACCCCGCAGCCATCTTGGAACCGGGAGTCTGAAAGAAAAACCTCAGAACGTGATCGCATCGCGTTGTTCTGAGGGAAGCATGCAGGAAGCCCCCTCCCTGCGCGGTGCTTTTCTATGCCGCTGTCACTACTGACAGTGGCATCAGAGGGGTTAAATGCCCACGAGCGGTGGTGCTGCGGGTTGTCAGTTGTCACATACAGCCGACACCCGCACACGATCGCCGCGGTGCTCAGTGTGAGGCTGTGCGATCGCAGAGCAGTACTAGTATGGCGCATGCCGAGAAGGGGTTAATCCAAATAGTCATACCACAGAAAAACATTAAAGGGAATCTGTCACCCCAAAATTCGCCTATAAGCTACCGGCATCAGGGGCTTATCTACTATCTGTAATGCTGTAGATAAGGCCCCAGATGTAACCTGAAAGATAAGAAAAACGAGTTAAGGTACCGTCACACATAGCGACGCTGCAGCGATACCGACAACGATCCGGATCGCTGCAGCGTCGCTGTTTGGTCGCTGGAGAGCTGTCACACAGACCGCTCTCCAGCGACCAACGATCCCGAGGTCCCCGGTAACCAGGGTAAACATCGGGTAACTAAGCGCAGGGCCGCGCTTAGTAACCCGATGTTTACCCTGGTTACCATCCTAAAAAGTAAAAAAACAAACGCTACATACTTACCTACCGCTGTCTGTCCTCGGCGCTCTGCTTCTCTGGTCTGGCTGTGAGCGCCGGGCAGCCAGAAAGCAGAGCGGTGACGTCACCGCTCTGCTTTCCGGCTGACCGACGCTCACAGCCAGAGCAGGAGGAGAGCAGAGCACAGCGCTGGAGGACAGACGGCTGTAGGTAAGTATGTACTGTTTGGTTTTTTACTTTTAGGATGGTAACCAGGGTAAACATCGGGTTACTAAGCGCGGCCCTGCGCTTAGTTACCCGATGTTTACCCTGGTTACCAGCAAAGACATCGCTGAATCGGTGTCACACACGCCGATTCAGCGATGTCTACGGGGAGTCCAGCGACAAAATAAAGTTCTGGACTTTCTTCCCCGACCAGCGATCTCCCAGCAGGGGCCTGATCGCTGCTGCCTGTCACACTGGACGATATCGCTAGCGAGGACGCTGCAACGTCACGGATCGCTAGCGATATCGTCTAGTGTGACAGTACCTTTAGATTATACTCACCCAGGGGCGTCCCAGTCCGTTCCGATGGGCGTCGCGGTGCGGGTCTAGCGCCTCCCATCTTCATACGATGACATCCTCTTCTTTGCTTCCTGCCACAGCTCCTGCGCAGGCGCCGGGCCTCTTTGACCTTTCCTGTGACATGACAGGAATGAAAAAGTGTATTTTTACCACCTAAATGTTGCTAACTTCTGAATAGGTTGCTGTAACCGGCAGACTCTAAGGCCGCTATTTGGTTGTGAACTGCCATGGCAAACATCAGGACCACACAATCATGATTTTGGGTGTTAATGGGGATGCCCCCTCACTCTGTTAGCCATTTATATGATATAGTCATTATTGACAGCAGCATCTAAGGTGTTAAATAGATATGGACGGTGACAACACTGATCGTCGCTGATGCAGAAAGTTGTCAGCTATAGTGTACAGCCGACAGCTGCTGGTTTGTCACCTGTATGGGGAGGCTATTCTCTTATATCTCAGGTCAGTTAAAAGACGTATTGACGGTCATTAAGGGGTTAAACCAGAGAGATATATCACACAAAATAGTTAATAAAAAACATTCACCATATGTCTACTTTACATCAGCATCATTTTGAAACATTTTTTTTTTTGTTAAGAAATTATAGGGGTTAAAAGGTGATCGGTAATTTACAAAAACCAATTTTTAGGGACCACATCCCAATTTGAAGTGTCTTTGAGGGGTCTATGTGACAGAAAATACCCCAAAGTGACACCATTCTAAAAACTGCAACCCTCTACATGCTCAAAACCACATTCAAGAAGTTAATTAACCCTTCACATGCTTTACAGGAACTGAATAAATGTGAAAAAAAAAATGAAAATTTAATTTTTTCCCCACAAAAATGTTCATTAGACCCAAATTATTCATTTTCACAAAGGTAACAGGAGAAAGTGCACAGTAGAATTTGTTTTACAGCTTCTCCTGAGTACACAGATACCCTATATGTGGTGGGAAACTATTTCTGGGGCCCACAGCAGGACTCTGAAGGGAAGGAGTGCCAATTGAATTCTGGAACAATTTGGGCTGGAATTGTGATTGTGATAGATTGCGGGTGCCATGTCACATTTGAAGAGCCCATGACATGCCAAAACAGCAGAAACCCCCTCAAGTGACCCCATTTTGGAAACTACACCTTTTGAGAAATCCTTCTAGGGGTGTAGTGGTCATTTTTAATCCTCAAGCAATTCACATAATTGTATAACATTGGCCTGGGTAAATGGAAAATTACCATTGTTTCCACTAAAATGTTGCTTTGGTCCCTAGTTATTATTGTTTAAAAAGAATAATAGTAGAAAATGAATTGTACAATTTGTTACGCTATTTCTCCTGAGTATGCCAATACCCCATATGTGGCCAAAAACTACTTTGCAGGCACACTGCAAAGCTCAGAAGGGAAGGTGCGCCGGATTGGAGTTTAGATTTTTAGATAGGCAAATAAATCAAGTAGCGTGTGACGTTTCGACCTCGTCTGGGTCTTTTTTAAACAACACTAGAGTTGATTATAATTGGCCCAGTGGATGCTGCTGAAGCATGCACCTTCACATAGCTCCTAGGACACCACTTCTCCAAGCAAACCCCCAGCACCTTAAACCGTACAGCATCCATTGGGCCAATTATAATCAACCTTAACGTTGTTTGAAAAAGACCCAGACGAGGTCGAATCGTCACACGCTACTTGATTTTTTTTCCTATCACACAAGATTTATTTTTTGTTTCTTTTGTGGTGTGAATATTTTCATTTATTAAATAATTTTGCAAATAATTGAGAGTGCAGCTGATTTAACCTTCACCTTAGGGTGGCATGTCACATTGGCAGAGCCCCTGAGGTGTCAGAACAGCAGAAACCCCGATAAGAGACCCAATTTTACAAACTACACCTCTCAATTAATTCAGATAGGGGTGCAGTGATCATAGACAAAAAAAAAATTGGATACTCATCAGCTCTCCCAGAGTTTAGTGCAGCTCACGGATCCACAAATTCACAGAGGGATCCACAGATAATAGATTCCCAGCTGGATACTGGGTGGAGTGCAATAGAAAAGGTAAAAAATCCAGCAACCCCAAATAGAAAAAATATATATATTAAAACGTCACATTTAATATATAATCTATAAAAAATCCATCATGGATTTTTTTTTATAGATTATCTATGAAATGTGACGTTGTAATATAAAAAAAAAAAATATCTATTTGAAATTGCTGGATTTTTTTCCCTTTTCTAGTGAGCATGTTGACACATGTACCTCACAGAAATTTATACCATTGGTCAGTGAAGAAAGAATAATTAAGTTTTTACCACTAAAATGTTGTTTTAGCCCCAAATGTAGTTTTTATGAGGGCAAATAGGAAAAAAAATGGGCAGCATACTGTATTGTGCATTTTCTTTTGAGTGCACCAATACCCTACATGTAATTGATAAATACTTTTCAGGCACAGTGGAAAGCTCAGAAGGGAAGGAACGCCATATTATAGCGCAGATATTGCTGCTATGGTTTGCGGGAGCCATGACAGACTGGAAGAGCCTCCAAAGTCAAAGAGCAGCAATTCTCAATGAATTAATCTAATGGTGCAGTGATTAAATTTACACAACGGGGGTGTCAGAGAAAGGTATACCATTAAGCAGTGAATAACATTTTTACCACAAAAATGTTGTCACACAATTTCTGCTGAATATGGCAATACCCCTTATACAAGCTGTACAGTACTGCTAAGCCATACGGCGAGACTCAAGAGGGATAGAGCATTGTTTGCTTCTTGAACAAATTTTCGTAGAATACTTTGCGGTCTCCATATCCAGAGCCCCCAAGTGGCAGAATCCATCCTCAAGTGACCCCATTTTGGAAATTTTACCCATCGGCGGTTTTATTTTAATCACATCACTCGGAGATTTAGATGGCAACCCCGCTGCAAGTGCTCAGCGTAGAGCACAGGATAAGTGTGATCCAAAATGTTATATAAAATGTTCCCAATAAAAGCTTTAACTCAACCCACAAAAAAAGCAAGTCACACTCAGGTCCGTCAATTGTCAATGGAAAATATTGGGCTTCTATATTACTAGTATCACAAATGCTCTGGAAAAGTGCTATGGCTCCTTGCCCCCAATCGAAATCCAGGGAATTCTGTGCTCACAAATCCAAATGCCCCCTCTTCTGAGCCCCAGTGTATCTAAACCACATTTAGTGTTGTATGTCTGGCACTTCTATAGCGATGAGCGCCCGCTTAATTTACGGGTGCATGTCTCCAGAAGCATGAGTTTAGCACAATGTATTGGGCACTATAAAATACTGGGCACAACAATGTATGGGCACTACAATGTATGGGCACTACAACGGCAGATTTTCAATTTTCACTTAGCGACATCCATTGCTACTCATTTCTGGACAAGAACCATTGAGTCAATATCATGATTACACTTATAGATAAATTCCCAGAGGGATCTATTCATTATAATGAGGCAGCAGTTACTCTGAACTCCATCTGGCCTCTGTTCAGCGGTATCCTTCTTTTCAGAGATGCACAAAACTGTAGCCGACCGTGCTTTTATGCACGCCTAAAAAGACAGATACCCCTGGATCACGGCCAGACAGCAGATCAGGGCTCATAGAAACCACTTCACAATAATCCAATGCTTTCCTCTTAGGCATTCTTTGATGTTTTTGGCTGTGTGTTTTGGGTCATTATCCTGTTGGAGGACCCATGACCTGTTACTCAGACCAAGCTTTCTAACACTGGGCAGCACTTATTGCTACAGAATGCCTTCATAGTCTTGGCATTTCATTTTACTGTGCACAGATTCAAAACAACCTGTGCTAGATGCAGCAAAGCAGCCTCAAAACATCACCAAGCCTCCTCCATGTGTAATAGTAGTTAAATGTTGTTTCCTAAGCTTCATTTTTGCATCTGTGAATATAAAGCTGATGTGACTTGCCAAAAAGCTCCAATTTTGTCTCATCTGTCCTAAAGACATTCTCTCAGAGGCTTTGTGTTTGTCACTATGCAGTTTGGCAAATTTCAGTCTCGCATTTTTATGATTTGCTTTCAACCATGGTTTCCTTCTTGGTCATCTTCCATGAAGTTCACTTTGGCCAAGATAGTGACGTAATGGTGC
This sequence comes from Ranitomeya imitator, assembly GCF_032444005.1. NCBI lineage: Eukaryota > Metazoa > Chordata > Amphibia > Anura > Dendrobatidae > Ranitomeya > Ranitomeya imitator. The sequence continues at coordinate 1,197,634,505 of NC_091282.1, read as the reverse complement.
GATCTGACACTGATGAACCTGACGTTCACCTCTAATCTCTTTAGAAGTTGTTCTGGGCTCTCGGGTTACCATCATACTTCTGTTCAATTTGTCATCAATGTTCCTCTTGAGGCCAGGTCCAGGGAAGTTGGCTATACACCTATAAACCTTTAACTTCTGAAAAATATGTGCAACTGTAGTAACAGGAACATCAAGATGTTTGGAGATGATCTTATTGCTCTAACCTTTACCATGTTGGTCTATAATTTGTTTTCTTACCTGCTGAGATAACTCTCTCCTTAGCGTTCTTTGATCCATGTTCAGTGTTGTACAAATCATGATCCTAAAAAGCACAGTGACTACTTTTCGCCCTCAATATCATTACTGACTGATTACTAGTTTGTAGACATGCTAATTACAGAACAAACCTTAGTTTAGCATGTCCATGTGGTCGAATTATTTTCATTTTTTCCAGGTCATTTTCATTAGTTTTTTCTTCTCATGACCACAATTGAAAAGCAATGTTTGATATTCATTAGTTGATATTCAATAAATTTAAATTGGAAATTACTTTTGTCCGTTTCATGTTATTTCAGTGACCATTAAGGGGGTTTTAGTACTTTACCAGAAAGGTAACAATAATTTTGCCCTTTCCATATGATGTGGACATGTCCGAGGTTGGTTGCCTTTTGGGTGGTAGTTTTAAGTCGTATGGAAGGTGCGTATGGATGCACGGTGCCAAGGGATCCAGTTGTATGCTTGTTGGGATGCGTGGATGAGATTGGGGTGGATAAACATCTAAAGATAGCTATAGCTAGATTGTTGTACATGGCTAGGAAGGTGATAGCTAGAAACTGGATTAGGGAAGAGCCGCCGTCAAGAGGAGAATTCCTCCAGTACGTAAAACAGGGCCTGACACTAGAAAAGGGGATTTATAAGAAGAAAGGGAAAACTGAAACGTTCAATAAAATGTGGTCTCCATGGATTGCTATGGGATAGTAATGTGAAGTGTGGCTTATACGATTGGTTGAGGGATTAGACACTCAATTGTTTTAATGATGGCAGTAATTAACAAGACGAGCTGCTTTGTGGGGTGGGGGAGGGGGGCTTTGGGATCGAAGGGGGCTGTTTGAAGGGAGAGGGGGGAAAAATACTCTGTATTGAAAATGCAAATGAAACATGTTAATTGTACTGTTATTCTTAATAAAAATTTATTTGAACAAAAAAAAACCAATAATTTTGCCCATGTGTGTATGTTTTAATGGTCTCATGCACAAGGATTTTTAGACCACGGTTCTCATGATCAGTAGGTGTTCTAGCGGACCCCAACTATGATGTATTTATCCCTGTTTCTGTGGACAATATAATGGAGGTATACATTAATGTCCATTCAATCAATTATTATTTTATTGTCTGAAATATATTACGAAAACTGACCTTGGCTGGACAAAGCTGTGATGATCCATTCTGAAACAGCATAGTCAGTACAATGGCCTCAGCCCGGCTGGCCTTATCTAGCAAGCTGCACTGCTGCTCCTGATTCATAGACCAAACGTTCCACAGATTTATCCCATCACTTGTCCTATTACATTTTCTCTTAACTTCAACTTCTGGAAAACTCATTGGCTTTTCCGTTGAATGTCTTTTTAATTCAGGTATAAGTGACTGAACTTCAGCATTTGTATCTAATGCTAACAGTATCTTCCTGTTTCTTTCACTTTCTCCACTCTCCTGTTCTATAGAAGGAATAATCATGGATGTTTGGACTTGATCTTCATCTACATCGATCCTGCTCATAATGCTGTATGACAAAGATGTCGTAATGACTTGAAACTTCTCGGGAAGTTCAGTTTTAGCAGACTAATAACAAAACGCAAACATCGTTATTAGTACGTACAGTATTACAAAATATTTCTACGGGGTTCATCGGTAGCAGGTGTCATGTATTAGTGACACATGTCTTCATATCTAACATAGACCAACAGGTTGGGTTTCCACATTCAGAGGGGGACTTGTAGTTTTTGAAGCCAAAGTCAAGAATGGATTTTAAAAAAAAGTGCGGTAGATGGTTTTCAAGGAGTTTTATAACATAATTTTGTTAAAAACTTCCTTATGAATGGACCCCACTTTTTTCAAGTGACTTCCATTTATGATCCATTATTGGTTTTAGTTTCACAAATTGCCTTAAAATACCTAAATGTGGAAGCCCAGACAAAAACCACTGACAGGTGAAGTGAATAACATTAATCATCTGATGACAACCCCACCTGCCAAGGGTTGGATATACAATGCAAAGGCTGATTTAGACATTGATTTTCACGATCAATTTTGCAGGCCGAATGATCGACAGAAAATCACGTAGACATGTTTGATTGTGATCTGGGGGCCCGATCAAAATCAGCAATGCAAGTGAATGGGTCCATCAAAAACATCAGACCAAATTTGAACTGTCAAAATGGAGAAGGTTGAGAAACTTTCTTATTTTCTCCTCCATGTACGAGAAAAACTGATGACACTCAAACCACTCTCTGATCAAAGTCTGATCAAAAAAATTGGTATTTTTTTCTCAGATGTGGAAAAATCAGAAGTTTGAATGAGCCCTATGGTAATGTTCCCACGAAGAGTATTTGGTGAGTTTAGTTTTTTTTTTTTTTATTTGCGGTTTTATCGCCTTTTTCACCTTGCATTTTTTTTGTCTCTTTTTACTATGACATGCCCTGAATAAAGCCCTTCTACTCTTTTCCCGGAATAAAGTTTAAGCCGGATTTTTAAACACCCTGTGACTCCCATTTATCATGCATTTCCCAAGATCCATAAAAATGTTTTCCCTCCCCCTTTAGGGCTATTATTTCTGGTATTGGTTCACTCTCTGAAATTTTTGGGGAATGGGTCGACCATTATTTACAACCTTTAGTTATTAACCTTCCTGGATATATTAGAGATACAAAAATGGTAATTTCCGCATTGGATGGCTTTCAGTGGTCTCAACATTTTTCTTGGGTAACTTGTGACGTGGTGGGTTTATACCCCTCTATTCCGCATCAAACTATTCTATCCAGTTTGACATACTTTCTGGATAAATATAGCTCCTATAGGGAGGAGATTCAATCTTTTATTTTGGTTTCTTTTTTACTTACCCATAACTATTTTTCATTTGATGGTTTATTTTTTATTCAAAATAAAGTTAGTATGCGAGGAAAGTGCGCCCCTTCACTAGCTAATATTACTGTAGCGGTTTGGGAAGAGAAGCACATCCTCAATGAAAATAATCCCTTTATTGAGAATATAGAATTTTTTGGTCGCTATATTGCCGATTTCATATTGGTTTGGAAGGGTGAAACCACTTTGGTCACTGATTTTATCAGTTACATCAATAATAATGAATTTAATTTGTCTTTCACTTTTACCTTGTCTAAAATTTCTATTGATTATCTAGATATTTCTTTATCAGTGGATAAGTTTACGGATAAGGTAACAATTTCCCCTTTCAGAAAACCCACTGACAGCAACTCGATTTTGAAGGCACATTCCTGTCACCCTAAACATGTCATCAAGAATATACCAAGTGGGTGAGTTGACTAGGTTGAAAAGAAACTGTAGTTCAGCAATGAAATATAAACAGGAAGCTGAATTAGCAACACTTAGACATAGCGATAGAGGCTATTCTAACTGGAATTTAACTAGGGCAAAAACAGTGGTTAATAGAATAGACAGAAACACATTACTGTCCAATAATGGTGTGAATCCAGATTCCTCTTCTACAAAAATGATTAATAAAAATAAAACAAATACCAACAATGGTAGAAAAAATAGGAAGAGACAATATAGTAGCCCTAATCTCCAAGATGTTGCATGCTCCCAGTTATGATTAATTTTTCTACGAATTATAGTCCTTAATATGATGAAATTATTCAAATTATTAAGAAATATGTTCCCATTCTACATAATGATCCGAAACTTGCACATATTTTAGATAATGCCCTGTGGTGCGGTGACCCATGTAACAGCCAGGGGGCGCTGTGTGTGTGCTTCAGGATGCGCTTGGAGGCATAATTATGGTGATGAGACAAAGTCCAGCAGGATTGTAAATGGCCGGTATGTGTCGCAGAGGTGCTCTGCGCTGTAAGCCCAAAATTATATGGTTATATCCGCTAGGACTGAGTACAATGGTGTGCTGACAGAAACACTGACACACGGGAACGACAGTGCTCCACAAGGTGACGTCAGGATGGTGGGGCAGCCATACCAGAAAATATGACCTGTGTAAGTGGCGACTGCTGGTTCCAAGATGACCGACCAGGTGGTGGTGACTCCCATTCAGATAGGACGCCAGCAGAAAAGAGTGCAGTATGGCTGACTCAAGTACAAGTGGCAAGTCTTCCTCCCGTCGCCGGAGACGTAAAAGAGGCAAAGGGGCTGAACAAATTGCACCCTCTGAGAAGATTGATAAAGAGGAAGTCCAGGATCTCGCTAATGAGTTGTCTCATGAGAAGCAAAAGGTGACAGATTTACAGGCCGAGTTAAGGCATCGGAGACAAGCAACTGAGCACAGGGTGGATGAGCTGGAGAAGGAAGTCTCTGAGCTCCGAGGTCACCTGTCAATGTGGCAAAGTGTGAATAAAGCCTTAAGGGAAGATGTAGAAGTGCTCAGAGAAACGTTAGGAGGTCTTCTGCAAGAGAAGGAGATGGTGGTCGCAGACTCACAGTTGCAGTGCCAGAGTGGTAACGAGGTGGAGCTGCCAATGTCCATCCTGGCTAGGGATCTGGAAGAGTGTAAAGCGGAGGAAGAATTGGTGCTAAAAGCAGAACAAGACAGTCACCCGGTCGTGGCAGATGTCTTGATGGAACAGGTCCGTAGCAAAACTGGAGCTGTCTGTTCATGAAGAGAGTGAGTCCTCGCTCTTCAAGACCGTGATAGATGTACCCAAAGAGGTGCAAGAAGCCTGTACCGGTGAAGGTGTGCATGAGGCCTTTAAGAAGGTGGTTGAAGTGCATAGTGTGAACCTGGCACTAGAGACTAACAGTTGGTGATACTGTCCACTAGGGAAGTCACAGTGAAGCGGGTGGCTATCCTGAAGGATATGCACCTACAATGTCTTCGCACGAAACAGATGATCCTGGTGAGGAATAAGGAAGCCTCTCGATGTTTGGAGCATGCCAGGAAGGCTCAAAGTCAGCTGGGCTTTGTGGAAGACGTTGTTCGAGTACCCAGAAATCTGGTGAGGAAAGTCATTGGTACATATGGAAAAGCGATGGAGGACCTGGTGAATAGATCGATCCGGTGTGGCAAGAGTGAGGATTCCAGATGATGGTGAAGTCCAGGTAACTGGTAAAGATGGGATGGTTCCATTTGTTGTAATTGGCTCAGTAGAAAGCCTTAGGAACATTCGGATGCTTCATGAATACCGGGTGACATATTTGAAGGAGATAGAGCAGCAAAGACTGGATCATCTGAAGATTAATAAACAGCTGCAGAATATAAGATGGTGACCACTTCCAACCCATGGTATGGAGATACAAAAAGATACCCTAAAGAATTGAAGAGTTCAAAGTAGTGACTCCTCTGTTAGCTCAAGGCTGACTGACCCAGGTGGGAGACCTGGTAGCAGACTTAGTAATGAAGAGTCCGATTCAGACCAGACAGTAGGCTCGACTGGACGGTGGACTCATGACTGCAAAAGTAGGAGTCGGCCATGGAAAGGTCACGTGAAGGGGTACACTTGGAAAGTGGGTTGACTAAAAAGGGTCTGGTAACACAGACGGATAGTGACTCGGGGGCTGAAGCCCAGGGCCAACATACTGACCGCTGGGGGCGGGGGAGGCCTAACAAAGGTGTGATGCTGAATGATGCCCAAAACCAACTGAGACATTCCTCTCGACTTGCAGGGCAATGTGAAATGGGTACCCAGTATCGGGACCTATGGTTTATGTCATGTGTTCAACCCCGTAAGTTTGAACAGAGGGAGAGGGTATGTGGTGCGGTGACCCATGTTACAGCCAGGGGACGCTGTGTGTGTGCTTCAGGATGTGCTTGGAGGCATAATTATGGTGATGAGACAAGTCCGGCAGGATTGTAAATGGCCGGTATGTGTCGCAGAGGTGCTCTGTGCTGTAAGCCCAAAATGATATGGTTATGCTGGGACTTATAGTTCCACAATAGTTTGTTGTGTTTACTTATAAGGGTGGGCTTATAGGGTTAGCTGGTAAGCAGGGCGGGACTGGCTAACCACACACACTCTAGGGGAGTGGTTACAACCATATAATGTGACTGAGGTCTGGTCACATGGTCAGAGGATCTGTTTGGTCCATGTTCAAGGTCCTGGACGGTCAGTGTTGGAAGCTCCTGTGAGTGGAGGTTTCCTGGAAGCACCTAGAGAGATCGTTGATCTGAATGCTCAGGGTGTTAGATTGTCCTGGGATGGACTTGAGTCCTGCAAGCACCTGGTGAGAGTGTGAGTCCTGATGGTCTGTGTTGGAAGCTTCTGTGAGTCGAGTCTTCCTGGAAGCACGTGAGAGACCGTGGACCTACAGAGCCTGGGACAGCTTCTGTGGTGGCAAAGCCAGGACTGACATGGAGTCAGCGTGAGGAGTGAAGCTCCTGAAAGGTAACCCCGGACAAAGGGATTGTAATATATGGCAGAGAAATTTATCTGCTGCATGAACAGACTGATGGTCGTGATAAGTTCATGGATGTAATGAAATAGACTGTATGTCATGTGGTTTATGATGTTTAATAAACTGGAATAGACTGTTTAAGTGGAGAAATAGTGCCTGAGTGCTTAAATCCCATGCCAAGCGAATGTTCCCCAACCCACTCAGGTAGTGTTTCACCACAGCCCGCATTCGCTATTTAGCCAAAAAAGGCACCTTCTTTACGATATATCTTATCCCCATGTCTCTATTCAAGCAGTAATTTGACTACAACAAAAAAGAAAATCTGGTTAACGTACAAAGGCTTTTTTAAATGTGGTCACTATCCATTTAAAAACTGCAATTTTGTTAAAAAAAAAAACTAATAGTTTTACTTCCAGCATGACGGGTATTACATATCCTATTCAAACATATATGAATTGTAATTCTGAAGGAGTTATCTACTTGGTAGAATGTAACATACATAGTAACATAGTAACATAGTTAGTAAGGCCGAAAAAAGACATTTGTCCATCCAGTTCAGCCTATATTCCATCATAATAAATCCCCAGATCTACGTCCTTCTACAGAACCTAATAATTGTATGATACAATATTGTTCTGCTCCAGGAAGACATCCAGGCCTCTCTTGAACCCCTCGACTGAGTTCGCCATCACCACCTCCTCAGGCAAGTAATTCCAGATTCTCACTGCCCTAACAGTAAAGAATCCTCTTCTATGTTGGTGGAAAAACCTTCTCTCCTCCAGACGCAAAGAATGCCCCCTTGTGCCCGTCACCTTCCTTGGTATAAACAGATCCTCAGCGAGATATTTGTATTGTTCCCTTATATACTTATACATGGTTATTAGATCGCCCCTCAGTCGTCTTTTTTCTAGACTAAATAATCCTAATTTCGCTAATCTATCTGGGTATTGTAGTTCTCCCATCCCCTTTATTAATTTTGTTGCCCTCCTTTGTACTCTCTCTCTAGTTCCATTATATCCTTCCTGAGCACCGGTGCCCAAAACTGGACACAGTACTCCATGTGCGGTCTAACTAGGGATTTGTACAGAGGCAGTATAATGCTCTCATCATGTGTATCCAGACCTCTTTTAATGCACCCCATGATCCTGTTTGCCTTGGCAGCTGCTGCCTGGCACTGGCTGCTCCAGGTAAGTTTATCATTAACTAGGATCCCCAAGTCCTTCTCCCTGTCAGATTTACCCAGTGGTTTCCCATTCAGTGTGTAATGGTGATATTGATTCCTTCTTCCCATGTGTATAACCTTACATTTATCATTGTTAAACCTCATCTGCCACCTTTCAGCCCAAGTTTCCAACTTATCCAGATCCATCTGTAGCAGAATACTATCTTCTCTTTTATTAACTGCTTTACATAGTTTTGTATCATCTGCAAATATCGATATTTTACTGTGTAAACCTTCTACCAGATCATTAATGAATATGTTGATGAGAACAGGTCCCAATACCAACCCCTGCGGTACCCCACTGGTCACAGCGACCCAGTTAGAGACTATACCATTTATAACCACCCTCTGCTTTCTATCACTAAGCCAGTTACTAACCCATTTACACACATTTTCCCCCAGACCAAGCATTCTCATTTTGCGTACCAACCTCTTGTGCGGCACGGTATCAAATGCTTTGGAAAAATCGAGATATACCACGTCCAATGACTCACCGTGGTCCAGCCTATAGCTTACCTCTTCATAAAAACTGATTAGATTGGTTTGACAGGAGCGATTTCTCATAAACCCATGCTGATATGGAGTTAAACAGTTATTCTCATTGAGATAATCCAGAATAACATCTCTCAGAAACCCTTCAAATATTTTACCAACAATAGAGGTTAGACTTACTGGCCTATAATTTCCAGGTTCACTTTTAGAGCCCTTTTTGAATATTGGCACCACATTTGCTATGCGCCAATCCTGCGGAACAGACCCTGTCGCTATAGAGTCCCTAAAAATAAGAAATAATGGTTTATCTATTACATTACTTAGTTCTCTTAGTACTTGTGGGTGTATGCCATCCGGACCCGGAGATTTATCTATTTTAATCTTATTTAGCCGGTTTCGCACCTCTTCTTGGGTTAGATTGGTGACCCTTAATATAGGGTTTTCATTGTTTCTTGGGATTTCACCTAGCATTTCATTTTCCACCGTGAATACCGTGGAGAAGAAGGTGTTTAATATGTTAGCTTTTTCCTCGTCATCTACAACCATTCTTTCCTCACTATTTTTTAAGGGGCCTACATTTTCAGTTTTTATTCTTTTACTATTGATATAGTTGAAGAACAGTTTGGGATTAGTTTTACTCTCCTTAGCAATGTGCTTCTCTGTTTCCTTTTTGGCAGCTTTAATTAGTTTTTTAGATAAAGTATTTTTCTCCCTATAGTTTTTTAGAGCTTCAATGGTGCCATCCTGCTTTAGTAGTGCAAATGCTTTCTTTTTACTGTTAATTGCCTGTCTTACTTCTTTGTTTAGCCACATTGGGTTTTTCCTATTTCTAGTCCTTTTATTCCCACAAGGTATAAACCGCTTACACTGCCTATTTAGGATGTTCTTAAACATTTCCCATTTATTATCTGTATTCTTATTTCTGAGGATATTGTCCCAGTCTACCAGATTAAGGGCATCTCTAAGCTGGTCAAACTTTGCCTTCCTAAAGTTCAGTGTTTTTGTGACTCCCTGACAAGTCCCCCTAGTGAAAGACAGGTGAAACTGTACAATATTGTGGTCGCTATTTCCTAGATGCCCGACCACCTGCAGATTTGTTATTCTGTCAGGTCTATTAGATAGTATTAGGTCTAAAAGTGCTGCTCCTCTGGTTGGAATCTGCCCCAATTGTGAAAGATAATTTTTCTTGGTTATTAGCAGAAACCTGTTGCCTTTATGGGTTTCACAGGTTTCTGTTTCCCAGTTAATATCCGGGTAGTTAAAGTCCCCCATAACCAGGACCTCATTATGGGTTGCAGCTTCATCTATCTGCTTTAGAAGTAGACTTTCCATGGTTTCTGTTATATTTGGGGGTTTGTAACAGACCCCAATGAGAATTTTGTTACCATTTTTCCCTCCATGAATTTCGACCCATATGGACTCGACATCCTCATTTCCTTCGCTAATATCCTCCCTTAAAGTGGACTTTAGACAAGACTTTACATAGAGACAAACCCCTCCTCCTCTCCGATTTTTACGATCCTTTCTAAACAGACTGTAACCCTGTAAGTTAACTGCCCAGTCATAGCTTTCATCTAACCATGTCTCGGTTATTCCCCCTATGTCAAAGTTACCTGTAGATATATGTGTTATATGTAGACTTCAGTATGTGGGATACACTATAGGTCCCCTTAAAAGGTTTTCGAAAACACCTCTCCGAAGCTACTAGCACTGCGACTCATAATATCTCAGCGGTGTCCAATGATTGCAAAATAACCCACGCTGGTAATACTGACACTCTTAAGGTAGTTGGGGCAGGGGGCTTACTATGACTATAGACGAAAAGTATTACATCGTGAATCCTTTTGCATATTTAGACTCCAGTCGAGAGTGCCGCTAGGTTTAAATAAACGCCTGGATCTTATATTGCAACTTGATTAATCAATTTTTATAGACATGTAGACCTTGTAAGAATAATTTCTATATGATTTTTTTTGTTAGTCCTAATTAATTCCAGTATCTTTGGTGGGCTTTTATAGTAAAAAAATTTACCACCATTGCTCTGCTCACAAGTTTCATTAGTGTGGTTTTTCAAAGTTACCGGTTCATTACCGCAAGGATTCCAATGTTATAATCTTTGCTCATGTGGTTTCTACAGGGTTAATCCTTGGAGTGTTTGTGATTGCTCTCCTGATGTTTTTAATTAATGCACCTGTTGTTCTTACGTCCTTTTGTATTTAATGTCAGTGATGTGGGTCTGTCTTTATACCATGAATAAGACCTGAATGGTCGAAACGCGCCGGTGAGGACCACCAGGGACCCCTTTTCTATGTTGCATATGACCTAATTTTTGGTTTTAACATGTCTTCTGATTTTTTAATGAAGATCTACGCTGGAGAACTTTCTTCTTCTATTGCTGGCTTTGGACTGCGCCTCTAATCAGGGCGGCTCCGTGTGTGGACATATACTGAAATCTGCATGAGACTGGTGAGCTGACTTATTTTTCTCCCACTTTTTCCCTTTTCCTATATACACACGGATTTTTATTTTGGAGCAGTAAAAGACTAATGCACAACATTTTAAAATAATTACTCAACTTTTTGCTAAAAAGACACAAAAAATGGTAAAAGATCGTGGGAAAAAAGAAACATTTTATGTAGGGCAAAATTCATCAACGACTTGCGCCATTTTGAGGAATTTGGGGTGAAAAACAGTAATGAATAATACAAGACATAAAATACAAACACTTAAAAAGGAGCAAATGATGAATCAAACCCATACATTTTGCAATGATTTTCTAAAATTTCAGAAAACCGCACTAAAGCATAAACTGTAAGGAAAACATGTGAAACACCCTTACAGCAAATGAACAGTCAGTTCTTGAAGTTAATGTGTTGAAAGCAAGAAAAATGGATAAGAGTAAGAATGTAAGCAACAATGGCAAGGATAAATTGTGGTGACTAGATGACTGGGTCAAACTTTCTCTAAAACGGCAGTTGTTGTAGGATGTTCCCAGCATTTAGTGGTTCTCAAGTAGACTTCCTGGGAACCTACATCTCCCAAAAGGTTGCGAGGGAATGTTGGGTGTTGTAGCTTCACAACACCTGGATTGCAGGCGACTGCTGACCTTTTGTTTGATGTATGCAAACATAAAAGAGCTGTATAGTATTTTCTTAAAACTTGCCTTATCATCTCCTGTGAAATATGTATTGCTGCTGCAGACATCCGCGCTATCTGTCAAAACAGAAAATCTTCAACAAATGTGGTTGTGGTTATGAAAGGGACTCTTCATATAAAGAAAAAAAAGGCAAAAGGTTTTTTTTCCTTTCGTTAAACCTTTTATTTCCAAAGCAACTGTAACGGCAGTAGAAATTACTCTAGACTCCATAATACAGTATATTCGTAAATTCTTGAATTATTTTTTTGTCAGCAGCGGACATGGGCTGCTTTAAGGCAACTTGTATCTACAGCAGGGGTGTCAAACTGCATTCCTGGAGGGCTGCAAACAGGTCATGTTTTCAGGATTTCCTTGTACTGCACAGGTGATAATTTAATCACCTACACAAATAATGAGTTGGTGATTAAATTATCACCTGTGCAGTACAAGGAAATCCTGAAAACATGACCTGTTTGCAGCCCTCCAGGAATGCAGTTTGACACCCCTGATCTACAGCTCTAGTCAGACTGCAGTCAATGACGGCATGCACTCTGCTGAGACTCTCGCAAGCCAATGGTGGAGATTGTGATTTCTCTCCTATACAATTCTTACATAAGAGATGAGCGAATCAGTTCACAGGACCCAGCTCCAGTGACCACGCAAATCCTGCACTTTCTGATTAGTAGGCTCGGCGCACGCCAGTCCGGCTAATAAAAAAAGGAGCTGGAGATGACGGCAGATACGAGCCGCTTCGCAGCACTCTCATACAGTGGTTACAGACAACTGACATGGCTGCTGGAGCTGGGTCCCGCAAATCGATTTGTCTATCTTTATAATATGTATAAAGGGTATAAGACCTACTGGTAATTAGATTTCAAGGTAGTCCCTCAGGACAGCACACCAGAGGGAAGTCCTTCCTTGGCCTATGATGGGACAGGGTCACGAGGGGTTAAGAGGCCGCTCCCACATCCATCCTCCAGTGTTTTTCAAAGTATCACAGAAGGATGGATGCAAATGGTCTATACGAGCCCTTTAAACTCATATTTAAGATAAACACTTTAATGGCCCCCAGCTCAATCTCGTGCCATGGAGACGTGATGGATGAACGATCAGTAGAAAGATTGATTTTATGTAAGCCTAAAGATAAACATAATAAATAAGGGTGTTGTCCTGAGGAATTGCCTGCAAATCGAATTCCCTTTTTCCAGTATGTCCCTCCGGACAGCACAACAGGACTAGTTCCAGAGAAACAGCACAAGTGCAGGTACAGAAGCCCAAAAGGACCGAAGTCCTGGGCAAGAACTAGGCTAGATATAGTAACCGGTTTGTGAGATCAGAAGAGAAAATAGACAACTATAGATCACCGTAGTGAGTGCCTGGTATATGTCTATAATGCCTAATATTTAGTTCAAATGTGGAAAACAAATTATACCGCAGAAACGGAGAAAGTGAAACACTCCTCTGTTGTACCCCAACACAAATAATGAGCCACAATAATTGTTAGATGAATTATTTGTATAAACACAACAGCCATAGAATAAACCTTAAACACCTCCTACTGCACAGCAAAAGTATGGTGATAGCTACTGCCACTAACGCAATGAGGACTGTTGTAGACAAATAATAAACTCACATGTGCTTAATAAAACAGGACTGATCTTTCACCAGTCCTCCTGGGCTCAAACTAAACCTTGGTTACAGATCAGCTTACCATAGTACAATAAGTCCTGCAGGGCAGAGGCTCTGGATTGCCAAAAGATCAAACCAATAACATTTTACTATATAAATAGGCAGAGCATTGGGATGCTTATACATTACACACCTTGGAGCACATGGACGTTTATTCAGAATCCTTATATCTCTATGTCTCAACTAATGAGCTGGACACTATTGAAACTAAGGAAATACGCAGTCTGGCAGGTAACATCCCCCGTCATAACCAACGCTGAGACCATCATCAGATCCCCTCATAGAGAAGCGTGGATCATCACTCCTGTGGTGCTGATGTAAGCAGAAGGACCAGGATGGGGGTACCTTCCTTGCGCTGGGTCCGGAACTGTCGGGGCTCTCTCCCCTGCTGTCTGGGGGAAAGCTTACAGAACTGGACTAACCTGTGCACTTGGCAGCAGGGAGCGTGTTTGAGGATAAAAAGAGAAAGTGCGTGCGGAAGCAGGCAGACTCGGCGGGAACAGACAGCGCACGGCAGGGGGAGGTGAGTGCTCCATCCTCCGAGCACCGTAGCAGCGCAGGTCGGCGTCCGTGTATCCCCGCTGTCACCCGCAGAAACTGTGAGCAGAGACATGCCATGCACCCGTTGGTCCCCGCAAAGCAAAGTGCGAAACGGACCAGGCGAGAGGCTGCTACGCACATACCGTCTGAGAAGCACTTGGTGTGTGACCGTGAACTGTACCCTGACCTCCTGGTGCATATTTGTTGGGCCCCAACAGCGCTGTGGTCATTGCCTTACTCCTCACCACAGCTGCCCCTGGACTAAGGATCGCACAGAGGGCATCAGAGAATAACCGCTGCCGCCAGGACCCAGCTCGACGTGGTCTTCAGGACTACATCGGATCAACTCCATGCTAACCGTTGTTGGCGCCATCGCTTGTTTCATGAACTCTACAATTTGGAAGTTGTCTGATAAGTTGCACCTTAAGAACTTTTACTGCTATTGTAAACCTGCATTACCCCCACCCCGCATACCCTCTATTTCATATTATCTGCATTACTCTTGTTGAACTGTTTTATCTCCCTGCATGGAGTACATTATTGTTAAGTAAATACGTTAACCCTTGCTCTGTCTCCTGTCCGTCACTGCATCCCGCAACCTGCTCACACTGACATTAACGACACAGGGAGTCTGGGCTCTGGACTTAATGAAAGTGGCCTAAATAAATGCCACTACAATAAGTCATGCTCTAGGGGCACAAAGCCAGAGGCACAAAGCCAGAGGCACGAGGCATGAAGTCAGAGGTAAAAGGTATGAGGTACAATGCACCAAGTCAAAAGATCAAAGGCATGAAGCCAGAGGCACAGGGCGCAGGCATGAATTCAGAGGAACAAGGTTTGAGGCACAAGGCATTGACATAGACATTGCTGTTACTGAAAAAAGCAGCTGAATATTTCCAAAAAAAAAAGCATGAAAACAACACTGAAAAAAGGCCTAGTGTGAACTTACCCTTCGGATAAAAATTAATTTGGATTTCGGACCACCCCTTTAAGCTACAGTCTAGTAACAACATAGAGATCTTTAGCAGTACGACCTGTGTTGCCGCCAAAGTCACCGTGTAATTTTAACCCAAAACCAAACAGATCCTTTTAAATCTTCTTCAAAGCAGAAGTGAAATGTCTCCATTTATTTGTAATGTGTCAAATATAAATACATGTCTAGCCTTACCAAAGATTTGGTTCTTCGTTGAAGTAGATGTTGCTTCTAACTCACTAGGATCAGATGGGGTCTCCTTTTCTGTAAATATCTCCTCTTTGCTGTGATTCCAGTAGTCCATATCTGCATTGTCATCATTTGCCCTGAAATTTATGTGTTGTATAATTGCACTTAAAGGGAAAAAACACCAAATTCATGCATATTTTATATGCTTATATAAGGGGGGACAAAAAAGGGACCAGAATGTGCATTTTCCAATCTGCCACAACAGTGTAGAACTATAGTCATGTGTACTGGAAGGGTAAGGATAATAGCCCATGTTTATTGTGGAAAGTGTCTTCGCGCACTCAGGGCAGGGCCGGTGTTAGCGGCAGGCAGACCAGGCAGCTGTCTAGGGTCCCCACTCCCTCAGGGACCCCCAGCCAGTGGCGTACCACCGCTATGGGGCCCGTGAGTCAGGGGGGCCCGCCTGCCGCCAGAGCCAACTTCCCCCGCCACCGCCGCCGCATTCAACTATGCCCAGTTGAAAGAAATGATGGAGGAGAGAGTCAGATGACGCTCTCTCTCCCATTATTCCCCTCTGCCTCTGACACTGCGGGTGCGTGATAACATCACCTCATTGCGCACCCACTGTGTGCCGCCGCTGAGACCGGAGCCGATCCTGGAGCAGTGCGAGGCATGAGGAGAGGTGAGGATGATGTGTGTGTTTGTTTTAAATATATCAGTGAGTGAGTAATAGACTGTGGGGCCATTCTCAGGGGGGGGGGGGGGGGCTGTATTCTATGGGGGGGCCGGTATTATATGGGGGGTTACAGTATATTATATGGGGGGCTGTATTATATTCTATGGGGTTTGCAGTATAATCTATGGGGGTGTATTATATTACATAGTAACATAGTTAGTAAGGCCGAAAAAAGACATTTGTCCATCCAGTTCAGCCTATATTCCATCATAATAAGTCCCCAGATCTACGTCCTTCTACAGAACCTAATTGTATGATACAATATTGTTCTGCTCCAGGAAGACATCCAGGCCTCTCTTGAACCCCTCGACTGAGTTCGCCATCACCACCTCCTCAGGCAAGCAATTCCAGATTCTCACTGCCCTAACAGTAAAGAATCCTCTTCTATGTTGGTGGAAAAACCTTCTCTCCTCCAGACGCAAAGAATGCCCCCTTGTGCCCGTCACCTTCCTTGGTATAAACAGATCCTCAGCGAGATATTTGTATTGTCCCCTTATATACTTATACATGGTTATTAGATCGCCCCTCAGTCGTCTTTTTTCTAGACTAAATAATCCTAATTTTGCTAATCTATCTGGGTATTGTAGTTCTCCCATCCACTTTATTAATTTTGTTGCCCTCCTTTGTAGTCTCTCTAGTTCCATTATATCCTTCCTGAGCACCGGTGCCCAAAACTGGACACAGTACTCCATGTGCGGTCTAACTAGGGATTTGTACAGAGGCAGTATAATGCTCTCATCATGTGTATCCAGACCTCTTTTAATGCACCCCATGATCCTGTTTGCCTTGGCAGCTGCTGCCTGGCACTGGCTGCTCCAGGTAAGTTTATCATTAACTAGGATCCCCAAGTCCTTCTCCCTGTCAGATTTACCCAGTGGTTTCCCATTCAGTGTGTAATGGTGACATTGATTCCTTCTTCCCATGTGTATAACCTTACATTTATCATTGTTAAACCTCATCTGCCACCTTTCAGCCCAAGTTTAATATTCTGTGTGGGGTTACAGTATATTCTATGAGGGGCTGTATTATCTATGGGGGTTACATTATATTCTATGGGGGGCTGTATTATAGTCTATGGGGGGTTACAGTATATTATATGGGGGGCTGTATTATATTCTATGGGGGTTTGCAGTATAATCTATGGGGGTGTATTATATTCTGTGTGGGGTTACACTATATTCTATGGGGGGCTGTATTATATTCTATGGGGGTTACAGTATATTCTATGAGGGGCTGTATTATCTATGGGGGTTACATTATATTCTATGGGGGGCTACAGTATATTCTGTGGGGGGCTGTATTATATTCTATGGGGGTTACAGTATATTCTATGAGGGGCTGTATTATCTATGGGGGTTACATTATATTCTATGGGGGGCTGTATTATATTCTATGGGGGTTACAGTATATTCTATGAGGGGCTGTATTATCTATGGGGGTTACATTATATTCTATGGGGGGCTGTATTATATTCTATGGAGGGTTGTATTATATTCTATGAGGGAGGATTGCATCATACTCTTTGATAGGGCTACATAATTTTCTATGGGGAGGTGGGCTATATTATATGGGGGCTACATTATATTCTATGGGAGGCTGTGTTATATTCTATGAGGGAGGATTGTGTGATTCTCTATGAGGGGGCTACATTATTCTATATGAGGGCACTACATTGTATTCTATGGGGGCTAGATTATATTGTATGGGGGGCTTCATTATACTCTATGAGGGGGACTACATTGTATTCTATGGGGGGTTGCATTATACTATTTGAGGAGGGCTACATTGTATTCTATGGAGGGGCTACATTATACTAAATAAGTGGGCTGTATTATATTCTATGTGGGGCTACATTATACTTTATGAGGGGGCAACCATATATTCTATGGAGGGGCTGCATTATATTCTATGGGCTTACATTATATTGTATGGTGTGACTGCATTATACTCTTGAGGGGGCTACATTATATTCGGTGGGGTGGCTGCATTATACTCTGTGGGGCGGCTGCATTATACTCTGTGGGGTGGCTAAATTATACTGTATCGAGGACTGTGGAGAATATATTTTACTATATGAAGAACTATGGGTTGCATTATACTATAGGAAGTGAATTGTACTGCATGGATAACTATGGCGGTGCATTATACTATATGGAGCACTATGAGGAGTTTATTATACTATATGGAGGACTGAGCAGTGTATTTTAACCCCTTCATGACCCAGCCTATTTTGACCTTAATGACCTGGCCCTTTTTGCAATTCTGACCAGTGTCCCTTTATGAGGTAAGAACTCAGGAACGCTTCAACGGATCCTAGCGGTTCTGAGATTGTTTTTTTGTGACATATTGGGCTTCATGTTAGTGGTAAATTTAGGTCAATAAATTCTGCATTTATTTGTGATAAAAACGGAAATTTGGCGAAAATTTTGAAAATTTCGCAATTTTCACATTTTGAATTTTTATTCTGTTAAACCATAGAGTTATGTGACACAAAATAGTTAATAAATAACATTTCCCACATGTATACTTTACATCAGCACAATTTTGGAAACAAATTTTTTTTTTGCTAGGAAGTTATAAGGGTTAAAATTTGACCAGTGATTTCTCATTTTTACAACGAAATTTACAAAACCATTTTTTTTTAGGGACCACTTCACATTTGAAGTCAGTTTGAGGGGTCTATATGGCTGAAAATACCCAAAAGTGACACCATTCTAAAAACTGCACCCCTCAAGGTGCACAAAACCACATTCAAGAAGTTTATTAACCCTTCAGGTGCTTCACAGCAGCAGAAGCAACATGGAAGGAAAAAATGAACATTTAACTTTTTAGTCACAAAAATGATCTTTTAGCAACAATTTTTTTATTTTCCAAATGGTAAAAGGAGAAACTGAACCACGAAAGTTGTCCAATTTGTCCTGAGTACGCTGGTACCTCATATGTGGGGGTAAACCACTGTTTGGGCACATGGTAAGGCTCGGAAGGGAAGGAGCGCCATTTGACTTTTTGAATGAAAAATTATCTCCATCGTTAGCGGACACCATGTCGCTTTTGGAGAGCCCCCGTGTGCCAAAACATTGGAGCTCCCCCACAAGTGACCCCATTTTGGAAACTAGACCCCCCAAGGAACTTATCTAGATGCCTAGTGAGCACTTTAAACCCTCAGGTGCTTCACAAATTGATCTGTAAAAATGAAAAAGTACTTTTTTTCACAAAAAATTTCTTTTCGCCTCAATTTTTTCATTTTCACATGGGCAATAGGATAAAATGGATCCTAAAATTTGTTGGGCAATTTTTCCCGAGTACACCGATACCTAACATGTGGGGGTAAACCACTGTTTGGGCACACGGCAGGGCTCGGAAGGGAAGGCGCGCCATTTGACTTTTTGAATGGAAAATTAGCTCCAATTGTTAGCGGACACCATGTCGCGTTTGGAGAGCCCCTGTGTGCCTAAACATTGGAGCTCCCCCACAAGTGACCCCATTTTGGAAACTAGACCCCCAAAGGAACTTATCTAGATGCATATTGAGCACTTTAAACCCCCAGGTGCTTCACAGAAGTTTATAACGCAGAGCCATGAAAATAAAAAATAATTTTTCTTTCCTCAAAAATGATTTTTTAGCCTGGAATTTCCTATTTTGCCAAGGGTAATAGGAGAAATTGGACCCCAAATGTTGTTGTCCAGTTTGTCCTGAGTACGCTGATACCCCATATGTGGGGGTAAACCACTGTTTGGGCACACGGCAGGGCTCGGAAGGGAAGGCACGCCATTTGGCTTTTTAAATGGAAAATTAGCTCCAATCATTAGCGGACACCATGTCACGTTTGGAGATCCCCTGTGTGCCTAAACATTGGAGATCCCCCACAAATGACCCCATTTTGGAAACTAGACCCCCAAAGGAACTAATCTAGATGTGTGGTGAGAACTTTGAACCTCCAAGTGCTTCACAGAAGTTTATAACGCAGAGCCATGAAAATTAAAAAAAAAATTATTTTCTCAAAAATGATTTTTTAGCCTGCAATTTTTTATTTTCCCAAGGGTAACAGGAGAAATTTGACCCCAAAAGTTGTTGTCCAGTTTCTCCTGAGTACGCTGATACCCCATATGTGGGGGTAAACCACTGTTTGGGCACATGCCGGGGCTCGGAAGTGAAGTAGTGACGTTTTGAAATGCAGACTTTGATGGAATGCTCTGCGGGCGTCACGTTGCGTTTGCAGAGCCCCGGATGTGGCTAAACAGTAGAAACCCCCCACAAGTGACCCCATTTTGGAAACTAGACCCCGAAAGGAACTTATCTAGATATGTGGTGAGAACTTTGAACCCCCAAGTGCTTCACAGAAGTTTATAACGCAGAGCCGTGAAAATAATAAATACGTTTTCTTTCCTCAAAAATAATTATTTAGCCCAGAATTTTTTAATTTTCCCAAGGGTAACAGGAGAAATTTGACCCCAATATTTGTTGTCCAGTTTCTCCTGAGTACGGTGATACCCCATATGTGGAGGTAAACTACTGTTTGGGCACATGCCGGGGCTCGGAAGTGAAGTAGCGACTTTTTGAAATGCAGACTTTGATGGAATGCTCTGCGGGCGTCACGTTGCGTTTGCAGAGCCCCGGATGTGGCTAAACAGTAGAAACCCCCCACAAGTGACCCCATTTTGGAAACTAGACCCCGAAAGGAACTTATCTAGATATGTGGTGAGAACTTTGAACCCCCAAGTGCTTCACAGAAGTTTATAACGCAGAGCCGTGAAAATAATAAATACGTTTTCTTTCCTCAAAAATAATTATTTAGCCCAGAATTTTTTAATTTTCCCAAGGGTAACAGGAGAAATTTGACCCCAATATTTGTTGTCCAGTTTCTCCTGAGTACGGTGATACCCCATATGTGGAGGTAAACTACTGTTTGGGCACATGCCGGGGCTCGGAAGTGAAGTAGCGACTTTTTGAAATGCAGACTTTGATGGAATGCTCTGCGGGCGTCGCGTTGCGTTTGCAGAGCCCCTGATGTGGCTAAACAGTAGAAACCCCCCACAAGTGACCCCATTTTGGAAACTAAACCCCGAATGGAACTTATCTAGATGTGTGGTGAGCACTTTGATCCCCCAAGTGCTTCACAGAAGTTTATAACGCAGAGCCGTGAAAATAATAAATACGTTTTCTTTCCTCAAAAATAATTATTTAGCCCAGAATTTTTTATTTTCCCAAGGGTTACAGGAGAAATTGGACCCCAAAAGTTGTTGTCCAGTTTCTCCTGAGTACGCTGATACCCCATGTGTGAGGGTAAACCACTGTTTGGGCACACGTCGGGGCTCAGAAGGGAAGTACCGTATATACTCGAGTATAAGCCGAGATTTTCAGCCCAAATTTTTGGGCTGAAAGTGCCCCTCTCTGCTTATACTCGAGTCACGGTCGGCGGCAGGGTCGGCGGGTGAGGGGGAGAGGGCGCTGAGGCATACTTACCTAGTCCTGGTGCTCCTGACGCTGCCCCTGCCTGTCACACTGTCTCCGGGTGCCGCAGCTCTTCCTGTCAGCGGTCACGTGGGACCGCTCATTAGAGAAATGAATATGGACTCCACTCCCATAGGGGTGGAGCCACATATTCATTCCTCTGAGCGGTGCCAGTGACCGCTGACAGGAAGAGCTGCGGCACCCGGAGACAGTGTGACAGGCAGGGGCAGCGTCAGGAGCGCCAGGACTAGGTGAGTATTTTATATTCACCTGTCCGCGTTCTACACGCCGGGCGTCGCTCCATCTTCCCGGCGCCGCTCTGTCTTCCCGGCGTCTCTGCGCTCTGACTGTGCAGGTCAGAGGGCGCGATGACGCATATAGTGTGCGCGGCGCCCTCTGCCTGAACAGTCAGTGCAGAGAGACGCCGGGACCGGACACCGGAACGAGACGCCGGGAGCTGCAATCAAGAGAGGTGAGTATGGCTTTTTTTTTTTAATTATTGCAGCAGCAGCAGCAGCAGCAATGGCCGAGCTTTATAAGGAGCATATATGGGGCAAGAATGAACGGTGCACAGCTTTATAAGGAGCATATATGGGGCAAGAATGAACGGTGCACAGCTTTATAAGGAGCATATATGGGGCAAGAATGAACGGTGCACAGCTTTATAAGGAGCATATATGGGGCAATAATGAACGGTGCAGAGCACTATATGGCACAGATATGGGGCAATAATGAACGGTGCAGAGCACTATATGGCACAGATATGGGGCAAGAATGAACAGTGCAGAGCACTATATGGCACAGCTATGGGACAATAATGAACGGTGCAGAGCACTATATGGCAGAGCTATGGGGCAAGAATGAACGGTGCAGAGCACTATATGGCACAGCTATGGGGCAAGAATGAACGGTGCAGAGCACTATATGGCACAGCTATGGGACAATAATGAACGGTGCAGAGCACTATATGGCACAGCTATGGGACAATAATGAACGGTGCAGAGCACTATATGGCACAGCTATGGGACAATAATGAACGGTGCAGAGCACTATATGGCACAGCTATGGGGCAATAATGAACGGTGCAGAGCACTATATGGCACAGCTATGGGGCAATAATGAACTGTGCAGAGCACTATATGGCACAGGTATGGGGCAATAATGAACGGTGCAGAGCACTATATGGCACAGCTATGGGGCAATAATTTACGGTGCAGAGCACTATATGGCACAGCTATGGGGCAATAATGAACGGTGCAGAGCACTATATGGCACACCTTTCTATGGTACATCTATGGGGCAATAATGAACGGTGCACAGCACTATATGGCACAGCTATGGGGCCATAATGAATGGTATGGAGCATCTATTTTTAGTTTTGAAATTCACCGGTAGCTGCTGCATTTCCACCCTAGGCTTATACTCAAGTCAATAAGTTTTCCCAGTTTTTTGTGGCAAAATAAGGGGGTCGGCTTATACTCCGGTCGGCTTATACTCGAGTATATACGGTAGTGACTTTTGAAATGCAGACTTTGATGGAATGGTCTGCGGGTGTCACGTTGCGTTTGCAGAGCCCCTGGTGTGCCTAAACAGTAGAAACCCCCCACAACTGACCCCATTTAAGAAACTAGACCCCCCCCAAGGAACTTATCTAGATATGTGGTGAGCACTTTGAACCCCCAAGTGCTTCACAGACGTTTACAACGCAGAGCCGTGAAACTAAAAAATCATTTTTCCTTCCTCAAAAATTATGTTTTAGCAAGCAATTTTTTATTTTCACAAGGGTAACAGAAGAAATTCGACCCCAGTAATTGTTGCGCAGTTTGTCCTGAGTATGCTGGTACCCCATATGTGGGGGTAAACCACTGTTTGGGCACACGTCGGGGCTCGGAAGTGAGGGAGCACCATAAGACTTTTTGAATACAAGTTTGGCTGGAATCAATGGTGGCGCCATGTTGCGTTTGGAGACCCCTGATGTGCCTAAACAGTGGAAACCCCTCAATTCTACCTCCAACACTAACCCCCCCACACCCCTAACCCTAATCCCAACTGTAGCCATAACCCTAATCACAACCCTAACCCCAACACACCCGTAACCCTAATCACACCCCTTACCACAACCCTAATTCCAACCCTAACCCTAAGGCTATGTGCCCACATTGCGGATTCGTGTGAGATTTTTCAGCATCATTTTTTAAAAATCCGCGGATAAAAGGCACTGCGTTTTACCTGCGGATTTACCGTGGATTTCCAGTGTTTTTTGTGCGGATTTCACCTGTGGATTCCTATTGAGGAACAGGTGTAAAATGCTGCGGAATCCGCACAAAGAATTGACATGCTGCGGAAAATACAACGCAGCGTTCCCGCGCGGTATTTTTCCCTTCACCATGACAGCACCGCACATGAGATATGGCATCCACCCCCAGGAACAGGAAACCTGCAGCAGAGATAAAAGAATGGGGCGGCCACTGGCTCCTTATACTACCTTCCAGGATGACAGAGTGGTTATCAAAACCGACCCGGCCTTCCTTCCGAAGGTCAATTCTAAATTTCATAGGGACCAGGAAATTATTTTGCCCTCTTTTTGTTCTCAACCAAAATCCCAGGGAGAGCAAACCTTCCATTGTCTTGATGTCAGACGCTGCCTGCTTCAATACATAGAAGCCACAAAATCTTGGCGTCAGTCATCAGCCCTTTTTGTCACCTTCCAGGGGACAAACAGGGGAAAAAAGGCCTCAAAGGCAACTATTGCACGTTGGTTGCGTACGGCTATTTCACTTTCGTATTCCTCTTCTGGCCAAATCCCCCCACAGGGTGTTGCGGCCCACTCCACGCGTGCTATTGCCACATCCTGGGCGGAAAGGGCAAACGCCTCGGTGGAACAGATTTGTAGGGTGGCAGTATGGTCTTCACCCTCTACCTTCTTCCGACATTATAGGTTAGATTTAGGTCTATCAAACTTGTCTTTCGGGAGAAAGGTGTTATCTGCTGTTGTCCCACCCTAGGAATCTTCTATTTCTTCTTCTCATGTGCGGTGCTGTCATGGTGAAGGGAAAAAATGATAATTACTTACGGGTAATTTGATTTTCCAGAACCATGACAGCACCGCATTAATTCCCGCCCTATCTTGGTGATGGTTGTGTGATTCATCAAAAAAAAAAAAAAAAGTTTTTATATATCTAAATATACTTTAAAACATATATGTATAGATAAGAGCTAATGAACAGCTACACAATGTAAATATGATATATGAGTGTGTACTAACAAAGCGGTCATCTTTCATACTCTGAAACAAACTGAGGAGAGAGTGGCCGCCCCATTCTTTTATCTCTGCTGCAGGTTTCCTGTTCCTGGGGGCGGATGCCATATCTCATGTGCGGTGCTGTCATGGTTCTGGAAAATCAAATTACCCGTAAGTAATTATCATTTTTCCGCACCATGGGCACAGCGGATTTGGTTTTCCATAGGTTTACATGGTACTGTAAACCTGATGGAACACTGCTGCGAATCCGCAGCGGCCAATCCGCTGCGGATCCGCAGCCAAATCCGCACCGTGTGCACATGGCCTAATTCTAAAGGTATGTGCACACGCTGCGGAAAATGCTGCGGATCCGCAGCAGTTTCCCATGAGTTTACAGTTCAATGTAAACCTATGGGAAACAAAAATCGCTGTACACATGCTGCAGAAAAATTGCACGGAAACGCAGCGGTTTACATTCTGCAGCATGTCACTTCTTTCTGCGGATTCCGAGCGGTTTTACAACTGCTCCAATAGAAAATCGCAGTTGTAAAACTGCAGTGAAATGCGCAGAAAAACCGCGGTAAATCCGCCATAAATCCGCTGCGGTTTAGCACTGCGGATTTATCAAATCCGCAGCGGAAAAATCTGCAGAGGACCAGAATACGTGTGCACATACCGAAACCCTAACCCTATTCTAACATTACTGGGGGGGAAAAAAAAAAATTCTTTATTTTATTATTGTCCCTACCTATGGGGGTGACAAAGGGGGGGGGGGTCATTTACTATTTTTTTTTTATTTTGACCACTGTGATAGGTTATATCACAGTGATGAAAATGCACTTTGGAACGAATCTGCCGGCCGATTCGGCGGGCGCACTGCGCATGCGCCCGCCATTTTGGAAGATGGCGGCGCCCATGAAGAAGACGGACGGACCCTGGGAGGATCGGTAAGTATGATGGGGTGGAGAGGGAGCACGGGGGGGGGTGTGGATCGGAGCACGGGGGGGTGGATCGGAGTGCAGGGGGGGTTGGATCGGAGCACGGAGGGGGTGATTGGAGCACGGGGGGAGCGGACAAGAGCACGGGGGGAGCGGAGAAAGGACGGAGGGGAGCCGGAGCAGTGTACCGGACAGATCGGTGGCTTGGGGGGGCGATCGGTGGGGTGGGGGGCACATCAGGGTTTCTAGCCATGGCCGATGATATTGCAGCATCGGCCATGGCTGGATTGTAATATTTCACCAGTTTTAATAGGTGAAATATTACAAATTGCTCTGATTGGCAGTTTCACTTTCAACAGCCAATCAGAGCGATCGTAGCCACGGGAGGGGGGGGGGGGTGAAGCCACCCCCCCCCCCGGGCTGTACTACCACTCCCCCTGTCCCTGCAGATCGGGTGAAATTGGAGTTAACCCTTTCACCCGATCTGCAGGGACGCGATCTTTCCATGACGCCACATAGGCGTCATGGGTTGGATTGGCACCGACTTTCATGACGCCTACATGGCGTCATAGGTCGGGAAGGGGTTAATATATGGAGGACTATGAGGCATGTATTATACTATATGGAGGACTGAGGAGTGTATTATATTATATGGAGGACTATGGGGAGTGTATTATACTATATTGAGGACTGAGGAGTGCATTTTAATATACGGAGAACTATGAGGAGTGTATTGTACTATATGGAGGATTATGGGAAGTATATAATACTATCTGGAGGACTGAGGAGTGTATTTTAATATATGGAGGACTATGAGGAGTGTATTATACTATATTGAGGACTGAGGAGTGCATTTTAATATACGGAGGACTATGAGGAGTGTATTGTACTATATGGAGGACTATGGGAAGTATATAATACTATATGAAGGACTGAGGAGTGTATTTTAATATATGGAGGACTATGAGGAGTGTATTATACTATATTAAGGACTGAGGAGTGCATTTTAATATACGGAGGACTATGAGGAGTGTATTGTACTATATGGAGGACTATTGGAAGTATATACCGTATTTTTCGGACTAAAAGACGCACTTTTTCCCCCCCAAAAAAGGGGGGAAAATGGGGGGTGCGTCTAATAGTCGCAATGCAGGCTTACCTAGGTGGCAGAGGTGCGGTGGCAGAGGTCCGGTGGCAGAGGTGCGGTTGCGGGGGTGTGGCGGCAGAGGAGGCGCAGTAAGCGGGGTCCCTTTTCCCGGTATGGTGATGCAGCAGGCCCGGTATGCAGCAGAGCCGGGTGAATCCTCTTGTTATCGGTGGTGGCGGCCATTTTCCGGAGGCCGCGCGTGCGCAGATGGAGCGCTCTGCTTCCCGGGGCTTCAGGAAAATGGCCGCCGCGATCTCCATCTGCGCACGCGCGGCCTCCCGCGGCCATTTTCCTGAAGCCCCGGGAGCAGAGCGCTTCATCTGCACACGCGCGGCCTCAGGAAGATGGCCGCGCCCACCGATAACAAGAGGATTCACCCGGCTCTGCTGCATACCGGGCCTGCTGCATCACCATACCGGGGAAAGGGACCCCGCTTCCTGCGCCTCCTCTGCTGCCACACCCCCGCCACCGCACCTCTGCCACCGGACCTCTGCCACCGCACCTCTGCCACCTAGGTAAGCCTGCATGGTACGCCAGGGACCCCTCTCACGCCATACCTCTCACTGCACCTCCTGATCCCAGCACCTCCTGATCCCAGCACCTCCTCATCCCAGCACCTCCTGATCCCAGCACCTCCTGATCCCAGCACCTCCTGATCCCAGCACCTTCTCATCCCAGCACCTCCTGATCCCAGCACCTCCTGATCCCAGCACCTCCTGATCCCAGCACCTCCTGATCCCAGCACCTCCTGATCCCAGCACCTTCTCATCCCAGCACCTTCTCATCCCAGCACCTTCTCATCCCAGCACCTCCTCATCCCAGCATCACCCCACCTTGCCTCCTGTGACCCTGCTCTGCCACCGCCATAAGATACTGTAAATTCGGACAATAAGACGGACCCCCATGTTATAAAAAATCTTTTTTTCTGCAATTTTCACCCCAAATTTGGGGTGCGTCTTATGGTCCGGTGCGTCTTATAGTCCGAAAAATACGGTAATACTATATGGAGGACTGAGGAGTGTATTTTAATATATGGAGTACTATACGGAGTGTATTATACTATATGGAGGACCATAGGGAGTGTATTATACTATATGGAGATCTATGGGGAGTGTATTATACTATATGGAGGACTATGGGGCACATTATATTACATGGAGGACTATGGGGTGTGCATTTAACAATATGGAGGACTGTGATGCACATTATAAAATGCTGCATATTCATCGAGTAATTAGATTGTTTATGCCGGAGTAGAAATCATTGTTCTCAGCAGCACATCGCCGGTGTAAACCGTAGATGTGCTGCTGATAACATGATACTGTATGGGGACAGATTGATCTATTAGTGATTGTTATGTTCCCATCATTCTTTCTCAGTTGGTGTAGAGAGGCCGGGAAACAAGTGTCGAACTTCAATATTGTCGATCACACTCGTTTAGCGGCGTGAGATCAGCGCATGTAAATACAACAGAAAACAGGATTTTTGGTTGCTTACCGTAAAATCTGTTTCTTGAAGCCTCCATTGGGGGACACAGGAACCATGGGTGTATGCTGCTGCCACTAGGAGGCTGACACTATGCAAATAAAAAAGTTAGCTCCTCCTCTGCAGTGTACACCCCACCGACTGGCATTATACTCTTCAGTTAGTGAGAAAGCAGTAGGAGAAAGAACAAGATTGAAAAACCATAACCACAAACTTGAGAACTGTAAACGTGAGAACAGTCATAAAACAGATAACAACAGAAACATTGGGAGGGAGCTGTGTCCCCCAATGGAGGCTTCAAGAAACAGATTTTACGGTAAGCAACCAAAAATCCTGTTTTCTTTATCACCTCTCATTGGGGGACACAGGAACCATGGGACGTCCCAAAGCAGTCCCACGGGTGGGAAAGACAGACTTCCATCAGGTCAGAGGACTCACCACTTCCGCCTGCAAGATCCTTCTGCCTAGGCTGGCGTCCGCCGAAGCGTAGGTATGGACCTTGTAAAATTTGGCGAACGTGTGGATGGAAGACCAAGTTGCCGCTTTGCAAAGCTGTAGGGCGGAAGCCCTGTGGTGCACCGCCCAGGAGGCGCCGACTGCCCGGGTAGAGTGAGCCTTAATCCCAGGAGGGGGCACTCTGTTCTTGACCCGGTAAGCCTCCAAAATTGCCAATCTGATCCAGCGAGCAATAGTCGCTTTAGAAGCCGGTTGGCCTCTGCGCGTGCCATCAGGAATGACGAAAAAGGAATCCGTCTTCCGGAAAGTGGACGTTCTGTCCAGATAGATCCTCACTGCCCTGACAAGGTCCAGCTTGTTCAATGATCGCTCCAGGGGATGAGTCGGAGCTGGACAAAAGGAAGGTAGAACGATGTCCTCGTTGAGGTGGAAGGTGGAAACCACCTTAGGAAGAAAAGAAGGTGAGGGCCGGAAGACCACCTTGTCCTGGTGAATGACCAAAAACGGAGGGCGGCAAGACAGGGCCGCCAACTCGGAAACGCGGCGAATAGACGTGATGGCCACAAGAAAGGTCACCTTCCAAGATAGAACTGATAGAGGAATCTCCCTAAGAGGTTCAAAGAGAGAAACCCTCAGAACGTCCAGTACCAGGTTTAAGTCCCATGCCTCCACAGGGGCTCTGTACGGCGGGACAGCATGGGCTACCCCTTGAAAGAAGGTCTTAACCTGTGGCCGAGAGGCCAAGGTCTTCTGAAAGAGGATGGAAAGCGCAGAGACCTGACCCTTCAGGGAGCTAAGCGCCAGGCCCAAATCCAGTCCTGCCTGAAGGAAGGCCAAAAGAGAAGGCAGGGAAAAAACCATAGGCGGAACGCGGTTGGACTCGCACCAACGGAAGTAAGCCTTCCAGGTGCGGTAGTAGATCCTGGAAGACGAAGGCTTCCGAGCCTGAATCATGGTGTGAATCACCCGGTCCGAAAGGCCGGACGCTCTTAAAACCGCGGTCTCAACAGCCACGCCGTTAAACTGAGCGATCGAGAATTCGGGTGGCAGATCGGACCCTGGGACAGCAGATCGGGGCTGTCTGGAAGGCGCCAGGGAGCGTCCGCGAGAAGGTTGACGAGCTCCGCGAACCAAGCTCTCCTGGGCCAATCTGGGGCGATCAGGATGACCGGCACCCCTTCCGCTTTGATCTTCTTCAACAGCTTGGGAAGTAATGGAAGGGGTGGGAACAGGTAGGGCAGCTCGAACTGTGACCAAGGAATGGCCAGAGCATCGACGCCCACTGCGAGAGGATCGCGGGACCTGGAGACGAACTGCGGAACCTTCTTGTTGATTCGAGACGCCGTGAGATCCACATCCGGAGTCCCCCATCGAAGACAAATCTGATGGAAGACCTCCGGATGCAAGTACCATTCCCCTGCCGCGAGGCCCTCGCGGCTGAGGAAGTCGGCGGCCCAGTTGTCCACGCCGGGGATATGCACCGCGGATATCACCGGAACCGTTGCCTCTGCCCAAAGGAGGATCTTGGATACCTCGGCAAGGGCCAAGGAGCTCCGGGTCCCCCCTGATGGTTGACATATGCCACAGCCGTGGCGTTGTCCGTCTGGATCCGGACTGGAAGGCCCCTGAGGATCCTTTCCCAGTGGCGGAGGGACAGAAAGATGGCCCGAATCTCGAGGACATTGATTGGCAGAGTTGACTCCTGCGACGACCAATGGCCCTGAACCGTCAGGTGGCGAAAAACCACACCCCAGCCGATCAGGCTGGCGTCCGTTGTCACCACCTGCCAGTGAACTGGAAGGAAGGACCTGCCCTGGGAGATGAGAGGTGACGTCAGCCACCAGTTGAGGGACCGCTTGACCCGAGAAGAGAGTCTGATCGGCCGATCCAGGGAGAAGACAGACCTGTCCCACTGAGACAGAATGGCTTGCTGAAGGGGTCGCGAATGAAATTGGGCGAAGGGAATCGCTTCCAATGTAGCTACCATCCTCCCCAGAACCTTCATGGCCGAACGGAGGGAGGGAGGCCGAGGACCCTGGAGCAAGCATATGTCCCGACAAAGAGTGGATCTCTTGTCTTTGGGAAGGAAGACTCTGGTCTGACGAGTGTCGATAAGCATGCCCAGAAAGATGATGCGCTGAGAAGGAATAAGGCAGGACTTCTTCCGGTTGACCAGCCACCCGAAACGGGCTAAGGTGTCGAGAACAATGGACAGGCTTTCGTGGGCCTGAGCAAAGGACGGAGCCTTGATGACGATGTCGTCGAGGTATGGAAAAAGGACCAAGCCTCTGACTCTCAAGATGGCCATCAGCGCCGCCATGATCTTCGTGAACACCCTTGGCGCGGTTGCGAGACCGAACGGCAGGGCGACGAACTGAAAATGATCTCTTTGCACTGCGAAGCGCAGGAAACGGTGATGTCCGGGAAATATCGGGACATGTAGGTAGGCGTCCTGGATATCTATGGAACATAGAAATTCCTGAGCCTCCATGGAAGCAATTACTGAACGAAGGGATTCCATCCTGAAGTGTCTCAGGCGAACTCTCCTGTTCAGCAATTTGAGGTCCAGAATGGGACGAACCTTGCCGTCTTTTTTCGGTACCACAAAGAGGTTCGAGTAGAAACCCGTGTACCGTTCCTTTTCTGGGACGGGAACGATTACCCCGGATTTGAGCAGAGAAGCGATGGCTGCGAAGAAGCCCGGAACAAGAGCGGGATCTCTTGGAGGACGGGATTGGAAGAAACGATCCCGGGGTCTGGAAGCGAACTCTATCTTGTATCCCGAGGATACAACTTCCCTGACCCAAGCGTCCTCTACTGCGGAAAACCAGACGTCCCTGAAAAGGAGAAGACGGCCGCCCAATCTGGGAGTTGGGCTGGAGTCTTGCCAAGAGTACCCTGGAAAAGCTCACAAGGAAAATTGCAGTCAAACAAAGTCCCATTAAAAGTCAAATTTTATTAACAAACTAATGAATAAAAAATCATATGTGAACAGGCCTCTGGAAAACAGAGGACGAATGAAGCACAATATGGCGGTACTTAAAGTGACCAAAGGACACGGACACCCATCACTGCGGAACTAATCACATACTCATATATCACCGGGACCCTTGGCCTAAATACATATTACAAGGATCCATGATCCCATATACAGCAACAGTGGCCTATGTACATAGCTATATACAAATAAATAGATAACTCTAACATGACCAAGGGGCACCCATAGAAGGTTTAGTTACCTACCAGTGCCACAGTGAGAGGTCGGTTACCCCTGCAGACCCCTGCCCTATCGAGTTGTATATAGCTATGTACATAGGCCACTGTTGCTGTATATGGGATCATGGATCCTTGTAATATGTATTTAGGCCAAGGGTCCCGGTGATATATGAGTATGTGATTAGTTCCGCAGTGATGGGTGTCCGTGTCCTTTGGTCACTTTAAGTACCGCCATATTGTGCTTCATTCGTCCTCTGTTTTCCAGAGGCCTGTTCACATATGATTTTTTATTCATTGGTTTGTTAATAAAATTTGACTTTTAATGGGACTTTGTTTGACTGCAATTTTCCTTGTGAGCTTTTTCATATGTATGCTGGCAGTTGTCCCAGCTTATGTCCTATCGTACATGCCCTGAGATATTTCTGCTACTATGCATAAAATATGGTCTTTATTCTTGATCAGTGTATGGATGTCGTATTTAACTATTCTGCAAGAGTACCCTGGGAATAGCGAGGATGCCAGGACGGAGTGGGCCTAAAGGACACCGCCTTCTTCTCTTGACGTGCCTGTGGCCTCTGTTGCTGCTGGGAAAAGGAGTTCGACGCAGCGAAGCGACGAAAAGGCCGAAACTGCCGTCTAGGAGGAGGGCGACGGGGCTTAGCCTGCGGGAGAAGAGAACTTGTACCCCCGGTGGCGTCCTTAATAATTTGATCCAGCTGGGAACCAAAGAGACGAGAGCCCTGGAAGGGCAGACCGGTGAGGGACTTTTTAGAAGATAAGTCCGCCTGCCAGGCCTTGAGCCAAACGGTGCGGCGGATGGCAACGGCATTGCTGGAGGCCTGAGCCGCACAAGACGCGACATCCAGGGAGGCAGAGACCAGGTATTCACCGGCGTGGGAAATCTGGTTGGCAAGCTCCGCTAGTTGCACGGGGGGCGCCCCGTCCAGGATACCTCGACGGAGCTCTTTGGCCCATTTGGAGATGGATTTAGAAACCTAAGTGGAAGCAAAAGCTGGGCAAATAGCCGCTGCAGCCGCTTCAAAAGCTGACTTCGCAAAGGATTCTATAGTCCTATCGTTAGAGTCCTTCAGAGATGCTCCGCCGGACAGAGGAAGCACCGTGTTGGTGGACAGCCTGGACACAGGTGGATCCACCGAGGGAGAGACCGTCCAATTGGCGGTAAGTTCTGGAGAAAAGGGATATAACACACCCAGGCGTTTTCCCCTCTGAAAACGCCTAGTGGGGTTCTCTCTCTCTCTGGACATGATTTCCTCGAATTCAGGATGAGGAGCGAGCAAAAAACTTGGAAGGTGGTTTGGCCCGTCTAAATGAAACCGCCTGATCTGCGGGTTCCATAGAGGGATCCTTTATGCCACAAGATTGGTTTACTGCCACAATGAGATTCTGGACCATCTCCCTCATGGTGGCGATTTGGTTAGAATCCAGCTCCGAAATATCCTCCGAGGGCGCATCAGAGAGTGCCTCGCCTGACTCAGGGGAGGAGGGTCGAGGGGACGCCGACCGCAGGGGAGGGCCAAGTGGCGAGATGGAGCGCGAAGAGGACTCAGACCGACGTTCCTGTCTGGACCTTTTGTGGCTTATCAAGGAGGGCTCGGGCGGCGGTTCCTGCGACCCGCTGGCCACGGCAGGGGTCTGCAGGGGTAACCGATCCAGCGCGGACACCAGGGTTTGAGATACCCGTGTTAAATCGGCCACCGATTGTGACAGAGAGGCGGCCCAGCCTGGGATGGGGGGATCACTCTCAGGCGGAACAGCCGGGGGATCCTGGGCGGTGGGAACAATCGGGTTGCTGCAGGACTGACACAGCAGGGAGGACTGACCTGAGGGAAGTTTGCTGTTACAGGACGAACATGCAAAGTATGTGACTAAGGCAGAAGAGGAAGAAGTAGGAGGACGAGAGCGGCCCCCTTTAGAGTTAGACATTTTGAGAGGTCCCTGAAGATGCCAGTGGTTAGGGGACAGTGGGGCAGAGGGGGGTGTCAGTCTGCAGTGCAGCTACTCACGGACCCGGTCCTGGAAGATGTCCCACTTGTCAGCGGAGAACTCCTGTCCTGAGGGGCCGTATTCTGTGCAGATCGCTGAGCTCACAGAAAAACACGTGCGGGGCTGAGCAGGTGCTGCTGCTGCTGCGGAGTGCACACCAGAAGAGTGACTAATCCCTGGAGGAAGTGGGCGGAGACAGCCACGGAGGCGCCGGTGGGCAGGACAAAATATGTCGGGCGGGAAAAAAACCCGCCCGCAGACCGGAAGAGAGGGAGCGCGCAAACCGGAAGTAGGCCCCGGTAGAAGCCGGGGCCTAAAGTAGGAGCCGGCGGCCGAGGAGGATAACCGCGGCGCCGGAAAGATGCGCCGGAAAGGTGCGCCGCCAGAAACACAGGCGGCGCAGCAGCCTACCAGGCTGCGCCGCTAGAGAAAACTGCTGCCGAGAAGCCCCCTGCGGCGCCAAAGCAGCGCGCCGCAGGAAGAAGCGGCGCGCCGGTCTATCAGGGACGCAGCGCCGGAGTGGCCCCCAGCAAAAACTGCGGCGCTCCGGCCCGACAGGGCCGCAGCGCCTGTGTGCCCCCTGGAAAACCGCGGCGCAGAGGCAGTGCGCCGCGGGGAGAAGATGTGGCTCCTACCGAAAGACTGGTAGGAGAAATCGCGGAGCCCACACTGGTAGGCAAACGGCGCGGCAGCCTATAACGGCCCCGCGTCCGTAAGAGAAGGTCTGCAGAGAAACTGCAGGCCCAGGTCGTGCTGCGGGAATCCGTGCAAGCAGCGACCTGAAATACGGGAGCCCCTAGTAAGACCCACAGGAATCTCTAGGAAGGGATGGGAGGAAACCGCGGCGCCGGAATACTTACCTCAAACATCCCACGCCGGTACTAACCTTAAAAGGGGGATGAGACGTCCAGGGAGCTGATGTACGTCCTCGTCTCCACAACCGACAGGCTCTGGTGGGCGAGTGGGTGGGGGACGGAGCCAGGACCGGACTTCTAAGCACGCTGGTGTGCTAGGATCTTGGTCCTGGAGAAGGATCTATGAGGATACGGGGTGGCAGTACACGCCGTACTCATAGTCCATAATGTGGGACTACAGGTGTGACTGTTCACCCTGTATCCCATCCGGAAACCTGAAAGAAAAACGACGCACATTGAGGTAGATAAGGGTCTAATGAAAGACCCGTGTCCACCTCCTACTGACACTAAGCTAAACTGAAGAGTATAATGCCAGTCGGTGGGGTGTACATTTATTTGCATAGTGTCAGCCTCCTAGTGGCAGCAGCATACACCCATGGTTCCTGTGTCCCCCAATGAGAGGCGATAAAGAAATGCTTCTGTGTGATATGCAATATGTCAATATGTTAGCATTTGAGGCCCCATTTTAAACTTTTGCCTAGGGCCCCACTTTGCCTAAAACCGGCCCTGACTCAGGGTCATGGATTTTACGTACATATTATATTTTTCTTGGCATGTGCTGGATATACATGGCTCATCTGCAAAAAAAAAAAAAGAGTAAATTCACATATACCACATTTCATATTTCTATGACTAACCACATGTCATATTTCTATGACTAACCACATGGATTACGATGGTGGTGACCTATATTTACTATACGCAAGAGGTTTATATAAGTTTATTTCTGATTTATAAAATTGCTTCCTTCATTTCTGAAAAGGCAACAAAAATGACACATATTTGGCATCACCAAATAACACATACTGTATATAAAACTACATGGTGAACAGTTAAAAAAAATAAATACATTTAAAAACAGATTTTTAATGATTTGGGTCCTAATGAATCAGAAACATAATTTGCAAAAATTTTTCAAGTACGGATTTTTCAGAAAAGGGCATCCCAATATTCAATTAAAAATGACAATTACATGATTTCCTATTTTGTAAACATTCATTTTACAAACACAACACAAAAAATTGGACCTAATTATAAAAATTATAAAATCTTAGTTGCTAGAAGCTAAAGATTAGGTGTCCCAAAAAAAGGACATTGGTAGATAATGGGTTAAGAAAAAATTAAATAAAAAGTGATCAAAAGTCAAATGTGTTCCAAAATGGTACTGTCATGAGCCAGGCCGGGGTTTGTTTCTTGTTATTTTCTCCCTGGTCTGGTCATGCGGAGGTTAACCTTCTCTACCTCGTTTTGGGTTCTGTATGGCTAGTTGTCTGCTGTGGCCTGCAGACCAATGTCAGTGAGTTCATGCTCCCAGGCTAGAGCAGCTGACCCTTTGATACCGTGTGTTGTCCTCTGTTCCTGTGACTTCACTTTTCTGCCTCCCCACTTTGTCTTAGTGTTCCCTCCCTGTTCTTGGACCTCTTGGTATGTGACCCGGCTTGTCTTCTGACCCGTTTTACTGTCTCTCGTCTCGGTTATATCTGCTCCCGTCTGGCTCTGACTTCTGGCTTGTATCTGACTTCTTGTCCTGACGGTTTCTGACTCAGCTCGTCAGACCACTCTTTTGCCATTTAGTGGCGCTTGTGCTGCTGCTCTGTGGTATTACGCTGTGTGTGCAACCTCTCTGACCAACATCCCCTGGTGGAGGTTGCGCTATACTGCACTGAAGCAGCATTACAGGTACCGGTATAAACTACCACTTTTTGTGGTTCTGTGCATTGCAGCACCACTGGATGGAAGACACTACCTGAATGGCCAGGACGCAGTGCTGACAGTATTTTTCCAGCAATATGGGACATAGGTTCTCTACTGCAATAGAATCCAAAATCTTGTGTATAGTTGTCCATGTCTGACCTAAAAACAAAAATAAATAACAGTTAACCTCCTTCTACAATGAAAACATCTAAATGAAACTAGGCCCAGAAGAACCACAGGGATGTATTGTGTTACATGTACGCCAGTAGGTTCAGATCGGGGCGGGACAGGTCTCATGAATTCATTGTAACTCTGGGGGAACCGCTACTCAGGGTGACCATGTACAGCAGCTTCCTCAGGCACAAGATGGACCCACTTGCTCACAGATACGGTTGATAGAGTCCTCATGAACATGAACTGGGTAGTTTAATGTCACAGCACATTCAGTAGAATTCAAGTCTCTTATACACAGGCTTTATAAACAGTACAGCTGGTTCTTAGAAGCACATTGACTAAAAGTCTCTTTTGATAGCACAGTTCAGCACAGATCAAGACGCTTTACAATAGCACAGTGTACACAGCATTCCTTCTAGCACAGTGTAATGGAGGAGGGGGGAGGGTTTGCTGAGGGAGATGATCTCGGTGACAATTTCTTCCAATAACTATCTTCCGACTCCTGATAGACTTTCTCCACTAGCAGTACAGGGGGTTAGCCCAACTCCACTCTATTGGAATCCTGTGTCCATATGGTTCACTTGCCTGAACTCTTGTGAGAGAGAGAGATCACACACCCTATCTGGTTTGATTCTCAGTGAGCTAGAAAGTTGCTCATCAGATATTTTGGTTCTAATTTTAGTCTTGAGTGTTTCAATCTTGAAAATAGTTGCTCCTGAATGTCAGGTGATGCCAAAAAGCAATGACATGAATACAAAGAGGATACACTGAGACTGTTCTATATACATCACATAGAAGACATAGAATGTTGTATACATCACACAGGAGACACTGCAAATCTGCTGTATATACCAGGGCTGTGGTGTCGGTAAGCCAAACCTCCTACTCCTCAATTTCTCTGACTCCTGACTTCGACCCCACGATTCTGAATCCAGAGCACAGCCTCTCTACTGAGTATGTACATAAAGTGCAGCACAGATTCATCTCACCTAAAAGCCTAGATCCTTATTCAGTAACAGAACAGACATTTATAGGACATTTCATAACTTTCACAAATTCTTATGAAAAATTTACAGCACGTACTGCATTGAACTACTGTACCCAATTTATTATTTTATACAGACTCCAACTCCACCAAAATGGACACCGACTCCAAAGCCCTGGTGTATACATCACATACGTTAAGAGACACTGAAACTGCTGTATAGATCACATGGAATACACTGAGACAGCTGTGTATGCATCACATAGGAGACAAAGCCAAATACAAAGCGCCACTATCTCAGGCAGTACTATTCTGGCAGCTATGTTCAAGAAGATGCTTTATAGAACTCTGTTCAAGGCATTGCTGGATGTCCCACCAGTTGAATCCGCGATGAACAGCAAGTTATTCTAAAAGATAGAGGATAAATTATGATTTTGGGAAAACCTCAGTAATACAAATATTGTTGCATATTATCTCAGGACTCTGTAGAATTCAATTGAGAAGAACTGCATTACTGAAGTCATGACCCTATTCTTGCAACAGCTGAGGGTTTCAATAGTGGGATCTGCTCCTGTTAAGCATTTATGGAGTATCCTGTAGATATGCCATAAATGTGAAAGTTTAATAGGCGTTTAACCCCTTTTCTCTGTAAAAAAGATCCAGACCCACTAGTTCTATTTGTGGGGTAAATTGGTGCTGCCAATGACTATGAGAAGTGGTCCTGGCTGTGCTGCAAGTGGAGCGCCCTCCTCAGCAATATGCGAGGCTTGTAGGGGCATCATACTGTGTGTGAAGAGAGTGTGAAGAGAGTGTGGATGCATCATACTGTGTGTGAAGAGAGTGTGGATGCATCATACTGTGTGTTCAATACTGTGCAAACACCATGCTCTGTGTGTAGGGGTAGCTGTGGAGGCATTATACTGTGTGTGGGGCTGTAGAGGGATGAAGCATCATAACCTCTGTGGAGGCATCATACTGTGTGTGTGTGTGGGGGGGGTCTGTGGGAGCATCATATTGTGTGAAGGGGCACTGTGCAAGTGTCATCCTGTTAGCGCAATACTGTGTGGAAAGGCACCACTGTGCAGGTCTCAGTTTAAGTACGGAGGTCTGTGGGGTACCACACTGTGTGTGGGGCATTATACTGCGTGTAGGGGCACTGTGCTTGTGTCATTCTGTGTGGAGGTCTGTGAAGGCATCATACAGAGTGTGGGGTCTGTGTGGCATTATACTGTGCGTGGGGTCATAATACTGCGTGCATGGGCATTGTGTGGGTGTCAATTCCTGCGTGGAGGTCTGTCGGGGCATCATACTGTGTGTAGGGGCTGAACTGTATATGGGGATCTGTGAGTGCATTATACTGCGTGGAGGGGCACTGGCAGGTGTTATACCGTGTGTGGGACGTCATACTGTGTGGGTACCTCATACTGTGAGGATCTGTGGGTGCATGTCACGCGTGACAATGCATATGTTTACTTTAACACTTTACTCTTTTCCCCCTAATTTGAGCTAGGATACTGTTGGCTGTTACCTGGAAGGAGCGTTCTCAGTTACCTGCTCTGCTGCGCAGACGTACATGGTTTTTAGGTATTTGCCCTGCTGCATACCTTCCTCATGTGCGGTCCCTGGTTGCTGCTGTGAAGCTGTCGGCGGGTTGTGAGGTAATTTGCAGATGGTGCATGACTTTCCATGTGGGTCAGTGCATGCAGTCTCAGTCAGGTGCCCTGTGCCTCAGATCCTGCACTGTTTGTGCTTACTAGGGCGTGCGCGGCCACACCTCCCCGGCTTTTATCAGGGTTAGGGTGTGTACTTCAAATGCTGTCCCCAGCCAATTGCTGAGGGGCAGCTCATATATAAAGTTCCCCTACCCTATGTGCAGGGCCTGAGCTACTCACAAAGCACCTGAACTTTGCTATTTGTGTTTCTGCACGATGCCTGTTTATGTTTTGGTGCCGAAGTCCTTGCCTTGATTCCTGTTCTGGAGGCGGTATATCCAGGCCCGAATCCTTGATCCTGTACCTGTCTGAACTGTGTCTGCTGTGATTATGTTCCTAGAATCCCTCTGCATC
Organism: Ranitomeya imitator; assembly: GCF_032444005.1. Lineage (NCBI taxonomy): Eukaryota > Metazoa > Chordata > Amphibia > Anura > Dendrobatidae > Ranitomeya > Ranitomeya imitator. The sequence continues at coordinate 1,197,595,162 of NC_091282.1, read as the reverse complement.
TGGAGCCTCACTCCCAGTGACTTTGAGTCTCTTGAAACCGGTGTTTCTGCTGAGCATCTACTACTCCGTGCTCTGACTACAATGCGGTGTTAACCCCGTCTGGCTCATGTCCAGTACGGCGGTGTTTGCACCATCACGCTTGAGTTCCTTCCTAGGTCTGATGCCCGGAGCCTGACGACTGCAGTCTGGAACCTGATGACCGCTGTCTGGAGCTTGGAGCCTGATGTCTCTGGTGCCTGTAGGTCGTGTAGGATGTCCGGAACCTGGGTCCAGATGTCCTGTCTGTACCCTGATGTCCTGCCTGTGTCTTGATGACCTCATAGACCCTAATGTCCTGATATCCTGTCTGTTCCCTGATGTCCTCCCTGTGTCCTATATCCTGATGACCTGGGCTGCCACGTCAGTGTCCCAGATGTCTGTCCAGTATTCCTGCGTCCTGATGTCTTTCCTGAGTTCAGATGTCCTGTCTATATCCTGATGTCTTGCCTGTACCCTGATGTCCTTCCTGGGTCCTGATGTCCTGCCTGTGTGTGCCTCGGCGATCCGTTGGTGCCTTGGGGTCCACTGGGTGGTACCCTTCTGAGGTGTGGAATCGGGAGCCTGACATCGTCATGTTTTGTTTATGTACTGTGTGACTTTAGTCAACTTTACTTTCTCTATACCTGAAGTATCGGTGTAATCAAGTCCTACGTGTCTTTTTGTCCACATGCTCAGCTACCACAGAACCCCAGTCTCTGCCCTCCCCTAGTTCGGGTAGACCCGGGTCCCCCTCTGCGGTTCAAAGGGTCCGTATTTTGTCCCCGGGGGACGCGCGCCCCATCCCTTCTGAGGTGGTCGGCGTGGGGGCGTCTACGGGCTGGGCCGCATCTGCAGCTGACTGTGACAGTGCATTATACTATGGGGAGGGGTACTGGCAGGTGTCATACTGTGTGGGGGGCATCATACTGTGTATGAGGGGCTGTGGGGACCTCATACTGTATATGGGGATCTGGGGGTGCATTATACTGTGTGGAGGGGTACTGGCAGGTGTCATATTACTGTGTGGGGATGTGTCATACTGTGTGGGGACCTTATACTGTATATGAGGATCTGTGGGTGCATTACACTGTGTGGAGGGGTACTGGCAGGTGTCATATTACTGTGTGGGGATGTGTCATACTGTGGGGGGCATCTGTGGGGACCTTATACTGTATATGGGGATCTGTGGGTGCATTACACTGGAGGGGCACTGGCAGGTGTCATACCGTGTGGGGGGCATCTGTGGGGACCTTGTACTGTATATGAGGATCTGTGGGTGCATTACACTGTGTGGAGGGGTACAGGCAGGTGTCATACCGTGTGGGGGGCATCTGTGGGGACCTTATACTGTATATGAGGATCTGTGGGTGCATTACACTGTGTGGAGGGGTACAGGCAGGTGTCATACTGTGTGGGGGGCATCTGTGGGGACCTTATACTGTATATGAGGATCTGTGGGTGCATTACACTGTGTGGAGGGGTACAGGCAGGTGTCATACTGTGTGGGGGGCATCTGTGGGGACCTTATACTGTATATGAGGATCTGTGGGTGCATTACACTGTGTGGAGGGGTACAGGCAGGTGTCATACTGTGTGGGGATGTCATACCGTGTGGGGGGCATCTGTGGGGACCTTATACTGTATATGAGGATCTGTGGGTGCATTACACTGTGTGGAGGGGTACAGGCAGGTGTCATACTGTGTGGGGGGCATCTGTGGGGACCTTATACTGTATATGAGGATCTGTGGGTGCATTACACTGTGTGGAGGGGTACAGGCAGGTGTCATACTGTGTGGGGGGCATCTGTGGGGACCTTATACTGTATATGAGGATCTGTGGGTGCATTACACTGTGTGGAGGGGTACAGGCAGGTGTCATACCGTGTGGGGGGCATCTGTGGGGACCTTATACTGTATATGAGGATCTGTGGGTGCATTACACTGTGTGGAGGGGTACAGGCAGGTGTCATACCGTGTGGGGGGCATCTGTGGGGACCTTATACTGTATATGAGGATCTGTGGGTGCATTACACTGTGTGGAGGGGTACAGGCAGGTGTCATACCGTGTGGGGGGCATCTGTGGGGACCTTATACTGTATATGAGGATCTGTGGGTGCATTACACTGTGTGGAGGGGTACAGGCAGGTGTCATACTGTGTGGGGGGCATCTGTGGGGACCTTATACTGTATATGAGGATCTGTGGGTGCATTACACTGTGTGGAGGGGTACAGGCAGGTGTCATATCGTGTGGGGGGCATCTGTGGGGACCTTATACTGTATATGAGGATCTGTGGGTGCATTACACTGTGTGCAGGGGCACTGGCAGGTGTCATACTGTGTGGGGATGTCATACCGTGTGGGGGGCATCTGTGGGGACCTTATACTGTATATGAGGATCTGTGGGTGCATTACACTGTGTGGAGGGGTACAGGCAGGTGTCATATCGTGTGGGGGGCATCTGTGGGGACCTTATACTGTATATGAGGATCTGTGGGTGCATTACACTGTGTGCAGGGGCACTGGCAGGTGTCATACTGTGTGGGAAAATTAGTTATCACTAAGGTCACTGTTAGGCCTCGTTCAGATGTCCAAAGAAGGAAAAAATTGATGTCTCTCAAAACAAGAGCACATAAAGCAAACTTAAAAAAAAAATTGTGTCCCGAGTAGTGAAAAATAAAATATAATTTTGATATCCGCGTATTTGTACCCACAGACTACAGATCTCAGCACAGTTATACCGCATAGCTAACGCTGGAACAATACACATTCCTCACATCCCATGTACCCATGTCAGTAACACAATATACCCGGCCTCACACAACACAAGGAATGTGGCGGCCATAAACCAGCTGATGATGAGACTTCTGTGGTCAGTTTTCGGTCTCCACATACAGCAGTGATCATGGAGAATGCACCGTGAACATGGCGGCGACACCAACTCCCAATTCCCTCACGTACAATTTCTCCTCAGGACGCCGAGTCACTGAAGGCGGGAAACCTCACAGCGCCCGTCAGCGCCCCCTCCCGGACGGTTATTTTTAAACTGTAACTATATTTCGCGTCGCGTTGCTGCCCTCTTTTGGTCAAATGACGCTATGGGTGTGTATTGGACGACTGGCGCGGTTTTCCACTCATTTTGGTCCTCGCAACGCTCCGTAGTTTTTATCGTGACGTCACATGATTGAATTCAGTATGGAACCGGCAGCGGGAAAAATAGTCAGAGAAAAAAAGTACGTATGGCATGACATTATATACTGCTAGGCGTATACCGGAGGCTGTAATCGGCGTTTAGTCACATTCGTAGCCATGTAATAACGCGTTGGCTTGAACCACAAGTCCCGGAATGCATTGCGCAGATAGAACTATATAGGAATTTAAGATTTATCTGTAACGACCAATAACGTTGCTGCTTTCATTATCTATACTGCACTGTTATTGGTTACAATGTACAGAGGTGTTTTTGGTAGCTACCAATAAGGTAGCTGCTGTCATTATACTGCACTGTTATTGGTTACAACATACAGTGGTGCCAGATAGCTACCAATACGGTTGCTGCTTTCACTATGCTACACTGTTATTGGTTGCTATGCACAGTCGTGTCTCCTTTAGCTACCAATAAGATTGCAGCTTTCATTGTCTGTACTGCACTGTTATTGGTTACAACGTACAGTGGTGTCTGATAGCTACCAATAAGGTTGCAGCTTTCATTATCTATACTACACTGTTATTGGTTGCTATGTATAGTGGTATCCTCTATAGCTACCAATAAGGTTGCTGCTTTCACTATGCTACACTGGTTTTGGTTGCTATGCACAGTCGTGTCTCCTTTACAAACCAATGAGGTTGCTGCTTTCTTTATCTATGCTGCCCTGTTATTAGTTGCTATGGGAGACACTACCTGTTTTCTCAGGTTGATCTGTAGCTCCCTGTGCTGTTTTCCAGCCTTCTCACCCTTGCTGTCAGTGAATAGTGTCTGGCCCCCTGTCCTGGTCTTGTCACAGCTCTGATATACTGTAGTGACCCCTGCACCTGTGTATGTCAGTGGTTAGAATGGGTTTTCAACTTCCGTATTTACTGACAGCAAGCAGAGATCTTGAAAACGGTGTCAAACTGAGAGCATTAATCCGAAAAAGTAGTGTTAGGGCACCACTGATATCGCCATATTGTGCTTAGCCCCTTAATCGCCAATATGCCGTTTTACTGACCCGATGAATAAGAGAATAGCGCCCCCCGAAGGGCGGAAATAAAGCGAGTGTCAGCTGTTTATTATCACCGACACCCAGCTACATCGGCCACGATCGGCGTTTGCTTCGGTCGCGTCCGTTTAACCCACCTGGATGCTGTTGTCACCAGCGATGGCGGCACCAAGGTGGTTAATAGAAGGAGCGAGCGCCTTTGGCTCCCTGCGATCGTTTTGTCCTGAAGGTTGCCACAGCAACCTGAAGCCAAATAACGTCCTCGGGCGTCTGCCCGCTATGGTGACCTGTTAGACCGTTAGCAACATTTTAGTGGAAAAAAAATGTCACTTATTTCGCCATTCCACTTTGTTAAATCTTCAGGTGCTCTAAGGCAAACATCCTGGGCACGGAATTGAACACTTCAAGAGGTGCCATTTTTAAAATAGTCTCATTTGGGGGCATTTCCAATCTATATGCCTCTCCAAAATCTCTTCAAAACTGAAAAAGGTCCCTAAAAAGAATATTTTCTAAGCTTCCTTGAAAAAAAATAGAAAAATTGCTGCTTTAGCCCTTTTAACATCCTAACAAAACAAAAGAACAATAAAAAAAACGCTAATAAACTACGCTAAAAAAACGCTATAAAAAAAAATAAAATAAAAGAACGCTCAATGAATGATGCTGTTGTAATGTAGACATACTGGTAATTTTATTGTTAATTAATGGTTTATTGCCTAGTCTGTGTGGTATGACTATTTGGTTTAAAAATATAAAGAATGAAAATTTGTAAACTGCGAACTTAAAAAAAAAAAATAATTGTAAAATTCTCAATATTTTTCATAAAGAAATTAAAAGGTAACATAAAGTACAATGTGTCACAAAAAAAGAAAAAAATGAGGATTGGTCAAGAAGGGGCTAGAGTTTATCAGTTTGTGGGGTGCAGATAGATTCTTGTAGATTTATTAATGAGGTTTTATACTATTTGTGGGTATGTTTCACATTTATTGCATGTCGTTAGGCAACGTTGGGGGTAACATCTGACGTATATGCTAGGAAAAGGCTCACATTTAACATATCCATTCACACGCTGACGCAAAAACCATGTACCACATACTGTATATATACCTTTTGTTTTTTTGCCTTGTGGCTATTGACACATGGCATATATCAGGGAATCATCGAGACGAAGGCCTTCATTCAGATATTGTGAAAAAATTCGCGTTTTTGACCAGTTTTAATTGATGTTTAATCTGTTTGTCCATTTTTGTCATCAGTCTGGCATCCTTTTTTTTTTGTGGTGCAAAAAATGAACTTACAGGCTTCTCCTATCCATTAAAACAAAACAAAACGCCGCACTAAGATGGTGTCTCTGTTTTTCCCACAGACGCATTGATCTCTGACTCAGTTTTCCAGACACTTGATTCCCAAAGACATGTCAACGGATCCATAGACTATAAAGGGTAAGTGTTCTCTCTGAGAAAAATGGACGTCTGACTGCGGGTTTAGGTTAAATTCGTATGTCCGTACACGGACTGACCCGAGCTCAGCAGCACAAGAGGCGGTTAGCGTATGTCAGGAGACTCGGCAGTCAGGCTGGAGATTGCAATACGAGTGCAGATGTGTAAAACTGGCCTTGGACATAGGGCTAAGGCTAGGTTCACATTGCGTTAATGGGTTAACGCTAACGGAATCCGTTGCTTGGCAAAATTGTCGCAATTAACGCCATGCAACAGGTCCGTTAGCGCAACCATTGACGGCAATGTGACTTTTATCTGTAGCGCATCGCTAGCGCATGCCATTTTCGGCACACACTAGCGATGTGCCGTTATTTTGTGACGGACCTCGGACGCTGCTTGCAGTGTCTGAGGTCCGTTCCTCGCTAGCGCAGATCGGGGATCGGCAAACGCGATCCCTCTAAAGACATTGCGTTAGCGCAATCCGCTAGCGCTATGCACTAAACGGATTGCCCTAACGCAATGTGAACCTAGCCTTACTCAAGGTGCACAGGGATTTTAAGGCTTTTGAAGCGAGTGTATTTTCAATGCTTATAATGTCCATGGACGATAAAGAAACCAGACAGAAGAAGAATCAATGCCATCGAAATGTGGTGCTGGAAAAGGATGTTATCAGTGCCATGTATGGCAAGAAGAACAAGCAAATCAATTTAGGAAGAAATGAAGCCAGACATGTCACTCAAAGCAAGGATCACCAAGTGAACGACTTGCCTACTTTGGACACATCATACGAAGAGAGCGATCACTGGAGAAGGACATCATGGTAAGGAGAATGGAAGGAATAAGGCGAAGAAGAAGACCAGCAGCGCAATGGCTTGATACTATCAAGATAACTGCAGAGAAGACCTTGGTGGATCTACCTAGGCTTACAAGATCGATCTTCCTACAATGTGTTCATCCATCAAGTCACCATGGGACGAGATCGAGCCGAAGGTCGTCAAATAAATAAAATAAATGTCCATGTGCCAAGCAGAGCTCAGACAGACCAACGCAAGTTAGTGGGGGTAGTTGAAATGAATGGTTTTAGATGTGGACCAATGGTTTGCTTGTACAAAATCACGCCAGGCACTATTCCGATGCGTTTTTGGGTCAGGCTCACCAGTTAAATTCAATGGGTCCATAAAAAATTGGTACCATACATACGCCAATTATACGGATTTTGTTTTTGACAGATCCAGTGCAATTAACATAAGAATCTCTGTTTGGCCTTGTATTTTTTTTAGTCTTTGATGCATGAAAAGTATGACATATGGCACAAATGAAGAATGGGACAATTGTCTGATCCCGATCTTAAATTATATACTCACGGGGCATATCTGCTGCTTAATATTGCAGCTGTAAAATCTGCACCATATTCTGCTTATTTAGCTACAGGTTTGGAAGGTGAATGGGGCTTTGGTCCAGTGCCATTTAAAATCCATGGACAGGACAGGTTTGGTGCTTTTTTTATTTTTTGGAGACAGGTGCTATGTTTTTATAATCCTGCTCAGCCAATTTAGGGCAACACGGCGACCTGTAGTCATGGAACATGATTTCGTTAATGGCGAGCTACCAGTCCCAACTAATGAAAGGTAGTAACATGCTCGGAATTTGTGATTTAACTTTTCTTTACTTGTATCATTTGTACAGAGACAATCATGAATTCCGGAGATCGCTTTGTTAACACGTTGAGGAAGGTGAACTATCCTAAAGCCTCTAAGTTGAACGGAGAAGACTTTGACTGGCTGTTTGAAACCACAGATGCTAAATCTTTCCTAGACTGGTTCTGTGCCAGCATCACTGAGCAAAACGTGGCGTCAGAAGACAAACTGCAGGCCGTTAATGAATTGAAGGAGTCTGGAAAGGCTCTACTGGATGAAAAGGCTTTAGAGGAGGTGATGAAGACATGCAAATCCTCCAGCTCTAAGGTCTCTGCGTTGGAGGAGGTGACGGTGGAGAAGTTAGAGGAAGAACTTAGCAACCTGCAGAAATTACGAGGGCTGCACCTACATAGGCGTAATAAGCTTCAGATGATGGCGTCCGCCAACCACCACTCATGTCTGAAATTCAAAGATATAGAAGACAAGGAGGCCAAAGCCTTGAATGAAACCTTGAGCGACCTGCAAGTGATCGGCAACAAGATGAACCGTGAGCTCCAGGCTCTTTTGGCGAGCATCCAGAGGCTCATTTCTTTCTATTGCCTCGATGAGAAGGGTCCAACGTCCTCCTCATCACCACCCATCTTCTTATTCCAGGTCCTCCTAGATAAATACTTATCATGTGAAGAACAGAGCACGGCCACACTCACACAGTTCACTAAAGAACATTTCTTAGAAAATCTCTCAAAGTGTAGAGAGGAGACGAATAAAGATTTTAAGCAAATTCAGCTGGACGGGGATAGCCAGGATGATCCGGCCCTCGAGGAAAAGTGCAAGGAGACAATGAGACTCCAGGTGGCTTACATCAGTGCCAGACACAAGCTCATAGAGGCGAAGGCCAAGCATTCAAGTTTAATGGCTGGTCTACAATGGGTGGAGGCCAATGCCAGTGCCGCTCAGAGCAAGGTAAGCGTGTTATTGGTTCTGGAAATTCACAGTTTAATCAGTCCCATGCAAATGCTTAAACGTGACACTTAAAGGCAACCTGTCATCACATTCATGCTGCGCGAACCACAGGTGCATGAATCAGACACCACCTGTGCAATTACTGCCAGATATGTTTTACTCGGAAATGCAGCAACATTTCGGAAAAACAGTGAAAAGCCAGCAGTGGACTATTCCTGTCGGATGACTAGTCCGATGTAGTCTGGCCTATCTCTGCCCCTCTTTAGTTGACTTAAGTCTATCCTTATATACATACATAGGAAGAGACCTGCAAGTCAAAGGGATCATGGCATGACATTTCTTGAAACTTTAAAAATGCAAAAAAAAAAAAGCCTCTTACATGAAAAAAACTACCCACATAAAAAACACCCAACATCCGTTCTCCAGACCTGTCTTTTTTCTGCTTTGGTTTCCTTGTTTTTTATGTTTTATTTGCTAATACCTGATTTCTTTGCATTACAAAGGCCTTTCGTAAAGACAAGCTAACCCTGAGAATATCAAGCTTGAAGGATGAGACGTCAAAGATTGAAAATCATATCGAATCCATCAAAAAGGAGACTCTTCCAGCCCTAGTCCGGGAGAGCTCTCAGAGGCTGAAAATGCCCATTGTTAAAAGAGAGTACGATATGCAGATAGATCGCTACCGTTTATACACGTCCAGGCAGGAACTGGTCTGCCACCATCTGATGAAGCAGAAGGCCTCCTTCGAGCTTTTACTCCTCGGCTTTGAGCTGGAGTTAAGGAAACACAGAACTGTGAACCGCCAACTGGAAGCCTTAATTCAAAAGCTGAGACAAAGCGCCGACAGTCTAGAAGCAAGATTAATGATGATGTCTGAGGGTCCTTTGTTGGTGTCAACCAAGCCAAGGATCAACATCGACTCTAGAGATTCAGCCGCCCATGGGTAAGATGGTCAATTATCCCAAAGCTGCATACTATCGTAATAGATAATGGCTTTACAGACTATATCCTAAACTTATGTCTTTAATCGCATGCGACTTTAACGTCCAGCCGCTCCACATTTTACTCTACAGTGACATTTTAAAATGTCATTGCAGAGTAAGCAGGGAGCCAAGTGTCATCTCTGCCTTCCTGATCCCTATATTCACAGCATGGATGAGCGCCGTAAATACAGTAATGGGAAACACTAACAGCGCCGCCTCCTCTCGTTCTATCAATCGTGTGATTGACGGGTGGCAGGAGGGAACAGGCGCTGGGTCAACTGACAGACAGACAGGATCCTGATTTCTCAAGGTCCAATTACAAGTTGCAAAAAATGCTTATGTATCTCCGGCTCTGAGAGTCGCAGTCTGAACTAGTTAAGGCGAGAGCAGTAAGTCGCCACAAAATTACAGCATGTCCGGAGAACTGCACTCGCCTTCCCCAGTGTTTTTTTGTTGTTTTTGTTTTTTTGGTCCCTCACTCTTGATCTCTGTACCACCCAGCATCCTGTGTTGACGTTGTATTTTCCCACATGACCCCAGAAGGTTTTGCAGCTTGTCATTGGCTGTTCTTATAGAACAAGATATCATTGCAAGAAGTTTATTTTCTTTTTGGGTCATTTGCAGGTAGTGCCATATAATTAGTAAATAGATATTAATACAAAATAGTGACCTGTCTGGTCATTGAATTTTCTATTCTTCACAATTAGGGCTCTTTTCCACTGTAATTGGAGCCCCTATTAATGCCCTGGTTACAGGGGAGAAAAAAAAATCTTTGCTGAACTTTTGTGGAACAAATTATGTAAACGAAAAAATCTATAATAGATATAGATATATCTATCTATCTATCTATCTATCTCAAGAACTGCCATCCCGCTCAGGTCACCCCCACGTTCCACACTTATAGAAACATACAGGCCATTAAAGGGACACTGTCACCTGAATTTGGAGGGAACAATCTTCAGCCATAGAGGCGGGGTTTTCGGGTGTTTGATTCACCCTTTCCTTACCCGCTCGCTGGCTGCATTCTGGCTGTAATATTGGTTTGAAGTTCATTCTCTGTACTCCATAGTACACGCTTGCGCAAGCATGTACTATGGAGGACAGAGAATGAACTTCAATCCAATATTGCGGCCAGAATGCAGCCAGCGGGTAAGGAAAGGGTGAATCAAACACCCGAAAACCCCGCCCCTATGGCTGAAGATTGTTCCTTCCAAATTCAGGTGACAGTGTCCCTTAACACCCAGAAACTTATGAAGAACTTGCAGTCCTCATTGGCCCCAATCTCCTCCATCTCATGTCCTGATTCTGCATTACAATGAAACCCTGCAAAGTGCCCTGGATGAAGCTGCACCTCCTATACATAGAACAACTCAGCACAGACGGCGACAACCGTGGCACACGCTGTATTGTTTCCTGCAGCGGTGCTCCAGGTGCGCTGACCGTCTGTGGAGAAAATCTAATCTACCCGAAGATTTCATCCATTATAAGTTCATGCTAAAAACATACAACTCTGCCCTTCACCTCTCCAAGCAAACCTATTTCAACACCCTGATCACCTCACTGTCAAATAACCCTAAACGTCTCTTTGACACTTTCCAGTCCTTACTCAACCCAAGAGTGCAGGCCCCAACCACGGATCTCCGCGCTGACGATCTGGCCAATTACTTCAAAGAAAAAATTGACCACATTCGACAGGAAATCATCTCCCAATCTCTTCATACCATTCACTGTCCTCCCTCCCCCACTGCATCTAGTTCATTCTTTGACTTTGAACCAGTTACAGAAGAAGAAGAAGTAGTCAGGCTCCTTGCACCAGTGACCCCATTCCGTCACATCTCCTCCAGTCCCTTTCCCCGGCTGTCACCTATCACCTAACAAAAATATTCAACCTTTCTCTCACTTCCGGTATTTTTCCCTCCACATTTAAGCATGCCATCATACATCCATTACTTATAAAACCATCCCTCGATCAAAACTGTGCCGCTAACTACAAACCTGTCTCTAATCTTCCCTTCATCTCTAAACTCCTCGAACGCCTGGTCCACTCCCGTCTTACCCGCTATCTCTCAGATAACTCTCTTCTCGACCCTCTTCAATCTGGTTTCTGCTCTTTACACTCTACTGAAACTGCCCTCACTAAAGTCTCTAATGATCTACTAACAGCTAAATCTAATGGTCACTACTCCATGCTAATTCTCTTGGATCTCTCCACAGCATTCGATACTGTGGATCATCAGCTCCTCCTCAATATGCTCCGCTCCATCGGCCTCAAGGACACCGTTCTCTCTTGGTTCTCCTCCTATCTCTCTGACCGATCCTTCACTGTATGTTTTGATGGTTCCTCCTCCTCTCACCTTCCCCTTACTGTTGGGGTTCCTCAAGGATCAGTCCTAGGCCCCCTCCTCTTCTCTTTGTATACCACCCCTATTGGACAAACAGTAGATGATTTCCAGTACCATCTCTATGCTGATGACACTCAATTATACACCTCTTCTCCTGTTATCACGCCGACCTTTTTAGGAAACACCAGTGATTGTCTTACCGCTGTCTCTAACATCATGTCCTCTCTCTATCTGAAACTGAACCTGTCTAAAACTGAACTCCTTGTGTTCTCTCCCTCTACTAACCTTCCTTTGCCTGACATTGCCATCTCCGTGTGTGGTTCCACCATTACTCCCCACCAACATGCCCGCTGCCTTGGGGTCATCCTTGATTCCGAGCTTTCATTCACCCCCCACATTCGATCACTGGCTCGCTCTTCTTATCTGCACCTCAAAAACATTTCTAGAATTCGCCCTTTTCTTACTTTCGACTCTGCAAAAACTCTTACTGCTTCACTTATTCATTCTCGTCTGGACTATTGTAACTCTCTACTATTCGGCCTCCCTCTTACCAAACTCTCCCCGCTGCAATCTGTGCTGAATGCTGCAGCCAGGATCATATTCCTCACCAACCGTTACACCGATGCCTCTACCTTGTGCCAGTCATTACACTGGTTACCCATCCACTCAAGAATCCAGTACAAAACTACTACCCTCATCCACAAAGCACTCCATGGCTCAGCACCACCCTACATCTCCTCTCTGGTCTCAGTCTACCACCCTACCCGTGCCCTCCGCTCCGCTAATGACCTCAGGTTAGCATCCTCAATAATCAGAACCTCCCACTCCCGTCTCCAAGACTTTACACGTGCTGCGCCGATTCTTTGGAATGCACTACCCAGGTTAATACGATTAATCCCCAATCCACACAGTTTTAAGTCTGCCCTAAAAACTCATTTGTTCAGATTGGCTTACCGCCTCAACGCATTAACCTAATGATCCCTGTGTGACCTATCATAAAAAATAAAAAAAACATAATCAGGTTCCTCGCATTATGTTCTCATACACTTTATGCAGTTATTAACCCTCTGTGTCTGTACTGCTACATACTTAGGCTGATATCTGGTTCATGCAGCTTTACATGAACACCTGAGCCTTACACTATGGCCGGTCCGAATAACTAAAGCAATTGTTACCATCCACCTCTCGTGTCTCCCTTTTTCCTCATAGTTTGTAGCTTGCGAGCAGGGTCCTCACTCCTCTTGGTATCTATTTTGAACTGTGATTTCTGTTATGCTGTAATGTCTATTGTCTGAACAAGTCCCCTCTATAATTTGTAAAGCGCTGCGGAATATGTTGGAGATATATATATATATATACATATACAGTGCCTACAAGTAGTATTCAACCCCCTGCAGATTTGGCAGGTTTACACATTTGGAATTAACTTGGCATTGTGACATTTGGACTGTAGATCAGCCTGGAAGTGTGAAATGCACTGCAGCAAAAAAGAATGTTATTTCTTTGTTTATTTTTTTTTTAAATTGTGAAAAGTCTTTTTAGAGGGTCATTTATTATTCAAACCCTCAACCCACCAGAATTCTGTTTGGTTCCCCTAAAGTATTAAGAAGTAGTTCAGGCACAAAGAACAATGAGCTTCACATGTTTGGATTAATCTCTTTTTCCAGCCTTTTCTGACTATTTAAGACCCTCCCCAAACTTGTGAACAGCACTCATACATGGTCAACATGGGAAAGACAAAGGAGCATTCCAAGGCCATCAGAGACAAGATCGTGGAGGGTCACAAGGCTGGCAAGGGGTACAAAACCCTTTCCAAGGAGTTGGGCCTACCTGTCTCCACTGTTGGGAGCATCATCCGGAAGTGGAAGGCTTATGGAACTACTGTTAGCCTTCCACAGCCTGGACAGCCTTTGAAAGTTTCCTCCCGTGCCGAGGCCAGGCTTGTCCGAAGAGTCAAGGCTAACCCAAGGACAACAAGGAAGGAGCTCCGGGAAGATCTCATGGCAGTGGGGACATTGGTTTCAGTCAATACCATAAGTAACGTACTCCACCGCAATGGTCTCTGTTCCAGACGAGCCCGTAAGGTACCTTTACTTTCAAAGCGTCATGTCAAGGCTCGTCTACAGTTTGCTCATGATCACTTGGAGGACTCTGAGACTGACTGGTTCAAGGTTCTCTGGTCTGATGAGACCAAGATCGAGATGTTTGGTGCCATCCACACACGTGACGTTTGGAGACTGGATGGCACTGCATACGACCCCAAGAATACCATCCCTACAGTTTAGCATGGTGGTGGCAGCATCATGCTGTGGGGCTGTTTCTCAGCCAAGGGGCCTGGCCATCTGGTCCGCATCCATGGGAAGATGGATAGCACGGCCTACCTGGAGATTTTGGCCAAGAACCTCCACTCCTCCATCAAGGATCTTAAGATGGGTCGTCATTTCATCTTCCAACAAGACAACGACCAAAAGCACACAGCCAAGAAAACCAAGGCCTGGTTCAAGAGACAAAAAATCAAGGTGTTACAGTGGCCTAGTCAGTCTCCTGACCTTAACCCAATTGAAAACTTGTGGAAGGAGCTCAAGATTAAAGTCCACATGAGACACCCAAAGAACCTAGATAACTTGGAGAAGATCTGCATGGAGGAGTGGGCCAAGATAACTCCAGAGACCTGTGCCGGCCTGATCAGGTCTTATAAAAGACGATTATTAGCTGTAATTGCAAACAAAGGTTATTCCACAAAATATTAAACCTAGGGGTTGAATAATAATTGACCCACACTTTTATGTTTAAAATTTATAAAAATGTAACTGAGCAACAAAACTTTTTGGTTTGTAAGATTTATGCATCTGTTAATAAATCCTGCTCTTGTTTGAAGTTTGAAGGCTCTAACTTATTTGCATCTTATTAAACCTGCTAAATCTGCAGGGGGTTGAATGCTACTTGTAGGCACTGTATGTATGTATATGTGTATATATATATATATATATATATATATATATATATATATATATATATATATATATATATATATATATATATATATATATATATATATATATATAATATACAGTTAGGGCCAGAAATATTTGGACAGTGACACAATTTTCGCGAGTTGGGCTCTGCATGCCACCACATTGGATTTGAAATGAAACCTCTACAACAGAATTCAAGTGCAGATTGTAACGTTTAATTTGAAGGGTTGAACAAAAATATCTGATAGAAAATGTAGGAATTGTACACATTTCTTTACAAACACTCCACATTTTAGGAGGTCAAAAGTAATTGGACAAATAAACATAACCCAAACAAAATATTTTTATTTTCAATATTTTGTTGCAAATCCTTTGGAGGCAATCACTGCCTTAAGTCTGGAACCCATGGACATCACCAAACGCTGGGTTTCCTCCTTCTTAATGCTTTGCCAGGCCTTTACAGCCGCAGCCTTCAGGTCTTGCTTGTTTGTGGGTCTTTCCGTCTTAAGTCTGGATTTGAGCAAGTGAAATGCATGCTCAATTGGGTTTAGATCTGGAGATTGACTTGGCCATTGCAGAATGTTCCACTTTTTGGCACTCATGAACTCCTGGGTAGCTTTGGCTGTATGCTTGGGGTCATTGTCCATCTGTACTATGAAGCGCCGTCCAATCAACTTTGCAGCATTTGGCTGAATCTGGGCTGAAAGTATATCCCGGTACACTTCAGAATTCATCCGGCTACTCTTGTCTGCTCTTATGTCATCAATAAACACAAGTGACCCAGTGCCATTGAAAGCCATGCATGCCCATGCCATCACGTTGCCTCCACCATGTTTTACAGAGGATGTGGTGTGCCTTGGATCATGTGCCGTTCCCTTTCTTCTCCAAACTTTTTTCTTCCCATCATTCTGGTACAGGTTGATCTTTGTCTCATCTGTCCATAGAATACTTTTCCAGAACTGAGCTGGCTTCTTGAGGTGTTTTTCTGCAAATTTAACTCTGGCCTGTCTATTTTTGGTATTGATGAATGGTTTGCATCTAGATGTGAACCCTTTGTATTTACTGTCATGGAGTCTTCTCTTTACTGTTGACTTAGAGACAGATACACCTACTTCCCTGAGAGTGTTCTGGACTTCAGTTGATGTTGTGAACGGGTTCTTCTTCACCAAATTAAGTATGCGGCGATCATCCACCACTGTTGTCATCCGTGGACGCCCAGGCCTTTTTGAGTTCCCAAGCTCACCAGTCAATTCCTTTTTTCTCAGAATGTACCCAACTGTTGATTTTGCTACTCCAAGCGTGTCTGCTATCTCTGATGGATTTTTTCTTTTTTTTCAGCCTCAGGATGTTCTGCTTCACCTCAATTGAGAGTTCCTTTGACCGCATGTTGTCTGCTCACAGCAACAGCTTCCAAATGCAAAACCACACACCTGGAATCCACCCCTGACCTTTTAACTACTTCATTGATTACAGGTTAACGAGGGAGACGCCTTCAGAGTTAATTGCAGCCCTTAGAGTCCATTGTCCAATTACTTTTGGTCCCTTGAAAAAGAGGACGCTATGCATTACAGAGCTATGATTCCTAAACCCTTTCTCCGATTTGGATGTGGAAACTATCATATTGCAGCTGGGAGTGTGCACTTTCAGCCCATATTATATATATAATTGTATTTCTGAACATGTTTTTGTAAACAGCTAAAATAACAAAACTTGTGTCACTGTCCAAATATTTCTGGCCCTAACTGTATATATATATATATATATATATATATATATATATATATATATATATATATATATATATATATATATATATATATATATATATATATATATAATATATATATTATACAGTGCCGTGCAAATTAAATGGGACAAAGCAAAAAAGCAAATATTTTTGAAAATGTAATATTAAAATGTTATAATGCACCGTTACACACTAATCCTTTTTCCACTGGCTAGTCGACCAAGATATATTTATTATATATTTAAAACTGGTCTGAATCACTGACTGTAACCAACTTATGATTTTACTTAAAAAATGCTTTGTCCCAATTAATTTGCACAGCTATATAATATATATATATATATATATATATATATATATATACATACATACATACATACATACATACATACATACATACATACATACACAAATATGCAAGATAAAAAGTACATAAAGAATTAAAAAAAATCATTTTTGATGTGAATTGTGAACAGTAAAAAAATATGAAAAAAAATTTCATTTTCATTTTTGTAATTCGTATGTACGGTATCTCAAAACAGCAGTAAAAATAATTTCTCCCGCATGAAACAGAGCATAATACAGTCAAGTCAGAAAAAAAAAGTTATGGCTGCTAAAGAGCAGAGGCAAAAAAATAATTAAATTGTTCAGTGATTGAGGCCTTTGTTGGCCTGGTCATGGTAAGATGTCAGCAGTCCTTGCAGGAGGCCTACACTTAAAGGCCTCTGCGCTATGGGTGCATTTTAGATGACCCCATCATGGGCGACTTTTGTAAATGCCGTGTCCCTTTGTGCTCCTGAATTGGTAAATGTGTGTGAATTACGGTAGCTTATTAAGGTTTACCTCAAAGTCAGGTCACTGGGTTGTAATGCCTGAGGTTTTGTGCTAGGGAAATTGTTAAAGGTTTATTCCCATCTAATTTTTTCATGCCTGAAAGGTTAATAACGGGAATATGACAGCATGTTTTTACTATGTAATCTGATAGCAGTATGACACAGGGGCGGAGAACCGGACTCCAGTGATGTCACTGGGCTGCATGCTGTCATTTTCATAGAATTACTGTTTTTTCTGCTGCAGATCTGGCAGAGCTCTGAATACTGAGCTGTGTATAGCACCTCCCTGACCAATGATTGGCAGCTTTCTGTCTATAACTCCACCCACACTTCATTGGCAGCTTTCTGTGTACACTTTGCTGAAGTAGAAAGCTGCCAATCAGTGGTGTGGGCGGGGTTACATAGAGCAGTTGACCAGGAGGCACGAGACACCTAGTCCTCTAGTAATAATCTCCTGGTGATTAAATCGCTGATTTTTCTGAGACAGTAACACCCAGCCCTGTAAATGATACATCACAGAAATTAGGTTCACTGCCCCTATATCATGTCAGGGAAAGGAAGAATCGGGCTATTGAAATTTCAACGGCCTATCCTTTTGTTTTTTTGGACCAGCAGCTGCTTTCTCCTCTCTTCTCATTGAAAAAAAACTGAAAGTCTGGCCGAGCCTATTGCTTCTGTGTATGGGGGAAGTTGGACCAGATAGTTGCCTGCTCAAGTTGGTGCAAATTGATTCCCAGGACCCGATCTTATAGCCATCTCAATAATCTGTGGTCGCTGTACGAGATCGGAAAAATCACCTCTTGATTAGCCGGCCTAATCAAAAGAAGAGCTGCAGAAACCATCTGGTAAGAAGCGGTTCTCAGGTCTCCCATCCAGCGGCCACATATTACTTACCTGGTTGATGGAAAGGGTCCTGCGAATCCATTTGCACCACCTCTACTGTTTGCTGACCGAGCGTTTGACCGAGCGTTTGACCGAGCGTTTGACCGAGCGTTTGACCGAGCGTTCGACCGATGGTTATCCCAGCTTTACGTCATCATGCTCTGACCATTAGCCATGGATCTATGGAAACAGCAATGAGCTGTGCTAAGTCTGTAACTCCCATTCATTCCTTGGCCATCTCTCTACCTCTACATTCGGGGTCAATGATTCACAGAGTTATTCCTGTCTCAGCCATTCAGGACTGAGATGAGAATAACCCTTGAACAACCAGTTGGATCCGCAGTGTCCTAGGCCAGTAACCATACTATTGTGCACTATTGTTTTGCAGATTATTTGAGCTTCTGGACGGAGATGACACTCAGAAACTCTTCAGAACGTACAGCGGTCTAGAATCTCTGGCGCAGAAGCTATCCCTGGACACCCAGTCTCTAAAGGACCAGCTCGCCGTCTCTGAGCAAGAACAGTCCCTTTATATATCAAAGCTCGAATCCAATCTGAAGACATTACAAGATTATATGTATCCGGATGGAAGCGAACTTATGTTAAGTACCCCAGTGAGTACTTCTTAGGCTACGTCTGTGCTGTAATTGGGACTGGCTGTCACATGGCCGACACAGAGAACATAATAGATCTGCGGCACCCTGCAGTGACCACTACACAGTTCACAAAGCTGAACAGCTGATTGCGAGGGTGTCGGACTCTCACAGATCTGATATCACTTAGGCTAGGTTCACATTGCGTTAGTGGGTGTCCGCTAACGGAATCCGTTACATGGCGAAATTGGTGCAATGAACGCTATGTAACGGATCCGTTAGCGCACCCATTGACTGCAATGTGCTAACGGATCGTAACGCATCGCTAAACGTATGCCTTTTTCGGCATGCATCAGCGATGTGCCGTTAGTTTCGGATGGGCCTCGAACGCTGCGGGCATCTGCGCTAGCGGGATTGCCAAACGCAATCCCTTTTTGGACATTGCGTTAGCGTATCCGCTAAACGGATTGCACTAACGCAATGTGAACCTAGCCTTATTCTTTGGATAAGCCATCAGTATAAGTGTATTCAAACAAACCCTTTAGGTTTTTGTTTCAGGGGCAAAAACCAGTGGGAATAAGTCCTTAGTCCAATTTAAACTTCATCTAGGTCTGTCAAAAATAAGTGACAACCAGTATGGCTGTCATTACGTATCTCTCTAGGATTGTCATCCAGCTTTCCGTGAGTCCCGAGCGTCTAGTCTACAGTTGTGTAGAGGATATTTTTCTCCCCAGAGCGAGGCACATTTGCTGAGTTTACAAGAATAGACTGATGTGTAATCACTTTATAATGATTCTTTTTTTTTTTTTCGCCTTTGTGTTTTCAGGAGCTGTCTTCCAATTTTCAGCAATTATATTCACATCTAGACAAATTAAATAAGATTTTACTGGAGGTTCTGGAGGATCTGCGGATAAAGCGGAAGATTTTACAGTCAAGCAGGTTTGACAGATTAGAAAAACAACTTTATGTTTACTTCTTCCAGAACGAGGAGCTTCTGAAGAGCATCGTGCAAAACCTGGAGTCTCAGGCCGAGCGTTTTGCCTCGTAGCGGTCCTTCTTTTATTGTGGATTTGATCATTGTATGTGCAATAATATAAATCTGTTTTTACTGAAAGTGTAAATGAAGATATCAATTTTAGACAAGAATGCTGTGACTGCAACGTCGCAAATCAGACATTAAAAGGATAGCAAGTTATCGTACTGATTGCGTAGGGGGAACTGACCATTCCGATCTCCCTCGAATGGTAGGTGAACATGCTCATTCGCTGCTCCATTCATTGTCTATGGGATTTTTTTTCGGCAGTTCCATAGAATAGGGGTGGGCAATTAATTTTCCCAAGGGGCTACATAAGATACTGTGACTGTAGTAGAGGGCCGAACCAAAATTCCGACCTTTTTTATTATTATTGTTTTATATTAAATTCTATCACTTAATATTGAGCAGGAATAAGGATGTTGACTAACTGCTACTGTTAATACATAATAGGATAGGGTTTATTGTAACTTGTATTCTTACTTGTAGCAGCTATTAAAAACTATATAATTTACTGGTTTTTTTTGTAACATATAAAAAGCCCCTGCTATCAGCTTTATATTGTCTGGTTATCAAAAATAGAGGTGCCCCACACAGTTTGTTGTTGTTGTTGTTTTTTTTAATTATTTAAATAAAGAAAAAAAATGGTTTGGGGTCCCCCTCATTTTTGACAACCAGCCAAGCTAAATCAGACAGCTGGGGGCTGGCATTCTCAGATTGGGAAGGGGGACATGGATATTGGCCCTTCCCAGCCTATATTTGCATCTTTATTACTAACCTATGGGCTTAATGTCAGCTGACATCAACCCCACAACTTTAACCCCACTTGCCACCACACCAGGGCAAGTGGGAAGACTGAGGCTAAGTGCCAGAATAGGCACATCTAATGGATGCGCCATTTCTGGGTCTGCCGAGAGCTGATGGTTTTAGTCTGGGAATCGGCCAATATTCATGGCCTTTTTCTAGACTATTAATATCAGCTGGCAATTCTGTTTAGCATTTGCTGGTTAGGGATTATAGGGGGTCCTCCACATCATTTTTTTTGGAGGGGTGTCTCCCCTGTAATAACAAATATAGGGTAAGCAAACAGATGTGAGCTGATTTTAATAGCTTGAATACTGGCCTATTGCCAAAATATTAACATCATCCCCCAGCCATTGGCTTTCCCTCAGTTGTTTATGAAAATTATGGGAGACCCCACTCAAGTTTTTTCATTTATTTTTTTAAATAAATACACAGATTGGCGCACCAGAAAGCTAATATACAGAAGCAATGTACAAAATTTCAGGAGCACACCACAACATACAGCACCACCAAGTGATACTGCCTGTATCAGCAGGACCCAGCGTATACAGAACATGGTGGAAGAGTATGTGTCCACACACATTCATGTAGAAACTGATGGGTTTGCCCCATTTAACTATTGGATGACAAAACTGGACACATGGTCAGATCTTGCTCTGTATGCCTTGGAGGTGCTGGCCTGCCCTGCAGCAAGTGTCATGTCAGAGTTTGTCTTTAGCACCACAGGTGATGTCATCACAGACAGGCGCATCCTTGGGGAAGATGACATTCCTAAAAATGAACAAGGGGACAAAGGACATGACCATATGTTTGGATGACTAGACAATTTTACCAGCTGCACCTAGCCATGGTTACACTGTATTTTTTTTTTGTTTAATTTTGTTGCATGCCAAAATTTTAACAACATTTTTTTTAAAACAATGTTGGCCTCCTCCCTCTCTCCTATGTACACCTCCACCCCCTCCTCCACTTGTATTTTTTTTTTTTTTTGTTTGTTTGTTTATTCCATTTTTTTGTCTCTGGTATTTTGTCTTTTTTTTTTTTTTTTTTTTTTAAAGGTAAAAGTGGAGTGGATGATGGATGGATGGATATGGGAGGGATAGATAGATGAATAAGGGAGGAATGGATGGAGCCATTTTTGATAACCAACCAAGGGAAAGCAGACACCTTTGTGCTGCAGCCCTCAGGTTTCTGCTTTCCCTTAGCTGGTTATTAAAATGGGGAGGAACCCCAAAGGTTTTTTTATTTATTTTTTGCTAATATTAATAAATGGAAAAACTATGTGGCACCCCTCCTATTTTTAATAACCAGCTGAGGGAAAATCAACGGTTGGGGGCTGATGGTAATATTCTGGGAACGGGCCAATAGCCATAAAGGTTCCCAGGCTGTTAATATCAGCTTACAGCAGTTTGCTTAGCCTTTACTGGTTATTACAGAGGAGACCCCACAAAAAAAATGTCGGGTCCCTTATATTCAATAACCAGCAAAGGCTAAAAGAAGCTGTGTGCTGATATTAACCCCTTGTTGACCAGGGGTATTTCAGTTTTTGAATTTCATTTTTTTGCTCCCCTTCTTCCCAGAGCCATAACTTTTTTATTTTTCGGTCAATATGGCCATGTTAGGGCTTGTTTTTGTGGGACAAGTCATACTTTTGAATGACACCATTTGTTTTAACATAGTGTACTGGAAAACGGGAAAAAAAATTGTGGTGCAATTGCAAAAAAAAAGTGCAATTCCACAGTTGTGTTTTTTTTTTTTCCGTTTTTTTTTTTTTCCGTTTTTTTTTTTTAAACCGTGTTCACTAAATGTTAAATCTGACGTGTCATTATGATTCTCCAGGTCGTTACGAGTTCACAGACACCAAACATGTCTAGGTTGATACCATTTTGGTGTAGATACGATCTCTTGATCGCCGCTATTGCATTTTATTGCAATGTAGCAGCGACTAAAAAAAATTTAGCGTTTAGCGATCGGGTTAATTATTTTTTATATTGAGAGATCAGGCGATTCTGAACACGGCGATAACTTTTCTATTTTTTTTTTTTAATATTTTAACTTTTTGCATGCTTCAATAGTTTCCATGCTGCAGTACTTCCATCACTTCTGCTACATACATTCGATGATCAGATCGCCTGTGTGTAGCAGAAATGCTCACTTGCTATGAGCGCTGACCACGGGCATACCGGCAATGACAACCATAGAGGCCTGCTTCAGACCTCTGGGTGTCATACCGACCCATCGGTGCCCCGCGATCATGTGATAGGGTCACCGATGGGCAGAATTTACGACGCGCTTCTAGTAAGCGTGAGTTAAATGCCGCTGTCAGAGATTGACAGCGACATTTAATTACCGTAACAGCCACTGGTTTATTGCGATTCCACCCGTATCTGTCGTGGGCACGTCGGCTGTATACGGCAGCAGACATGTTCCCGGAAAGTTGCGGGCTCAGCGCCGGAGCCTGTACCAAACGGAGAGTCTAACGTGGGCGTACTATTACGCCCAACATTGGAATTAGTTAAATAGCCCAGGAGAGAGCCATGGATATTGTCTCCCTCTCAATCTAAAAACATCAGCTCTTAGCCGACCCAAAAATAGCGCATCCATAAGATGCACCAATTTAGCCTCACTCTTCCCACTTGCCCTGGTGCAGTGGCACTTGGGATAATAGTAGTGTGGTTGATGTCAGCTTTGTAATTTCAGCTGTCATCAAGTCCACATGTTAGTAATGGAGAGGCGTCTATGAGACGCCCCCATTACTAACCCCATAGCCATATTGTAATATACACTAGACAGTCAGAATAATGTCCTTTATTTGAAATACCACCATTCTTTTGCCCATATTTTTTTTTCAAAAATTAATAAAACTAGACACCATATTCCTCACCTGTCCGACGAGAAGATAATCCATATCTGTCCCACAAAGAAGCCCAGCTCTGCTACAACTGGGTGGTTTGTTGAATGCTGGCATGATACGACTGCTCTCCACACCAGCCAGCTCACACTGAGACAGGAGCATGATTACGCTCCTGCAGTGTATAGCGCTGACTTGATAAAGGTCACCGGAGTTCATAGCTGATGAACCCTGGTCATCTCATTGAAGTAACTGCTGCCATCATGTGAAAGCTGTCACACAGCGATCGGTGACATCAATGAGTTGACGGGTTGAACTTGAGTTCTACACACTTCAGGAGCGTTCTCACGCTCCTGCCTCAGTGTGTTCCGTCTGGCTTGCTGATTGGTCGCATCATGGAAAAGATATGGATTATCTTCTCGTTGTACAGGTGAGGAATATGGTGGTTTATTTTTCAGTAATAATGTAGTAAATAAATTACAGTAATAAATGGGGAAAAAGAGGGACCCCGAATATTTGTTCAAAATTAAAGAAGTCTGTGTCTTTCTTTCAATTAAATAAATTTATTCTGGTTGTGTATTTTTTACAAATCTGTCTGAGTTTAGTATTGGGGGCATCTTATAGACATCTTTCCATTACAAACTCCTGGGCTTGATGTCAGCTGACATTACAAAGTTAACATCAAGTCCACAACTATTACTCCACTTGTTATCGCACCAGGGCAAGTGGGAAGACCGAGACTAAGCAGCAGAATTGGTGCATCTAATAGATGTGTCTTTTCTGGGGTGACTGAGTTATGCTATTTTTAGGCTTGGGGGGGCAATATCCATGGCCCCTTACCAGTCTGAGAATACTAGCCCCCGGCTGTCTGCTTTAGCTTGGCTGGTTGTCAAAAATGGGGGGAACCTACGCCTTTTTTAAAATAAATAAAAAAAAATGGTGTGTGGACCTCTTTATTAAATACACAGCCAATATAACACTGAGGGCTGCAGCCCGCAAATGTCATTTTTTTTTCTGCACTGGTTGACAAAAGTAGAGGGAACCGCACGTCGTGCTTTTTTTTTTTTTTTTCTTTTTTTTTTATTTATTGCACAAGCGCTGGATGATGAATACTCTCAGCATCGTATGCCTGCTCTCGCTGCTATCAGCGAGAGCAGGCGTACGATGTTGAAAGTTGTACTCTCATCAGCCGCCGCCTGTGACTGGCGGTAACCTTTTCACTGCTGGTTTATACGCTGTCATCTGAATGGGAACCGCAGCGCTCTGACCGGCGATATCGAACTTACTGCCGATCAGAGCCTGTGTGTCACAGGTTTACTGAGACAGAGAGGAGCCAGAAGACTGCAGCATCTGATTTCTCCTACTCCTGCACTGATTAGAAGCACTTCACCTTCATATTAAACGGTGCAGGTTTCTTTTTAGCAGTTGAGAGTGTTGAGGGAGGATCTAAAGTGATCCTTCACGGTTAACTCAGTGATTTCCAAATTAATCTACAGGGCGTTGCCGGCAACTGAAAATGACCAGACGGAGACGTATGTCTCTGTTTGGGGGGGATCAAGCAGATCTCTGGCCCCCGTTTATTGTGTATGACTTTTCATAGTCATAGAAATTATACTTCAACCAATCAGTATAAGAACACGCTCACAGTTCTTAACCTATAAGAATCCAGGAACAGTCTGTACGTCAAAGTCTCGTAGAACAATACACCCTCAGTCTCATGTTCTGTTCAGATTGCAACAATCAAGGTCTCATAACAGCTGTAAACTTTAGCCTAGTAACAAAATTTATATCAAAACAACAAAATGGAGTCGAAAAGCACAAAATGGAGAATCTTTGTTAATATGTTCCTTCACATTCCCCCCTAGATAAATTTTGTTAATTAATGTCCAGCATCAGAGGTACTATCCCAAGCTATAAGCTCGAGGGGTACTGGTCTTCAGATGACTGGTGCCATGTTACCAGCCATGGCTGTTGCGGCGTACCCGTCCACCCTGTATACTAGAATTTACGAATAACAATTATTGATAATAGTGGTGGGGATCTTTTGAAGATAGCGATGCGATTGGCTTCAACATCTTCATCAGGTAACTTTGTGAAATCGGTGTAGAGAAGAGCAGGGGTGGCAACGCTTTTGGTTTCATCATTAGTTGTCTTAGTGCAGGATTTCCTAATACATACAGAAATACACCAAAGAACAAGTTTTAGTATTACATACATGACAAGGATAAAGGCAGCGATGTGTAACAAACTATCCAGCCCACAAGTCCCTTAAACCAATTGGCTGGATTAAGAAAGGAGAAGATATCTGCCCACCAACTGTCCTTATTACGGTCATTGTCTTTATCATAATGATCTCTGAGTCTTTGAATGTCCTCTAACTTTAGCTTTAGAGTACTATTGGGATCTGTATAATGACAGAAAGCGGGTCCAATAACCTGACACATACCACCCTGTGCTGCTAAGTAATCCAGTACTACAGTGTGTTGATTAGTGACTATGATAAGTTGGTTTTGGACAGCGACAGTAGTATTAAGTATATCCAATATGTCCCAAATTTGATCATCTAGATAGTCTGTGGCCCTAACCAATTTATCCCACATTTGTGTAATCAGGGTAAATGAAAATAGAACTGACAATTTTATTGGCTATACCCATCTGTACTACTAATCTTTCATGATATTGTACAAACGTATTATTCAAGGATGTTGGAGAATTTAGGCTGTCCCATGCGGTTACCAATATTATTATATGGAAATACGAAAAACCAAAACATTATGTCCCCTTATTTGTTACTAGTCTGTTTGACCAGCTTGCAGTGTGATACGTGGATCCACGTCGGCCTTCCTTCCAGCTTTATTGACATAGGAGTAATGAGGAGGACTTGGTAGGGACCGTCATACAAGAGTTCTAGTCTGTGTTTTCTGACATAGCTTTTCACGACCATAAAACCACCAGGCTTCAAATTGTGACAAGTGTCAGTTTCTGCTGAATCTGGAAGGGAAGAAGAAACTAAAACATGGGTGTTAGCAAGATTTTTACTAAGCTGAATAACATATTGAACAGCACGGTCAGTTTCTTCTGACAACTACTGAGACTGGAAATTTGCAACTGAGGGCCTAGCACCAAACAATATCTCATATGGGGACAGGCCATGTTTTGCAATAGGGGTAGTACGAATGTGGTACAGTACAATGGGTGGGAGCTCTGGCCATGGAGCCGTAGTCTCCTGCATCATTTTGGTCAATTGTCCCTTCAGTGTGCCGTTCAGCCTCTCAACTTTCCCACTAGATTGTGGATGGTACAGAGTATGGAAGGCTACAGTGGATCTAAGCATTGTCGGAACCTCCTGATACACATGAGAAGAAAAGGCTGGACCTTGGTCACTTTCGACGACTTCTGGAACACCATATCTGCATATAACTTCCATCACCAGTTTCGTCGCTGTGGTCTTTGCAGTCATGTTGGTAACGGGGAATGCTTCTGGCCAACTGGAGAACATGTCGACAACCACCAGACAATATTCATACCTTCCAGACTTAGGCAACGTGATGTGGTCCACCTGGAGCCTTTGGAAAGAATAGTCAGGCTTAACAAGGTGCTTCGGGGGTACACGTTGAAGTTGACCGGGATTGCAGGTCTGACAGATATTACATGCACGGTTGAGTGCGGTCATGAGTGTAGAAATACCTGGAGCCCAGTAGAATTTTTGTACCAGGGCTAGGGCCTGTTTTTTCCTTGATGTGTGGGCCCATGTGCCCACGTGGCAATAGCAGGATACATCCGCTTAGGGAAACACAAGTTGGTCCTTTTTCCAGAGACCATTGTCCATACGTGCTCCATCAGCCTTCCACTGTTTCACTTCTTCCTTTGGCGACATTCTCTGCATTGTCATTAAGCGGTCTCGTGGGGTCTGGCAGAAAATTTCAGTCTGTCGTGGATCATCAGGTTCCTGTAGAGTCAGTGTTTCTTGTAACTGTTTACGCTGAGAGCGTGTGGTCACCATAGTTGGTATGGTCTGTTCAACGGGTAGGAGAGCAGCAGCTTTTGCTTGCATATCCGCATATCCGCAAAGGTGTTACCAACAGTCTGTGGACTGTTCCTAGGACCATGCGCCTTAACTTTGATAATAGCCACCTGAGTAGGTAATTTGATTGAGTCCATGAGGGTTTTAACAGCTTCAGCATTCTCCACTGAGTCCCGGCAGTAGTAACAAACCCTTGATTGGCCCGTAGGGCTCTGAAATCATGAGCAATACCAAATGCATACAGTGAGTCCATGTATATATTAGCCCGCCTGTCTTTGGCCAGAACACATGCAGTAGACAGAGCCTGAAGTTCTACTTCTTGTGCTGACAGTGAGGGAGGGAGTGCAGTTGTGTGCACTACAGTATCTTCCGTAATAACGGCGTATCCGGTGTGGAATCTGCCAAAATCATCATATCTTGAACCGTCTTTCAGGGCCTTGTAGAGAGGTTGCATTATGCGGGATGCGTCCGGTACACACTGATGACAATAAGTACATAGTCCAAGAAAACGCTGGAGTGCAGTCTCATCTTTTGGGAAAGGAAGGGAGCTGACGGCTATTTTTCTTTCTTCTGTGAGGTGTCTGGCACCCTGAAGGAGACAGTGACTCAAAAATATCACTCGACCAAGGCAGAACTGAAGTTTCGAGGCCGAAACCCGACAGTTCAGATCTGCCAGATATTTGAGAAGGCTAACAGTGGCAACAGTGGCTTCCTGCTCTGTCCGTGCACACAACAAAAGATCAGCCACATACTGAAGCAGCGTGACATAGGGGTGATTGTTATGAACTGGTGATTCAGAAACACAATGGACCTGGTGGTTAAGAGCACACAAAGTGACCTGATAGTTACTAATAACATAGGACGAGCTCTGAGACGTGGGAACTCTGCTGACCGCAATCCCTAATCCTATCACACCACACTAGAGGTAGCCGTGGAGCGCTCCTGACCAGACCTAGGCGCCTCGGGCACAGCCTGAGAAACTAGCTAGCCCTGAAGATAGAAAAATAAGCCTACCTTGCCTCAGAGAAATTCCCCAAAGGAAAAGGCAGCCCCCCACATATAATGACTGTGAGTAAAGATGAAAATACAAACATAGAGATGAAATAGGTTTTAGCAAAGTGAGGCCCGACTTACTGAATAGACTGAGGATAGTAAAGATAGCTTTGCGGTCAGCACAAAAACCTACAAACAACCACGCAGAGGGCGCAAAAAGACCCTCCGTACCGACTAACGGCACGGAGGTGCTTCCTCTGCATCCCAGAGCTTCCAGCAAGCTAGAAAAACCAATATAGCAAGCTGGACAGAAAAAATAGCAAACAAAAGTAACACAAGCAAAACTTAGCTTATGCAGGGCAGACAGGCCACAAGACGATCCAGGAGAGAGCAAGACCAATACTGGAACATTGACTGGAGGCAAGGAACAAAGAACTAGGTGGAGTTAAATAGAGCAGCACCTAACGACTTAACCTCGTCACCTGAGGAAGGAAACTCAGAAGCCGCAGCCCCACTCACATCCACCACAGGAAGTTCATAGACAGAACCAGCCGAAGTACCACTCATGACCACAGGAGGGAGCTCGACCACAGAATTCACAACAGTACCCCCCCCTTGAGGAGGGGTCACCGAACCCTCACCAGAGCCGCCAGGCCGACCAGGATGAGCCAAATGAAAGGCACGAACCAGATCGGCAGCATGAACATCAGAGGCAAAGACCCAGGAATTATCTTCGTGACCATAACCCTTCCACTTAACCAGGTACTGGAGTTTCCGTCTCGAAATACGAGAATCCAAAATCTTCTCCAATATATACTCCAACTCCCCCTCAACCAAAACCGGGGCAGGAGGATCAACGGATGGAACCACAGGTGCCACGTATCTCCGCAACAATGACCTATGGAATACATTATGGATGGAAAAAGAAGCTGGAAGGGTCAAACGAAAAGACACAGGATTAAGAACCTCAGAAATCCTATACGGACCAATGAAACGAGGCTTAAACTTAGGAGAGGAAACTTTCATAGGAATATAACGAGACGACAACCAAACCAAATCCCCAACACGAAGTCGGAAACCCACACAGCGCCTACGGTTAGCGAAACGTTGAGCCTTCTCCTGGGACAATGTCAAATTGTCCACCACATGAGTCCAAATCTGCTGCAACCTATCCACCACAGTATCCACACCAGGACAGTCCGAAGACTCAACCTGCCCTGAAGAGAAACGAGGATGGAAACCAGAATTGCAGAAAAACGGGGAAACCAAAGTAGCCGAGCTGGCCCGATTATTAAGGGCGAACTCAGCCAAAGGCAAAAAGGACACCCAATCATCCTGATCAGCAGAAACAAAGCATCTCAGATATGTTTCCAAGGTCTGATTGGTTTGTTCAGTTTGGCCATTTGTCTGAGGATGGAAAGCCGAGGAAAAAGACAAATCAATGCCCATCCTAGCACAAAAGGCTCGCCAAAACCTCGAAACAAACTGGGAACCTCTGTCAGAAACGATGTTCTCCGGAATGCCATGTAAACGAACCACATGCTGGAAAAACAATGGCACCAAATCAGAGGAGGAAGGCAATTTAGACAAGGGTACCAAATGGACCATCTTAGAGAAGCGATCACAAACCACCCAAATGACCGACATCTTTTGAGAGACAGGGAGATCCGAAATAAAATCCATAGAGATATGTGTCCAGGGCCTCTTCGGGACTGGCAAGAGCAAAAGCAACCCACTGGCACGAGAACAGGAGGGCTTAGCCCGAGCACAAATCCCACAGGACTGCACAAACGAACGCACATCCCGCGACAGAGACGGCCACCAAAAGGATCTAGCCACCAAATCTCTGGTACCAAAGATTCCAGGATGACCAGCCAACACCAAACAATGAACCTCAGAGATAACTCTACTCGTCCATTTGTCAGGGACAAACAGTTTCTCCGCTGGGCAACGGTCAGGTCTATTAGCCTGAAATTTTTGCAGCACCCGCCGCAAATCAGGGGAGATGGCAGACAAAATTACCCCCTCTTTGAGAATACCTGCCAGCTCAGGCAAACCCGGAGAGTCGGGCACAAAACTCCTAGATAGGGCATCCGCCTTCACATTCTTAGAGCCCGGAAGGTACGAAACCACAAAGTCAAAACGGGAGAAAAACAGCGACCAACGAGCCTGTCTAGGATTCAACCGTTTGGCAGACTCGAGATAAGTCAAGTTCTTGTGATCAGTCAAGACCACCATGCGATGCTTAGCTCCTTCAAGCCAATGACGCCACTCCTCGAATGCCCACTTCATGGCCAACAACTCTCGATTGCCAACATCATAATTACGCTCAGCAGGTGAAAACTTCCTGGAAAAGAAGGCACATGGTTTCATCACCGAGCCATCAGAACTTGTTTGCGACAAAACAGCCCCTGCTCCAATCTCAGAAGCATCAACCTCGACCTGGAACGGGAGCGAAACATCTGGCTGGCACAACACAGGGGCAGAAAAAAAACTACGCTTCAACTCCTGAAAAGCTTCTACAGCAGCAGAAGACCAATTGACCACATCAGCACCCTTCTTGGTCAAATCAGTCAATGGTTTAGCAATACTCGAAAAATTATTGATGAAGCGACGATAAAAATTAGCAAAGCCCAGGAACTTTTGCAGACTCTTCAGAGATGTCGGCTGAGTCCAATCATAAATTGCCTGAACTTTAACAGGGTCCATCTCGACAGTAGAAGGGGAAAAAATGAAACCCAAAAATGAAACCTTCTGAACACCAAAGAGGCACTTTGACCCCTTCACAAACAAAGAATTAGCACGCAGGACCTGGAACACCATTCTAACCTGCTTCACGTGAGACTCCCAATCATCCGAGAAGACCAAAATATCATCCAAGTATACAATCAGGAATTTATCCATGTACTCTCGGAAGATGTCATGCATAAAGGACTGCAATACTGATTGAGCATTGGAAAGCCCGAATGGCATAACCAGGTACTCAAAATGGCCCTCGGGCGTATTAAATGCTGTTTTCCATTCATCGCCCTGTTTAATACGCACAAGATTATACGCACCACGAAGATCTATCTTGGTGAACCAACTAGCCCCCTTAATCCGAGCAAGCAAATCAGACAGCAGCGGCAAGGGGTACTGAAATTTGACTGTGATTTTATTTAGAAGGCGGTAATCAATACAAGGTCTCAACGAACCATCCTTCTTGGCCACAAAAAAGAACCCTGCAACCAATGGCGACGACGACGGGCGAATATGACCCTTCTCCGAGGATTCCTTTACGTAACTCCGCATAGCGGCGTGCTCAGGCACAAATTAAACAGTCGACCCTTAGGAAACTTACTAACAGGAATCAAATCGATAGCACAATCGCAATCCCTATGCGGAGGTAGGGCACTGGACTTGAGCTCATCAAATACATCCCGGTAATCCGACAAGAACTCTGGGACCTCAGAAGGGGTGGATGATGAAATAGACAGAACTGGAACATCACCATGTACCCCCTGACAACCCCAGCTGGACACAAGACATAGATTTCCAATCCAATACTGGGTTATGGATCTGTAGCCATGGCAACCCCAACACGACCACATCATGCAGATTATGCAACACCAAAAAGCGAATATCCTCCTGATGCGCAGGAGCCATGCACATGGTCAGTTGGGTCCAGTACTGAGGCTTATTCTTGGCCAAAGGCGTAGCATCAATTCCTCTCAATGGAATAGGATACTGCAAGGGCTCCAAGAAAAACCCACAGCGCCTAGCAAAGTCCAAGTCCATCAAATTCAGGGCAGCGCCTGAATCCACAAATGCCATGACAGAATAGGATGACAAAGAGCAGATCAAAGTAACGGACAAAAAAAATTTCGACTGTACCATACCAATGGTGGCAGACCTATCGAACCGCTTAGTGCGCTTAGGACAATCGGAGATAGCATGAGTGGAATCACCACAATAAAAACACAGCCCATTCCGATGTCTGTGTTCTTGCCGCTCAGCTCTGGTCAAAGTCCTATCACATTGCATAGGCTCAGGTTTATGCTCAGATAATACCGCCAAATGGTGCACATTTTTACGCTCACGTAAGCGTCGAACGATCTGAATGGCCAAAGACATAGACTCATTCAGACCAGCAGGCATAGGAAATCCCACCATGACATCCTTAAGGGCTTCAGAGAGACCCTTTCTGAAAATTGCTGCCAGCGCACATTCATTCCATTGAGTGAGCACAGACCACTTCCTAAACTTCTGACAATATATCTCTACCTCATCCTGACCCTGACACAGAGCCAGCAATTTTTTCTCTGCCTGATCCACTGAATTAGGTTCATCATACAGCAATCCGAGCGCCAGAAAAAACGCATCAATATCGCATAATGCAGGCTCTCCTGGCGCAAGGGAAAATGCCCAGTCTTGAGGGTCGACACGTAATAAAGAAATAATGATCTTAACTTGTTGAACTGGGTCACCAGAGGAGCGGGGTTTCAAAGCCAGAAACAGTTTACAATTATTTTTGAAATTCAGAAACTTAGCTCTATCTCCAGAAAATAAGTCAGGAATAGGAATTCTAGGTTCTAATATAGATTTCTGAACCACAATGTCTTGAATATTTTGTACTCTTGCAGCGAGATGATCCACACAAGAAAACAGACCTTTAATGTCCATCACTACACCTGTGTCCTGAACCACCCAAATGTCTAGGGGAAAAGAAAGACAAAACACAGTGCAGAGAAAAAAAAATGGTCTCAGAACTTCTCTTTTCCCTCTATTGAGAAGCATTAGTACTTTGGGCCTCCAGTACTGTTATGAACTGGTGATTCAGAAACACAATGGACCTGGTGGTTAAGAGCACACAAAGTGACCTGATATTTACTAATAACATAGGACGAGCTCTGAGACGTGGGAACTCTGCTGACCGCAATCCCTAATCCTATCACACCACACTAGAGGTAGCCGTGGAGCGCTCCTGACCAGACCTAGGCGCCTCGGGCACAGCCTGAGAAACTAGCTAGCCCTGAAGATAGAAAAATAAGCCTACCTTGCCTCAGAGAAATTCCCCAAAGGAAAAGGCAGCCCCCCACATATAATGACTGTGAGTAAAGATGAAATTATAAACATAGAGATGAAATAGGTTTTAGCAAAGTGAGGCCCGACTTACTGAATAGACCGAGGATAGTAAAGATAGCTTTGCGGTCAGCACAAAAACCTACAAACAACCACGCAGAGGGCGCAAAAAGACCCTCCGTACCGACTAACGGCACGGAGGTGCTTCCTCTGCGTCCCAGAGCTTCCAGCAAGCAAGAAAAACCAATATAGCAAGCTGGACAGAAAAAATAGCAAACAAAAGTAACACAAGCAAAACTTAGCTTATGCAGGGCAGACAGGCCACAAGACGATCCAGGAGAGAGCAAGACCAATACTGGAACATTGACTGGAGGCAAGGAACAAAGAACTAGGTGGAGTTAAATAGAGCAGCACCTAACGACTTAACCTCGTCACCTGAGGAAGGAAACTCAGAAGCCGCAGCCCCACTCACATCCACCAGAGGAAGCTCATAGACAGAACCAGCCGAAGTACCACTCATGACCACAGGAGGGAGCTCGACCACAGAATTCACAACAGGTGATTTAACTGCCAGGATCAAAGACACTCGCTCATATTTTTTGCAAACTGATTGGGACTGTTTTGGGCCCCTTGTGGCATAACTGTCCACGTCAATTGTCGTCCCTGATAAGTGAATGCAAACAGAAACTGGCAATCTGGGTGTAATGGAATGGTGAAGAAGGCATTTGTGAGGTCGATGACTGTGAACCAAGCAGCATCCTGAGGTATCTGGGTCAAGAGAGTATGTGGATTAGGCACCACCGGAGTTTCCAGAACAGTAGCTGCATTAACTGCCCGTAGATCTTGTACGAGCTGGTACACAGGGGGTTGGCCGGGTGGGGTCTTTTTCTTAACGGGAAACAAGGGCGTGTTACATGGGGAAACACAGGGTACTAGGGCACCATTATCAAGTAACGTTTGTATTTGCCCCTTGAGGCCCCACTCCTGATCATATTTCAAAGGGTACTGACTGACTTTGGGAAAAGGGGCACCAGGTTTGAGAAACACTTTTACTGGTTCTACAGGCATTATTGGGGGTGGATCTGGGCCTCTCAGGGCCATCATAACCATGGGAAGGGCATGTAAGATATACATCTCATTATGTTCATCTGCATAGGGGTTATATAACGTAAGGACCATCTGACCATCATCTTGGAATTGTATTCTGGAGCGGAACTGTGATAATAAATCTGCCCCCAGTAAATTTACCGGACATATGGGAGAGATTACGAACTGGGCCGTGACTTCAGACAGGGATGGGTTTTGTAAGAGTATATTTATTGGGTCTGCCATCTACTCCATTTAAAACAAATTCTTGATCTGAGAATTGACATGGCAGGGCTTGGGAGGGAGATTCCCAGACATAGGGTTAAAAGGGATATTGGAGTATGGGACTGGATTTGTGTACGGTGGGAGGGCTGGAGCTGGAGTCTGTCGCGTGGGCCACTGATAAGGAACGGAGCTGTGTCCTTGTGCTGCGGTGGGGGCTAGAGAGCGAGCAAGAATCGCTGCGGCTACTGATTTAACCTTTAATTTCCCTGCTGATGCAGAATGGGTTACATTCTTCTAAAAACTTTGTAGTACTATTTTTCAATGCATCGTCCGGAATGGAAGTCTCAATATCGGGTCTAACTGACATTATTCCCTCTTTCAATTCAGATTTAAGGCCGGACATTAATGCTACTACAAAAAGGTGTGTATGGGCTTTATTTTACAATGAGAATCCCAGATCTTTAACCCCTTCATGACCCAGCCTATTTTGACCTTAAAGACCTTGCCGTTTTTTGCAATTCTGACCAGTGTCCCTTTATGAGGTAATAACTCAGGAACGCTTCAACGGATCCTAGCGGTTCTGAGATTGTTTTTTCGTGACATATTGGGCTTCATGTTAGTGGTAAATTTAGGTCAATAAATTCTGCGTTTATTTGTGATAAAAACGGAAATTTGGCGAAAATTTTGCAATTTTCACATTTTGAATTTTTATTCTGTTAAACCAGAGAGATATGTGACACAAAATAGTTAATAAATAACATTTCCCACATGTTTACTTTACATCAGCACAATTTTGGAAACAAAATTTTTTTTTGTTAGGAAGTTATAAGGGTTAAAATTTGACCAGCGATTTGTCATTTTTACAACGAAATTTACAAAACCATTTTTTTTAGGGACCACCTCACATTTGAAGTCAGTTTGAGGGGTCTATATGGCTGAAAATACCCAAAAGTGACACCATTCTAAAAACTGCACCCCTCAAGGTACTCAAAACCACATTCAAGAAGTTTATTAACCCTTCAGGTGCTTCACAGCAGCAGAAGCAACATGGAAGGAAAAAATGAACATTTAACTTTTTAGTCACAAAAATTATCTTTTAGCAACAATTTTTTTATTTTCCCAATGGTAAAAGGAGAAACTGAACCACGAAAGTTGTTGTCCAATTTGTCCTGAGTACGCTGATACCTCATATGTGGGGGTAAACCACTGTTTGGGCGCACGGCAGGGCTTGGAAGGGAAGGAGCGCCATTTGACTTTTTGAATCAAAAATTGGCTCCACTCTTTAGCGGACACCATGTCACGTTTGGAAAGCCCCCGTGTGCCTAAAAATTGGAGCTCCCCCACAAGTGACCCCATTTTGGAAACTAGACATCCCAAGGAACTTATCTAGATGCATAGTGAGCACTTTGAACCCCCAGGTGCTTCACAAATTGATCCGTAAAAATGAAAAAGTACTTTTTTTTCACAAAAAAATTCTTTTAGCCTCAATTTTTTCATTTTCACATGGGCAACAGGATAAAATGGATCCTAAAATGTGTTGGGCAATTTCTCCTGAGTACACCAATACCTCACATGTGGGGGTAAACCACTGTTTGGGCACATGGTAAGGCTCGGAAGGGAAGGAGCGCCATTTGACTTTTTGAATGAAAAATTATTTCCATCGTTAGCGGACACCATGTCGCGTTTGGATAGCTCCTGTGTGCCTAAACATTGGCGCTCCCCCACAAGTGACCCCATTTTGGAAACTAGACCCCCCAAGGAACTTATTTAGATGCCTAGTGAGCACTTTAAACCCTCAGGTGCTTCACAAATTGATCTGTAAAAATGAAAAAGTACTTTTTTTTCACAAAAAAATTATTTTCGCCTCAATTTTTTCATTTTCACATGGGCAGTAGGATAAAATGGATCATAAAATTTGTTGGGCAATTTCTCCCGAGTACGCCGATACCTCATATGTGGGGGTAAACCACTGTTTGGGCACTCGGCAGGGCTCGGAAGGGAAGGCGCGCCATTTGACTTTTTGAATGGAAAATTAGCTCCAATTGTTAGCGGACACCATGTCGCGTTTGGAGAGCCCCTGTGTGCCTAAACATTGGAGCTCCCCCACAAGTGACCCCATTTTGGAAACTAGACCCCCCAAGGAACTTATCTAGATGCATATTGAGCACTTTAAACCCCCAGGTGCTTCACAGAAGTTTATAACGCAGAGCCATGAAAATAAAAAATAATTTTTCTTTCCTCAAAAATGATTTTTTAGCCTGGAATTTCCTATTTTGCAAAGGATAATAGGAGAAATTGGACCCCAAATATTGTTGTCCAGTTTGTCCTGAGTATGCTGATACCCCATATGTGGGGGTAAACCACTGTTTGGGCGCACGGCAGGGCTCGGAAGGGATGGCACGCCATTTGGCTTTTTAAATGGAAAATTAGCTCCAATCATTAGCGGACACCATGTCAAGTTTGGAGAGCCCCTGTGTGCCTAAACATTGGAGATCCCCCAGAAATGACACCATTTTGGAAACTAGACCCCCAAAGGAACTAATCTAGATGTGTGGTGAGGACTTTGAACCCCCAAGTGCTTCACAGAAGTTTATAACGCAGAGCCATGAAAATAAAAAAAAAAAATTATTTTCTCAAAAATGATCTTTTAGCCTGCAATTTTTTATTTTCCCAAGGGTAACAGGAGAAATTTGACCCCAAAAGTTGTTGTCCAGTTTCTCCTGAGTACGCTGATACCCCATATGTGGGGGTAAATCACTGTTTGGGCACATGCCGGGGCTCGGAAGTGAAGTAGTGACGTTTTGAAATGCAGACTTTGATGGAATGCTCTGTGGGCGTCACGTTGCGTTTGCAGAGCCCTTGATGTGGCTTATCAGTAGAAACCCCCCACAAGTGACCCCATTTTGGAAACTAGACCCCCAAAGGAACTTATCTAGATGTGTGGTGAGCACTTTGAACCCCCAAGTGCTTCATAGAAGTTTATAATGCAGAGCCGTGAAAATAATAAATACGTTTTCTTTCCTCAAAAATAATTATTTAGCCCAGAATTTTTTATTTTCCCAAGGGTTACAGAAGAAATTGGACCCCAAAAGTTGTTGTCCAGTTTCTCCTGAGTACGCTGATACCCCATATGAGGGGGTAAACCACTGTTTGGGCACATGTCTGGGCTCAGAAGGGAAGTAGTGACTTTTGAAATGCAGAATTTGATGGAATGGTCTGCGGGCGTCACATTGCGTTTGCAGAGCCCCTGATGTGGCTTAACAGTAGAAACCCCCCACAAGTGACCCCATTTTGGAAACTAGACCCCGAAAGGAACTTATCTAGATGTGTGGTGAGCACTTTGAACCCCCAAGTGCTTCATAGAAGTTTATAATGCAGAGCCGTGAAAATAATAAATACGTTTTCTTTCCTCAAAAATAATTATTTAGCCCAGAATTTTTTATTTTCCCAAGGGTTACAGGAGAAATTGGACCCCAAAAGTTGTTGTCCAGTTTCTCCTGAATACGCTGATACCCCATGAGTGGGGGTAAACCACTGTTTGGGCACACGTCGGGGCTCAGAAGGGAAGTAGTGACTTTTGAAATGCAGACTTTGATGGAATGGTCTACGGGTGTCACGTTGCGTTTGCAGAGCCCCTGGTGTGCCTAAACAGTAGAAACCCCCACAAGTGACCCCATTTTAGAAACTAGACCCCCCAAGGAACTTATCTAGATATGTGGTGAGCACTTTGAACCCCCAAGTGCTTCACAGACGTTTACAACGCAGAGCCATGAAAATAAAAACTCATTTTTCTTTCCTCAAAAATTATGTTTTAGCAAGCATTTTTTTAGATTCACAAGGGTAACAGGAGAAATTGGACCCCAGTAATTGTTGCGCAGTTTGTCCTGAGTACACTGATACCCCATATGTGGGGGTAAACCACTGTTTGGGCACACTTCAGGGCTCGGAAGTGAGGGAGCACCATTTGACTTTTTGAATACGAGATTGGCTGGAATCAATGGTGGCGCCATGTTGCGTTTGGAGACCCCTGATGTGCCTAAACAGTGGTAACCCCTCAATTCTAACCCCAACACATCCCTAACCCTAATCCCAACTGTAGCCATAACCCTAATCACAACCCTAACCGCAACACACCCCTAACCACAACCCTAACCCCAACACACCCCTAACCCTAACCACAACCCTAATTCCAACCCTAACCCTAAGGCTATGTGCCCACGTTGCGGATTCGTGTGAGATATTTCCGCACCATTTTTGAAAAATCCGCGGGTAAAAGGCACTGCGTTTTACCTGCGGATTTTCCGCAGATTTCCAGTGTTTTTTGTGCGGATTTCACCTGCGGATTCCTATTGAGGAACAGGTGTAAAACGCTGCGGAATCCGCACAAAGAATTGACATGCTGCGGAAAATACAACGCAGCGTTTCCGCGCGGTATTTTCCGCACCATGGGCACAGCGGATTTGGTTTTTCATATGTTTACATGGTACTGTAAACCTGATGGAACACTGCTGCGAATCCGCAGCCAAATCCGCACCGTGTGCACATAGCCTAATTCTAAAGGTATGTGCACACGCTGCGGAAAACGCTGCGGATCCGCAGCAGTTTCCCATGAGTTTACAGTTCAATGTAAACCTATGGGAAACAAAAATCGCTGTACACATGCTGCGGAAAAACTGCACGGAAACGCAGCGGTTTACATTCTGCAGCATGTCACTTCTTTTGTGCGGATTCCGCAGCGGTTTTACAACTGCTCCAATAGAAAATCGCAGTTGTAAAACCGCAGTGAAATGCGCAGAAAATAACGCGGTAAATCCGCCATAAATCCGCAGCGGTTTAGCACTGCGGATTTATCAAATCCGCAGCGGAAAAATCCGCAGAGGACCAGAATACGTGTGCACATACCGAAACCCTAGCCCTAGCCCTAACCCTACCCCTAACCCTACCCCTACCCCTAGTCATTTATTATTTTTTTTTATTTTGATCACTGAGATAGATTATATCTCAGTGATCAAAATGCACTTTGGAACGAATCTGCCGGCCGGCAGATTCGGCGGGCGCACTGCACATGCGCCCGCCATTTTGGAAGATGGCGGCGCCCAGGGAGAAGACGGACGGGACCCCGGCTGGATCGGTAAGTATGATGGGGTGGGGGGAGACCACGGGGGGGGGGATCGGAGCACGGGGGGGAATCGGAGCACGGGGGGGGGAATCGGAGCGCGGGAGGAGTGGAACGGAGCACGGGGGGCTGGAATGGAGCACGGGGGGGCTGGAATGGAGCACGGGGGGTGGAACGGAGCACCGGGGGGGTGGATCGGAGTGCAGGGGGGGTGATTGGAGCACGGGGGTGATTGGAGCACGGGGGGGTGATTGGAGCACGGGGGGAGCGGACAAGAGCACGGGGGGGGAGCGGAGCACTGGACGGAGGGGAGCCGGAGCAGTGTACCGGCCAGATCGGGGGGCTGCGGGGGCGATCGGTGGGGTGGGGGCACATTAGTATTTCCAGCCATGGCCGATGATATTTCAGCATCGGCCATGGCTGGATTGTAATATTTCACCCGTTATAATAGGTGAAATATTACAAATCGCTCTGATTGGCAGTTTCACTTTCAACAGCCAATCAGAGCGATCGTAGCCACGAGGGGGTGAAGCCACCCCCCCTGGGCTAAACTACCACTCCCCCTGTCCCTGCAGATCGGGTGAAATGGGAGTTAACCCTTTCACCCGGCCTGCAGGGACGCAATCTTTCCATGACGCCGCATAGGCGTCATGGGTCGGATTGGCACCGACTTTCATGACGCCTACGTGGCGTCATGGGTCGGGAAGGGGTTAAATACTACCATAAGACGCCCATAGAACTTCTCGGCAGTCCAGGATATATTGGTGCCTTGGGGTTAAGGGGCATAGGGCTTACAGTCGGGAGAACAGGCTTAATTTCCTGGGGAGGGACCATATTATCTAGCAGGGAGACAATATTTCTTTCTACTGCAAAACAATATTGTTGCTTTAAACAAAACACAGATCTCCCAGCACGTTCTACACCAAGGATAGAAAATTCAGCTACGTGCCCCCTCCATACCAGAGACACAGCACAGATAAGAATTCCTCAACACAGAAAGAAGAAGCAATAACGCAGCTGTTTGACCCCTCCCGTCGGGTAGTTTAGAAATTTACACAGAAACAGAATACAGCAGTTCTCAGACTTAATTAATTTCTACAAAACCTTCATCACACAATTCATATGAAAAACCAGACCACTTTAGAAAAACCCATGATTGAGAATATCTTTCCTGCATTCCTGACAGATTTCTTTCCCCGTATTTGGGCTAACAGTATCAGATTCATCATACAAATTCAAAGTCTTTTTGTTCCACGGAAACTGATTCTCCTTTAGAGCTAAATATCCTTACTCTAGTCGTGCATAGTACTAGAGCGGCCGTATAGTCTATTCCACTGGGTCTACCTGTCCCCCGCTGGGACAACCCAAAAACGCGGTACTCAGTGAAAGGAGGAGGGTGTCTCAGACTTTCCCTCCGGATACCTCTGGAAATATACATATATATCTATATATCCCTGAGTTACGCATCCTACCCATCTTCGATCACCTCACCGCGCCTGCTTCTAACATTGATCAGGAATTCAGGATATTTTGACTATAAAGAGAATTACATCACTGGTCAATCCGGGGTGTCCG
Source organism: Ranitomeya imitator (assembly GCF_032444005.1). Classification (NCBI taxonomy): domain Eukaryota; kingdom Metazoa; phylum Chordata; class Amphibia; order Anura; family Dendrobatidae; genus Ranitomeya; species Ranitomeya imitator. The sequence goes on along the minus strand of NC_091282.1, from coordinate 1,197,553,788 downwards.
TCCCTTATGAGGTACGGTTCGAGCACTGGGCTCCCAACGGAACTACACCTCTATATGATTCCACCCAAGAATCACCCCACCATCGGGGACAAACCTCAGATCCTCTTTGCAGCACAAACACAGGAAAACCACACCAAACGGTCAGTCTGGACAGTATAACTGCCAACTTACCGTGGTTGTTGTGGGGGATGATCAGTCCCAATTTTCCAGTACCTGTGTCCGGTCCGAGGGTCCTTTGTCTTGTTGTCCTCCGGGGGGCAGAGGCGTTCCTGTTTGGGGCCCCATGTTTCGGGCGCCAACTGTTGAGGGAGGATCTAAAGTGATCCTTCACGGTTAACTCCTGCACTGGTTGACAAAAGTAGAGGGAACCACACGTCGTGCTTTTTTTTTTCTTTTTTTTTTTTTTTATTTATTGCACAAGCGCTGGATGATGAATACTCTTAGCATCGTACGCCTGCTCTCGCTGCTATCAGCGAGAGCAGGCGTACGATGTTGAAAGTTGTACTCTCATCAGCCGCCGCCTGTGACTGGCGGTAACCTTTTCACTGCTGGTTTATACGCTGTCATCTGAATGGGAACCGCAGCGCTCTGACCGGCGATATCGAACTTACTGCCGATCAGAGCCTGTGTGTCACAGGTTTACTGAGACAGAGAGGAGCCAGAAGACTGCAGCATCTGATTTCTCCTACTCCTGCACTGATTAGAAGCACTTCACCTTCATATTAAACGGTGCAGGTTTCTTTTTAGCAGTTGAGAGTGTTGAGGGAGGATCTAAAGTGATCCTTCACGGTTAACTCAGTGATTTCCAAATTAATCTACAGGGCGTTGCCGGCAACTGAAAATGACCAGACGGAGACGTATGTCTCTGTTTGGGGGGGGATCAAGCAGATCTCTGGCCCCCGTTTATTGTGTATGACTTTTCATAGTCATAGAAATTATACTTCAACCAATCAGCATAAGATCACGCTCACAGTTCTTAACCTATAAGAATGCAGGAACAGTCTGTACGTCAAAGTCTCGTAGAACAATACACCCTCAGTCTCATGTTCTGTTCAGATTGCAACAATCAAGGTCTCATAACAACTGTAAACTTTAACCTAGTAACAAAATTTATATCAAAACAACAAAATGGAGTTGAAAAGCACAAAATGGAGAATCTTTCTTAATATGTTCCTTCACAAGAGCTCCTGGAAGCTTTCCTGCATTAAGGTTCAGCTGTTCACTGTTAGCCACTCCCATCTCCTATGTAATCTAGGCCCTGGATAGCACTCATTGCCAGAGCTAGGTTTTGCTGCACGGCTTTAGGTTGTTGTTGGTTGTTATTTGGGAATGCGTTTGGTGGATTTATCTGTGACTGTTCCTAGGTTTGTTGGTGTGTGATAATTCCCATTTTCCCACTTTGGTTTTACCCCATCCTCCACTCCCCAGTGCATTCCTCTGTTTGTGTGAGTATATTTGTATGATTGGTATTTTTTGTTATCCCTGTTCGTATTTTCTTGATAGTCTGGTTGGTGTATTACGGTACACTAATACTCCCCTCTTCCCTGGGTGGGGGAAGGGTATAGACTGAGGGCAGATTCAGGAGCTAAGGCAAGGTACATGGCCCCGGCATCTTCACCATCAGAATTAAACCGGGGAACAGGGCGACCTAGATCGCCCCTAGCGTTAGGGGCAGGGAAGGAGCCACTGTTCCTGGAATACTCATCAAGGCATCTTCACCATCAGAATTAAACCGGGGAACAGGGTGAGCTAGATCGCCCCTAGCGTTAGGGGCAGGGAAGGAGCCCCTGTTCCTGGAATACTCAACAACAGAGTCGTTACACTGTGTTTCTCTCGATGTCACACACGACAGAGTGGGAAACACTTGATGTTTGGGCTGCCAAACCCGAACAATAAAACAGACTTCCTGGAGAAGTTAGTGTTTGGGGACTGTGCACTGACACTAGGTGTTGAGTACAGACGCAGAACTTTATCATTTGGGTTCCCCCATCACTAAATATAATTCTTACACAGTATGATGTGCCCACCCCACAATATGATATCCACACAAAGTATTATGTCCCCACACTGAGAATGATGTCCTCAAACCGCCCTCTTACACAGTATTATTTTCCCATGTAACGCCCTACCACCGCCACGCAAAATGATGTAAAAATAAACAAAACCTCACCTCTGGTCTGCTCTGTGTACTGTTCTTTCAGATGATGAGAGCTTCCTGTTCCATCATTATATTCACTAGTATCATAGAAAGTGAGACGCCGGACGGAAGGAGGCCACGTGGTGCGGGACCTTACTGTCCTGGTCTGCAGACCAAACTGGAACACACGAAAGGCCGCATGAGGCCTTCTTTAGTCCAGTTTCAGACTTTTTATAAAGACATTTTTAGGGCACTGAGGATTGTCCTTTTTCTTTCGGATCTCCATATGTATCAAAGATGAGGGATCAATCACCGTAGTGGACAGTGCTTTTATTGAGGTTTTTTTTTACGAGTAATGCTACTAGACAGCTTCATGTAAGGGAACACATTTAAAAAGGCTTCTGACAACAGAATTTTACCCCCCAAATTATTTATACGTGCATGTAGTGCTTTCAAAGACAAGTCCAGTAATATGTTTATATGGCCACTCCGTTCCTCCATTACTGAGAAATCAGCATTTGAATTCATATGCAAATGTGGCTGAAGAGCTATGGTAGATCTGAAGCCTCTGTCACTCCAAGTCTTCAAAGGGAACTACAGAATACAGGAGAAATGAATAAAAAAAAAAGTTTAAAAAAATTAAAATCTCACCTTTTTTCCCCCCAATGGTTTAAAAGAAAAAGAAAATTAGGTCAGCCTGTAAAAAACAAACTCTCACCCAAGTCATCAACCGCAAAATGAAAACACTACGGATCTTGGAAAATGGTGATGCAAGCAATTGTTTTTCTACAGATTTTTTTTTATAAAAATGTCACCACTTCAATAAAAGAAAAGTAATGCAACTTTGGTACCACAGTAATTGTACTGATCCGGAGAATCATATTGCCCAGTCATTTTTGGAGCACAATGAATGATGTAAAAAAAAAAAAAAACGACTGAAAAAACAAATGTTTTTTTTTTTTGCCATGTCACTTCACTTACAATTTTTTTCCTTGTTTTCCTGTACATTATATGGTAAAATTAATGGTGCCATTCAAAGTACAACTATTCTCGCAAAGAAACAAGCCCCCATACAACTATCTGGGTGAAAAAGATTGAAAATTGTAAGCTTGCGAGCAGGGCCCTCCTTCCTCTTGGTATCTGTTGATTTATGTGAGTAATGCTATTCTGTAATGTCTTTTATTGTCTGTACAAGTCCCCTCTAAAATGTAAAGTGCTGCGGAATATGTTTGCGCTATAGAGATAAAATTATTATTAATAAAGTTGTGGATCTTGGAAGATTAACAGTTAATTCCCAGTCACTTCATTGGGGGACACAGGACCTTGGGTTTGTCTGCTGTCACCTAGAGGCTGATACTAACAATACATCTTAACAAAAAAGTTGGCTTCCCCCCCATCCCCCCCATCAGACTATACCTCGCTTTCTGACATCAAGCCTCCTCATTTTAGCTTGGTGTCATTCGGAGCCAGACATGGGACTGAGCTTTGGTAGGTAGGTGCTGATCTTTTCTCTTTTTTTGGGGGTTTTAGATCTCGAATGATTGTGTCAAGAGGTAAGAGTGTTTTCACACTGTGTTTTGTCCCACGTTCATTTTGTCCCGTAGGGGATTACCTCCTATGTGAAAGTGCCATTACAGAGTGTAAGTGGCCATTCTGTTTCACCCCACGTAGCGACAAAGAGTGCAGCCTGTAATGTTCAGCCTGTATCCTCTCTCATCACTATGGCAGGACAATGTACCTTGATGCAGTTGGCGATCAGGTACCTTTGGCGTTTGCTCTTTTTGACTCCTTCCCACCCACCAATGCGCAGTACAATTGCATGGAGTTGAAGATGGTGTCTGGACTTCTCAATGCCCAGCTACAGGATCAAGGCTTCTTCAGGACAGTTAAGCACTGTGTGTCCCTTACTGTTGTCCAGTTTCATTCCAAACCCCCGCAGAACGCCCTACCATCTTGTTGGGACAGCTCTTTGGGATGGTAGTTAACGTCGCCTCTGATACATCAGGGTCACTCCTTCCACCCTACTTCGTGGCAGGGTCTAACAATGGATGTCAGTCTCCTCAGATGGTTTTCTGTCAGTTCTCCGTTCAGGGCTCATGGACAAGACAGGAGAGGCTTCTCCCAATCAACGTATTGGAGCTCAGAGCCACCTGCCTGTCACTTCTCTATTGGCAGCACTTGCTCTCTGGTTTGCTTGTGTGGATTTTGTCCGCCAATGCCACCACAGCAGCATATATCAACTATCAGGGCAGAGTTCAAAGTCAATCAACCATGGCAAAGGTTACACGGATTTTGGATTGGGTGGAAGACAGAGTTCCGTTTATTTCAGTGATTCACATACCCGGATGGGACAATTGAGATGCAAATTTTTAAAGCCGCGAGGGGTTATCTACAGGAGAGTGGTCACGTCATCCAGAGGTTTGCAGCCAGATCTGTCTTCGGTGGGGCACTCCAGATGTCAAACTAATGGCATCCAGGCCAAACTGTAAGATGCGGAGGTTTGTGGCCAGGTCTCGTAATCTATTGGTGGTCACACTTGACGCACTGGCAATCCCTTGGTCTCCGTTTACCCTGCCATACCTGTTTCCACCTCTGCCCCTGCTACACAGGCTGCTCAAGAAGATCAGGGCACAGGGGAACTGGCCTCAAAGATCTTGGTTATACACACATCAACATCACGGCAAATGTCTCATGCGGCCTCCAAGACTGTACAGATCTTTTCCAGGTTCCGCGCTTCCATCAGAATTTACGGTATCTCATTTTAACGGCATGACTGTTTAAGCCACAATTCTGAGTACATTATGCCTGTAGGATGCAATTATCCATGCTATAATTTAGGAATGAAAGCAGGGCTTTGGAGTCGGGGAGTCAATGTCCATTTTGGTGGAGTTGGAGAAGGTATAAAATGGACAGACTCAAACTTCTAAAATATATAATAAATTTGGTACAGTAGTACAATGCAGGATGTGCTTTATATTTTTTCATAAGAATTTGGGAAAGTAATGAAATGTCCTATAAATGTCTGTTCTGTCCCCGATCTAAGGATCTCGGATTTTAGTTGAGATGAATCTGTGCTGCACTTTGTACATGCTCAGCAGTGACCAGTGCTGTGGGGTCGGAGTGAGGGAAATTGAGGAGTCGGAGGTTTGGCTTACCCACTCCACAGCCGTGCATAAAAGCCCTCCTTGTTGCACTTCTACCATCACACTTGTAAGGCCTTGCTTTCACTGGTGTGAATCCAGCAACATTGCCCCAGTGTCTCTGCTGGTGTTTCTCTACTTTTTGCAGTCTGTTCTGGAGTTGGAACTGAGACTTAGCTTCCTCAAGGGTAAGAATTTTGCCTTGGCTATTCTGTTTCATATAGATCTGGCCTCCATGCCGCAAGTCAAGACTAGTGATGAGCGAATATACTCGTTACTCGAGATTTCTCGAGCACGCTCGGGTGACCTCCGAGTAATCTTTAGTGCTCGGAGATTTAGTTTTTCTTGCCGCAACTGAATGATTTACGTCTGTTAGCCAGCATAAGTACATGTGGGGATTCCCTAGCAACCAGGCAACCCCCACATGTACGTATGCTGGCTAACAGATGTAAATTATCCAGCTGCGGCAAGAAAAACTAAATCTCCGAGCACTAAAGATTACTCGGAGGTCACCCGAGCATGCTCGAGAAATATAGAGTTATGAGTATATTCGCTCATCACTAGTCAAGACTTTTCAAGGAATTGGAGCACAAGAGGCTGCTGTACCGCGCCCTCCCCCCCTTGATCCTTGCTATCTCAGTCTTGTTTTGGACGTACTTTAGTCCCCACCCTTTAAGCCAAATAGAGACATCTCGCTGTTCCTTTTTGGAGTTAGCTGCCCTCTCTTGTTGCGCTCCTTACCTCATCCTTCACCCGAACAAGGTTGTGTTGCGTCCTTAACGAGGACATTGTCGTACCTTCCTTCTGCCCTTCGCCCTCTCATCCTACTGAGAGAGCTTTGAACTTTCTTGACATAGAGTCTCACAGCGTCACTTATCAGCCACTGCTCCATCCAGACGTTCAGATTCCTTGCGGAAGGTCCGTGCAGAGGTCTGGCTGCCTTTTAAAGTGACTACTGCTTGCTGGATTCGATTGTCCATTATTAAAGCATATAGGGTGATGGCCAGATCTCCCCCATTCAGGGTTAAGGGGCACTCTATGCAGTCCATGGGGGCCTCCTGGGCCTGCCGTCAGAAGGCATCTGTTCTGCAACTTTAGTCAACGGTTCATACCTTTTCTAAGTTTTACAGGATGCATACTTTTTGTGTAGGCATTCATAAGTCTTGGCAGGAAGGTACCGCAGGCAGCAGTTACCCAGGCGGCGGCCTAAGCAAGGGCGATTACTTCTGTGGTAACAGTATAATATTTTTTTTCCTATCCCCTCCCCAGGGACAGCTTTAGGATGTCTCATGGCTTCTGTATCACCCAATGAATCGACTGAGAAATGAAGATTTTTGATACTCGGTGTAAAATCTCTTTCTCGTAGTCTTCATTGGGAACGCAGCACCCACCCTTGGTTGCCTAGTTGGGCGTACATTTAAGTTGTTTTTTCTCTCTGGGTGGTTATACTTTTTCTTTAATTCCTTCATGCTTTATGTTTTTTTTGCTTCTTCTACTGTTTTCTCACTAACCGAGAAAACTTAGTGTTAGCAGGCGAGGTGTAGTCTGCTGGGGTGAAGCCAACTTTTTTTTTTTTTTTTAAGATGTATTGTTAGTGTCAGCCTCTAGATGCCAACAGACCAACCACATGGTTCTTGTGTCCCCCAATGAAGTCTACAAGTAAGTGATTTTACGGTGAGTACCAAAAATATTAATTTTATTTATTTTAAATAAGTAATTAGTACGCATGAAAAAAATAAACGTAATATTTATTGTAAGATAAATCTGCTTCTTTTTCCTCTTGTTTTGATCATTTGTTCTCGAAATTCTCAATTCACTGGTAAAATGTGTCTTCGGTGAGTACAGATTTTCCCATTACTGAGATAGGAGTTGCCAGTTGATGCTCATAAAGGTCTATGGAATGTCTGTGTTCCACTAGCTCCTCCCTCCTCCATAGAATTTTAAAAGCACCAACTGCCGTCTCCTTTCTCAGTAATGGGGAAATCGTTCTTCACTGATTACAGACTTTAACCATCAGTCCAAGAGGAGAAAGAAGCATTTTTCTCTGATAAGATATTTTATAAAGTTTTTTTTTTAAATTTTCATGTATACTATTGATTTATTAAATTAATATTAAAACAGCAAATACTCTTTAAGATCCACTTCAAACATTGTATTCCAGCCAACAGTCCTTCCACGATCAAGTATCGGAGCCTCCAGAGATCTGAATATAGCATTGTGACCTTTCCTGGTGCAGCGTAAACATTGCAGAACATGAAGTCCTCTAGTGGCGGCCGCCCGTCCGGCCCAGCTATTTTCTGGATGAAACAGAACTTTGCAGAGACGGAGATCTTCTGAAAGGCTCGAGACGTGATGTCAAAACAAAGTCGTTGCCTGTGGCCAAGAGAATGTGTTTGAGCTCTGCGTTTGCTAAATATGACTATGAGCCTGGCAGAGCTAAAATACGAACCAACAGGTTTTCGAAATGGATCCCGTGCATTCATTTTGTGTCGCCCCCTCGTGCTTTCCTATAGACCAGTAGATCTCAAATAGCAGATGTCAGGCCCATAGATGGCCTGACAGAGATATCACTCAGTTATACTATATGGACAAAAGTATGTGCCCCCTCCACATTACACTGGCCTTTCTGACCTCCCATGCTACATCCATTGATAATAATATGGCGTTGTCCCCTCTGCAGATAGAACAGCTCCCGCTCTTCCGGGAAGGCTTCCAAGATTTTGGAGGTGTTTTTGAAAATGTTTTGCCCCCTTCATCCAGAAGAGCATTTGTGAGGTCAGACCCTGATTTTGGAGAGGCCAGGTTCTCAATGTCCGTTCAGTTCATCCCAAAGGTGTTGAAGGGTTGGAGTAGCAGACGGTCACGTTCTTCCACACCAGACTTCTCTAACCGTGTCTTTATGGAATTTGTGCACTGGGCACAGTCATGGGGAACAGAAAAAGACCTTCCTCAAACTGTTCCCAAAAAGCTGGAAACTACAATTGTCCACAATGTGTTAGTGTGCTGAAACATTAAGATTCCCCTTTTGCTGTTTCATGCGGCCCCCCAGGTGCTGTCCAGCATATTTAGCTCTGCTGTTCCACGTGGCCCCAGGTGCTGTCCGGCATATTTAGCTCTGCTGTTCCACGTGGCCCCAGGTGCTGTCCGGCATATTTAGCTCTGCTGTTCCACGTGGCCCCAGGTGCTGTCCGGCATATTTAGCTCTGCTGTTCCACGTGGCCCCAGGTGCTGTCCAGCATATTTAGCTCTGCTGTTCCACGTGACCCCAGGTGCTGTCCGGCATATTTAGCTCTGCTGTTCCACGTGACCCCAGGTGCTGTCCGGCATATTTAGCTCTGCTGTTCCACGTGACCCCAGGTGCTGTTCGGCATATTTGTGTTGTTTCACATAACCCCAGGTGCTGTCCAGCATGCTCAACTCTGCTGTCCTATGCAGCTCCAGGTGTTCTCCAACCTATTCAGCTCTGCTGTTTCACCTGGCCCCAGGTGCTGTCCACCATATTCAATTCTGCTGTTCCACAGGGCCTCAGATGCTGACCAGCCTATTCAGCTTTGCTGTTCCAAGTGGCCCCAGGGGCTGTACAGGATAGTCATCCCTGCTGTTCTACACAGCTCCAGGTGTGGTCCAGTATATTAAGCTCTGCTGTTCCACGTGGCCCCAGGTGCAGTTCAGCATACTCAGCTCTGCTGTTCTACAGGGCCTCAGATGCTGTCCAGCCTATTCAGCTTTGCTGTTCCAAGTGGCCACAAGGGCTATACAGGATAGTCATCCCTGCTGTTCTACACAGCTCCAGGTGTGGTCCAGTATATTTAACTCTGCTGTTCCACGTGGCCCCGGGTACTGTCCAGAATTTTCATCTCTGCTGTTCCATGTGACCCCAGGTGCTGTCCAGCATATTCAGCTCTGCTGTTCCATGTGACCCCAGGTGCTGTCCAGCATATTCAGCTCTGCTGTTCCACGTGGCCCCAGGTGCTGTCCAGCATATTCAACTCTGCTGTACCACGTGGCCCCAGGTGCTGTTCAGGATTTTCAGCACTGCTGTTCCACACAGCCCTGGGTACTGCCCAACATTTTCAGCTCTGCTGTTCTGCGGAGCTCCAGGAGTTGTGCAGCTGTTCTATGTGACCCCAAGTGCTTCCCAGCATGTTCAGCTCTGCTGTTCCACACAGCTCCAGGAGCTGTCCAGCATATTTAGCTCTGTTGTTCCAAGCAGCCCTAGCTGCTGTCCAGCATATTCAACTTTGCTATTCCATGCGGTCCTAGGTACTGTCCGGTATATTCAGCTCTGCTATGCCACATTGCCCCAGGAGCTTTCCAGCATATTCAGCTCTGCTGTTCCACATATCCCTAACTGCTGTTAAGCATATTCAGCTATGCATATAGCCCAGGTGTTGTCCAGCATACTCAGCTCCACAGTTCCAGCATAATCAAATCTGCTGTTCTACACAACTTCAGGTGTTGTCCAGCATATTTAGCTCTGCTATTCTATGTGGCCCAGGTGCTGTCCAGCATATCATTTAGCTCAGCTATTCCACTTGGCCTCAGGTGCTGTCCAGCATATTCAGCTCTGCTGTTCCATGCAAGCTCCAGTAGTGATCAAGCATATTCAGCTCCTCTGTTCCATGCAGACCCAGGTGCTGTCCAGCATATTCAGCTCTGCGGTTCCATTCAGATGTCATCCATACTTTTACTTACTGTTGCTTCCTGTCTGAAAAATTGCTATTTTAATTCATATTCAATGAATATGCAAGACACTGCCTTCTCCTGCTCTATAACCCAACAAGCCCCACCTTCCTCTATTTGATTGACAGTTTATTTGGCGTTGGGGAGGCAGAATCTTGTGAAGTGCTTTGTCACTCCCAGAGCACTTAAGCCTCATTTGCATATTAATTCAAATATCTTTTTTTCAGTCAGGGAGCATCATATGGCGTAGGTAATCAAATTGGTTGTCGGCTAAATCCAATTACCTTAATAAATAATGGAATCAAAGTAAGTAAGATATCACAAAAGAAAACTGGGCTGTTTATGGTAGTTTTGTAAATGGAGTCCAAGGACTTGCCTAAACTCCACCTGCAGTGAGAATCTGAGATGAAACAACAGATTTTTACTTTTTCCCTCCGAACGATTCCCATTATACTTAATAATAATAATATAATAATAATAATTTTATTTATATAGCGCCAACATATTCCGCAGCGCTTTACAAATTATAGAGGGGACTTGTACAGACAATAAACATTACATCATAACAGAAATACAGTTCAAAACAGATACCAGGAGGAGTGAGGGCCCTGCTCGCAAGCTTACAAACTATGGGGAAAAGGGGAGACACGAGAGGTGGATGGTAACAATTGCTTTAGTTATTCGGACCAGCTATAGTACAGTGTTAATTGTACAGTGATGGGGTCTGACAATACCCCAATATAGTTGGATAAAGGAACGACTGCCATTCCCTACAATAATACGAGGGCTGCAATCTGAAGCTTCAATTTAAGGTTTTGCCTTTTCTATGTGTGCTGGAAAGTGGCAGGGTAACAAGGCATTCCTGACACATCTGGACAATGTGTATTTGTAATAAGTGAACATGTCAGCTGTTTAGCAGGACGTCCATCGCCATCTCCTTTCTGTTAAAGAAGTTTTTGCTGTCTGACATACATTAAGCGCTTTATATTTTACGGATCCTAAATATTCTGCTGTGATTTCCATGTGAAGTTTGTAAACGTATGATTTTATAAGGTGACCTATAGCTTGGGGATTACTGTAAAAGGTTCTATTAGGTTTTAGTGTGGCTTGTAAACACAATGGAGGCTATAAAGCCACAGCTGAAAGACAGGAGGCTAAGTGCTCTGTGACAGCCTGAATCCGAACTGATGAACATCTGGAAAGCAGATGACTGTGATGAATGCTGAGCAGAGGAGAGGAAAAGCTGCACAGCGTACATTGTTTTCCTTAGGTCAGATCTGATATAGGTCAAAACTTCACTATATGTCTAAATATACAGGGGGGCACCTGACCATACACTTTTTGTTAGGATCAGAAATATTTGGGGAGTGACCAAATCTTCATGATTTCAGCTCTGCAGGCCACTTTTATGGATTTGAAATTAAACTTCATTTCATGGCTTTAAACTATCACATGTGAACACGCAGTGAGAGTGTTGTGCCGACAGCTGAGCGTTATGGAAAGAGGGACCCGTGTCAGTGATCCCCACAAGCAAAGGACTGTGATCAGTCAGTCAACAGCAAGATAGCGCAGGAGGTGCTGAAATATCAGCATCTCTTGGCTGATCACAGCAGGAGCTCGTCGCTGCTAGTGGCCGAGCTCCTGTGTTAACAGCCAGGGACGGTGCCAGCATGATCTAAGAAGCTTCTGTATAGGTTTAATGCATTTTCAATGCATGGAAAAGTGCAATGGTTCCTGACCCCTCAAAAGAAATCCAGCAAATTCTGCACTCCCAAATCCAAATGCCCTCTCCTTTCTGAGCCCCACAGTGTGCCTAAACCACATTTAGCATTCACATGTTCGGCAGTGGTATGATTTCCCAAATGGGATAACTTGATGGGAGATTCTGCTCTTCTACCACTTAGGGGCCCTGTATATGGAGTCCGCAAACATTTTCAGGAAAATCTGTTCTCCAGGAGGCAAATAGCGCTCAGTCCATACCGAGTCTCGCCATGTGGCTTTGCAGTACTGGGGTATTGCCATGTTCAGCAGAAATTGTGGGACAAATTTTGGTGCCATTTTTACCCATTTCCCCATGTGACAATGTAAAACGTAGGGCTAAAACAAAATGTTTGTGGTAAAAATGTAATTATCTTTTCTTCACTGTTCTAATGGTAGAAAAGTCAAACTGTGCTCCTTTCCTTCCAAGCCCAGCCATGCGCCCAAACAGTAGTTTTCCCTTGCAATGGGGGGTATACTCAGGAGAAATTGTACAACAAATTTTGGGGCCCATTTTCTTCTGTTACTATTGTGAAAATTAAATATTTGGGGCTTAAAGAAAATTTTTGTGGAAAAAAATGTGATTTTTGTTTATTTTGTTTATTTTCACGGCTCAACTTATAAATTTCTGCAAAGCACCTGCGGGTTCAAGGTGTTCACCACACACATATAGTTAAGTTCCTTTAGGGGTCTAGTTTCCAAAATGAGGTCACTTATGGGGGGGATCCGCTGTTTAGGCACATCGTGGATCTTCAAATGAGACATGGCGTCTACTCTTGATTCCAGCCAAAAGAAGATTAACAAGCCCTTATTGAGTTAGGTCCAGAAATATTTGGACAGTAAGGGTACCGTCACACTATACCATTTCGATCGCTACGACTGTACGATTCGTGACGTTCCAGCGATATCGTTACGATATCGCTGTGTCTGACACGCAGCAGCGATCAGGGATCCTGCTGAGAATCGTACGTCGTAGCAGATCGTTTAGAACTTTCTTTCATCGCTGGATCTCCCGCTGTCATCGCTAGATCGGTGTGTGTGACACCGATCTAGCGATCTAGCGATGCGATCCAGCGATGCGTTCGCTTGTAACCAGGGTAAACATCGGGTAACTAAGCGCAGGACCGCGCTTAGTTACCCGATGTTTACCCTGGTTACAAGCGTTAAACTAAAAAAAAACAAACAGCACATACTTACATTCTGGTGTCCGTCAGGTCCCTTGCAGTCTGCTTCCAGCACTGTGACTGCCGGCCGTAAAGTGAAAGCAGAGCACAGCGGCTGTGCTTTCACTTTACGGCCGGCAGTCACTGAGTGCGGGAACCAGACGGCAAGGGACCTGACGGACACCAGAATGTAAGTATGTGCTGTTTGTTTTTTTTTAGTTTAACGCTTGTAACCAGGGTAAACATCGGGTAACTAAGCGCGGTCCTGCGCTTAGTTACCCGATGTTTACCCTGGTTACCCAGGGACCTCGGCATCGTTGGTCGCTGGAGAGCTGTCTGTGTGACAGCTCCCCAGTGACCACACTACGATTTACCTACGATCACGGCCAGGTCATATCGCTGGTCGTGATCGTAGGTAAATCGTATAGTGTGACGGTACCCTAACACAGATTTGGGAATATTAGCTGTTTGCCAAGACATATTCAAGATACAGTTACAGTGCAAACTCACAGCTTTAAATGTGATCATATTCTCCTCCTAATTGGATTAAGGGTTTAGGAATTACAGCTCGTTAATATGTAGCTGAATCTTTTTAAAGGCATCAAATGTAAATGTACAATTATCTCAAAAGCTCTTTAACTGGCTGCTGTCAATGGATAATGTAGAGCCAGAAGACCGCAGCATCTGATTGTTCCTACTTCAGCACTGAGAAGAAGCACTTCTTCATTTTAATGGTGTTTATTCCTTCTGGCAGAACAGGGTTCAATCGGCCATGTTGGAAATCTCTGAGTTTGCAGCTTAGCTCGGTTAGCCTCTCCTTTCCCCTTTATAATCTGGGCTCTGATGCAAATCCTTGTCAGAACTAGCATTTGCTGCATAGCTTCAGGAGTGGGTGGTGTTTATATGAGAAGGAGTGTTGGATAAGTTATCGGTGACTGTTGCTTGGTTGTATCAGTGGTATTTCCCTATCCTCTATTTTGGTTTATTCCCCTACCTCCACTCCCTGGTGCATTCCTCTGTTTTATGTGAGTGAATATTTTGTATGCCTGGAGTTTTCTGTTAACCCTTGCTCGTGTTGCCTTGTTTGTCGGGTTGGTGTACTATGGTGCACAGTAATGCCCCTCTTCAATTGGGTGGGGGAAGAGAAGAGACAGAGAGCTGACTCAGGAGATAAGGAAAGGGAGGAGGCCCTGGCATCTTCACCTTCAGAAGTATCCTGGGAAGCAGGGAAAGCTAGGGCGCCCCTAGTGTTAGGAACAAGGAAGGAGCCCCTGGTCCCGGGTCACCCGACAGCTGTGAAGTCAGACTATCATTAGGTTGAAAAAAGAAAAAACAAGAAGAAATCGATCAGAGAGATAGCAGAAAAGTTAGAAGTGGACAAATCAAGTTTGGTACATTCTGCATAAAAAGGAGCTCACTGGTGAGCTTGGAAACTCAAAAAGGCCTGTACTTCCACAGAAGACAATAGTGGTGGATGATCGCAGAATCCTTTTCATGGTGAAGAAAAATCTCTTCACAACATCCTCCCAAGTGAAGAACCCTCTCCAGGAAGTCGGTGTGTCAGTATCTAAGTCTACCATAAAAAGAGAGGGTTCACCACAAGGTGCAAACCATTAATTAGTATTAAAAACATTAAGGCCAGATAAGACTTTGCCAAAAAACCATCTATAGATGCTTTCCAGCCCAGTCTCTATTCTCCTGGATTTCCACAATAGTTCACTGACAAAAAGGTAATTTGAGAAAACAAGTGATGATGTTGGAAAAGAAGAATTGACTATAGCATTGTATTGATAATTGTTCCACTTCATCCCTAAGGAGATAAAACCAAAGACAGAAACATAATGATTACCCTTCAGTAAGTAAATAAACAGCACAGTGCATGAAATACGGTACTTAGATGACATGTTTTTTGATTTAAAAAAAATGCCAAAGCCATCCCACCATGGCTTTCATCAGACAAATCTGCTTCTTTGCACCGACAGTCGTGTTTTATTCATATGCAAATTAGGTTCACAAGTGCGCTAGTGGGTGCAACAGTGCACTTGCAATGCTTGCTCCTCCCTGCCGGCGGCGCTCCTCGCTTTTTGATTTACAGTGGAGAGCAAAGGTGATAATCTGTACCACTGTCAATCAAAAAATTGACGCCTGTCTGGGAGAAGCAAAGAAGAGCGGTGGACTGCAAGTGCACAGATACACCCACTAGTGCACTTGCAGGCATAATTTGCATATAAATAAAAGCAAAATTTCAGCTCAATGACAATGTTTCACTAGGTACATTCTTACAGGATGCTGACGGAATAGCTATCCTTGGAAATATGTTACCCCTGCTCTATCCTCTGTTCTTAGGCACACTTTTTGTGACAGGTAGACTTTAAAACTAGACCCAGAACAATCTGCATGCTGCATGGCTTTTAGTCCTCCTT